>NC_141696.1:1458399819-1459027632 GCF_964263255.1 Lissotriton vulgaris | reverse complement strand
TATTTTATTATTGAAGCGTGAGCCCACCCCGTGTTTCACGGCCGCAGCCCGAGCCGGTATTGAAGCCTTCTCCGGGCCGCTCTCGGTGCGACCCGGAAGTCAGTCAACACTGGTTGTGACTTGGGCGGGGCGCCAGGCGGAAGTGCGGCCAGAAGTGAAAGCAAAGCTGGACTTTGTGAGAGGAGGTCGGGAGCCTACCCCGCCTCCTCGTGTGCCCGGGAAGTTCCGGGGCTCCCAGGAGGTGGCCCGGGTGAAGAATGAAGGTGGTGGGGGCCGCCAATGACAGCACGGGGCTCCCAGGAGCAACGGGAATCCCCGCTCTGCAAATGTTTCTGCCAGAGTGCGGGGCTCTCCTAGTGAGGAGAGAGCCCCGCGGATTCCCCACGCCGTGAGGAGAAGCTGCCGGGAGTCAGGAAGCTGATGTCTGCCTGTGCGGGGCTCCCCTGCTGGAGGGAGAGCCCCGCGGGTGCCACCAACTGCAGCTTGAAGGCAGAGGGGGCTCGAGGCACATTGCCGGTGCCTGCCCCCACTGGTTGGAAAGAGAAGTGCTGCTGTCCCATGGAAAGGAGTCCCCAGCGAGCAGCCCGGTAAGTTAAGAAGGGCTGGGGGGACTCCATAGGTGTTTTGGTTGGTGCCGACTGTGGCAATGGTGCTGAGTGGTCCTGCCAGGTAGCGGGCCACTCCAACGTGGGTACAGTGATTCACAGAGCCTAAGTGGCTCAGTTGGACCAAGTGTTGGTGCCTGAGCGAGACCAGGGTGGTTCATGCAATTAGAGCGGCCCAGGATGGCAGCGGGCCTCTCCAACCTCGTGGGCATGGTATTTTCAGCGCCACTGCGCTCCACAGTGCTTGGGGGCAAGGTATTCCACCCCAGTTGGCGCACAATTATTTCAGAAGCCCGTGTGCTCCAGGGGACATGATTTCTAGAGCCCAGATGGCTCCAACTGTTTGCCAGTGATTTGAGAGAGCCCCAGAAGTGGCACAGAGGTGCCAGGCCTTCCCCAGCTGCGCTGCACTTAGTGCCAGCTGCATTGTTTAGGCTCCCATGCTTGGGTTCTAAGCTGCCCAGCAAGTAGTGGGCAGCTGCAACGTTTAGGTTTGCGCAGATGGCGCGCCCCTGACTGTCGCTGCCTAGGCAGCGAGCCCTGACATTCTGGAGACAGGACATTTGAGCCCTGAATGAAGATATTCAGTTGGCCAGGGGGAGGTAGGGTCTAATGTGTTTAAACTTGTGAAGAGATTGCATAATGTGTTTATGCTGGTGGGGTTGGCGCAGAATGTATTTTGCGCCTGATGTGACAGTGCATAATGTAGGTTATGTTACAGGTTGAGGTGGAATACAGTGATTACCAGTGGTTATTTGTTGTATGTTTATGATCTATTTAACTTTTACCAATTTCTGCTAAGTGCTGATCCTGACAGTGGCCCACGTGGCCCTGTCATATGTAAAGTTTTGGTCGGTAGTGATTTCAGAGGGGCTAGACAGTCAATAGTAGTTATCATACTGGCTGTGAAGGACCCTAGGAGTTCCTGAGTTGTGTCGGAGTCCGAAACCTTGGGGGGGTAACATTATTTTGTGGAACTTAGTGGGAGTGGTTTTTTGCCATTGCCTGTAGTTCTTGGTGAGATGGGTATTGTGGGCTGTGTTGTCTTTCTGGCAGTGAATTTCAAAATCAATTAGAAAGTGGTCCGACCATGTCAAAGGGCTAGAGGTTTTGTAGGTGATGTTGAGAGAATTGGTAAAAATTATGTCTAGTGTGTGCCCTGCCCTGTGGGTGGGCTAGTTGTTGATTTTTGTTAATCCGACTGTAGATAGGTCCATTAGCAGAGCTACGGACTCTTTATTGTCAGGATTTTTGGCGTGTATGTTAAAGTCGCCAAGCAGTAAGAAATTTCTGGATGAGATTGCATGGGGAGAGATTAGTTCCATTAGCTGTGAAGGAAACTTGGAGAGGGGTCCTGGAGGCCTGTATACGAGTGCACCTTTCCAACTAAGTTGAGGATGAAGGTCTGCTCTGAAGATCAAAATCTCCATGGATTCTCTAAACTGTTGGTCAATCATAGAGATTTTAATCGAGTCTTTATATATAATTGCTAGACCACCTCCTACCTTGTGAGGTCTGTCTATTTTATGAATATGGTAGTCCTCGGGAACTGCAACAGCAATATCAGGGTTAGAGCAGGGCTTGGTCCAAGTTTCGGTCAGAAATCCAATGTGGGGGAGAGTCGAGGATATCTGATCCCTTATGTGAGTGGAATGCTTGGGTAGTGATCTGACATTGGCCAGGAAGCAGTTCCAGCCTCTCTTATTGTCATTTTGTAGGGGTTACGGTGTTCATTCCTGTTCGCTGTTATTAGGGCAGGGTCTGAGCTCTTCATTGCATTGGGAGTGGGTTGTAGCGTTGCTTAGGGCCGAGTAGATGTTTTGCTCTGAAATTTACAGGTCCTGAATGCGAAAGGTCCTTCTAGAATTATAGAGGAGCTACACTATTTGTTTTTTGGGAGCATGAGACCGTTTGTATTTCTGATTCTTACTAGGTCTTGTCTGGAATATGTACGGCCGGTGCTTCCCTTATATCTGGTCTATGGGAGAACCGGCAGGGGGTCTAGCTCCTGCTGACAGCCAGGTGCGAATAGGCACAGATGGGCTTGCCTTTGGTGTGCCCACTGCGCACGTCCGTTGCGCGTAGTGCCCTGCATCTGTTTTTATGGAGACAGCTGAACTGCTAACCTCCCGATCTGGACTTTGCCGGAAGTGAGCTCTGAGTCACTTCCGGTAGGTGTTTCCTCCCTCCACACAATCGGAACGATCCCCGGTGGAACGGGGAGGCACAAAGTTACGAGTGAGCAGCGTGAGCAGAATTTGAAAGCGCAGTGAGTGAATTAAAAGCTGGTTTTTAATTACAAGTAGCGTTAAAAGCAGTGTGGCATTTGGTGTAGGAGCCCTTTACCAGGCACTCCTTGATCACATTAGCAGGTTAGCAACAATTACCAAGATATAAATGGCACTTTACAGATAGCAACAATTACAGTTCTAAAGTGGAGTCCTTTACCAGGCACTACTTGTACAGCAGCAGCGAGCTTCCTGGTTCTGATAGTCTCTTTGGTGGCCTCAAACGCGTCCCTGAAGGGGTTACATGGGAAGAAGTTATCAGTGGAGATATAGAGATCTTAGTTCTGAACTAAATTCCACCTTACATAGACTTGGCAATTGTCCAGTCAGTTCTGTGAAAACCCTCATTTAAGGCTGATGATCTGGCCGACTTTTAGTCACTATGCCTTCCACCCTTTTTCACCCAACAACCTGTTGGACAACAATATTATTATTCAGTTGCATAAGGTTCTTTACTTCAATTCTACGCTATATTCTAGGATAAAGTCCGTTTTTAGTAGGTTAATCCATGTCTGATAGGTGTTGGGTCAGTGTTGGTGCAAAGAAATTGCTGGATCAGTCAGCTGCTTTCAACGCCGTCAACGCCATCAACAACCACACTGTGCTGCAGCATCTCCATGATCTGGAATTTGTGGGAAAACCACCTTCTCGGATCAAATCTTTCTCAGCATAAAGATATCAGGCAGTTCAGGTTTGGGCCTTTACCTCTACATATTAGCCTATTTCTTGGGAGGGTCCCAGTCATATGCATTCTCAAATTCATTTTTACATTTTCTTTCTTTACTTGCTTATCGCCTACGTGAACTTATTCAGCAACCAAACACTTTTAAGATGCTTTGTATTATTTGCTGTAAGTTTTACGGTAAGACCCCTAAATTCACTTTGTGGAACTGAGGAAATAGAAATTTTATGGTCAGGAATGTTCCCTAACGTGTACCCCACCGTCTCCATGTACGAGCTTAAAGTGCATGTAACTTCCCTCCTGTGCCAGCTATGAAGACGCAAATACATTTGCGTCCAGCGTTAACATGTCCTCTTTCAGATCCACCCTGAATGGGTCGGATATTCCGTTCCTAAGTATGCCTTGCCACCGTCTTTGTATGGTGCACTTTCTGTATTCCTGGCTCTGTGTGAGCTAGGCCCCGATTTCTGTCATCGAGCCTTTTCTTTTACAAAGTCATCTCTGCCTCCTGAAACTGCAACGTGGGATGGCCCCATGAACTCTGTCCTACTCCCTGCGAGGCGAGCGGGGCCTGGCTCGGCCTGCTTGCCTGCCAAAGACAGTATTTTACCTTCACGTTATCAGCATAGCCAAGCTCAGCTTCCCGAAAACACATTCCAGTCTAGCAGGGTAGATAAACAACCCCTCAGCTGCAGAGCAAAGGGCCCGGCCTTTCTGTTTCCATGCAAGTTATTCATAGCTCCCGTTACCATGGTAGGCCCATGGCCCCCTCGCTTTACACACAGACACGTAGGCACATATGCACGCATTCATAGTCAGTATAGGATAGCATCTGCCAAAGAGACCTTTCCTTCTAGATAATATGGTTCCCAAACATCAGATATCAGATATGATGTAGGAACGAGTTGATCTGACATGCCAGACTTCTGTCTCTTTCCTCTAGTGTAAATGTCAAGTCCCCTGCACCCTCCAGCTTCACGTCAATCACACGTCATGCAGCTGCGCGCGCATCCAGACCCCAGATTTCTGCTGACATTGCAAGATTCTGCTATGTACCCACCCACTTGTGACACTTTCATGTGACGTTTCTAGCACACACCCCTGTGTACGCCCAAGTTCACGCCTTCTGATTACGTATTGCTAACACGTGTGTGTTCTTATCTCGTTTCTCTCAGCTGTTACGCCTTCTGTATTGGTTACCATTCTGTACATTAACTATAAATGTTGTGTTTTGTCAAAAAAGTATGCTCTATCCCTTCCTGAACCCCAGCGGTGTCAGGAACATGATATCCGGTTCAGAACCATTCCTTTTTAAGGAATAAAACCCCTTAGAACTCTAACACCACGGACTCTGTCTCTTTCTTTCCGACTGAGTTATTTTATAGTACTTACCTGCATAGAAATTAGGACGGTAATTAAATATTTACCACATTAATTTGGCGCCCGAATAGGGACCCCTCCCCCACCCCACGCGCCGGTAGGTGCGTTGCAGCCTTTGCCCCCTGCCACAGTCAAGACGGACAATTACGCGTACCCGCAGGATTTCCTGTATCTCCCTCAGGCCTACGGAGGTGACGGAGACTGCGATCAGCACCCAGACGAGGCGGTGAGGAGTGCGGAGGATCCCGACCAGAGCCTAGCCGAAAGAAACAAGGTCCGAGGTGTCAAGAGGCCCACCAGTTCCGAAGTATTCACGTATCGAGTCGATTCGAGTCCAGTCTGGTCCAGTCCAGTCGAGTTGTCCGAGGCCTTCCGTTCCGTGCTTCCCGGTGAGTACCGTTGCTGGGGACGCATCTAGACGGGTGCATTATTATGTATCCGGTAAAGACGGGTTTGGGTACACAAACACGGTCTGCACTGTTTTAGACAGTGTATCTGTACTGTTTAGCAGTACATCAAGTATTCAAGGGTTCGATTTTTTTCTCGTTTTCTGGAGTTCAAGGGTAGTCCATATGTGTTTAAAATGTTTCATGTGATTAATGTCGTGGTATGAGTGACTGTTTTGATGGACATTATTGTGTTTTTGTATATTAACTGTGTTCGAGTTAGAGTAAGTAACAAGTATCGAGTATCAAGTACCAAGCAACAGGACGCCATTATTCAATAAATTAAGACAGTTAGGAACTAGGAAAGGGATACTAGAGGAAGCGATTCCTGTCCCACCTAGGGACACTCCCGGAAATTTTATGTACCATAAACATGGCCTAGATGCCATACTGTATCTAGATTTATGGGCCGATTATACCAAGCACCTAGAAGAGAAACATAGGTGGCCTGTTACAGGGACATGGGATGCCGAGTGCATCATGAGAGTAGAGGAAGCACTATGGAAAAAGAAAGCCAGACAATCTCAGAAAGACGCCATAGAATTGTGGCGTAAAGAATCGCATAAACGTGCAGAAAAAGCATTCCGAAAAGCAGAAAAACACAGAGAAGAGTCGGATGAGGTCCGAGAAAACGAATTAGTTGCTGAAGGTATCCGAGTACAAGCAGAACAAGTAGATCGTATACGAAACACTCTTGCAAATGGCATGTATCTAGTGGCCGAGGGTTCGCCCAGGGCCACTCCAGAAATACCAAAAGATCTGCCGCCACCATTGGTTCCGACTAAAGTAAGGCACAAAACCACAAAAGACATATTCCTTTCGTCCTATCTAGACGATGTAGCTCCCGCTTATACAAATCCACGTGCCCGCGTACCGCCTACTGACGGTGACGGAGATGGCAACCTACCCCAAGACAATGCCCAGCCAGTACCGCAACAAGCTACACCCGTTCAACATCCTGTACCACCTATTCCCCCACCACTTCCCGCTCCTACTATTAATCCACTAAATCCTTTTGGGCCTGATCCTGGTAAAAGACAAGTTCCGTTACACATACAGACTCCACAGACAAGCCATGTTCAAGCCTCCGCCTCAGGAGGTGCGACAGGAGGTTACCAGACCCCGCCACAAACACACAGGTTGACCCTTAGGGACCTAGCAAAGCAACGTACACCCCGAATACAGAGTTACGACCTACTTAAAGAACCCCTTCCAGATTGCAGATACGATCCAGTACCCGGTAAAGCCGATAGAATGGAGCTAGCATCACTACGCCTACGACGAGTTACAGATTATTTAATGTTATTACCAGGAATGACTGATCATCTAGACAGAATATATCATTTTATCCAGACAGGGGAAGGTCCTGAAAGTATTAAAGATGCCATGACTCACCAGAAAACTGACACTCAAGGTTGTATATTACGCTTCTTCATAAATTGTCTAATAAGAGAACGAGACAGGCCTGGTGTAGACAAGGACGAGATGGATGCACTAAACAAGTGGGGCCAGAATATAGCCGACGGAAAGCATGATAAACAGAGTTGTATAGCAAATATGTACAAAAGAATCAGGAAAGCAGTAATAGAAATACATGAAAGAAAGGAACCAGAAAGGGAAGGAGATAGCGACAAGATTGAATCATCAGAGGAGGAAGAACCAGAGGATAACGACACGACCAAAGAAATGATAGCATATGTAGGTAAGGGAAATTACCTTAAGAAAAGCATTCGTCCAGAAAGCAAGAGAGTTTTTCTCTCTGGCATCTCAAAAACGAGCTCTCCTGAATATCTGTTTCAGGTTACCGATAAAATACTTCAAGAACGAATGGGGTACCATGTACTCAATTCTATGGATGAACAAGAACTAGCCCGGTCAGCAGTACAATGGGCTGACAATCCTAGCACATATAATGATGATACAGTAGCTCAGACATTTTTAAATCTTTCCCCAGACGAGCAGAAATTAGCTGGTATATACATGATTCAGCATCTCATTACGTTATACAGAAATCAACATTCTGATCCAGGTCCCCTACCTGATACATTAGAAGCACTACTTTTAAACAGATGGAGAGGCCTAAGTACCAATTTAATTAGAATAATTCTAGAACAACGGCACAGATATAACGCTTTCTTAGGCCCACAATATGTTTCAGCTCCGCCCCCAGAAAGAAAAATGTTTAACCTCGACAGACAGAATCCTTTACGAGAAGTGCATCCAGTCAGAAAAGATGATAACACGCTAGAACGCGTATTTGTATATACACCTTTAACTAAAATGGAATTACTAGAAATGAAGAAACTAGTACCCTGCCACGATAAAGACCCGGCAGGTTTCCACCGAGAAATTAAAGACATGTTACTCATGGGAGATTACACGTATACGGATATTATGAAAATGTTAAAAGTACTGTTGCCCACAGGCATTTACGAGACACTCAAGGAAAAAGAATGGGAGGTGGGAGATAAAAAGATTATTTGGACTGAAATAGAAGACAAGGAAAAAGGTCGCACTCCAGGGCTGGGCCTTGGGGAAAAAGCTAAAGCATTACCAGGTTTAATAGTACAGGTTTTGCCAAGACTATTGACAACTAAAAAGGAAGACTGGGACGCAATCTCAGCCTGTAAACAGAAACACGATGAAGATACTAGTGATTTCTATTCAAGATTCGAGAAATGTTTTATTATTAATAGTGGCCTGAAACCAAGTAGTGAGTCATACCCGCACCTTTTTGTAACAAAATTAGTCGAGAATTCCTTGACACAGGTTAAGAATCGTGTATATAAAGTCGAAAGCACTTGGCAGGCAAATTCGCCATCCCAGATGTTACAAATGTTACAATATCACCAGAACAGAATTAGAGAAGAACAAGATCACGAACAGAGACGTATGAAAGACACGAAAATGAAAATGCTAGTTGCCCAGTCAGTTCCAGCTGACGGTCAGAAAAAGGGTGTGACACAGACAAGTAATTCAGCGGCTCCCGTTAAAGGGACATGCAACTATTGCAAGCAGCCAGGTCACTAAGTACATGAATGTTCGGTCCTAAAACATAATATAGCAACAGGTAAAACTAAAGAAAGACCACGTCAGCCTAGACAAGATCAGGTCCAGCAACAGACTTCACAGAACATACAGCCTATGCATGCTCCACCACAGACAGTACAGACCGTAGCGGTATCACAGCCACAGCCTATTGCCGCGACGCAGCAAGTTTCACAGCAGATGTACCAGTATGCCCAATCTGATTATCCCGATTATCAGCGATACACATGAAACAGCCTAGAGAGGGAGGTTGGCTTGCCTCTTATTGAAATTCCTGTAGATCAAGAGGGTCCTTCCTTATGTACATAGTCAAGTATTGGGAAAAGACAGAAAGTTTCTAATTGACACAGGGGCAAGTCGCACCACGATCAGTCATGACGAAGTTCCAGGGGCACCCCTCTCAGGCTCACAGAATGTTTCCCTTGGTTTTTCAGGACAGCCTATTGTAAATGAAGTATCAAAACCTGTCCCCCTAGCAGTAGGTCCATTATCACGTGTTACAGACCTGTTACTCACGAAATCATGTCCAGAAAACTTGCTAGGTATCAAGACACTGAAGGCTCTAGGAGCAGTGATATGTTGTTCTCCGGAGGGAGCTAGACTTTTCTTACGTGACTTTAAGGGTCACTATGTACTGCGAGAGTTTGATGTCAGATTGAAAAATGTACCGAAACACCTGTGGGCACAAGGCCCAACCGATGTAGGTTGTATGCACATCACACCATACCGTGTTACACTCAAGCCAGGAGTTGTATTACCCCGAATCAGACAATACAAGTTACCACCCGATGCTGTAGTGGCTTTACTGGAAATCATTGAAGAGCTCATTGCCCAAGGAGTGGTCGTAGAAACCGACTCCAATATCTGTAATTCCCCTATCATTCCGATTCTTAAACGTACTAATCCCAATGCACCGCCTGTATATCGGCTGGTGATTGATTTACGAGAACTAAATAAATGCATTGTACCACAGTATCCTGTGGTTCCCGACATCTCATCATTATTGACTGCTATTGATTCAGAGGCGACGTTCTTTACTGTAATTGACCTCAAGAACGCCTTCTTCAGTGTACCCATTGATCCGGAGAGCCAATATCTCTTCGGATTCTGTTTAAATGGCCGAAGCTTCAAATTTTCACGCGCACCTCAAGGATTCACAGAAAGCCCCAGCATCTATAGCCAAGCACTGAAAAGACAACTTGACTGTATCCAAATGCCAGTTAACACTGCCTTACTCCAGTACGTCGATGATCTGCTGATCACCGCACGAAGTGAACCCGAATGTGAACAGGCATCACTGACAGTTTTACATTTTCTGGCTGACAAGGGACACAAGGTGTCTCCTTCGAAGCTACAATTCTGTGTTCAGCAAGTGGTGTACCTTGGGCACTTGCTGTCCAAGTGGGGGAGACAGCTCACACCTGATCGCATTCAGTTAATTGCACAGTTACCACAACCCAAGACACAAAAGGAAGTGCGGGCCTTTATAGGCCTCACCTCGTACTGCAGACAATGGATTTCTCAGTATGCATTTCTAGCTAAACCACTGATACAGTTGACAACACAGGAGGCAGCGACTTCGACTGTCCTCCCTTGGACTCAGGAACATACACAGGCTTTTGAGGAATTAAAGAAAGCTTTATGTCAAGCACCAGTTTTAGCGACACCATGTTACAGCAAACCTTTTACACTTTTTGTTACAGAACGTGATGGTACAGCGTTGTCTGTCCTCACACAAGATCAAGCAGGTTCACATAAGCCTTGCGCTTATTTTTCAAGTATATTAGATCCAGTGGCCCAGGCTCTGCCTGCGTGCTTAAAATCAGTTGCAGCGACAGCTCTAGCAATCAGACAAAGCGATTCAATAGTATTAGGACATCCATTGACAGTACAAGTTCCACATTCTGTAGAAGTCCTGCTAAATAGAACACAGACTCAACACCTGACTATAGCACGACTGACAGGTTATGAATTGACGTTATTCCAGCCACACATAGAAATCAGACGCTGTAACATACTCAATCCTGCCACATTGTTACCCTCGATTATGACAGATTCAGCCCCGCATGATTGTATAGAGATCATTAATGCAGTAACAAAGCCCCGACGAGACTTGACAGATGTTGCACTGACTAATCCAGACCTGACACTTTACGTGGACGGTTCATGTATGAGAACAAGCACAGGAGAATTAGTGGCCGCATATGCAGTGACCACTGAAACTGAAGTCAAAGAAACACACCGTATTGATATACTGTCCGCTCAAGCAGCAGAGCTTATCGCTCTGACCCGAGCCTGTATACTAGCCAAGAACAGGAATGTTAACATATACACAGATTCACGTTATGCCTTCGGAGTTGTACACGACTTCGGAATGTTATGGCAAGAACGAGGTTTCTTGACCTCTCACGGAGCCAAGATCCAACACGGTCCCCTCATTCAAGCACTGTTAGAAGCAATACATCTGCCTTCAGGCATATCCATCATGAAGTGTAAAGCACATACTAGAGTTACAGATTCTATTTCCCAGGGTAACGACCTGGCAGACCAAACAGCAAAACATACAGCATTGACTCACATCCAGACAACTGATGTGACAAAGACAATAGTACCGACACATTGTATGACAGTTAGGGATCCCACACTAGATGTAATTGATATTCAGACGCATGCTACTCCAGACGAAATCAAGAAATGGACTGAACTAGGAGGGATCCAGACAGACCAGGGATGGGTGACAAAAGGGAAAGCCACATGGTTTCTCCCCGACTCTATGGTTCAAGTCATAATTAATACAGCACATAGTCCAGCACACTTAGGAGAAAAAGCTATGTTAGACAGTTTACAGAATCTCTGGTACAACAAACATTTACGAGCAGCAGCAAAACAGAAAGTGCGTACTTGCATGATCTGTTGTCAGTTCAATCCAGGTAAAAGCGTCCCTGTAGAGCAAGGTGGATTTCATCCTCCCGATCACCCTTTTGAAGTCCTCCAGATGGATTATATCCAGATGGAACGTTGTCGAGGATTCAAGTACGTCCTTGTAGTTGTTTGTGCACTTTCCCGTTGGACAGAAGCATATCCAGTCCCAGATTACACTGCTCCGACCACTGCCAAGCAGCTGGTCCGAGAATTCTTCCCACGGTACGGCTTGCCTCGTATCGTGTACTCAGATAACGGACAGCCATTCTCATCCGAGCTTATGAAGCAGGTTTCACTCTTGCTAGGATATCAGTGGAAATTCCATTGCGTCCGACATCCCGAGGCAGCTGGCCTTGTAGAGAGGCACAATCAGACACTGAAAACACGTCTTGCTAAAATCTGTAAAGAGAAAGGGGTCGACTGGATAGTCGCCCTGCCAGTTGCACTATTCTATATGAGAATGATCCCACATTCGAGATCAGGACTATCCCCGTATGAGGTGGTCTTCGGCAGGCCACCAAATATGTGGGGGACGCCCATGCCTAAGAGAATAACTGATGTTGATTGTAATATGCTGACAGATTACCTTGCCTCCTTGATGTCTGCACTCCAATCATGTCGTTCACAGGTTGCTGCAGCTTTTCCCGACAACACTGATGTAAAGCCACACGATGTCCGTCCCGGTGATACTGTCCTAGTGCGAAATTTCGATAGGAGGAGTCCACTGGAGCCCCGCTGGCAGGAGCCGAAGCTCGTCCTTCTGACCACGAGGACTGCAATTAAAGTTGAAGGCCGTAAGGGGTGGATCCATTCGAGTCACGTAAAGAAATGTAATGAACTGTTGCCAGAGACCGACTCTTCCACCCTCTCAAAGGACTGCCCAGATTCTAGTGACTCTAAACTCCCCCTGGTTGAGAAAACCGCTTCGCAAGAATATAAGCTAAAATTAAGGTCTAGTAAGTCAGACAGTTTAATTGTTTAAGTCCTCCCCTAGGTGAATCGGTTAAATTAGTTTCTGACATGTATCCCCTAGACCGAAATAGAGAGAGAGATAGACAGAAACAGCTCAAGAAAGATGAATATTGTAAATCACTTCGTAGTCACTGTATAGTGACACTATTGATTATGTTTTTTCTAAGTCTTTTGATTATTGCTGCAAGTATCCTACTGCACATTTATTACCCTATTTTCAAGCGTGCACATTCTGCTTTCAACGTCACTGCCGAACATTCTTTTAGTGAATTACCGCCTCACGAGTTGTCTTACCGACTTGCGCTGCGCAACAATACATTCATTAGTATGTTACATCACTCTCATCAGACCAGCAACGCTACAAATTGTTGGATATGTGGCCGACTCCCTCCCTACCAGAAATATAAGGGAGTTCTTCCCCTTTTCCCGTACCCGTTCACACACAATGGTTCATGTGGTGCATGGTTTAGTTTGATTAATTCTTTAGATTCAAATTCCGTAGTTTATCAGGGTAACTGGGTATGGGGAAACCTGAACACAGTTCTGCATAAAGTATGTTATCCTGACAAGGAGGGACTTCCCAAAAGGACCGGGACTGATCTAGAAAATGAAGTATATGGACTAGGAAATTTTACACTTAACCTCATGATTCTGAATGTTGAATCCGAAACCGAGCCGGACTTGCCCACTATGTCAGTATTACCAGTTAAGGGTGAATTATGTGTCAGAAAGAATGGTTCGGTACACCTGGGTCATAGTAAATGTACTACTGTGATCGAATTTAGTGATAAGGGCAAGTCCACATTCAAAGCTACCCGTCATTCCTATTTCATTTGTGGTCAGACAGCATACATACGTTTGCCACTAGATTGGGATGGTACCTGTTACATTGGATTCTTACTGCCACCTGTTTTCCTAGCTCCACCCGATTATCATAGAAATTCCCGTCTAGTTCACAGACCCAAAAGAAATCTCCCAATTGTCGACTATACTGAGACAGCATGGGAACAGTACACAGATTTCAATAAAGGTTTCTTTCCCTATTTAGGTGCTATCTTTAATAGTAAGTCTATCCGTCACTTGACCAGAACTCTCGAAGCAGTAGTGAAAGAGACTACTTCCGCCCTAGGTAACTTGACCGAAGAACAGTCTGCTATGAGACTTGTCGTTCTTCAAAAATCGTCTTGTTCTTGACGTCATACTAGCCGATCGAGGAGGAGCCCGTAGGGTCCTCGGGTCGGCTTGTTGTGTTTTCATTCCAGATAATGCTCCGTCCGTATATAAGGCTATTACCCGTCTCCATAAGATAGCTAGTCAGATACATCAGAACCCAGGCACCTGGACTTGGTCCGGTTGGCTCTGGACTACTATTTCAGCTTGGGGATGGAAAATACTGTCACTCCTTGGAATAATACTACTTATAGTATTCAGTTGCTGTCTATGTTTACAATGTGGGCCAGCGATTTGCGGCTTGTGCGCCACATCCTGCACTCCCCATTCAAGTCAACGTTCTAAATCCCGTTTGAGAAAGGATGAGCAGATGATGCTCACTACACAGATAAATGGATTAATGAAGATTGATGTATCATGAAGGGTCCGTAGGGAACAAGGAGGGAATGAGGAAATAGAAATTTTATGGTCAGGAATGTTCCCTAACGTGTACCCCACCGTCTCCATGTACGAGCTTAAAGTGCATGTAACTTCCCTCCTGTGCCAGCTATGAAGACGCAAATACATTTGCGTCCAACGTTAACATGTCTTCTTTCAGATCCACCCTGAATGGGTCAGATATTCCGTTCCTAAGTATGCCTTGCCACCGTCTTTGTATGGTGCACTTTCTGTATTCCTGGCTCTGTGTGAGCTAGGCCCCGATTTCTGTCATCGAGCCTTTTCTTTTACAAAGTCATCTCTGCCTCCTGAAACTGCAACGTGGGATGCCCCCATGAACTCTGTCCTACTCCCTGCGAGGCGAGCGGGGCCTGGCTCGGCCTGCTTGCCTGCCAAAGACAGTATTTTACCTTCACGTTATCAGCATAGCCAAGCTCAGCTTCCCGAAAACACATTCCAGTCTAGCAGGGTAGATAAACAACCCCTCAGCTGCAGAGCAAAGGGCCCGGCCTTTCTGTTTCCATGCAAGTAATTCATAGCTCCCGTTACCATGGTAGGCCCATGGCCCCCTCGCTTTACACACAGACACGTAGGCACATATGCACGCATTCATAGTCAGTATAGGATAGCCTCTGCCCAAGAGACCTTTCCTTCTAGATAATATGGTTCCCAAACATCAGATATCAGATATGATGTAGGAACGAGTTGATCTGACATGCCAGACGTCTGTCTCTTTCCTCTAGTGTAAATGTCAAGTCCCCTGCACCCTCCAGCTTCACGTCAATCACACGTCATGCAGCTGCGCGCACATCCAGACCCCAGATTTCTGCTGACATTGCAAGATTCTGCTATGTACCCACCCACTTGTGACACTTTCATGTGACGTTTCTAGCACACACCCCTGTGTACGCCCAAGTTCACGCCTTCTGATTACGTATTGCTAACACGTGTGTGTTCTTATCTCGTTTCTCTCAGCTGTTACGCCTTCTGTATTGGTTACCATTCTGTACATTAACTATAAATGTTGTGTTTTGTCAAAAAAGTATGCTCTATCCCTTCCTGAACCCCAGCGGTGTCAGGAACATGATATCCGGTTCAGAACCATTCCTTTTTAAGGAATAAAACCCCTTAGAACTCTAACACCACGGACTCTGTCTCTTTCTTTCCGACTGAGTTATTTTATAGTACTTACCTGCATAGAAATTAGGACGGTAATTAAATATTTACCACAGAACTGATAAAATACACCGCCATAAGAGGCTCCATTCTGCAGCCTTAGTGCCTCTCTGTATTTCTTATTTTCAGAAGACCCAATTTGGCCAAAGGGCTCTCAGTTCTAAATGATTTTATTTAGAACCCATTGCCTGCCTCCATTTAATACATTACAAAAAGTGGGGTTGTGTCCTACACTGTGGCCGGGTAGGACAACATCTTAGAGTTTAAAGAATAAAGGACCAGTCACTGTTTAGTTCTGCCGCTTTTTTATTTTGAGCAGAATCTCAACCTAAGGTAATTAATCCTTGGGTGCTATGTACACTTATTTTTGAATAATACAAGTTTCAACACTTTTTTTTAGATTTTTGAAAGTAGTCTGAGGTTTGTTCATTGCTGTACAAAAGACATAAATTTACATTTACTATAAATACTTTTTACAATACAAAAACATTGAATTACATTTATCCATTAGACAATACATTTACCAAACAACATCTTTACCAAGCATGTATTGTCTAATGGATAAATGTAATTCAATGTTTTTGTATTGTAAAAAGTATTTATAGTAAATGTAAATTTATGTCTTTTGTACAGCAACGAACAAACCTCAGACTACTTTCAAAAATCTAAAAAAAGTGTTGAAACTTGTATTATTAAAAAAAAAGTGTACATAGCACCCAAGGATTAATTACCTAAGGGTGAGATTCTGCTCAAAATAAAAAAGCGGCAGAACTAATCAGTGATTAGGTCCTTTATTCTTTAAACTCCATTTAATACATAACATACCAACTTCCAATTTAGAAAGCTATCAAATCTTGGTAATTTTCCTGATGTTTTCTTCGTTCTTTACTCAGTTTCCCAATCCAGCGTCAAGAAGCCCTTGTGCTTAAGTGCACTCAATAGATTCCAAATGCAATTACAATGTATGCAGATTATACTTAGTCACTATATAATAGTCATTGTATTGAGACTCTCAATAATTTAGGTCTACACACAGCCTTGTAAATTTTCTGGGTGGATGAATGCAATTTGCCATACAGAATAAAAAACAGATTTTTTAATGAAAAAAAAAATCAATTGCTGGATTGCCTCAATTGTCTCAGCTATTTGGACAACACCTTGAGTCCTTCCTGGTTTGTCAGAAATCTTGGAGTGTTTTTGGATCCTGACCAATCGATGAACCAGCATAGTTCAGTAATTACAGAATCCAGTTTTTTCCATTTGAGAATGCTTCATCTTCTTTGCAATCTTATCACGTTTTTGCAGTTGATGAGGGCGTTGAACACTTTTATCCACTCACATTTCTACTCCTGTTATCTGGCTGTCCTTTGAAGTTGGTCACTAGATTAGAATGCAATCAAACAGTTGCAGCTAGGGTAATTTTTGACCTAAAAAATAAATCTGACCCAGCCTCCTCAAACATCAGCACCTTTTACCAGCATAATTCATTTTAAGACAGCCTGTTGGAGGCGCTGGACCTTTAGAAGAAACTGTCGTCATTCCATCTCTCATATGATTCTCTGTTCAAATGACACAATGTTTTTCCCACGTTGTTCAGAGCTCTCACTCACGTTGATTTTAAACTCTAGTCTACATTTATTTTCCTGTGCACTGAAAAGAGAGCCCAACTTCCTTGTTTTCAACATGTGCCTGGAGAATTGGAGTGTGTGATTGCAATTGTCTATGCAATCTACAGGTTGGTTTTACCAGTGTCTTCAACTGTCTAAACATTAGTGGCAAGAGATCTTCTTTTTAATGCCCGATTCACAGAAATATCCAGTGGCGTCACTGGGGTTGGTGTCACCCGGTGCGGGTAACTCATGGTGTCACCCCCTCACGACTTACCGCATGGACTACCTCTGTCGGAAATGTACGGTGCTAGGTACTGTCTTACTCCCTCTAGCTCCCTCTTTCTGTATAGCTCCCTCTCTCTGTCTTACTCCCTCTAGCTCCCTCTCTCTCTGTCTTACTCCCTCTAGCTCCCTCCCTCTCTGCCTTACGCCTCTAGCTCCCTCTCTCTCTGTCTTACTCCCTCTAGCTCCCTCTCTCTGTCTTGCTCCCTCTAGCTCCCTCTCTCCCTCTCTTACTCCTTCTAGCTCCCCCTCTCTCTGTCTTACTCTCTCTAGCTCCCACTCTCTCTCTTACTCCCTCTAGCTCCCGCTCTCTCTCTTACTCCCTCTAGCTCCCTCTCTCTCTGTCTTGCTCCCTCTAGCTCCCTCTCTCTGCCTTACTCCCTCTAGCTTCCTCTCTCTCTGTCTTACTCCCTCTAGCCCCCTCTTTCTTACTCCCTCTAGCTCCCTCTCTCTCTCTTACTCCCTCTAGCCCCCCCTCTCTCTGTCTTGCTCCCTATAGCTCCCTCTCTCTCTGTCTTATTCCCTCTAGCTCCCTCTCTGTCTTGCTCCCTCTAGCTCCCTCTCTATCTGTCTTGCTCCGCCTAGCTCCCTCTCTCTCTGTCTTACTCCCTCTAGCTCCCTCTCTCTCCGGTTTGGTCCCTCTAGCTCCCTCTCTCTCGGTCTTACTCCCTCTAGCTCCCTCTCTCTCTGTCTTACTCCCTCTAGCTCCCTCTCTCTCTGTCGTACTCCCTCTAGCTCCTCGCTCTGTCTTCCACCCTCTAGCTCCCTCTCTCTCTCTTACTCCCTCTAGCTCCCTCTCTCTGTCTTACTCCCTTTCGCTCCCTCTCTCTCTCTTACTCCCTCTAGCTCCCTCTCTCTGTCTAGCTCCCTCTCTCTGTCTTGCTCTCTCTAGCCCCCTCTGACTCGCTCTCTCTCTGTCTTACTCCCTCTAGCTCCCTCTCTCTGTCTAGCTCCCTCTAGCTCCCTCTCTCTCTGTCTTACTCCCTCTAGCTCCCTCTCTCTGTCTAGCTCCCTCGAGCTCCCTCTCTCTTTGTCTTACTCCCTCTAGCTCCCTCTGTCTCTGTCTAGCTCCCTCTCTCTCTCTCTGTCTTACTCCCTCTAGCTCCCTCTGTCTCCCTCTCTCTCTGTCTTACTCCCTCTAGCTCCCTCTCTCTCTGTCTTACTCCCTCTAGCGCCCTCTCTCTCTGTCTTGCTCCCTCTACCTCCATCTCTCTTATTCCCTCTAGCTCCCTCTCTCTCTGTCTTGCTCCCTCTCTCTCTATCTTGCTCCCTCTAGCTCCCTCTCTCTCTATCATACTCCCTCTAGCTCCCTCTCTCTGTCTAGCTCCCTCTCTCTCTCTCTCTGTCTTACTTCCTCTAGCTACCTCTGTCTCCCTCTCTCTGTCTTACTCCCTCTAGCTCCCTCTCTCTCTGTCTTTCTCACTCTAGCTCCCTCTCTCTCTGTCTTTCTCACTCTAACTCTCTCTCTCTCTCTGTCTTCTTACCCCCTCTAGCTCCCTCTCTCTCGCACATTAAACCCACTCTCTGCCGCTTTCATGTGGTTTCTCTTTTAAAGCTTTTCAAGATGCAAAAGGAAATCTGTGTACAAGGCACCAGCGAGTTTGTAGACGTGAGAATGTTATGATATGTAACAGCTAAAGTAAAAGGTAATTTCCAAGCGGTTAATACACCCCCCCCCTCCCTCTTTAGCACTGTGTCTTTTTCCGTATAAATGGCGGGGTGCCCTCATTACTACACTTTTCAAACTTTATCTAATGAGAACATTTTAATTCGAATAGGTGAGAAAATATCTCGGTTCGCTTTTGTTTTTAAAGCGGATCGAGTCTCTCCGAGGCCTTCGGGTGCGGTGCAGGGGGTGCCATGTACAGAGGCCTGCTGGGGGGGCGGGGGGCGCAACCAGATGGTGTCACCCCCATGTGAGGGTGTCACCCGGTGCGGTCCGCACCCCCCTCACCCCCCTAGTGACGCCACTGGAAATATCTTAAGACGAAATCCTAAACTTACTACCATTTTGGTATTCACAGAAGGCACTTACTCATTTTGGTATTCACCGAAGTTAGGAGTCCTAACTTTAGGACTCCTAAATGCCTTCTGTAAATACCGAAAGTCTTTACGTTAGGATTTTTCTCACAGAAGGCATTTAGGAGTCCTAAAATTAGGAGTCCTAACTTTACTACTCCTAAACTGAGGAAAATCCTAACTTTAAGACTTTCGGTATACACAGTAGGCATTTAGGAGTCCTAAAGTTAGGACTCCTAACTTCTGTGAGTACAGAAATAAGTAAGTGCCTTCTGTGAATACGAAAATGAGTAAGTGCCTTCTGTGAATACCAAAATGAGTAAGTGCCTTCTGTGAATACCAAAATGGTAGTAAGTTTAGGATTTCGTCTTAAGTTAGTTCTGTGAATCGGGCCCAGTACGTGCACTGCAAAAATGCCCAAGCTAGATACATAGACTGACAGAAGATGCACCAACAGAAAGACAAGCAGACAGCGATAGATAAATAGACAGACAGGCGGATAGATAGATAGATAGATAGATAGTTAGATAGAACTTTAGTGACCCCGCAAATGATATCCATCCAGTTAGACTTATCAGACATCTGCATGTCTAGCCACATATCTACAACAAACTGAGGGAGGGCAAACCAAAAGATTAATAAAGTGCATGTATGCAATGAATCCGAGATTTGTAAGTCCTGGCACCAAGGTAAATTAGTGCTCACCTCACATTATGGTAATAGCAATACCATTTTATAGGCAGAACAAAAAACAACAGTTTATGAAATGCAATGTATGATTGTGCCATAATATTGAATTATTCCAAGCTGAAATTCATGTTGCACATTTAACTACTTTTATAAATCAAACAGTCTTAATCGCTTTGATAACTACTAGTAATAATAGATCTTTTGTGAAATACATGTACCAAGAGATGAAAAAACGACCTGCCTTCGCCCATCACTTGTGCACACCCAGACGCGGTGGACTGACCAAAAGACAAGGGGCAGATACTCCAAAAGAGAAGCCCATAGGAGGATCTCATGTCTCTTTGTTGCAGCTCTCATTCAAATCCTTGCTTTTTGCTCTCCTAGATAGGAAAGTCCACTGCTTGCAATTGTTTTCAGAGTATACGTTTATGACAGGTGCCTATGCCATTTTCCATTTCCTGGCCGACTGTGGAGACATGTACTTCACTATTTGAGTACATTTACAGCAACATAAACATTACCTGCAGCCTGATGCCCCTATGGGTGACAGTGTTGCGCTTTACTAATGCTGATTGATTGACCTCTGAATACTATGGCCGGATTGGCTTTATTTTGCTGTTATATTTGCAGGGCATTTCTGGCACAATCTGTAGTTCATACTTCTCATTTCCAGTTTATTTAACCGCACTTTCATAGGACGTAAAACATTTAGGACAGCAGAGGGAAATGGTGCTAACGAATTATTTTTCTTTAAACCACATTCTCTCCTGCTGAAAACTTAATGTACCTAAATTAACCAGCACAACTTTGATCAAAGTGGCAATTACTTTAAAACAAAAGTAAAATGCTGCATATATTTTAATGCAAATCAATAAAAGCGCTTTTAGTCAGAGTGGAGGAATTCTGTAGAGGAGAGAATTGTTTAAACCACCGAAATTGAATGCTGAGTGCACCGTTGTGAAAATCAATGACTCCATCTTCACTAAAGCTTTAAATGCTTAATGCATTAGAACTGAACTGTATTTACAGCAGAAATTTTGGCCTAGAAGTAGATTTTGTGATTTTGCATGCCTATACCTTTGCGCAATAGGTCTTGAAGCATGTGAGGTGAGTAACTCAAATGCATATAGTAGCTGGCACAAACTTAAAGCACTAATTTCCTTACATGTGCAGTAGTTGGCTATGATCTCTCAGAGCAAGGCAGGGCATATGTAGCAGTAAGAGAAAGGGGATAAAAGATACTTAACTGTACAGAATCCATCAAGACTTCAGAGAGGTACCAACACCATTCCAAGTTCTGAGAGGAAAACAGGTTGTAACCCGGAAGTGGTGGTGGAACAGTAGATGCTTCAGATTTTTCTTGTCCCTCATCCAGGGATGCATCTGTCAGGTTCGTCCAATATTTAGCATGCATCTGTCTTTTGTCTTTAAGTACAGAGTAGGGTTTGGCATTGAATGATGAATTGTGGTTGGGCATACCATTTATCACCTCCCTCTGAGTGATCTCCTTGGGTTTCACTCATTTTATTGGCTATAACAATGTAGAATGAGGACTGGAATTCACATATGATATCCAGTAACACAATCTCGCTTTTTAATTAATTTGTAGCTATTTCATAGAATTTAAGCATTTTAATTGTCTCACAACAAAGAGCATGACCGAAGAGGGTGGTCGAATAGAGAAGAAGGAACATAGACTAGCTCTAAGCCATAGCCAGACCCAAACCTCCATTAAGAATAACTTTAATTAACAGTCCCTGCATGCTTCTGTAATTTGGAAGTGGCTTTTTACCTGTGCACTGACCATATAGTACATCATTTCTGCTATTTTTATATATAGGGGGGCCGTAAAAATAGTACATAATCTATGCTGGTAAACTGACAACAGTTTAAATAGTAGCTGTGATGTGAGTTTGACTGGCTACTGGATAAATAGGAGGTCTTTATTTAGCCAGCCATGAAGAGAAAAGGGACTCCAGGCAATGGTTGGATGGTGGCCCTAAGGCAATGGGGAGGCAGCATGTGTGAAACATTGAGTGTTAGTGCACATACACATCTGGAATAGTTTGTACAAATGTAAGTACATACATTAAGCCAAGCTGTTTACAGATAAAAAAACAGTAAAATAAATTATGAATGAAAAATGTATGCTATTTTATGTAGAAATCAAACTTCTGTTTGAGCAGCTTCGGGATGTGGCACATAGATATTTTGTGCAACAGTCTAGGAGTATTTGGCTGTCTGCAAAGAATAAAGGATATGGTTTTAAAGCATTTTTTCATCAATGGTATTATTTTATTATTATTTATTTATTTATAAATGTTTTATTCACTCATGATAAAGCAATGTTTGTTAATGGCCATGGTACTCTTTTTGATGATTTTTGAGGGCTGGGCTCTTTTTTGGCTTCTTACGGAAGGTTTTGTGCTAGCGGTAGGCTTCTTTTTAATGAGGATTGTGCTTGCTTAGTATTTCAGACTTAGCAACACAGCAGAGATAGGTGGCATATGGGCTCCAAAGCGAGGGACCCGTGCAGTAGGCAATTTGTGCTTGAGGGCACAGTGCTTCGGGACACGTGCAGAAGGTAAATTGAGCGGGACACAGTAATGGGGCTTCTACAGCATGGGGAAGTGAAGGTAAGGAGACAGGTAAGTAATGCATGTAGGCAATTCACAGGAGTTCGGTTAGCTACCTGTGAATAAACACACCTTTTTATACTATTCACCCTGCATAGTTGGTCTCAGGCACAGAAGTTTATTTGTTCCATGGCATGAGTGATCCCTGCAACCACACTGACATTTTCTCACCTTTCTGCAAAGGCCTGAACATGATACTAAATAGGGTTTTAAACAAAATTGAATGTATTCATTCCTAACATTACTTTTTTGCCTTTATTTAATTAATAGCCAGGGATCCTCAACACTGCTCTAGAACACATTTAAAAGTGCTTTCTGTTTATATTTTCTGTTTGATGTATTTACAGATAAGGTCTAAAAATACATTTTTTTAGGAGATTTCACTTATTTTTGGACTGGCCGGAACATTGAACTTTGTGATACTGGTAGAAAACCGGTCAATTGGCACTCTTATGCACAATGTAACTTGAGAATGGTAGTTTTGATGTTTAACATGATAAGCAGTGTTTTAGGTCGGTTAGGTCCTGTCTCCATTTAGCACTCATTTCTGTCCTAGACAGTCCTGTCTCAGCAAAAGAAATAAAAAATATCTGAATCACAGACTTGGAGGCTGTACATGGCAAAAATCATTGTGGAGAACATCCAAAAATTAAGCGGCCAGACTGGCCGTCAACCTATCACACCACACCTAAGGGAACAACACTGGCTCCATATCCATAAGCACACATAATGCAAGCACCTCACGCATGCATACATCGCACTACTCAACACAGGCCCAGCCTACCTGAACAACCGCACGCAGTTCCACCAACCCCACCAGCCACCTTGTCCACAGGGCTGGGGAACAACTCTAAATTTGGCATGCGTAGGCATACATAAGTCCCCTATTGTCCTCCGCCATGCTGTCAGAGTTAACTCTGTCCCTGAACTCTAAATCAGGCCCATAACCTTTCTTCCTTTCATTATGTGATTGGAATAAAGCCTCTCAAATATACTGTTTGGATAACTTCATAAGGTGCCCTATGCAATTGTTCCTATAAAGATCAGCCTAAATATAAGATGGTGCTATGCATTTGGGTACAACATTTCCAGGTTTGGCCTTTGCATTTACAAATCATTGTTTTCAGGTGTTTTAGTCAGATTTATTTAATTGAACTGAATAGAATGAATAACTCCAGAATGCTCTTATTTGCTGCAGAAATTAAATGTTCTGATAACATGGAGCTTCTTGGTAACCTTTTATCTGGCCCTGGTACGTTCCCATCGCTTAGTGAGTAAGAGCGAGATTGACAATAGAGTCACTTTTAAGATCTTGACTCTGGCCTTCAAAGCTCTCCACCTGACCGGCCCCAAATATCTCCGGAAGCGGTTGGCCTTCTATGCGCCCAGGAGGTCCTTAAGGTCCGCCCTGCAGGCCAAAGCAGTTGTTCCCATCATTAAACGTGCTCGTACTGGAGGTCGCTCTTTCCGGTATTTGGCCCCACGTTGTTGGAACGAGCTTCCTTTTGCTTTGAGAACTGCTTCTAACCTGCTCGCTTTTCGAAAGGACCTGAAGACATGGCTTTTCGGCCAGTAATTTTCGTGCTGCCATGTGGAGGGTGTTGTGTTATGTACTTTCCTTCTATTCTCTCTTTGCCAAAGCGCCGGGACACTCAATGGAGTGGCCGTGCGCTATAGAAGAGCCCTTTATAACACAACATAACATAGCATAGCTGTAGGAGAGTGAACAGCTTCAACTGGTCTTGTAAAGATTTTAATCAACTTTATTATTTGCAACCTCTGTAGGTAAACCTAAAGGAGTAGGAGTAACTCCTTAATGGGCCTCCAAAGTAGCTGTATCTTGGTCCATGGTGTAATTTAGTGGCATTCAGTGCCATATCTTTTAAATAGATAGGAACCATTCAAACATTTGGGACCTTTAGACCTTTAAGTAGGGATGGGTGTAACTAGTGTCATTTGGTGTAATGTAATTATGTGGAATTACAGCACAATTACGTGGATTTATGAGAGGAGTATAACCCAGCATTTAGTGCTGTTTGCTTATCTTAAATTGCACCCTTGCATCTAAAATGGACCCAAGGATGCACTTTGCACTTAGAAAATAGCACTAAATGAAGCATAACAGGAAAAGTAGCGGTCAACAGCCGCTAGTGCTTGTTAAGGTTGTTGTTCCTGTGCTCCTACGGTTGGATTCTTACTCCAATTTACTCAAATGTACAAGAGAAGACATAATCAAGACATTTTTGGTAATTCTACTTCGCAAGAGTAATGCAAAATTACTGATTTATTTTGATTACTCCGGCGTAATTAACATTTTGCCCAGGCCTATCTATTAGTTAGTGCTCCCATCTAAGTTCATCATAACACAAAATCACTGGGTTTGTGACCACCAGCCACAGCCCGTGGAGGAAGTTTCGGTGGGGCAGAAAGGCGGGGTGGGGAAAGAACAGGGTGGGGGGGGGGTGCTAAAAACCGGAATATGGATAATTGGAGGTAAGTATACAATTTAAATAATAAAACAAATTTCGTAGCGTGAGAGGCATTGCATTTTGAAATGCAGGGCGCGCTACAAATTTCATTTTATTTATTAAATTGTTTACTTACCTCTACTTATCCATATTCCGTTTTTTAGCACCCCCCACCCTGCCCCTCCCCCACCCACCTTAATGCCCCACCGAAACTCCCTCCATGGGCCGCGTCTGGTGACCACATCAATGCTTATTATGTACAAAGCCCCTTTTGGAATTTGCAAAATAATTTTGACTCATAAAAGGACTGTTGCAATCGTTTCTGAATTGCAAATAGGACGGGTCATGAAAGGCGTTCCCCGGTCCCCATTACAATTAGAAAAGGAATTTATTGAAGGTTTACAACTACAATTGCTGTCAAAAACCATTTATGAGGTAATGCCCAATGAGTTGGCATGGTAACTAATTTGCAGAGGGGAAGAGGTCCCCTTAGGGGACTTTTCCCGTTGAGAATCGTGTTATCAGCCTTAGGGAAGAGGCATTATCCATTTTGGAATGCAGTCATTGGGATGATGGTGTGGTGTCACTGACAGGCCACCATATCTGTGATTACAGCCAGTCACAGAGGCCTGCAAATTAGCTCCTTGTAATGAATATTAATTAGGCATGTCACTCTGCAACCCTCTAAAATTCAGTATTATATGAATCAACCCAATATTAGATAGGTTGGTTTAAAATACAATTCCATTTGCAAAAAGTATGTGTGCAATTCAGGACTCTAACATGGATAAGGAGATGGATGGTAATTATATTCACTCCTTGTTTGCAGTCTCCATCTGCATAAGGCACATTAACTCAAACTTTAAGCTGTTTAGACAGCATCTGAGTAAATAGTAAAGCCCTTTATTAACCAGCATCCAGGAAAATAATTAATTTATTTGCTATTTGCATGGCTGCTGGCCAAATTGTAAATAATGTCTGCTGTTTTGCCAGCAGCTGAGTAATACATGAAATGTCTATGCTGTTTTGTTGATTGCTGGCCAAATAGTACTTAACCTTTGCTATTTAGCAAGTGGGCAGGTAAATAGTGAAGTTTTTCTTCTATTTGAAGAGGCCAAACAGGGCAGAATCTCTAATATTTAGCAAGTCATCTGATAATTAGCTACACGGCTATTTTCAAAGCAGCTGGCCAAATAGGAAGTATTTTCTATAATTTAACCAGAGGCCAAATAAATTCAGAGAAAAGTCACTATTTACCCAGCGATCAGCCTAATAGATGCTTACCTTAAATTTGCAAACCCTGCACAAACACTTGTTGGCACAGGCATCACAGTGACAAATGGGGCATTGCTTACTACACTCAGGGGCATATTCTCAAGGAGCTATTGCCGAGTTATTGGCACTTTATCAGAGCCAAAGTCGCAATAAATTTACCGCCCCATTCACAAGCTGGTGCTAACAGCTCATATCACCAGTTGTCCTGCAACAGCATCTGCAAAAACCATCGCCACGGATAACCCCAGCAACTATCGCAAACGAGATGCAGAGTGGGCATTCCCGAGCAAAAAGCCTCAACAACACCACTCCACAACATTCTCAACGCCCATCCAGTTCGACAAAAAGATCCCAAAACAGGCTATAAGGCATGTTAGCAGCAGGAAACTAACACCTGCTCTGACCTGGTGTAAAGTCAGACGACAACCGGCAGCAGCCAAGGGAGCACAACCCATGGTCAAACATGAAGAACAACTGAAGCCCCCGACCAACTGAACATGCAGCCCGAAGCCCTTATAGGGCAACAACACCCACCACCACTCCTACCCCCGGACCTCACCACCCTCCCACCCACTCCTTTTGTACAAAGAGAATGCACATCAACTCGATGAAACCATTAACCAAACAAATCACCTGACGTTGCACAATCACAACATCTAACATACAGGTGTGGCCAGAAAAATGGAAATCATACATTCATATCATATAATCCAAATAAAATGTTTATTACAGAGTAAACAAAAAACAACAATCTTGAAGGGGCAGGCGGATCTTCTCTAGGCATTCTGTAAGTCACAGCCTGCAAGACAAATATCTGGATAAGAAGTTGTGTCATGCGCCCATCGAAGGACAGAGAGAGAGAGAGCGAAAGAGAGAGAGTAAGAGGGGACGAGCGGGAGAGAGAAATAGAGGGAGAGAGGGAGAGAAAGAGAGAGGGAGAGAGACAGAGAGAGAAAGAGAAAGAGGCAGAGAGAAAGGGAGAGAGAGAGCGAGAAAGAGGGAGAGAGAAAGAGAGGGAGAGAAAGTGCCGACACTGCAGACACCGGCCTCACTGCTCACCTGCAGCCACCGGTGTGTCTCCAACCATGTGCCGGTACACACTGCAGTCCCTCGGGTCCCTCATCTGAAACAGTTGCCAGAGACATGAATGGCAGAGTCCATACAGTAGCACACACCATCAGCTTTTGCCCGCCCCTGCGCAACCAGACCTCACTGCTCACCTATAGCCAAGTTCTGAGCTGGGATGGTGCAGTGAGCTAAAAAACGGTGATGGATCAAGCCCTGATCCTTGGACTGGGTAAGAGTGGTCTGCTTAATTCAGACACTCTGTTCATCACCACCCCCTTTTCTGAATCGCCTTCTGCCACCGGCGTGTCTCCAAGATGGCCCACCACGTGCCGGTGGGCGCCTCAAGCCCGGTGCCGGCGACCATGGCACCCTCCGCATCATGCAGCCCCGCACCTCAGGCCACCAGGTCACACACTTGATTCTGGGTCTTGATTTTGCTATGGCAGAGAACATATCAGTGCACCTGTCCTCATCGCAGGCTGCACACCCACTCAGCACTTAAAGTGCCCCTACCTCAGTGCTCCGAAAGACACTGTCCCATGGCAGTGTGCCTGTGCCTGCCGCAGTGCATCTGGTGACACCAAGACTGTGTACCGCAAGCCATGGACCCTTTATAATTGAGTTTCGTGGTGTGGACGCCATTAAGTCACCCCCGGCACTGGGTAATGTGATGTGCCCGGGCCCTAGGCCCTCAGGCAGATATGATAACCACACAGAGACACCGAGTTACAGAGTGGAAATGGCGTCCAGCACATGCACCAGACCCTTTTTATTGGCACGGTCACATGTCCTGTGACGGCTGTGCTGGATGGATGTGGTGTGGGTGTAAATCAGCCGCGAGGGCGTGGCTGTGGCATGCTGACAACTAGACCTGTGACCAGCAGATCCCTACAGGGTAGACCTTTGGACATGTAGCGTTGTCGTCCCCCCCTGTGAGCATTAGCGGAGTGGGCTGGCCTTGCGTATGCCAGTCCAGTTTAAGGGTGTGAGCAATGACCCCCGGGCTCTGGGCGTGGTGCCGTTCTGGGCTGAACAAGGACATAACTAGTGCGTGTGTCTCCGTTCTAGTGTCGGCACCACCCAGCACACATTTGGCAATGTGTCACCCTGTGACTAAAGTCCCACAACATGAGCAACATGGACGTAAGGGGAAATCATTGATCCTACATCCATCCATACCTCCACACTTGCAAGATCATAGACATGACACATTGCTTTGAAAATGAATGTTTAATTTACATTCAGTGGAGTGTTGCAGCTCGAGCAGTACAGGGCCCTGCAAACCCCACTTTACACTGTTAGCCTGTGGAGGGCCAGCAAGAGTCCTTTAGGGAATGACATGTACATCGGAAGAGGAAGAGTTCAGTCCGCAGTCTGATTGCTGTGTCATTGGTGACCAAACAGAATATGGCAGTCCATGTCAAGGTCCATGGTGAGTGTCACAGAGTGTATCGGGGGACAGTGGAAGGTGATGATGCAGAGAGCAGAACTAAGCGGATGGCAGAGATGAATGCTACCACTTCTTTCTGATCATGAGGGCAGATTCATCTGCATCTTTGTCCTCAGCTGTTTCAGGTGCCTCACATGTGGGTGGAGGTGTTCTGTCTCCAGCACTGTGTGGCACTGACACCTCAGGGGTCAGAGGTGGAGTGTCCGCCACAATCTGCGGCACTGACACAACAGGGGCCGGGATGTGGATGGAGTGGTAGCAGCAGCATGCATCAGCACCAGACCTTGTGGCAGCAATGCCATGAGGAGGGCCTTTATGGCATTGAGTCCCTGGCTGTTACTCACCCTGGTGCTGTTGTGTCCGGTCATGTTGAGCAGTGCCTGAGCCCCAAACTCCTGCCACCATCACCCCACTGATGATTGTGGACACCATTTCCTCCATCTCGTCCAGCTCCTCCTGTGGTGCTGGGCTCCCACCTCCAGTCTGCATTGATGCCTTCCGGTTGTTTGCGAGTTTCTGCTTGGTTTTGCGCTTGATATCATCCCAGCGCCTCTTGACCTCTTCCATTGTCCTCTTCAGCACTCCAACAGCATTCACTTTGTCCATGATGGTCTGCCATATTCCATTTTTAGTTGCCAGTGACACAGTGGAGGTGCCGAACAGTAGTTGATGGTGTTCTATCACCTCCGTTATCGGGATCCTGTTTTCTTGCGGACTGAACCTTTTCTTCCTATTCTTCTTCTCCTTGCCCTTCCCTGACCCCGAGATCCCAGGCTGGTCCTCCAGGGGGCTTGTGGAGTCTGGTTGTCCTCTGCACTTGCTCCGGCTGCCTCCATTGTGCCATGCTGTTGTATGGCTTTTGTAAGTGTTTTTTCTCCAACTTTTATTGAGCGTTTTCCCACATGTCGCAAGGGGATTGCAGGCCTGTGGCTGGTTTTTGCTCATTTTTGTATTGCGTTTTGCGTCATCGCTGCTTTTTTCGCGTTGGTGTTTCGCATTTTTGCAGCGTTGCATTGATTTTAACACGTTCATTTGATGTGTTGTGGTGGGTCTATCAGATGATGCCCCCATGTTGTGACTACCACGTTAACACTGTGTTATTTTCCTGCAAGAGACTGCGATGTGAAGAGTTGCGTTGAGCTACTATTTCTGTAGTTATCACACGTTCTTGAGATTATCCCCCTCAGTAATTACCAAATGTGATAAAGACAGCACCTTTGAATGTATCTGTTTTATTTTGGCAGGTCAACTGAGTCAAAATTTTAAAAATTAAAGGCCCAATAAATATCGGGGCATTTGATGTGGCGAATTCCAAAACTTGCACATGACGTCCCATTTTGCAGAGCGTAATGTGTTTTAGTTAATATATATCTCCCCAGATACATTTTGATACCAAAGGTAATAGTTTATATTGGCTGAGACAAATAGCATGCACCCTACAGGGGTGCTTGTAATCAAGCTAGTAGTGTCTGCTGCATGTCTATACAAATATTACCCAATCTTAGAAAATGTGGGCGATTACACATAACGAATGGCATCACAACTGCCCCAATTGTAAACCAATAATCCTTTACTTACTCTCTAGGGTAACTAACTCTGAATCTTTCTGCCTTCCTGCGAAAACATTTTTTTAGCTTCCTCCACCTGCCTAAATACTTGGCATTGTCACTCCAGTTGTACCTCATGTTTTGCAGAGTACCATAAAGCTGCTTCTACTCCAAGAGTGATCCAGTTTTTTATAATGTGCTGTATCTTTTGCCTCCTCATCTATGAGGACTAGATACAGTCGAGGAGAATCTTCTTTACATCAATAGAGGCTTCTCATCTGTTGGTTCTTTTCAAATGTAATTTATGTTTATTAAGAGAAAGACACATATACAGATGGTGTCTATAACAAGCATTGTGCAGGGTAGTTGATTGTCAGTTTGCCAGCTCGTAGAAGTATCTCGCAATCTGTAGCCCTGCCTAATGCCGCTATTGTGGTAATAACAGTCAGCATCATCTCTCAGAACTGAGCTCCTCTTCCCATCACTTGTTGACATTTGCCTTGGACTCTCTACAGCTCTCCTCTGATTTTCAGCTAGATTCATGTCACACAAATCCAACAAACACACACATACATGCAAATGTGATCTCAGTGCCTCACCTCATGATCTTAGTCAGACTATGACCCTGATTACGAGTGAGTTAATGTTTTGCGGCCCTTGTATAAACCACTATTGGTCTTGGCCCTTTCTGCGCGTCATCCTCAAACGTGTTTGCCTTCACTCTACTACTTTTTTAAGCTAGTTTTGTTGGCTTTTAGGATTCTGTGGACTTTACCACTGCTAATCAGTGCTAAAATGTTTGTGCTCTCTCTTTTAAACGTAGTCGAATTGGCTTATTCCCAATTGACATATTTGTATTACTTGTGAGTCCCTAGTATAGTAGCACAACATATAGACAGGGACTGTAAATTAAATGTTACTAGTGGGCATGCAGCACTGATTGTGCCACCCACATGAGTGGCCCTTTGAACATGTTTCAGGCCTGCCATTGAGGCCTGTGTGTGCGGCTGGAAACTTCCATTTCGACCGGGAAAAATAAACCTTTTGTGAGGCCTAAACCTTCCTTTTTAATATTTATAAGTACTCATAGGGTAGGCCTTGAACTGCCAATAGGGCAGGGTGAAGTGCAATAAAAAAAAAGTTGGAACATGTACTTTTAACTTTTACATGTCCTGGTAGTAAAAACTCTTACATTTGTTTTTCAATAGTTCAAGGCCTACCTCTCTCATATGATAACATTTAATAAGTGCTAGCATTTGATGGGAAGTGGTAAACATTTCATGTTTGGTGTCTGAGAAATTGTAATTAAAAATCCTCTTCAATGGTAAAATCGTATTTTAAGTTACCATTTTTCAAATGCCACTTTTAGGAAGTTTGCATTTTCCTGCCCTGCCTATTTGCTGACTGTAGCCTGTTTCTGGGTTCCATGACTTGGTGTAGTTGGCAGTTGGACTTTGTTTATTCCTCCCAGACAGCCAAACAATAGAGGGACTATATGTGGCAGGATTGACCATCACCTGGCAGGATTGGGGGGCAGAGCTGGGCAGAGCACTCTTGTTACTGAATAGGCTGTGCCCTGCCTTCACAAATATTGACTTGTCACCACTGGGAAGTTCCTGCAGCCAGCTTGGAGCCATGGCAGGGGAGGCAGAACATTTCAAGGGCTTCATAGGTCATTCTCTAGAAACTTCTCCTACTTCAAGGAAGTCACCAGGTATAAATATTGCCCCCTCGGACCAAACTCTTCAGTACACTCCTGGACTTGTGTATACTACAAAAGAAGGACTGCTCTTCTGCTTTGCTGCCAGGATTGCCATTCTGCTGCCCTGCCACTCTGCTACTCTACTGCCTGCTGCCCTGCTCGCTGAGAAGGAAGACCGGGCTGAAGTGACTCCAGCAGTCAGCTGAATGACCTTCTGTTCTGAGCTACAAGGACATAACAAACTCCAGACACTCCTTCCAACTACCCACCTGACCTACTGTCTGTACCTGCAACTGGACCTGACTAAACCTGCTGGCCTCTGCTGGAGTGAGTTCCTCACACCCAAGAGGCACCCTTTAGGTTCTGGACTGATGGTGTGGCAACAGTTATGCTCCTCGCCAAAGAAAATGAGAAATCCTGAAGTGCTGGGCTCTTCAGGAACGGGCCAGTTTGTTACAAAATCTTGCTATCCCCTCGTCCGACAACACAAAGCTCTGGTGAACCTTATTTTCTGCTACACAGCGACCACCAGCAATGTCTGGCAGCACGAGATCTGCACTTCAAACTACAGCATCAACAGCGTGTGGTGACCACCAATGCAAAGCTCCAGCTATTACCATCTGCAAAAACTGACAGGATCTTCTTGCTACAGCGACGACTCTCCACTATGCTTGGTCAACTCTACATAGATGACAACCCACCCTGCTCCTCGCATCCCTTTCCACCATGAACCAAACTCTTCGCGCTGAACTGTGGAGGTAACTCTTTCAGTGGGACTAACCTGGTCTCTGTAGCCGATGCACACTACATCGCGGTCACAAACTTGTGACTTTCACCCGAAATTGGTGTGGGACATTTCTTGTGTTGTGATTTAAACCCTTAGCCGCGGGGGGAGGGGGGAAGGGCAGGTGCTTGCAGCGCCGCGGTGCTCGTGATGAGCTCAACTCGGCACGCTGCACGTTGGCGTTGTGCTCATGACGAGCGAGCTCGTCACGACCACGCCCGTTTCCATGGAACGCTCAGCATAGCAGGGGAATTAGCCCCGCATGTGAGCGCCGCGGTGAGCACAGCGCCCTCCGTGGCTCATGACGTGCTGAGCACGTTCATGAGCACGGAAGAGGTTAACTCTATTATTGTTTAAAGTGCTGCATAAATACTTTACATATTGCCTCTTAGTTAAGCCTAACTGGTTTTATGCCATGCCACCATAGGGTTAAGTACAGGTTAATTTGGGATTTGCTTGTGTCTCACCCGAACAGAGATTGTGGTTGCTGCTTGAGTAGGGTTGCACACCTTTCAAACAGTAACCCAATTTCCAACAACCACTATTTTTTCAAGGATTGGAATTACGAGTTGGGCGGTATTTAACACATTTGGTAATTACTGATTGTGTTAAATACCTCGCCCTTCAAAACAATATTGGCAAGTCAAGCCTACTAGAATTTAACAGGGAATAAGTGAACATTATTTCCCATACCACACAGACTTTGGTACAAAACGCACCAAAATCTACACACTAATCCCCTAAAGCACATAATAGGTGCTGTTTATCACACTCAATAAATAACATACTCCAGGGTATCATTATTGACCTGGTGCAATAAAAAACACCTGGATTCTGACAAACTGGGAATCAGGGCCTACATTTCTAGAAGCCTCAACTGGGTGGGTGACTCTTGAGTAGAGAACTTCAATGTCCATGAACCTTTGCATTGTAGTGATCTAGGAATCACCCTAGACGAGAATCTAGACATGAAAGCCCACATTAACTCAATGGCGAAAAGTGCCCGCTTTCACTTGAACTACTTAAGAAAATTGAAACCATACATCACAGAGTCTGACCTCAAAGTGGCAATCCAATCCTTAGTTATCTCAAGGATTGAATATGGTTGCACTACCTTGGCGGGATTACCTAAAGCGTCCACTGCACCACTGAAAGCCTGCCTTAACGCTGCGGCAAGACTTATCACCGGAACCAGGAAATATGATCATATATCCCCGCACCTGAAAGTATTAAACTGGCTACCGTATGAAGCAAGAATCCAAATGAAGATAGCTTGCATCACACACAAAGCACTACATAAGAACACCCCAAGATATCTAGCCAAGAAAATTCAGTTGTCCGGGGGCAACAGACCAGCTAGGAGTGCCAAGGAGTTGCTTCTACGGCCAGCCTTCTTCCGAAAGAAAAAAACCTATGACAGAGCGTTCTCAGGAGCTGCCCCCAGAATTTGGAACTCACTCCCTCCAAACATCAGGAAGATCCAGAATCTGGTAACATTCAAGCGGGAAGTGAAGAGCCTGCTGATGAAGAGATACATTACCTAGAACACTGTTCTTGGTTCGGATTTACTACTGCCTAGTATTGATCATGTACGTCATTAGGAAGGGAGACATAGGCAATTCTATAATGGAATACGTATCCTATGATATGATATGAGAACAACTGAAAGGCCATTAGTAATGGTTACTTTGAGTGAACAGGAGAACAGCTTCTCTCATGAACATATACCGAGCTACCTCATATCTGTTATATATACATGCTCTTGTTAGTAATTTTTGTCATATCTGTTATATACACATGCTTTTGTTAGTAATTTTGTCATAGCTTAGTTATGTACGCCAACGTTCACAGGTGTTACGACTATATATATCATCTACCTCACAGCGGTTGCTCGCTAACTGTTTATATATATGTTAACACTCTTTCCTCTCTTATGTTAAGCGCTCTGATACCCACGGGTCTTGTTCGCGCTATACAAAACTCTATAATAATAATAATAATAAATAATAATAATAATAATAATAATAATAAGGGACTCCAGTCCGTGGTGTTGTCTTGATAACACCTAAAATACAAGGAATAAAGATGTCTGGCTGCAGCCTAAAGGACAATAGCAAAATGCCTGGGATGAAGTGGTAAAAATGCTCTGTGTTCCTCTGGGGCATGCATTAGGAAGATAAAGGTTCCCCTGCTATCAGAGGCTTGTCAGAAACAATGAAGGTTCCATCCAGCTGTAGTCCTGGAATGTTTCTCTCTCAATCCTCGAGCACCAGAGAGAAAGTAAGATCCCCAGATATGTGGGACAGACAGGAATTTACAGAGCAGAATTCAGTAGGCCATGGGACTAGAATCATCTACCACCAACTGCCAGTCTTCACCTTGCCTGTTTTGTGCCTGCAGAAGCCATCCCTTGCAGTGGGTGAGGGGTACACCATGCGTGTCCATGTAATGAAATTGCCACAACTAAAATAAGGCAGTCCACCGAGACATAGTCAAACAGGGATAGTGGGCCACAGGGTCTACTGACACCCAACATTCTTGGTACTTCACTCTCTTTTTAGGGGATTTCTTTCTACCTGTAGTGCCTGTGAGCACATTTCAGATGTTTACATAGCAATGCCTGTTTCAACAAGAGTAATGCTGGTACATTATTCAGCAGCAAACTGTTATTTAGTCTTAAAATTAATAGCAGAATTTCTAGTTGCATATTGTCAGGCTGTTGATTGTTTAGTGACTTGTGTATGCAAGTAGACTGTGTTACATTATGGTTCAGTGTCAGCCAGAGTGATGTTTCCTATGATGTCATCATATAGAATGTTGTGGCTGGTACTGTAGTGAGGAGAATGGTACTATGTTTAGAGTTCAACGTTGAGAGAGTTTGAAACTGGAAGCAAAATAGGGAGATGGAGGATACAAGCCTTAGTCTTGATGTAGATAATCATGGACATTGTTACATACAAGTACACCCTGTGTAGCTCTTAATTTTAGGTGGTTACACATGCCTATTTTGAGAGAGGCCTCAGGTGCCTGAAATCACAAAAGGTGTTTCAGTGAAACAAACTCCTTTCCTGGAGCAGCTGGATGGGAAGAGGACCCTATAACCAAGTATACTTAGATGAGCTGCCAGGATTCTATAGGGTGGCACATTGGGGAAGGGGCATATTACCAAGCAATAGCGATAATTATCGCTATTGCTTGGTTAGAGACAAAAATTTACCGCTGAGCTGCGCCGATTTTTACCGCAAATAAACCATGGTATTACCAAGGTTTATCGCAAATGCGATAAAAATCGCCGCAATGCATGAATATCGCTGAAAAGTCCGCTTTATTCTTGAATTACCGAGCTAATGCTCTTAGCCATGTTGTCCACCTCCCATTGGATAACATGGCTAAGAACTGCTCAGGGCAGGTGTTAGCTTTTGGAGATATTTGCGCTTAGCGCGAATATCTCCAAAAGTTGGTAATATGAGATAGCGATGTTAGCGACTGTTTTCAGTCGCTAACATCTTGGCATGGCTACTTTGCATGTCATTAGTGATAAATATCACTGACATGCAAAGTGGGGCCAAGATGGTCGCTACCTCCTACTAGCTGTCGCTAACTGGTGTTAGCGACAGCTAGGTAATAGGGAGATAATTTTATCTTTCTTGGCTTTTAAAGCCAAAAAAGCGGAGATAAACCCCCTTGATAATATGCCCCAGAGTTCCTTTTATTTTAACCTCTTCATTTCAGAGAGCTGTCTTCTAGTGCTGCCAGAGAGTGAAAGGTGAATGTGTTCTGTGAGAAAGACAATAATATGCCTATTAGCATGTACCCTAACATGTGTGGATGTTATGTGGAGCCCACCGCCAGTGGCAGAAAACATTTTCTTCGGGGGGGAAAAAGTTAATACACTTTCACATAACAAATTCACTAATGTCTCAGGGAAGAAATGTATTTAGATTGGAAAATATGTTTTTTCGCCCTAAAAAAGTGGCCTATATATTTAGAATTCGCTCTTGAAGATCTGCACTCAGCCCAAGTTTCCTTGCTAATTTAATTCATAATAGTTTATCTGAACATGAATGCTCATAGTGTTCATAGTTTTATGTTTTATTATCTAGACAGACAATACTGAATTCTTATAGGGTTATGTTTTTATTCCAGTTGCCTGTTATACCTGTAAGTAAGTAAAATAATGTTTTAGACACAAAAAAGAGATGGTGTGGACTATTAATATTTTTTGTAAAATATACAGCCCATTGCGTGCTTATTCTTCTGCAATGATGTATTTGACCATCATGCACACAATAGAAATAGAAATATAATTCAAAAGTGATTATTACTTGGGCAGAGGTGAGCCACTATGGTTCTGATTCATAAAGGTAAATTTATACGTGTAGTTCTACTCACATGCAATACTAGTACTGCACTTAGGTGTATTTGCTATTCGCCATTTCTGAATGTAGATTTACACCATTGTGGCCTATTCAAAAACTGTATTTTGTAGTATGTGAATAGTACTACAGCAGAACTGATCACATAGTACAAAATGCTTCTGCCTAACCTCAGGGCAAAGACTTCTGACTCTCCTATATTTCCTGTGCAGAGATCTTCACATTTGCAACCCTATGTTTAGCAGTAAGAGAGTGGCTGTAAAATTCGAAATTCTTACTAGTAAATGGGAGGTATTCAGGGAAAAGTAAGGAGAGGGTTAAGGAGGGACAGGTTCCTACAAACATCCACCCAAAAAGAGTGAGGGACATATTATCAAGAAAGGGCGATACATTATCGCCACTTTTATCGACAGGAAACTGCAGCTTAAACGGCGATAATGGGCTTGATGATATGCCCTTGTGGATTCCCATAGAAGCCCAGGTTCACATCAGAACCTGGGCTTCTATGGGAACTCACAAGGGCATATTATCAAGCCCATTATCACCGCTTTAGCTGCAGTTTCCTGTCGATGTCCTGGCCATATGTCTTAATAATATGGCCCTAAGTGCTTTGGTATTCACACTTCTTAAGTTACTAAAGGTTACTAAACAGTAGTAAATATACTCCTGCCTAGCCTTGGAATCAGTCAAGCAAAAACTCTTGGCTATTCACAGGTATTGCATAGCACTTCCATAGCAAATAATCGAGCAAGGCCTTAAAGTAACACCCAATGGAAATTATTTCAAATAAATAGTTTTTCCTTTTAAAAATATATATCTATGCATTGTTTCATTTGAGAAATGATATGTAAATATTAAATAATTATTTTACTACTTTGAAGTTTAATAAAAAAGCAACTTAATTTAAACATATAATTAATTTAACTTTACATTTTTGTTAAACAATGATAAATGAGTTAAATTAATTCCACACATAAATTTGAACAAACTTTAATACATATTAAATACAAATATTATTGTGCTTACAAATACGGTTATGAAAATTATTCTTTCAGAAATATTTTTTATACATTACATAAATATCACACATGAAATAATATAGTTTGCTATTTTAATAGTTCTAGTTTCATAATAAATATTTTTAATTATTTAGCATTTATATTTTACAATAAAATATTTTTTGTATGTACATTTTAGCATTTATGAAGCATAATAAACGCTAATATTTTTTCCTATACTTTCCCATAGTTAGCAAAATCTCTGCTTGAAAATTGAGGGGGTGAAATGAGGAATTAGGAGGGAATCAGACCAAGAATTACCAATTCCTCTGGTAAGTCTTCACTTCTGAGGGGGCCTCATGGTCCAACTTGTAATTAAACAGATTTTTCCAATCCCCGCAGTTACCAATAATCCAGAGTGCAGAAAATCTGTACCATTTCCTGGGCCACTAGTAATGATGGCCATAGTTAATAAGGTTGTTGGACTTGGCCCTCTTGGCAGGGTCATCCCTAAATGTTTGCCTTCCTCCAATACTCTCTCTGACCTGTTTTTGTTGGTTTAATGACTCTGGGCACTTTACCACTGCTGACCAGTGCTAGAGTGCATATGCTCTCCCTGTATAAAGTATAACTGTGTTTGGTATACCTGATTGGTTCATTGGATTTACTATCAGTCCCCAGTAAAGTGCACCAGGAGTGCCAGGGCTTGTAAATGCCAATACTGCTAGTGGGCCTGCAGCGCTGGTTGCGCCACCCACAGAAGCAGCCTTTTAAAATGTGTCTAGGGTCTGCCATTGCAGAACCTGCGTGCAGTCTGGTACTGTCATGCTGGCTGGGCAAGTGCACACACTTGCCAGCCCCTAAACCTTCCCTTAACTTCATATTAGTCACCCCTATGGTAGGCCCTAGGGCAGGGTGCATTGTAAGTGTAAGGTAGGACAAGCCCTGATGTGTGTGGCATGTCCTAATAGTGAATTACAGCCAAATTCGTTTTTCACTATTGAAAGGCTACCTGTCCCCTTTAATCCCAGCAGGCTCAGGGAGCATGGTAGAAAATAATGTTTAGTATGCCTGAACTCAGAATAATAACATACTTCTTTTAGTAAAGTTTATTTTAATATCCTGTGTTTGCAAATGCTACTTATAGAAAGTTAGCATTTGCTTGCCTAACCATTTCAGCCCGCCTCAGCAGTATGTGTATCTGACTGTCTGGGATGTGTGAGTGACAGGGCTGGGGGATGACAGGTGGTGAATGGAAGGATTACACCTTAGTGGGGGTGGGAGTTTCCCTGGACTATGCATCAGGCTGTGCTCTGCCACCACAATGCTGGCTCCGCCCCCCTGGGGAGAGACTGATGACTCAGCCTGCACCTGGCCCAGGAAGGGCGAAGCCCCATCATCAAGGTACTCCTGGCTGCCCCTGTCCACACAATGCTGGCTCCACCTCCTGTGGAGCGTCTGATGTGCCTGCCCCTCACACTGAAAGCAGAAGCCAGATTGCACCCAACAAAGTACTCAGAGACTGAAAGTGGCTATGCAAAGGCCCCCCTGGCCTGTCAGAACAAAAGAAATACAGTATAAAAGTAGGAGCCCTGCTCCTTGTAAATTAGAATCCTGTTTTACCACGAAGGACCTCTACCCGACTAGAAGGAGAAGAAGACGCTAGAAGGACTGGCCTGCTGCTTGCCTTGCTGAGAAAGGAGAGGAGAAGACTTACTGAGAAAAGACTATGGGCCCGATTCACAGAATGAACTTAAGACTCAATCCTAAAGTTACTACTATTTTGGTATTCACAGAATGCACTTACTACTTTTGGCATTCACAAAATGAACTTACTACTTTTGGTATTCACAGAAATTAGGATTTTGTCTTAAGTTTGTCTTAAGACAAACTTAAGACAGACTTAAGACAGACTTAAGTTAGGATGTTGTCTTTAGTCTGTCTTAAGTCTGTCTTATGTTTGTCTTAAGTTTGTCTTAAGACAAACTTAAGACAAAATCCTAACTTCTGTGAATACCAAAAGTAGTAAGTTCGTTCTGTGAATGCTAAAAGTAGTAAGTGCATTCTGTGAATACCAAAATAGTAGTACGTTTAGGATTGAGTCTTAGGTTAATTCTGTGAATCGGGCCCTTTGCTGCTTTGTGCTCTAAACATTCTCCAAGGGCTTGATTGAGCTTCCCCCTGAGCTGGACCCCAGGACTAGTGGGTCCTTGGTGCTTTGGCTCGTCCTGACATTCGAGCCGTGTGTGCATCCCACCGAAGCCAGACTGCGCCCCTCATCGCCCCTCCTAGGGCTGTGGCACTCGGGAGCTTGCTTGCCTTTGTCCTGTGAGAGCCTCGCTCCGACCGGAGTCGCTCTCTGCCCCCAGGCTAGGCTACCTGCTCCTCTGCCCCTTGCTTGCTACTGGAAGCCCTGAAGCGCTCTCCCCCCTCCGGCCGGAATTCCCTCTGCCGATTGCGATCTACGCCGGGTCGACAGCTGCACAGTCCGTGCCCCGTGACCCCGCTTCGCACCCCAGAGACTCATCAGGCCGCGCCGCCCCCGCTGAGGAGACCCCCGCACCGTCGTGCCAAGGGTCGCGGGCCGCGCCTGCCTGATTGCCCACACCTGCTGACGTCAGGATCCCATAGTGTTCACCGGACCGAGTCGCGCTGCCTGTGCCGACTCGGCCCAACCCCCAGAGGAAGAAGTGTCCTTGCGCGATCAAAATCACCTCAGGCTAGGGACCCGCAATGTTTGTTTTCCCCTTGATTGCCGCTCCTGCCTACCAGTGCCAAGGTACTGTCAACATCCCCCGCGGTGCGAGACGTTCCTTTTCACTCGCACCGCTCTGCGTGCCTGCCTGCAGCCGTGAGTGCGCTCCAGCCCCTCCCGCTGGAATCCTCGTAAAGCAGAGAAGTCGCCGAGTGCCCGGAGCCCCCACGGGTGAGTGAAAGCTGAGTGCTTCGTCTGTACTCCCCGTCAGGGACTCCGAGCCTCCCCCTGCCGCCCGCGCTGCTCCCGAAGCCCTCCTGCACCCCTGGGCCGGCCCGCCTTTAACTCTGTCCTCGAGCCGAGAGGAAGAGCCGGGGCCGGCACAGGCGTGCTCACGCCCGATGCGTGAGAGTTGGTAGGGGCCGAGTCAGTTTCACAGAGAAGAGGCAGGAGAGGCGCTGCAAGGCACGCCGAAGGCCGGGGAGAGTCCCAAAGCCCCAGAACAGAGAGAGGCTTTCTGAGGAAAAGCAAAGACACGGAGAGAACGTTGAGGAGCTGAATTTAAAAGAGAAACCATTCTGAAGTGCAACTAAAAGAACTATTGTTGGAACATTTAAGTTAGGAAATCCATAACAGAAGCGCATTAACAAGGAAATCTCCATTTGAACTGAAACTAAGAAAGTTTGCCTATTTACAATCTGTGATGCTACAAAAACGTTATTTGGTCTTGTGATAAGTCTGACCTAAGAGAGATATATATTTTACATAAAGAAGCGTATTTTTATATACTCTCAGCCTGGTGTCCATTTGTGGGGGGATTGGTGTATTTTGCTGTGTGTGTGATTACAAATGCTTAACTCCATAGCGCCTGAAGAATAGCCTTGGCTGCTCACGCCACGCACCTAGAGGGTGAGCAAGGGTAATTCTAAGGGGTCATCCTTCGCCCTGACTTGGAGGAGAGGGTCCCTGCTTGTCACAAGTGTATACTTGCGCCAACCAGAGACCCCCAATTCTAACATTGGACGCAGCGGTGAGGATTTGCGAATTTGCATTTGTAGTTGACATACAGTGAATTGCTGATCACCACATAGTGAGAGCAGACCTATAACGCAGCCATAGATATCCATTTTGTTTAATTTTGCTGGGAGATCTCCATGTGCTGGTGAAACGTCATGCCTGGTTCAGTGAGGATGGAAAAGGCAGCAACCAGATGCCTGTCGCCAGAGGAGTTGGCAGACAGGGCAGCAACCAGGGCACATGAAATGGAGATGGCGAGATTAAAAGGACAATTGGAAATGGACAAGCAAAAATTGGCAATGGAAAGCCAAAAATTAGCCATGGAGGCGCAAAAACGCCAAAGAGCTCACTACTTGAGGATGAGAGAACTCGATTTGGAGCTCGAAGCCAGGAGGGCTTCAGCCCAACATCCAGAGATTTGTGTATCTCACAGATGGAGCTTTGCTGAGTTGGAGGTGGAGTCCAGCTCAGCTGGTGGCAGCAACATTCAGGGATCTAGTGCTGACAGCATAGTGCGCGCACCTAGTGATATGGCACCTGACTTGGAGGGGGTTAACTTACACCAGGAGGTTCAAGGGTATGAGGTAGCTCCAGTAGTGCGCAGCATCCCTGAAGGGAATAGGGTGGCTGACGTAGGAGTTCATGGTCCTAGTGGTGGGAGGGATTCCCCCATGGTTGAGATCCTGGTGGGTGAGTGTAAGGACCGCCCAGAAGAGTGTGGGTTGTGTGACAGAGACAGTCCGCTACTGTCTGGCCAGTCTCAGAAGAATGGTGTGGAGTATGTGTGTGAGGCGCTGGATGGAGAGGTGAAGGATAGTTTAGTTAACCCTGCTAGGGGGCTGTGTGATCCAATTCTGGGAGAGCATACTTTAAGTCCCAGTTTTCCAGAGCTCTGCCAACACCTGTTCGAGAGTGAGTTCTCTGACCCCAGGGAGCTCACATTGGAGGCAGACCTTGTGGTGGATTCCAGAGGGTCTGGAGAGGCATTGGGGTGTGATCCTGTGGGGAGTGGTTCAGGTATCTTCCAGCCCAGAGTGGTGGAAGTGGCCCAGAGTAGCCCAGCTAGGTCCTGTAGTAGTGAGAGGGGTGTAGGGCCTCACGTCCTGTCCTTGAGGGGAAGGAGTGAGAATGGGTTTTGTCCCGGTAGTGCCCAACCTCAGTCTCAGAGCCTGGATGGTTCTTTAAGGGAACACCAGGTGGGGAGCCTAGGCTGTCCGGATGAGTCACCCTCTGAGGGGGATCCCCCAGTGGCTAGAGAACGTGGAGCCTCTGTAAACAGAGGTCCAGTAGTTCTGGTATCTGGCAGTACCGCTCCAGTTGGGAGGGTGCAGAGGTCCAGAAGGAGGGGTGAGAGGAGGAAAGAGTCCCCAGTGGAAGAACCAGTGGGTCAGGGGCCAGCCAGCATGGCTGCGTCCCCAGTGAATGACCATGGGGACACCACTTCTGTCCTGGGGGATCTTCCCGCACTGTCAGAGGGACAGGGGCTGGGAGATCTGCGCCAGGCAGACTGTCGCACGGCACATGAGCTATGTGCGACCCTCAGGGGGGGCATGCGTGCTCCCCGGGAAGTCCTGGTGCGCCAGGCAAGTGTTCAACTGCAGGGTTGGGTCCCTGAGTTTGAGAGCCAGGTTCAGGTGCTGTCTGACCTGGAGGGTGGGACCACTGTAATCAGTGTCCTGACCCATGTCACTTCTAGGGGTACCACTCCAGTGGGGAGTGGGCAGTACTCTGGAAGGGGGTGCAGAGGGAGGGAGTCCTTGCCTCTGACCCCGGTGCAGTTTGAGGGTTTAGACCCTAGGATAGAGGGCCAGGTGCAGGGTGTCCCCCCTGACCTGGTGCCCCAGTTGCAGGATAGCACCCCTGAACTGGTGGGCGAATTGTGCAGGTCACCTGCCACAGGTGCCCTGACAATTCTGGAAGGGGGTACCACTCCAGGTGGGAGGGTACAGAGCCCCAAGGAGGAGGACCGGGTGTGGGAGAGCCCACCCCAGTCTTTGGTCCAGTCGCCAGGTACAGACCTGGGGCTGGTGGGTCAGTGCCAGGATATCATACCTGGACTAACAGAAGAGAGAATGGACAAAAGGTGCCAAGCACCTGGGGCTACTGCCCCCCGCTCTCTGAGGCCACAGAGGTTTGAGAGCCCTGAGAGGCCGGAGGCCTGGGTTTCAGCCCTGACTACTGTCAGTGGCCACTGTGATTTGATGACTGTCTGTTGGGACACACCTGTGAGCAAGTTAAGGTTAGAGGCTGCACAGGTGGTGTCCACAGAGAAAGAGAAGGGTGCCCCATGGATTAGCTGGGTGAACCCTGAGAGTATGGACAGAATATTCGAAATAGGTTCAGATTGGCGTAGAACTGGAATGTGCCCCTGCTGTTGCGGGCCAGGTCCAGGTTCTATCGCCCAAAGCAGGGAAGCCCATCACAGTGGTGATTGGTCTACCCTGCGTTTTGGCTGGAAGGGGGTTGTGTTGGACTTGGCCCTCTTGGCAGGGTCATCCCTAAACTTTTTGCCTTCCTCCAATACTCTCTCTGACCTGTTTTTGTTGGTTTAATGACTCTGGGCACTTTACCACTGCTGACCAGTGCTAAAGTGCATATGCTCTCCCTGTATAAAGTATAACTGTGTTTGGTATACTGATTGGTTAATTGGATTTACTATCAGTCCCCAGTAAAGTGCACCAGGAGTGCCAGGGCTTTTAAATGCCAATACTGCTAGTGGGCCTGCAGCGCTGGTTGCGCCACCCACAGAAGCAGCCTTTTAAAATGTGTCTAGGGTCTGCCATTGCAGAACCTGCGTGCAGTCTGGTACTGTCATGCTGGCTGGGCAAGTGCACACCCTTGCCAGCCCCTAAACCTTCCCTTAACTTCATATTAGTCACCCCTATGGTAGGCCCGAGGGCAGGGTGCATTGTAAGTGTAAGGTAGGACAAGCCCTGATGTGTGTGGCATGTCCTAATAGTGAATTACAGCCAAATTCGTTTTTCACTATTGAAAGGCTACCTGTCCCCTTTAGGCCAGATGGGCTGCTGGAATTATTACACTCTATAATCCCAGCAGGCTCAGGGAGCATGGTAGAAAATAATGTTTAGTATGCCTGAACTCAGAATAATAAAATACTTCTTTTGGTAAAGTTTATTTTAATATCCTGTGCTTGCAAATGCTACTTTTAGAAAGTTAGCATTTGCTTGCCTAACCATTTCAGCCCGCCTCTGCAGTATGTGTATCTGACTGTCTGGGATGTGTGAGTGACAGGGCTGGGGGATGACAGGTGGTGAATGGAAGGATTACACCTTAGTGGGAGGTGGGAGTTTCCCTGGACTATGCATCAGGCTGTGCTCTGCCACCACAATGCTGGCTCCGCACCCCTGGGGAGCGACTGATGACTCAGCCTGCACCTGGCCCAGGAAGGGCGAAGCCCCATCATCAAGGTACTCCTGGCTGCCCCTGTCCACACAATGCTGGCTCCACCTCCTGTGGAGCGTCTGATGTGCCTGCCCCTCACACTGAAAGCAGAAGCCAGATTGCACCCAACAAAGTACTCAGAGACTGAAAGTGGCTATGCAAAGGCCCCACTGGCCTGTCAGAACAAAAGAAATACAGTATAAAAGTAGGAGCCCTGCTCCTTGTAAATTAGAATCCTGTTTTACCACGAAGGAACTCTACCCGACTAGAAGGAGAAGAAGACGCTAGAAGGACTGGCCTGCTGCTTGCCTTGCTGAGAAAGGAGAGGAGAAGACTTACTGAGAAAAGACTTTGCTGCTTTGTGCTCTAAACATTCTCCAAGGGCTTGATTGAGCTTGCCCCCTGAACTGGACCCCAGGACTAGTGGGTCCTTGATGCTTTGGCTCGTCCTGACATTCGAGCCGTGTGTGCATCCCGCCGGAGCCAGACTGCGCCCCTCATCGCCCCTCCTAGGGCTGTGGCACTCGGGAGCTTGCCTGCCTTTGTCCTGTGAGAGCCTCGCTCCGACCGGAGTCGCTCTCTGCCCCCAGGCTAGGCTACCTGCTCCTCTGCCCCTTGCCTGCTACTGGAAGCCCTGAAGCGCTCTCCCCCCTCCGGCCGGAATTCCCTCTGCCGATTGCGATCTACGCCGGGTCAACAGCTGCACAGTCCGTGCCCTGTGACCCCGCTTCGCACCCCAGAGACTCGTCAGGCCGCGCCGCCCGCGCTGAGGAGACCCCCGCACCGTCGTGCCAAGGGTCGCGGGCCGCGCCTGCCTGATTGCCCACACCCGCTGACGTCAGGATCCCATAGTGCTCACCGGACCGAGTCGCGCTGCCTGTGCCGACTCGGCCCAACCCCCAGAGGAAGAAGTGTCCTTGCGCGATCAAAATCACCTCGGGCTAGGGGCCCGCAACGTTTGTTTTCCCCTTGATTGCCGCTCCTGCCTACCAGTGCCAAGGTACTGTCAACATCTCCGCGGTGCGAGCCATTCCTTTTCACTCGCACCGCTCTGCTCTGCGTGCCTGCCTGCAGCCGTGAGTGCGCTCCAGCCCCTCCCGCTGGAATCCTCGTAAAGCAGAGAAGTCGCCGAGGGCCCAGAGCCCCCACGGGTGAGTGAAAGCTGAGTGCTTCGTCTGTACTCCACGTCAGGGACTCCGAGCCTCCCCCTGCCGCCCGCGCTGCTCCTGGAGCCCTCCTGCACCGCTGGGCCGGCCCGCCTTTAACTCTGTCCTCGAGCCGAGAGGAAGAGCCGGGGCCAGCACAGGCGTGCTCACGCCCGATGCGTGAGAGTTGGTAGGGGCCGAGTCAGTTTCACCGAGAAGAGGCAGGAGAGGCGCTGCAAGGCACGCCGAAGGCCGGGGAGAGTCCCAAAGCCCCAGAACAGAGAGAGGCTTTCTGAGGACAGGCAAAGACACGGAGAGAACGTTGAGGAGCTGAATTTAAAAGAGAAACCATTCTGAAGTGCAACTAAAAGAACTATTGTTGGAACATTTAAGTTAGGAAATCCATAACAGAAGCGCATTAACAAGGAAATCTCCATTTGAACTGAAACTAAGAAAGTTTGCCTATTTACAATCTGTGATGCTACAAAAACGTTATTTGGTCTTGTGATAAGTCTGACCTAAGAGAGATATATATTTTACATAAAGAAGCGTGTTTTTATATACTCACAGCCTGGTGTCCATTTGTGGGGGGATTGGTGTATTTTGCTGTGTGTGTGATTACAAATTCTTAACTCCATAGCGCCTGAAGAATAGCCTTGGCTGCTCACGCCACGCACCTAGAGGGTGAGCAAGGGTAATTCTAAGGGGTCATCCTTCGCCCTGACTTGGAGGAGAGGGTCCCTGCTTGTCACAAGTGCATACTTGCGCCAACCAGAGACCCCCAATTCTAACAAAGGTCATCTATAAATTAACCCTGGGCAGAGTACACGGAGGGCCACTACGCGGAGTTCTATGGAGTTAAAAAAATCTCTGTGGAACTCTGCTCCGCTCCACCCTCCCACACTGAAGAACAGTAAAAAAAAAACACTTACCTGCTCTAGGGTCTCCGCGCTGCCCTCCTCCTCGCTGTAGGTGTTTGTGACACGCGAGGACGGGGACGGTGAGGAGGAGAGACCACGGCGAGGAGGAGGGCAGCCCTGAGACGCCAGAGCAGGTAAGTGTTTTTTTAGAACTATTATTCAGTGTGGGAGGATGGAGTGGAGCAGAGTGCCACAGAGTTTTTTTTACTCTTTTTTGGGAGTGGGCAGGTGCTAACTCAGAGTTGCCAACAGAACGCAGAGTTGGCAAAACTCCGCAAACTCCGCTGACAGAGCGGAGTCCCCCACCCGGGATTACTATAAATGGATTTTCTGTCCTTTCCACATTCTTTCCATCAATATGCCCTTATTACTTCCTTTGTTCCTTCCTTCCATACTTCCTTTCTCCAATCCTCCTACTTTACTCTCCTTCCCACCTTCATTCCTTAATTCTTTTTACCCCTCTTTTCCCCTACCTTGCTTCATTCATTACGTCTGTCTCATCTTTATATTCCCGTTCTCGATTTTCAGCCATTCCTTCTTCCCGGTCATCTTTCTTCCATATTTCCTTCCTTTCTTCCCCTTCCTCCTTTACATTCTACTTTCATATGCTGTGAATTTTGATCTTTAGTGCTACAAAATGCCTACAAATCATCACACATCGAGCATAAGATACAGATAATCGACTCTCCATATTACAATCTTTTTTCTCATAACATTGTGCCTGTATGTTTAATGCCTATTTTATTGTGCCAAAATTTGACATTTAAAAACATCTATTCGCTCACACTTGAATTTTGATTGCTTATAATGCACTCTGCATTCCCGTGCCTTGAAAAAAGGACCCATTTACATCCCTACCGCCGTAAACTGACATTTAAGCACACGCATTAAGACATGGGGAAAATGCAGCATTTAGAACATTTTATGCTCCAATACCTTTCATACAAACCTAAAATGTAGTTTAAGATCTGCCAAGTTTAATTCTGCACCTGCCTTTCTTCTGCCAGATTACTCTAGCCGACAGATTCGACACAGCTCTATTAATTATGATTACGATATAAAAACTGTTATACATGCCCAACACAAATATCATTTTGTCAAGGGCACCTTCACACTGAATAACATATGTTGATTGTTACCCAACTCAATGGTACTCATTTTATCGACCTCAAAAGGATGAAGGGTGTGTGGACCCACCGAGATCTGAACCTGTGACCATGAGGTCAAAGACAGGGCCCTGCAGTGGATGCATCAGTCCATTCAGCCACCAGAACCCTACACCTCCTGCCTACCCACTCTTGTCAGCTTGATGCCTCTTCCCTTCCTGCCTACCCTGCTTTGTCTATGTGCTGCCCAAGCCCCTCCCACCCACCCTCCACTGTCAGCTTGCTGTCACTGCTCTAGTGTCCCACCCTCTATTCTGAGCTTGCTGTCCTGATCGCCCTGCCTACCCTCCATTGTCTGTGAGCTGTCCAATCCCCTTCCATCTACCCTCCATTGTCACCTTGCTGCCCCTGCCCTCCTACCTGCCCTCTGTTGTCAGAGTGCTGCTCAAGACCCTCCCACCTACCTTCAATGTGTTTGTGCTGCCAATGGCACTTCCACCTACCTTCCATTCTTAGCTTGCTGTACTTGCCCTTCCTACCTACTATCAATTCTCTGAGTGCTGCCCCTGCTGACTCCTAACCATGTTCACAGTGCTGCCCTTGTCCCTCCCATCTAGTCTCCATTACCTGTCTGCTGCCCAAGCCCATCCCGCCTTCGTCTGTGTCAGCTTGCTGCCCATGCCCCTGTCACCTACCTTCTATTGTCAGTGCCAATCACTTCTCGCCACCTTTCATTGACAGCTTTCTGAGCCTGCACCTCCCACCTACCCATCATTGCCAACTTATGACCCTTGCCCCTCCAGCATGCCCTTCACTGTCAGCTCGGTGCGCCCCCACCCTCCATTGTCTGTGAGCTGCCCAAACCCCCTTCCGCCCACCCTCCATTGTCAAGTTGCTGCCCCTTCCCTCCCTCATACCCTCTGTTGTACGAGTGCTGCCCAAGCCCTTCCCACTTCCCCTCTGTGCTTTGTGGGCTGGTCATGTCCCTCTCATGTACCCTCCATTATCAGCTTTCTGCTCGTGCAGCTGACATCTACCCTCAGTTCTCCCCGTGTTATCACTGCCCCTCCTACCTTACATTATGTTCAACCCCTGCCCCTGACACCTACCGTCCATTATCAGCTTACTGCCCCTGTCCCTCCAGTCTACACTGCATTGCCTGTGTGCTACCCAAGCCCCTCCCCATACCCTTTGTTGCCAGCTTTCTGACCCCACCCACCTGCCTACCCTCCATTGTCAGGGTGCCTCCCCTAACCCTCCTGCTACCCTCCATTGTCAGGTTACCTCCCCTAACCCTCCTGCCTACCATCCATTGCCAGGTTGCTGCCCTTACCCCTCCTGCCTACCCTCTATTGTCAGGTTGCTGCCCTTACCCCTCCTGCCTACCCTCTATTGTCAGGTTGCTGCCCTTACCCTCTGTTGTATGTGTGCTACTCAATCCGATCCCACATCACTTCTAAAGTCTGCTTATTGCCTATGCCCATCCACCCTACTCTACATTCTCAGCTTGCTTCCCATGCTCCTCCTGCCTACCCTCCATTGTCTGTGTGCTGCCCAAGCCCCTCCCTCCTTTGCTTCATTGTCAGGTTGCTGCTCCTCTCCATTATCAGTTTGCTGCCCCTGCGACCTACCCTCCTTTGTCTATGAACTGCCCCAGACCCTCCCTCTTTTATCCATGTGACATCTAAGCCCATTCCACCTGCTTTGCATTGTCAGCTTGCTAACCCAGCCCCTGCCTACCCTTTATTGTCAGCTTGCTGGTCCTGCCTCTCCTGCCTACCCTCCTTTGTCTGTTTGCTGCCAAGCCTCTCCTGCCTATCCTCCACTGTCCACTTGCCGTCTCCACTCCTGCCGGCCCTCTGTTGTCAAGCTGGTGTCCCTGCTCTCTCACCTCCCCTCCATTGTCAGAGAGCTGACCAAGCCCTCCCATGCTTCCTGCATTGTCATAGGCTCATCAAGTCCCTCCCACCTACCCTGAATTGTCAGCTTGCTGCTCATGACAGCCCTCAGTTGCCTGCGTGCTGCCCTGCCCATCCCACCTGCCCTCCGTTATCCTTGTGCCGCCTGCCATCCATTGTCAGCTTGCTGCACCTCCTGCCTACCCTCCATTGCTAGTGTGCGGCCCAAACTCGTCCTACCTACCGTCTGTTGTGAGCTTGCTGTCCATGCCGCTCCTGCCTACCCTCCATTGCTGGTGTGCTGCCCAAGCTCCTCCCACCTACCGTCTGTTGTTAACGTGCTGCCCCTTCCTCTCCTGCATCGTCATGAGCATGGAAGGAGTTAAATAGGATGTATTTAGAAACAATCAAACTTAAATGTAAACATTGGTCCATTGTGCCTTTATCCTTCTTAAATCCATATTGTGCCGGGGTCAAAATATTTCTCTGATCAGCCCATTCTTCTAGTCTATTTAGTAAGACACATCCCTTTAATTTGGCTGTGCCGTCCATGAAATAGGTCTGTAATTTCCGTAGGCACCGGAGCGAGAATTGTCGAGTCCATGGACATTTTAGGACTCAAGACCCCGCCGAGCCGGGAATTGAACCATGGTCCCGGGCTGACCTCTGCTTCCAGGTCTGCCTCCTCTAACCAGTGAGCCACACTTCTTTATCAAAAAAGAATTCAAATGGTGCACTGTCCGGACCAGGAAACGTATTCCTGTTCCACTACTCTAAGGAATAACTGACCTCGGGCTTTCAAAGAATAAAAAAGTATTAGATGTAACATGGGGGGCTTTTGAACGTGGTTCCAATTAGTTAGAAGTGAGACCAAAAACGTTTTGAAAATGTTCAACCTAGGTATCTTCATCCACCAGAGTCTCAAAGGTAAGGTTCACCTTATTTGTCAAAAAAGGAGAACTAACTACTGTCTAAAATTATTTTGAGTTATTAGTAAGTGCGGCCTGATGAAGGTGATCCCAAGCCTCCTCTTTTATTTATTTCTGCCTCTTAATTCTGATATCTTTAACACCTTGGGTGCTAATGGGTTTTCCCCCTCCTGCGCTGACCTTTGATGTTTCCCATTATACATGACGAGTTATCCTTGTCATCAGCACAGCTCAACCAGTGCATCATGACGAGTTACCCTTGTCATTAGCATTGAAGAGGTTAAATTGTTTATGAGAGAAACTGACCAATATCTGGTCCTTAGGGTTTGACTTAAGGGCTTTATGAAGGTTGGGTTTTTCTTATTTTTAAATCTAAACAGCTTCCCCTGACAAAGGGCAACAAAAATACCCGAAATGCATTGGGATAAAGATTTTAGCTGTAATTCATGAAGCAAATGTCCTGACGTGATGCAGTAAGAGGCCTGGATTGGCCCAACCATTGGATGTTTGAAGAGTTTTCATCGTGCACTAAGACAAGTTGGATGAATTGTGATAAGCACAGAATAAATAGAATTTGAACAAGAGAAGTTGGCATTGTAATATGTCGCAGCTGTGGGATTGGTTAATGTAGCACAGCTTTGCTGCAATCATTTGTCTCATCCATTCAGCCACATTGGTCATGGTGTTGCAGAAGTTGGATTTGGCACTGGAGGGGTCCTCGGTGCACGAGTGGATCAGTTGAGTGTCATCTGCGTAGGAGATTATGTTGAGTCTGAGGTATCTAATGACATCTGCAAAGGGGGGTCATGTAGATGTTGAACAGGGTGGGGCTGAGGGATGATGCTTGTGGTACGCTGCATATGATGTCTTTGTGTGTTACCGTGAAGGGTGTTAGTTGGGTTCTCTGTGTGCATCCTGTGAGGAAGGAGGCGATTCACTGGAGGGCGTTTTGCTGTATGCCTATGTTGTGGAGTCTGTTGATGAGACGTTGTGGGAGACTGTGCTGAATGCCACGGAGAGGTCGATGAAGATCAGGGCCTTGGTTTCTCCATGGTCGAGGAGCGTTCTGATGTCATCAGTGGCAGCAATCAGCATGGTGTCAGTACTGTGGTTGGCAGAGAATCCTGATTGAGAGGCGTCGAGTCGGTGGTTTTCTTCCAGGATTTTGGTGAGCTGCTGGCTGATGGTTTTCTCAAGAACTATGGCCAGGTAGGGGAACAGGAAGATTGAACAATAATCTTTTGCTATGGAGATGGAGGTGTTGAGGATGCTGGTGAGGTAGATGCTGATAGGGTTCATTGCGAAGTTGTAGAGGTGGTGGAGGCAGGGGTCAGTGAGGGTGTCGTAGAGTTCTTGGGAGGGGTGGAGGGTGTTCTCTATGGCTGTCTGGTTGGAGAATTCTTTGACTATTTTGAAGAGTTCTTTTGTGCGGTTGGCAGCGGAGTTGATGCTGGGTGTAATGGTTTCTTTCTTGGCTTCTTTGATGTTCCGGCAATAGTTGCTGAGGGCTGTTTAGTGAGCTTCTCTGTTGGCGGGGTTCTTGCTGATGCACCATCATTTCTCCGGTTGGTGGTAGTTGCGCTTGCTGGTTCCGAGTTCTAGGGTGCACCAGCTGGCATGTTTGGGGCTCTTGCTGGGTTTTGTAGGTTTCAGTGGGGTGACTCTGTTGGCGTTGCTGGTGATCCAGGCAGTGAAGTTCTGGGTGGCCTGGTTGAGGTCTGTTGAGGCCTCTGGTTGGGAGGTGGTGAGGACCTTTGCCCAGTGAGTTTCAGTGATGTTGCTCCAGCTGCGGTGGGTGGAGATCTGATGCCAGGTGATGGTATGCTTGACATCATTGATGGTGAAGTGTACAATGGTGTGCTTAGTTCTGGTCAGTTCTGTGGTATGGCTGAATTTGATTCTGTCACTGGACGTGAAAATGGGGTCAAGTATGTGCCCGGTTCTATGCGTGGGTTCGGTAACCAGTTGTTATGACAAGCCACTCACCTTCACTCCAGATTGTTCTGCTTTGGCGGTGACAAGTCCCCAGTCCTCCGGGAACTAGTGGAAGGACAATAGGTCGAAATACACATTGCCAATCCGGGAGCCCCCAGGGGCAAGGGGATTGGGACAGAAAAAAGAGACATGATAATGAAGATACCGGGTTGTCTGGCTGGGCTGGAAAGTTCTTTCTCAGAATCTCTGGAATATCTTGAATCTAGGGGGTCAGGAATTCAAACTGCATGCAACTCTTTCTCAGAGAAACTGTTCTTCGAATTTTTATTAAGCATTAAAGGAAAATAACATACATATAAGCAATCATATGGATTACACAAAATGTACATTATATATCTTACCTATTAATTCTTACGTATTTGGTGCTTCTGAATATAGTCTCTTTTGATTTTGTTTAATGAACTTTTTCAGGCAGGAAAATGAAGAGCGACCATCCTATAAAAAGAATTAAGGCTTATAATTCTGACAACATTCCCTGCTTTATATTTCCTCTAATAATTACAATAATAACTCCAATTTACTATCAGCTTATCTTGCAGCTGAGTTCCAGTTCACCTGCTTGTTTGCAAAAGAATATACTTAAAGAAACATACATAAATAAAAAGTTTCACAGAGCACAAAAGATCGATGTGTTCTTTTTACGTGACGGTAATTGTGTCAGTGTTCCTATGCAGCAGATGAAAATGTCTCTATAATTACGGTTAATCTTCACCATAATGTTAGTCTAGTTTTCCTCTGCTTCTCAATATTGTCACTTATTTCACTTGAAAAGAATTATTCTTTTGAAGATGTTTCAAAGTTCGAGCACTCAATAAATAAAAACATTTTAGCTCATCGGAATGCGAGCGAGCTGTCTGTTTTGCCTTGCTTTGATTATGTAGCTGTTTTAATCGTTTTGTTCTTTCTCGTGTTTAATTTTGCAGGATCCATGGATGTGACGGTGAGAAACGGGAAGAGGAGGGAAGCCGGAGCAGGGGCGGCTCTAAGCTCATGGCAGCCCTGGGCAGGGGGCGTAGGTAGGGTGCCCCGGAAGAGGAGTCCAGGCAGGGGCCAGGTGCAGAGGCCAGTGAAGAGGGGGGGGTCAGGGTGTTTGTAAGTGTAACAGAGCCGGAGGCCGCCAAATCCCTGCCAGAGGCCGCCACGCAAGTATGTATCCATCCTCAGAGGATTATTATATTAAGGATATATATTGGCTTGGAGGATCCTGGGGTTTGGTGGCCCTGTGCAGGTGCACAGCTTGCACATGCCTAGAGCCGGCCCTGGCCAGAGGGAACACAGCAGGAAGCAAGCAACGCCGGAGAAGGACGGGGCCCGGAAGAACTCCAGCAGGGGCAGTCACTGACATGGATCTGGAGCCAGGTAAGTGGTGCAGATAAACGAGGCTACTACGCAAGACTTGAAAAGCAGGAGCGGTTTAAATACCTTCTCTCAGCCACTGTTGGTACTTCACAGGTGTAACACGTTTTTGACAGTTTAAAAGAGTGCACACGTATGAGAAGGAGGATGAAGAATACTTCATTGAATACTCATGTTTCCAGCTAGATCCGTTTTTGCACATTTGCATACTCTTGTTTCCAGCAAGTTGAATTTCTTATGTATACAGCAGGTGTTGTAGGATTTTTTAACCGGTTCCAAATACCAAGTCTTCAGACCAAGCACATAATATATCAACATAAAAACCTTGAATTCAGTTATCCTTGGTCTGACATTGCACATCCCACAATTGTACTGCTTTTTACCTTGAGGTGAGTTGAACAGAGACCAGACCCATAACAGTTGAGGCCGATGTTGTTATAGGCCACTAATTCTCTTGAGAGCAGCAAACACTCACACACAATGAAGAACAGCTGTGATGTCAGAATATTGCCACTCTGACAGATGTCTCAGGTCATCCCCAATATTACCAGAGCTCTCAAATGATCTCTCCAAGTTGGCTGTCAGATCATGCCTGTCGACGTTGATGAAGCAGGAAGGGTCTACCCTCCACTAGAAAATACAATCAGCCTTGAGTGGCAGAATGCCACTTGACTTTCTCTCAGATGTCCTTGTATTGTGCTGAGCGCACCTCACCCTCAGAATAATCGAAATAACCTAGTACCCCATCCCAGTCGTATACACACAGCAGTGTAGAACTGCCAGGTCAAGCATCACCAGCTACCCAATACCCAGGTAACAGGACTGTGGCTCACTGGCAATATGTCTTCATCACCATCAATAAATGTGTAGTCCCATTTACTGATCCATTGACCTTATACTTTGTAGACGTTACACCTCATCATTCTGTGTTGTATGTGTTAATACATGTCTCCTGTGCATGTTTCTTTTTATGTAAGTGTGGGGTGCACAAATGCAAGTTCCACAGTGCTGTGGATCCTGATTTATTATACACATCATTTTCTTTAATGGTACATCCCAGGGCAGCCAGCCTCACACAGAATAACAATATAGCTGAATCTATGTAGAGGCAGGATGCAAAGATACCATGGGGCACACCAGGTATGCCTTTGCTAGCTTGCTAGATGTTCCAGATACCCAATATTTTTCCAACATAGTATATTGTAGCGTCAGACACATACTCTAGCTTCCTCAAACATTTAATTAATATGAGTTTTCTCATTAGCCTCTCTGTGAGACCTTGTATGAATGCCCTGGAGAGGTCAGTGGTTAATGGCTGGTATCATAAGTGTGTGCTGCTTTTTATTATGCCAATACCGCCTATAGAAATGATGTACTCTAACTGGATAACCATGCACCTCACCAGGCACCACCTTTATAAATGCTTTATGTGGTCGCAAATGGGCCGATGTAAATCGGCCATTTCTGAAGGTAAAAAGGCTTTTTCACATGTACAAAGCTCTATATGCAATTCGGTAACCTATTACCGAATCGCAAAGTAGTTGTTTAGTGCGACACTTCCTAATACCGAATCGCAGGGGTACGTGTGAAAGTTTTGCGACCAAATTAGGGTTGCAAAACATTCGCATTTTAGCATCGCATTTTACTACTTAGCAGGATTCGAGAGCTGAAAAAAGCTTTGTATATCTGGCTCCAATAATTATGAGGTCGATCTATTTGCAACCCACTTGGAATTGAATAATGTGTCAGACACATTTGTACATTGGTGTTTTCAATAACCAAATAGCGAATCGCAAAACTTAACTATTTGGTAATTGCAAACAATTACCTTTGTACAGTAGATTTGCACCTGAGATACAATATGGCAAAGTAATCAGTCACAAAAAATCAGTGTCCACTCTAAACAAGGAATTGTTTTATTTACTTTCAAGGAGCCTGATTCACAGAACTAACTCAAGACAAAGTCCTAAACTTACTACTTTTGGTATTCACAGAATGCACTTACTACTTTTGGTATTCACAGAATGGATTTACGACTACTAACTTTACGTCTACTCTCGGGCCGGAGATTCCGATCTAGTGGCAAAGATTCCAGCCCAGAGATGGAGATTCCAGCCCGGAGGTGGAGATTCTGGCCCAGAGGTGGCGATTCCGACCCGGTTGTGGAGATTTCAGCCATGGCTATGTCTCCTCCACCGGCCGGAAACTCCACGGCTGGTCCGGAATCTCCACCTCCAAGCCGGTAAATTCCTTGACGATGTTGAATAATTCCTTGCTGTTGTGAGCGTTGTTATCTAGACGGTCCTTGAAGGCTGTTTGCTTGGCGTTTCGGATTAGTTGGTGGTGTATGCGGGTGGCGTTTTTGAAGGCGTCTTTGGTGCTGGTGGTTGGGTCTTTTTTCCAGGCCTTCTCGAGGGAGCGACAGAGTTTCTTGGATTTCTTAAGGTCATCGTTGAACCAGGAGGCCTTCTTGCTGCCTGGTTTTATTTGTCGTTTTTTCAGTGGTGCTAGGGTGTCGGCGCTGTTGGATAACCATTGGGTGAGGTTGGTGGCTGCTTGGTCTGGGTTTGAGGAGTGGGCGGGGGGGTTTTGAAGAAGCGATGAGGCGATCTGGTCGATGGTGATTTTGTTCCAGATTCTTTGCAGAGTGGGATGGTGGTGGTTGTTGGATGTGGGCTTGTTGTAGGTGAAGTGAACGCAGCTGTGGTCAGTCCAAAGGAGAGCTGTGGTGTGGCTGAAGGAGACATGTTTGCTGGAGGTGAAGATAGGGTCGAGTGTGTGACCTGCGATGTGGGTGGAGGTAGAGACAAGTTGTTTAAGTCCGAGGTTTGCGAGGTTGTCCAAAAGGGTGGTGGTGTTGCGGTCGTTATTCTTTTCATGGTGAAAGTTGAGGTCTCCCAAAAGGATGTAGTTCTCGGAGGGGAGTGCGTGTGGAGTGATGAAGTCCGTGATGTCTTCACTAAATTGTGCGCGGGGTCCTGGTGGCCTGTAAAGGAGGGTGCCTCTGAGTGTGGTCTTGGGGTCGATGTGGATCTGGAAGTGAAGGTGTTCAGAGTTGGCGAGGTTGACGTCTGAGCTGGTTGAGATGCGGATGGATTTCTTATGGACGATAGCGATGCCTCCTCCTGTGTGTCCGGTACGGTCCTTGCGAATGATCTTATAGCCTTCCGGGATGGCAATGGTGATGTCTGGGGCTGATGAGGCATTCATCCATGTTTCTGTTAGGAAGGCGACGTCCGGAAAGATGGTGTCGAGTAGATTCCAGAGGTCGATGGCGTGTCTGTGGACCGAGCGGGTGTTGAGCAGGATGCATTGTAGGTGGTTGGGATTGGATATCTGTTGTGTGTTCGTAGATGAGGAGTTGTTATTGGTGCCGTCGAACTTGCAGGAGTAGCAGGAGAAGGGTCCATGGGTGTGTCCAGGAGCGGCTTGGACGCAGATGGGGGAGCGGCCAGGGTTAAGGGCTAGGAGGGTGGTGGCATCGTAGGTAATGCGGGAGGGCTGGGCAATGCGAGGGCCAGGGGGTCTGGCGCTGGGCGCGGTCCAGGCGCGGACGGGCGTAGACGGGCTTACCTTTGGTGCACCTTCGGCGCGGATTGGGCGCGGTCGCTGCGCGTAGACGCTGCGCGCAGATATTCCTGTCATAAATGGTGGTGAGGGGGGAGGGGCGAGGGCGGGTCAGCTGGGAAGGCGGGAGCGGGGTGGAGACTAGGGCAGGGCGATCAACAACAACACAACAACAAAATGGCCGGCGGCCTTACGGGATCGATCAGCTGGACTGTGCCTGCTGAAATCAATTGTGTCCTCTGTGACACACAGCGCAGCAAAGCGGCAAATGAACTGTGATGTCGGGCAGGTAGCAGCGGCCGGGGCAAGCAGCAGAGCGGCGCTAAACAGATTAAGTTATTTCAAAGCAGTAATTATAAATGCGCACAGATATCAGTAATAGCGCGATGCAGATAAGTCAGGCACTGTCAAGCAGCAGTGTACGAGTGGCTAAAGCAGGCAGCGGAGCTGCGAAATGATACTCAGCTGAGAGGCAAGGCGGGTCAGGGAGCAGCGTGGGGAGCGTCCGTGTCCGCAGGGAGCAGAACGGTCACAGCGCGTTAGGGTCAGAGTGCGGAGGAAGAGCTTCGTGGGAGGGCGGGTCAGCTGGGAAGGCGGGAGCGGGGTGGAGACTAGGGCAGGGCGATCAACAACAACACAACAACAAAATGGCCGGCGGCCTTACGGGATCGATCAGCTGGACTGTGCCTGCTGAAATCAATTGTGTCCTCTGTGACACACAGCGCAGCAAAGCGGCAAATGAACTGTGATGTCAGGCAGGTAGCAGCGGCCGGGGCAAGCAGCAGAGCGGCGCTAAACAGATTAAGTTATTTCAAAGCAGTAATTATCCCCCTCTCAAGCCCTCTGCGACTCCCTAGCCTCATTCTTCCACAACAAAATTGCAGACATCCACAACAGCTTCGACAACCAACCCGGAGACCAACCCACCCAATCCACTGCAGGACCCCCACCCCCCCTGAACATCCTCAATGACTGGTAGCCAATCTCCACTGAGGACACCATCCGTCTGATGAACTCTATCCATTCAGGATCCCCCACAGACCCTTGCCCTCACCACATCTTTAACAAAGCAGACTCCATTATTGCACCGCACCTCCGAGATGTCATCAACTGCTCCCTCAACTCCGCAACCTTCCCGGAAAGCTGGAAACATGCCGAACTCAGCGCCCTCCTGAAGAAACCCACAGCTGACCCCACCGAACTCAAAAACTATCGCCCTATCTCACTCCTTCCATTCCCGGCCAAAGTCATCGAGAAAGCTATCAACAACCAGCTCGCTGCATTCCTCGAAACCAACAAATCCCTCGACTCTTCACAATCCGGCTTCCGAGCCAAGCACAGCACCGAAACCGCCCTCATCGCAGCAACAGACGACATTCGAACTTTACTGGACAATGGAGACACAGTCGCCCTCATCTTCCTCGACCTCTCCGCAGCCTTCGACACGGTCTGCCATAGCACCCTTCTACAGCGCCTCAAAAACATCGGAATCCAAGGAAAAGCACTGGAATGGATCACCTCGTTCCTCTCCGGAAGAACGCAGAGAGTCCGCCTTCCACCATTCAAATCAGAGGCCACTGAAGTCATCTGCGGCGTACCCCAAGGGTCCTCACTCAGTCCCACCCTCTTCAACGTTTACATGAGCCCCCTCGCGGCCATCGCACGCCAACATAACCTCAACATCATCTCCTACGCCGACGACACTCAACTGATCCTATCACTCACCAGAGACCCTAACACGGCCAAAACCAACCTACACGAAGGAATGAAAGAAGTAGCCGAATGGATGAAGCACAGCCGTCTGAAACTGAACTCAGACAAAACAGAAGTCCTCATCTTAGGTACCTCCCCCTCCGCCTGGGACGACTCTTGGTGGCCAGAGGCCCTTGGAAAAGCACCCATCCCGACGGACCACGCACGGAACCTGGGCGTCATCCTGGATGCCTCACTCTCGATGAACAGACAAGTCAACGCCATTTCTTCATCTTGCTTCAACATTCTTCGCATGCTCAAAAAAACATTTCGCTGGATCCCTACCGAAACTAGAAAAACAGTCACCCACGCTCTGGTCACAAGCCGACTGGACTACGGAAACACCCTCTACGCCGGCATCACCGCAAAACTCCAGAAAAAACTACAACGCATCCAGAACGCCTCAGCCAGGCTCATATTAGACATCCCGCGTAAAGAACACATCTCTGATCACCTGAAAAACCTCCACTGGCTCCCCGTCAATAAGAGGATTACTTTCCGGCTCCTAACCCACGCACACAAAGCACTCTACGAAATAGGACTCGAATGCCTCAACACACGACTATCCTTCTACACCCCCTCCCGCCAGCTACGATCCTCCAACCAAGCCCTTGCCACTGTACCCCGCATCAACAAAACCACCATGGGAGGTAGATCCTTCTCCTACCTAGCAGCTAAAACTTGGAACTCACTTCCCACTCACCTTCGCCTTACTCAGAACCACCTAGCATTCAGAAAGCAACTCAAAACATGGATATTTGACAAGTAACTCCCCACCCTTCTTCAAGCGCCTTGAGACCCTCTGGGTATGTAGCGCGCTATATAAATCTATTGACTTGACTTTACTTGAATCTCCGGCCCGAGTGCGGTCGTAAAGTTAGTAGTCGTAAATCCATTCTGTGAATACCAAAAGTAGTAAGTGCATTAAGTGAATACCAAAAGTAGTAAGTATGTTCTATGTACACCAAAAGTAGTAAGTTTAGGATTTTGTCTTAATTCAGTTCTGTGAATTGGGCCCATTAAGTGAAGAATAGTTAATGAAGAGAAGACTGCCAAAAAAATAAAAACAGACGGTCCTGGTATCTTCTACGAGGGATATATGATCGCTGATGACAACCTAGGGCTTAAAGGATTTAAGAGCCAAATCCCTTTGGTGAATCAGTTAGTAATCTGACTTGCCTTCAGAGAAAGCTTTTACTGTTCAGTTCTGCCATTGAATGGCTCTGGGGCCAGTCTCAGATGTATCAGTTAAAATCCTTTCAATTGACAGCCACACAATGTCCCATGTACTGTGATGTGTCTCGTTTGTTAACTTTTCATCTGCATCTTCAGGGTAAACGAAGGTAGGGCAGTGGGTATGAGATGGCACCTGGGAAATTATGTTTAAAGTGCAAAACCCATCAACCGACCACCCAAAAGTAAACTGAATCCCAACCATAGAAAATGGATTGTAATTCAGCAAGGAAACGTGCACAAGTATTAATTTACTAAACTGCCTTGTATTTCAGGTTCCTCCAAACTCTAGCACGTGTAACAGGTATTACAGGACATAATTCAAGGGACCAATAAAGACTACAGTTTCTTCACACAAACCATTCAAGGCACCAACTACTGCGGAAAGCTCGATTAATACAATAACTGAGCAGAATGTAAATTACGTCGGCGTAATTTGCGTAATTTTGGGAATCTTGCATTGCATTTATTACATGAAATTAAACCATTATGCTACTTCGTATAATTATGTGCAGGTCACAAGTGCATGGAAGCAACAGAAAACTAGAGGCTGTTGCTTTTTGGCACTATAGTTTTAGTGCAAAAGGTATCATTACTCCTACAATGGACTGGATTAAGCTTTTCAATAGAAACTATTGAGCTGAATGGCAGATTTGCATTTTATATAATTCCGGGTAATGTTGCCGTAATTTTGTGGAACTATACGGAAGCAAATGTCCCACATCCCCAATTAGCACCTCAGTCTTTAAAGGCCCAATCTCGAGAACAGTAATAATGTTTCCACCGAATAGGCTGCCGTTCACTGACGACACCTCGGTTTGGAGCTAGGGTGCATTTTGACTTTCAGTCATTATGTCTTGAAAACTGTCTGCTTCAACAGAGCTGTTCTATGCCACCGAGTTCAGGATTTCCAGGCTCAGTGGTATCAGGCCACGCTAGGCATTAAGCCCAGGTGTCCAATGAGAGTCTATAAAGCCACTGCCCATGGGGGACCGTGCCGTCCCGTCAACATTTTGATGATGCTGGCATTGCTGGGATGTCCTAGACCCCATAGTGATTTAGATGCCCCGGAGTTGCGTCAGATTTGCTCCAGCTTGGCTGCAGGTCCTCCGGGCTCCTGGGTAAACTCATTTCTAGAGGTGTCCTCCACACAGGTCTCACTCAGCTGGGCCTGGATCTGGTCCTAATAGCCAGTCACGTTGTTGCTGTTTCATCATAAGTCAAATTCAGTGATTTCATCTACTTTGCACGTGATTGCACTTTGCGCTGCTGATGTCACTGGCTCAGGTTAAGTTCTATCCATTGCAAAACAAGGAGTATCTATAAATTGCAAGATGTAGTACGTGAGAGTGTCAGTTTATACGAGAATTAGCTTCACTGTGCTTAGGTTTGTGAGAAGCTCAAAGGGCTTACGGTCAGTAATCTGCAGGTCATACACCACTGCAAGGATGACCCAGCCTTGCTTTCAGGGATGGCAAATTCACTTTGATTAAAGCCCTGATTATGAGTTATGCAGAGCATAATTACACCCACATACTTATATGATGGCCACTGTTAACCCACCCCTATTTCCAGTGTGTGGGAACAGCAAATTCAGTTTTACTGACTGGAGGATGCACCTGGGAAAAATGCTTGGGTAAGGCCCCCACTTACCCTCAGCCAAGGTACAAGGGAAGCACATAAGTCTCCCCACTGCCAGCTGACATCTTCCTCCTCCCGCCACAGCCCTCAATATCCCAGGAACTCCCACAGACATCTACCGCTTGCCCTGGGCAGGTAGAAAGCATGAGTGCTAAACCCAACAAAATCAGGAATACCTCTGGAATTCTGGTAAGAAAAACCGAAGTCTGCCCAGTTATTCCCCATTCCCCACTTGTGATTGCAAGAATTCCATGTGTTGGTTCCGGTTCGTATTGGAAATTCTGGCTGCCTGGAATCTCTGCATGGAATTCTGCAATACTATTTACCAATATTTAAATTTTCTAAATAATACTCATCAACATCATTTTTATTATTGCATTACCAAGATTCCATCTTTATTGATAGAACTGATGGGGTACCTAACTGAGCTCTATGGTGTGAAAAGTAGGGCAGGAAGGAGGAGTCCGACAGTCCTCAGCTGCCCTCAAACACTATGTTTCTTCGGTAAACGCATTTCACAAGATGAATGTGCAATCCCTACATATATACATCATAAAATTCAGTTTTCTGCTTCTGGCTGTGGTTTATTTATGGAATAATTTAAGCACTTCTCTGTTTCATGGGCCTCTGACTCTGGAACAAATGGCTTCTCTTTCCCAATTTATTTTATTTGTGTCTTGACGCTCCCACCAATAGATAGTGAATCTTTTCAGGCCACACATTGCTCTTGGAATAAATTTGGCATTTATGAGAATTGGAATTCAAATGTATTAATGTTTTTCATATGTGGGTCATTTTAAAGATAATCCTTTACCTGCAAACACGTTATAAAATATTTTTACTGGTAACTTTTATAATAAAAGTTGCTGTACAGCAATACTTCATAGATACTCGGGTCACCAAACACAATTATTTATAATTATTTTTAGATGTCTGTTTTTATTCTTTGCATTGTTTAATCCCTGCAATGCAAATGGATGCAACCGTATATTGAACACAAAAATAGTAAACAATATATTCAGCGCACCTGGCGAACATTAATAAAAAGTGTATACATTGCAAATGTAACATTACTAGGAAAAAAACTACAGCTAATACTCATCTTGTAAATATAATACCGTATTTTTTTTTAAAGGCCCCCAAAACGAAGGCATGCTGCAACCATGTTTACAATTGTGTGGGCCTACAACAACCACCCAACATGCACACTAATAAACCAAATAGGGAACAACAAACAACAAAACAGCACTCCTGGATTACATTGCAAGATATTTGCTAACGTTTAAGAAGAAATGAGCACGTGGAAATGTATACAGGTGAATTTGGTGCAGCACAATAAGCGTGCAAGATCCTTGTTTACTAAAGTTAATTGAGCAGTTCAATAGAGGAGTTATTTATAGAGCACAACAGCTTCTCGGAGGAGTGTCGCGGCGCTAGGAGGAACTGCTCAATCATCCAACTACAGAACAAAACGCCCTCTCAGAAAGCATGGTCAACCTACCAGGTGTTGATGATTTTCCTGGATAGCGTCTCTGACCTAATCTTCCGAAGATGGAGTGGGAGTTGATTACAAACACCCAATGCCTGATAGGTGAATGATGTGGCACATTTTTTTCCCATTTGCTCTTCAGGACCGGTAATAAGCAGGTCTCTGAATAAGGAAGAGAGCTACTTGGATTATATTGCTGAAGTCTAGCCGAAAGTTAGTGTGGACCAAAAAAAACATAAAGGGGCATATTATCAAGGCATTTATCTCCGCTTTTTTGGCTTTAAAAGCCAAGAAAGCGGGGATAAAATGATCTCCCTATCAGCAACAGGGTGCTAACACGCAAATTCGCATGTTAGCACCCTTTTTCTCTACGCTTTTTCTCTAATGAGATGCAAAGGGGGCGTTCCAGAGAAAAATAATAGGAGAAATGTTGTCAAGCGACATTTCTCCTATTATCAAGGATTTCGCTGACCCTGTTAGTGATAAAAAAAGCAGTGCTAATCTGGTATTTTCCTGACTTAGCCATGATATCCTATGGAAGGTGGATATCATGGCTAAATTTGTGAGCCCCTATCATCAAGCTAATGTCAAACTTCGAGAGATTATCGTTGGTTTTCCAGCGATAATCTCTCATTTGGCAGTTAGCGTGAGGATTTTTATCACTTCTGAGATAAACCTTGCTAATAGCAAATTATCTCTGCGATAATTTCCGGCGATGCTTAGAGTTAAAAAATTTGTTGCTAAGCATCGTTAGCGATAAATATCGCTAATCGTTGGTAATATGCCCCAAAAAGCACAACAGGCCATGTTCAGGGCCACTAATTATGCGTAAGGGGAGGGTCAAAGTATGTGGTAGGGTTGAGTAAATTATGTGACAAGAAAAGGCCAATTATGCGGCACATTTTATGATGGTATTATTTTATTATTTTGTCTTTTTTTTACATTTGTTAACACTGTCTGGACATTAGTTCCACCTCACTGCTACCAGTTTTACAAACACATATAGCAATAATCTGCAGAAAGATCACGAGTCAGCCTTTGCATTGCGTGGCAGCACGGGTTGCTACGTTTCTACTAACCTTTGAGCAATTTGAGCTAGAAACAAAAATGTTTTAGGATAAAATCTGCAGATTTTGAAGCAGATACTGGATTAGGTGGCAAATGCGGCAAATGTACAGTTATGTGAAAATCGCCAAAGCTGCACAATCGCATAATTCCAGAGGCCCTGGCCATGGTCAAGGCTTTTGATTGAGCCCTCTCCTTAACAGGCACCCTGTGGAGGGTTTTCAGTTAAGGTGAAATAGATGCCCATCGGGAGACCTTTAGGAGTAGTCTAGCCACTGTGGGCCCGATTCACAGAATGAATTTAAGACTCAATCCTAAACGTACTACTATTTTGGCATTCACAGAATGCACTTACTACTTTTGGCATTCACAGAATGAATTTACTACTTTTGGTATTCACAGAAGTTAGGATTTTGTCTTAAGTTTTCTTAAGACAAACTTAAGACAGACTTAAGACAGACTTAAGTTAGGATTTTGTCTTAAGTCTGTCTTAAGTTTGTCTTCAGTTTGTCTTAAGAAAACTTAAGACAAAATCCTAACTTCTGTGAACACCAAAAGTAGTAAGTTCATTCTGTGAATGCCAAAAGTAGTAAGTGCATTCCGTGAATACCAAAATAGTAGTATGTTTAGGATTGAGTTTTAAGTTCATTCTGTGAATCGGGCCCAGTGTTTTGTACTACATGCAGTCTCTTCAGGAGGTAGTCAGACACACTGATGCAAAGGCTATTGGTGTAGTCAATGCATGATATGATTACTGCATGAATTACCATCTTCTGAGCTTGAAACAGGAGTACTCATAAGACGTTTCTTAGTGATCCCAATGGCACAAAGCATGAACCCACAATGGCCGCATTCTGCTAGCGCATAGATACGTTTTCATTGATCTTAACTCCCTGATTCCAAGCAAGAGAAGTGGTGGCCAGTCACTCTGGCCAGCAGTGCAAGCACGTTAGGCATAGTACATCCAAACATCAATATTTCAGTTTTTTCTACTACATTACATTGTAGATTGCTGTCCTGCACCTAATTATAGGCCTCAGCCAAACAATCCTTGAAAGCTAAACCAGCCTCAGGTATATTTTAATCCATAGGAAGAAAAAGCTGGATAACTGAAAGCTTGAACCCTCGTGGAAGCTTTGGTCTCATCTGTTGCTGCGCACAGTTTTAAATCTAATATTGATGCTTTTTTTCATTATATACACGGTGGCTATTAATTTTAAAAACATTGCTGCTATTGGTTTTTAGGTCTCGGCCTACGCAGTGCGCATGCGCTGCATAGGAAGGATACCTGTTGTCATCGATGCGCCTTTAAATGCCAAAACGTGCACGCATTCCATTTCCTTCAATGGCAACACGTGCACGTTGGCGATTCCCTTGCGGAAGCGAGCAGGAACCATCTGTTAATAATTACAAACAGATGTTTCCTGCTGGCTCCCAGAAGGGAAACCGGCTGCCGTCCGTGCTGCCGCACCGAGGTGCGCGCGCCCACCTTTTTAGGACTTGTGCTTCAAACACATTTACATGTAATTCTTTCCTTGTGCTGTGTGATTTTGTCTTTTAGCTCCGCGGCACAGCACGCGCGTATGCTTGTTTAGGACTTGTGCCCGGCACCACCACCAACCCTGCACGCGCTCAAACACATTTACATTTAATTCTTGCCTTGCGCTTTGTGACTCCTGTCTTTTAGCTCCGCGGCACATCATCGAGCCTTGCGAGCAGTCCAAACCCGAAGCTAAGTGCGGATTTATTGAAAGCAAATTGAGTGCAGTTAACTTTGGAAATGATGTGGAATGCGAGAGGCAGCACATTTTCTTACCATTGATAAAATGCGGGAAATCATAAATTGGGTACTGCAAAGCATAATAGTTACTTCGCGTGCATCCAAATGACATCTGTACTGTTGTAAAAGTGAGGGCTTGGTGAGGAATGCATATTACGCAAAACAAAGTCAATTCGTTCAAGTGGGCATAAGGGCGCCTTGCGACTTCACCTTCCGTGGGTGGAAACCAGCTGTCGCTCTTGGTTTCAGCGAATGTGCCTGTTCTGAGCAGCACTTCTGCAAAGCTCTGGTGGGTGTTGTGCTGGTACGTCGCCACATCCTGCACAATAACCATTCAGAGGGCTGCTGAAAAATAGCCTCTTTTATGCCACCAATTGAAGGTGGAAACAAGTTCTACTTTCTGTACAGAGGGGGTGTTTAAATATTTAGCTACTGTCCTAAGGCACACAAATTATACAATAATCGTGAGAGCATCTTCTAAAGACACTTTATTCGTCTCAAAATCGGGAGTAGCTATCAACTGATGATTAGATAACAACACTTTTATACAAGTGCCCCCCACAGCCCCCCTTTTTCGCCAGCCCGAGTCATTGCACAGGCGCTAATGATATCTTTGATATTAGTGCTGCGCGCGCACATGCTCCACTCACCTTGGGCAGTGATGGGCTCGTAGAACGGACGGCAGCCCTGCTTCTCCACAGCTGCCAAGGTTTCAGATCGCTTTGAGTGACATTTTCATCATTTCAGTGTAGTTATGAGTGACATTTAAACGACTACGAATGACACTTTCTCGCACGCAAAATCAAGCAATGAAAACACAGGAAACTTATAAATATCAGAAGTTATATCCCTCATTTGTACAACGAGAAACTAATACCTTAAAACTGCTGCAAAACACCAGAAATGGAAAGGCATTACCGTGACTGCGGCCCTTAGTAAAAGAGGGCATGCAGGCACTGCAGCTGCTCAGAACTGCCAAGCCTTGTTATCTTCTTCGGAGAGCCGGACCTTGCTGTACTGCGCATTCTCTGTGTCCTCCTCGCGCATCACTTGCAACCAGGGCACAAGTACTAAAAAAAGAAGTAGGGGGAACGATGTCACCGGAAGTGATGTCACAACAGGAAGTGATGTCACGAAAGGTGCCAAGCTCCTCGTCCCAGAGAGGCCAAAGAGTGAAGTCCAGCTGTTTGGCAGAGGGAACTGCGTCCCCCCGGTTAAATAAGTGGGGGCACGCCGTCCACCCGCGTGGTACCCCGACTCGAGCCCTGCTTGCAACTTATCCGGCCTCGCTCCAACCCTCTTCTTGTTGTCCGTGTTGCCTTTAGCACCTCCCCCCATGCTATCAGTGTTGTAAATTTCCCGCTCCCACACCCTCCCGTTGTCTGTGGCCCATCTTCCTCATTTGCCACTCTATCACAGGATGTTGGTGTTTACTAGTGTTATTGTTGAAAAGAGATGAAATTAGCATAAGGCAGTCCTACTGCTCCCGATATCAGACTTTCAGTCACCCAGTAAAATGCAGTTGTTGAATTGCGCAGGGTTTGAGAAGAGCGAGACCAGCACTACTGTGGGTACAGGCAGGGCTCTGTGCCCCACTCACTAGCGTAGACCACCACTTGAACCGCGTTCGACCCTTGGCACGGAGTTAAGAGAGGAGGTCTGGGCTGAGCAAAGCAGTCAGGATTTGCAGGCATAGGTGGCACGCGCAGATGTGGGTGCAAGTGCATAAGCAGAGGGAGAGGTGCAAGCATTGCAAAATCATATAATTTCTGAAATATTCTAATTAGAATGAAAAGACGTGTAGTTTATTTTTGGACCGCATTCTGGCTTAGTTTTTTATTGTTGTCCTACTCATGTAGCTTTTTAAAAACCCTGGAGCTTCGACCTGCATCACAGATACATGATCGCCTTATCACCCTTGAAACTGCCATGAGATGAATTCAGTGAAACGAAAAGCAAGCTATATTTTTATTGTATGAGGTACAACACTTGTCCTACACCTGCTACCATTTAAAAAAAAATAATTTGACAATTATCACAGCAAAAGTATAATTTATTTACAAACAGCAATACGCTTCATTAGCAGCAGTGGGACTGCGGGAGTTTTGTGGAAGCCAAAGGCATTTTAAAAGCAGAGTAGATGCTACATTTGACCCGTTGCAGAGAGGTGAGCGCAGGTAACGTCAGCCCTGAGGAAATTATAGTAAAGTCTGTGTATTTCCTTTCAGCTGTCACCGAGCAGGGGATGCTTCGCAAAACCTTATACCATAAGTAGGGTTGTCTTACTTAGAAATTTAGTAGTTAGCCACTTCTTAGTCTCCTTTGAGTTGAGTTCTATATGAAGAGTTTCAATGAAAGCTTGCTGCTGGGGTTATGTCAGCATTCCATGGCCATGATGAGGCGTGAAAGCTGTGTATACCAAGACTTAGGGCCATATGTATCAAGCAAATTCGCATTCGCAAAGGCCGAAATTCGCAGAATTTCGGCCTTTGTGAATGCAAATTTGCTAAATGGTATGTATTATGGAAAATCGGGTGCAAAATAAGGAATCGCAAAATTTGCGATTCCTAATTTTGCAATTGCATTTCAGGAATCGCACATTTTGCAATGTATGAAGCCAAAGAATTTTGCTAATTGTCCTTAAGGAATCGCAAATTACCACCAACTTCTAGTTGACATCAGTAAAAAGTGGGTCCCTACTTGACCCGGCACCACCTAATATCCTTAAACTGGTTACACCTACAATTATCCCCACGGCCACCAGCCTGATTAACATCTCACTATTCACAGGTATGGTCCTCCCTGACTCGAAAAAGGCAATGGTCAAAGCAATGTTAGAAAAACCTAATCTGGACCCAGCCGACTTGGGCAACTATCGTCCCATTTGGCTCCTCCCTGGAATTAGTAAGATAACGGAGAAGTATATTAAAAATTTGCTCTACGCTTTCCTTAAGTCGAATGGTTTGCTCCACCCCTCCCAAACAGGCTTCCTCCGACGCCAGGGCACTGAAACCGCCCTGCTAGCAGTGGTAGAAGAATCAAGAAAAATTGTTGACTAAGGAGGGTCTGCGGCTATAATTCTACTTGACTTGAGTGCAGCCTTCGATTCGGTGAACCACCGAATTTTGGTTCACCGTCTCAGGAATGCAGGAGTAACAGGCACAGCCCTATTGTGGCTAAAATCTTTCCTAGAAGAAAGATGATTCCAGGTCTTTGAAGGCGATACCATCTCTTATCCCATCCCCCTACAGTGCGGAGTCCCTCAGGGTTCTTCCCCGAGCCCTAATCTTTTTAATGTTTATATGGCCCCATTGACAGACATTGTTTCCCCCTTCGGGATTCACATAGTAACCTATGCTGATGATACCCAGCTGGTTGTTGCACTGAACCATTCTGGCCAGTTGCTAAGGTCCCACATTCCTGCTTGGAGGAAGTTTCCAAGTGGATGAGCTTGTCTCACCTAAAGCTTAATGGTGACAAAACTGAGCTCATGATTCTCAGCAACACCTTATGCTTTAAATCAAGCATGATGCGGCAAGCCAGCATGGGTCCGTTGCCAATCCCCAAAACAGAGATAAAAAGTCTGGGAATCTGGCTATACCAGGACCTTACTCTGAAAGTGCAGGCAAGAAAGCCTGCTGCCTCATGTTAAGTATAGCAAAAGGGTGTCAAAGAACGTGAAGGTGATGAAGATCAAAAGAAAAGAAATCACACAAGATTATAAATAAAACAATTTCAATAATTTCAAAAAGCCTCCAGCCAATAAATGCCGGAACAGTACAACCTGACCACTTCAAATAGTCCACAGAAACTCCCTAATATTACTCTCAGACATGGAATGTGATAGATGTCTGCACTATATCACAGAGAGAGAGATAAATAGTGGTCCAGGTTTTTTAATAAGTGTCGACGTTTCGACTCGTCTTGCGGCCTTGCGGTTGATTATGCCTGGGCCATGCGAGTCTTCTTCGGGACATATTAGACGGGGCAACACAGGGATCTCTTTGGTGACCGTGTGAAAGATATAAAGGACCGTAAGAATTGGGGCTGTTGCCTCATCACTAAACCAAGGACAAAAGTCCAGGCGTGCTTACCCTTCTTGGGGAGTAGTGGTCGTGATTCCCACTTCAACTAGGATCAGTCCATGTAATCCAAAAATCCTATTGTGTAAACTGCTAAATTGACCAGGTTTCTGAAAAAACAATGGGGAACCTATGTAACAATTATATATATGGTTCCATAGTCATAGATTCAATACATTCACTTCAAGGAAATACATGAAGGTTACCTCTTCAATAAATGTGGGTTTCCTATTCTTGATAGATGTATACTTTCAATTAGATGTCTTGACAACAGGAGGCTGTAATGATTATAACAGCACTAGTAAAAGATTGGACCAAGCGGACGAATTTATAAATCACTGCTAATTTATAAGGAGCTCACCGTGTGTCAAAATCCAGAGCCCAGTCATGAGTATTCTATTAATTCACTACACGATTTTACTGGGGCAAATCATCGCGCTGTAAAACATAAAAGAGGAAAGGCCAGTTGGTGAGGGGACCCTCCCAATATCTGGTGCTTCCAAGTATTATAAAAATTTTAAGGAATTCATTACCTGGATGGTGAATTCTGTTGTGTTAACTATATCCAAAAATAGAGATGGTCAATTGCCAGTGTTTGATAAACTTTCAGGCAGCTGAAACGAGATTAAAACCCATCATGAGTACCTGCTTTTTGTTGAAAATGGGGAAATGTTTTTAAAGCCGGTGGTCTAAGGTCTCATGGGACGCTTACCGTTCACATGGCGGAGTTCCATGTTTTGACGCGCGTCTCCGAGAATCCTGAGGCAGCTGCTCTCAGCGGAACGCGGTGTCTGCCCAGCCCCACAGATATGTATGAACCGGTAATCTTACTAGCAGTGAACAGCGGCGAAGGACTACGCCGATCTTTTTCTTATGACGCGGCATCTGCCCAGCCCCACAGATATGTTTAAGCCAGTAATCTTACTAGCAGTGAACAGCGGCGAAGGACTACGCCGATCTGTTTTCTTGTGACGCTTTCTGTCTTTTAACCAAAACATATCGGGCAAAACAAAGCGGTAGCTTCACTTATTAACGATTGATAGTATCGTGGCAATTAGTTCTGGGTTTGGGCAAAAATATATAAGTACCTGCACATTTATCGCTAGTAATTTATAAAACGCTCCTAAATCAATTTTAACCAATTGTATAAATATTCTCTAATTGTAAGCTAAATCTCCCAAGATAATATCAAACAATGATGAAAATTGTGGCGGCCATCTTAGTTTGGGAATACAACTGCAACCCAGTGATTCCCATTAGTATACTCAATTAAAACGATTTGCCTATTATACATATTTACAAAGACATTTTTACAACAACTTTTCATTATATTTACAAAACACTTAACAAAAACCACATATGTACATACAAACATATATCAGTGTTTCAAACAGTCATTATCATCAACGGCTAGGTATACACAATTAGAGAATAGCCACTTGTCTGTTTATTTCCTCCAATTCATTTAATCCCTTATTAGCCGTGTCCAGAAGATAAATCCAAAAGCATTCCCTTCTGCTCAATATACTTTGGAGATCACCTCCTCTTGGGTTTACTTGCACCTTCTCTATTACCCACCATTTGATACTCTCAGGAGAGAGGAGCTCCCACAGTTTTGCATCGTATACGACTGACATGTTGGAGAATCCTACATTTTATTCTCTGTATTGTCTGTCCGACGTACATAAAACCACAGGGGCACGGAGAAAGAGACCTTATCTTATAGTGAGGACTATATAGATAAACTCTTACAAGAGGAAGGTAGTGGTACCTTTCTTGCCGACAACACTACGACTAGTGATTTGTCATTGAATGAAAAGATCACGAAATTGGAACGCCTAGAAAAGAAGTTAATACGAACAAGGTTACATGGGCATACTCTAGCGAAATACTTGAGATCAAACGTCATCCCAATCGGACTTCAGGTCCGAATAAACCAGCCATCTTCCTAGAAAACCCGAAGTTTAAGGAGGGCTTCAGCTTCATATCCAACACATTCTCAAGACATTGGATGGTCTTGGGCATTGAAACCGCAGTAGCAGAAGTGGAAAGGCTCACTAGGGAGATAGCCACCCTGAGAAAGGAAATCATTGATGACAAAGCCTTAGTTAATGCCAAGGAGGCCCTAGAGAGGTTAGAGAAAACCATCCGGGAATTTGACATATACACACAGGGAACCAAATTGGAAAAAGTGGCTAAAGATATCAAAACATACGATAAAAAGGCAACATACCCCTACCTGCAGGAAGGGTATTATACACAAGATCAAAGAGGGGGTTTCTCTAGCCGAGGCCGCGGAGGGTACAGACGTTACAACACCTTCTTGGGCTCATCAGCCAGCAGCGTCTCGGACAGTGAATTGGAACGCCCAGGTACTAGTACAGGGTCTAACTCTTCGGCCCAGAATTTTCAAGACCAACAATCTTTTTTAGGCGAGGACCAATGGTGGGGACCACGCGGCAGAGGCCGCCCCTGGGGACGACCCAGGGGAACACGAGGTGTGACATGGAATCGAGGGACAGGCAGGGGGAAGAAAACATTTCAGTCGGACTCCCATGGCGAGATCAGGACGAGGCGCCAACACAACAGATGGAAGTACATAGACCAGAGAATCCGGTCATAAATCTGTCAGACCATGTATTGACTCAGCATGAACAGAGTGTGCTCTCGAAAGGGCTGTCTTTTGTCCCTACAGCCATGCCTAATGATTTCAACTTGAAGATTGAACTACAACAATTCTTCAGGAAGGTTCGCCTTAAACACTATTTTCAGAAGGTCCCCCACAATCCAATTTTCTCAGCCAGTGGACTGAGACCTCCCTCCAAGTTTAATCCGCCTTCACACATGGTGGATAGTAAGATTCTAGCTTATGAACAGGTGGTTATACGGGATGTGGAACAGATCCTAACTACCAGACAGTATGTACCATACAACATGAGCAAACAGGAAAAGGCGGCTCTCTACAGTTTGAAAAATAACAACGATATTGTAGTGAAGCCCGCTGACAAGGGGGGGGGGGCGATTGTAATTCAAAATGTTGAGAAATATAAGAGTGAGATATTTTCCCAATTACAAGTTGAGGGCAATTGCAAGCTTCTTAAAAAAGATCCGACTAAGATGATCAGTCAAACTGTTAGTACTGTGACCAGCCTAGCAATACAGGAGGGCTACATTACCAAACAGGAATTTGATTTTCTAAACAACAGATATCCACGCATGCCTACGATTTACACGCTCCCTAAGGTGCACAAACGCCTGGAGGATCCACCGGGGAGACCCATTATTTCGGGGTGCGGTTCCGTTTTGGAACCGTTGTGTAAATACATTGATATATTTCTTAAACCCATAGCGATTTCTACCCCCACCTATTTACGCGACACCACGGCAACTATACAGCTAGTTGATGGGCTCCGGTATGATCCGGAAACCTGTTTGCTTGCAACAATGGACATCACTGCCCTATACACAAACATTCCCCAGCAGGCAGCATTAGATTGCATTGAAACTGTTTTGAACCGCAGACCGGCCCCACACAGGGTTCCTACTGAGTTTATCATTAAACTCTTAAACATAGCCATGACACAGAACTTCTTTACCTTTCAAGGAAATTTCTATGTACAGACCAAGGGCGTGGCTATGGGGGCGAGCTTTGCACCTAATTTAGCCATCATATTCATGAGTGAATATGAACACATGTTTGTGTTGAGTCAAAACAATCCATATAGAGACCAAATCCAACTTTGGGCCAGGTACATCGATGATGTCCTTCTTATTTGGAATGGTAGCAGATTGTCCTTGACTGAATTCCACAGTTGGCTTAATCAACAACTAGCCGATATCCAATTTACATTAGAGTGAGACAACCATACAATTAATTTTTTGGACATACAAATAAAGTCCGATCTTGGGTGTCTGTACACTACTTTATACAGAAAGAGTAGTGAGCGTAATACGCTCCTCAGGTACTCGAGCCATCACCCTCGGAACCTCAGGGACAATTTGCCCTTTGGGCAATTCCTGAGGCTCCGCAGGAATTGCACGAGGAAGGAGGACTTCTTTGACGAATCATCTCTTTTGATTGTCAGACTTAGCGAGAGAGGTTACCCCATACGCTTACTCAAGAAGGCGCGCAAGCGAGCTTGGCACAACCATCGGGAGCAATTGCTTAGCGTACAAGAGAAGGGTAAGAGTGAAGAAAGGTTGGTGTGTGTAACGACGTTTAACACCAGAAGCAATCAGATTAAAAAAGCCATAAATCGGCATTGGCACCTGGTACAAAACGAAGTGGGTGGACTTCAGACACCCTTACACGCATTCAGAAAAGGGAGAAGCATCAGGGACCACCTAATTAAGTCACTCCTTCCAGTAACGACAGTTCCCACTCAGACCACACTATGGGGTTTACCCCCAGTAATGGGCCACAAAAAGTGTGGGAATTGCAAAGCATGCCCCTTGACTTTAGAATGCACCACCTTCTCACATAACGATCAGGTACACACGTTGAGAGTACATAGTAATTGCAACACCACAGGGGTGATTTATGCCATCTTGTGCCCCTGTGGTTTTATGTACGTTGGACAGACAATACAGAGAATAAAATGTAGGATTCTCCAACATGTCAGTCGTATACGATGCAAAACTGTGGGAGCTCCTCTCGTGCAACACTTCACAACATTTGCCCATGAACCTGAGAGTATCAAATGGTGGGTAATAGAGAAGGTGCAAGTAAACCCAAGAGGAGGTGATCTCCAAAGTATATTGAGCAGGAGGGAATGCCGTTGGATTTATCTTCTGGACACGGCTAATAAGGGATTAAATGAATTGGAGGAAATAAACAGACAAGTGGCTATTCTCTAATTGTGTATACCTAGCCGTTGATGATAATGACTGTTTGAAACACTGATATATGTTTGTATGTACATATGTGGTTTTTGTTAAGTGTTTTGTAAATATAATGAAAAGTTGTTGTAAAAATGTCTTTGTAAATATGTATAATAGGCAAATCGTTTTAATTGAGTATACTAATGGGAATCACTGGGTTGCAGTTGTATTCCCAAACTAAGATGGCCGCCACAATTTTCATCATTGTTTGATATTATCTTGGGAGATTTAGCTTACAATTAGAGAATATTTATACAATTGGTTAAAATTGATTTAGGAGCGTTTTGTAAATTACTAGCGATAAATGTGCAGGTACTTATATATTTTTGCCCAAACCCAGAACTAATTGCCACGATACTATCAATCGTTAATAAGTGAAGCTACCGCTTTGTTTTGCCCGATATGTTTTGGTTAAAAGACAGAAAGCGTCACAAGAAAACAGATCGGCGTAGTCCTTCGCCGCTGTTCACTGCTAGTAAGATTACTGGCTTAAACATATCTGTGGGGCTGGGCAGATGCCGCGTCATAAGAAAAAGATCGGCGTAGTCCTTCGCCGCTGTTCACTGCTAGTAAGATTACCGGCTCATACATATCTGTGGGGCTGGGCAGACACCGCGTTCCGCTGAGAGCAGCTGCCTCAGGATTCTCGGAGACGCGCGTCAAAACATGGAACTCCGCCATGTGAACGGTAAGCGTCCCATGAGACCTTAGACCACCGGCTTTAAAAACATTTCCCCATTTTCAACAAAAAGCAGGTACTCATGATGGGTTTTAATCTTGTTTCAGCTGCCTGAAAGTTTATCAAACACTGGCAATTGACCATCTCTATTTTTGGATATAGTTAACACAACAGAATTCACCATCCAGGTAATGAATTCCTTAAAATTTTTATAATACTTGGAAGCACCAGATATTGGGAGGGTCCCCTCACCAACTGGCCTTTCCTCTTTTATGTTTTACAGCGCGATGATTTGCCCCAGTAAAATCGTGTAGTGAATTAATAGAATACTCATGACTGGGCTCTGGATTTTGACACACGGTGAGCTCCTTATAAATTAGCAGTGATTTATAAATTCGTCCGCTTGGTCCAATCTTTTACTAGTGCTGTTATAATCATTACAGCCTCCTGTTGTCAAGACATCTAATTGAAAGTATACATCTATCAAGAATAGGAAACCCACAATTATTGAAGAGGTAAACTTCATGTATTTCCTTGAAGTGAATGTATTGAATCTATGACTATGGAACCATATATATAATTGTTACATAGGTTCCCCATTGTTTTTTCAGAAACCTGGTCAATTTAGCAGTTTACACAATAGGATTTTTGGATTACATGGACTGATCCTAGTTGAAGTGGGAATCACGACCACTACTCCCCAAGAAGGGTAAGCACGCCTGGACTTTTGTCCTTGGTTTAGTGATCAGGCAACAGCCCCAATTCTTACGGTCCTTTATATCTTTCACAGGGTCACCAAAGAGATCCCTGTGTTGCCCCGTCTAATATGTCCTGAAGAAGACTCGCATGGCCCAGGCATAATCAACCGCAAGGCCGCAAGACGAGTCGAAACGTCGACACTTATTAAAAAACCTGGACCACTAATTATCTCTCTCTCTGTGATATAGTGCAGACATCTATCACATTCCATGTCTGAGAGTAATATTAGGGAGTTTCTGTGGACTATTTGAAGTGGTCAGGTTGTACTGTTCCGGCATTTATTGGCTGGAGGCTTTTTCAAATTATTGAAATTGTTTTATTTATAATCTTGTGTGATTTCTTTTCTTTTCATCTTCATCACCTTCACGTTCTTTGACACCCTTTTGCTATACTGCACGCTCTAATACGGGGCAATGTATATAAATTGTGAACTGTGTTCAAAATCTTGAATATGACGATAGATTAAAAATATTGCATACATTTGGAGTCTGTTGCTGTTGCCGTTCCTTTATGTCTATTATTATTGAGCAGGGCTGTTTAAATAACATATGCCCTTTAATTGAATAAGTTCTGACTCATTGTTCATTCTGAAATACATAGGTCTCGGACCATTGTTTGTTTATATCAGTATAATACCCAGGTCCAGTACTTTTTGGGTTACCCCATTTCTTTAATGGCCTCATGTTAAGGACTGCTTAGAATGACCCCCAAAGTCCTTCCCCTTTTACCATTTCAAGCAAGAAAAATGCTGATCCAGGCACTAATTCTATGAAGGATTGATTATGGCAATGCCCTCTATTTGGGTGCTTCGAACTCAGTGGTCCCAAAATTGCAGATTGTACAGAATTGTGCAGCAAAACTGTTTACGGGAACCCCTAGTTGCTGTTCAGCAAGGTCCGCGTTGAGCTCCCTCCAGTGGCTCCCAGTGCAGGAAAGGGTCAATTTTAAGGCCCTCTGCCTCGCCCATAAGTCTCTGGAAGGAAGCAGACCTTCTTTCAATAAAGCCATGATCTGCCCCTATAGACTTAACAGAAAACTTTGCTCAGATGAGCTCCATCTAGCGTTGGTCCATAGGATCAAGAAGGCCGGAAGTGGTGGTCGACTTTTATTCATACAACGCCTCCAGACTCTGGAACACCCTGCCACTGTACCTTCATAGGGAATCCAACCATTCCACCTTACACAAACAGTTAAAGACATGGCTCTTCCCGTAGGCTTCCAATCCTCTAGGTACTCTATCAGTGATGGGATGCTCCCGGGTAGCCATGCGCTATATAAAAACCATTTTCATTTCATTCATTTAATTAATTTCATCAGAATAAGATATAATCCTGACTCTGAATCATTCCTACAGAGGGGCAAGAAGTGCTAGGTTAATATTATAAAGAGTAGGACTTAATTCTGAACTCTGTGCCACTCCAAACTGATGGTTTTAGAGTTGAAAGAATAAGGAGTGAACCAGTCTAGTTCCTATATTGCCAATAGGCTCTGTGCAGTGGAATCATATATCCTATAGATGTGACGTAGGACTTAGGTCTACTAGGTCTCTATCGAAACATATTAGACTTAATTGTGAGTGCCAGTTAGCTCAGAGGTCACTAGAAACTTTCTTGAATAAACAAGATTGAAATTGCAGAGTTTGACGTAAAAGTGGACATAATAACGTCATTAAAGACTCTCAGTTCTTTGAAAACTTCAGGAGTTCTTGGACAAGTCAGTATTTGAGCAAGGGGAAGTCCCTAGCCGCTGAAGCTGAGTTTTCCAAGAAATCGTTGTAGATTTTTGAAACTAGTGGAAGTAGCCCTGCCGTATTTGGACTGCATGAGCTATGTCTAAATATGGTTATGATTCTTATGCCTATATAAGGACATAGTGATTTATACCTATATACGGGCATGAATCGGGAAAATTACAATAGGGTCCTAAAATGTTCCACAACAGTTCTTCCTAGGAAGTGGGGAACTACATGACAAACTAGCTTCTCCAGCATCATCGAAGCTGGAGGGAGCAATGAGATTTGCCTAAAGTTTGGCAATTGCATTCGATCCACAGAAAAAATTTAATTATAGGGATCAATTTAGCCACCTTCCAGCATACAGGAACACTAGCAGATTGAATTGAAAGATTGAATAAGGATTGAAGATGGTGTTATTAATAACCTTCACTGCAGCTGCTAGATATTTAGTTGGGCAATGGTCATTCAGGGATCCTGACTTGCACATCAAAATAGTCTGCTCCGAATCTGCCTAAGAAATATGTGCAAATTCAGATAGATTTGCAGAAGTTGACAGTAAGGGGACCCACATGGATTGCCACTAAATTGCACGATGCTAGAATTAACTCTAGATTAGACACAATTTTTAGGACCTTCTTTTCAAAGAAATTGGAGAGATCTTTGCTCAATTTTGCTGAAGCTCTGATGGGCTGTACTAATGATGATGGATTAAGAAAGTGTTTGGCAGTGCTAAAAATAGTTCATGAATTATTTCCTGCTGAAATATATGTTGAGCAAAATAGGTAGTCTGAGCCTGTCTAATTGACCTATGGTATAGATTTAATGCTTGCATATAAATCTACCCTAGCCTCCAAGAAGTAGTGTCGACTTCATCGTCATTCAAGATTTTTACATTTTTGCTAATATAGGACAGCTCAGTTATGAACCACGGGGCAGATGGAAGGTGTCTCCCTGAACGGCAACCTTTTTTTACAAACACCTTATTTGCATGAGTAGAAGCCACAAGTTTGTCGCTAGAGAATCTGCTCCCATACCTCCACTCATAATTGGAGTGGAGCCCCATAATTACACACTGTTCTAATTTAAGGGCTTTGAAGTTCTCCAGAGGAGCGCCAGATTGAATGTCAGTAAAAAATGTGCATATTGCACAAGATGATATAATAATTGCATCTTCTGGAGTATTGAGGAAGTAACCAGCATATCCAGGGGGTGGGGTGGGGGGGGGGGGCTATAAACTAGAGCCCTGTTAAGAGGTAGTTGCATTGAGATTGAACTACAAAACTCCAAGCTCTGCACCCCTAATAAGCAGGGGAGAGGGAATGCAGTACATTTCAGATAATTCTTGAACATGATAGCTATGGCATCACCCCTTCCAACAGTTCTGTCGTACAATGGAATAGTGAGCCGGGCAGGGCTAACGTAATATCAGGGGCCGAGGTGTCATTCATGCATGCCTCAGTTAAAAATACCAAATCTAGCTGATCCTGTTCCAAAAGGTCAAAAATATTTAGAGTGTACTTATGAAGATACCTAACATTCAGTAGAACTGCTCGCGTACTCAAATGGCCCAGTCTCCGACCCAGTTGCTGCTGTGTGGGCGCCCCTTGCTGCATCTCCCCCCCACACCAAGTGCAACCAACACTCACCACATGTAGCTGGTATTGCATCAAGATCAAAGTGCAATACTCCCTTACACGTCAAGGAAGCCCTTAATGGAATCTCCCTTGCTGTGTAGGACAGGCGAGTATTGGCATGGGAGCCTAATCGGGCAGCATGGCTGGTGCTGGCCATGTGGCCAGACGCGGCCCTGTGCAGACAGGCTTGTCTTTGTCATACCAGCAGTGGCCCGTTGTGCAGCCACGCTGCCTTGTGCCTTAAATAGGGAGTGTACATCACCTGGCCAACAGCTAGACTACTGCCATTCAGTACGGCGGGTCCTGATGGCTCAATAAAGCTGGAGCGATTTCCTCCCACTTACAAGTGCAAGTAAACTACAGCGCTAACATAAAAGCAACAATAAACTCATGCACTTCAAATTCATAACAAGCTTTAAAACTATCAGGTAAAAACATGTGCCAGACTCGTGGAAAACTCAAAAAAGAGTGTAGCAGCCCTGAGCCCCAGTGAAGTAGTGTGGCTCACTGGTTAGAGGTGGCAGACGCGAGAGCAGAGGACGGCCCGGGACCAGGGTTCGATTCCCGGCGCGGCAGGTTTCTGGACCAGGGTCAGCGGACTCGATAATTCTCTCGCCTCGGTGCCCACTCTGATCAGCGATCACACTCGGCAACTCTGGGCATTAGCTTGCCTCATCTTCACTAACGGCCCCACCAGACCGCCGGGGATGCCTGGTCTCACCCTGGAGATACCCATTAAGGGACCATCTCTCAGGGAAGCCAGGAAGGGTTTTGCAGCGGTCGAAGCGCCTTGGGACCCTCCGGGTAAGTAGTGCGCTATATAAATGCCTATACATACACATACATGTCATCGGAATAGGAGAGAACAATCTTACAATTGGAGAGTTGTATCTCAAACATAATTGGATCAGTGCTGAAGAACCAGTTGCTCACTAGACTTATAGCCATTTCTGCCTCTTCTGAGGCCCAACTGGACCCCGTTACTGCTTTTAGGACAAGTTAAGGTTCTGTTTGCTCTCAGCTGTCAAACCTTAAGAAAAGAAAATAGAAACAGCTGTCAAAGAACACTTTTGCACACAGCTGCAAAAGGGGAATTAGGAAATGGTCCAAGGGCAAGATGCAGTTAAACATTTGATAAAACTACAAACCGGAGATTGGAAATCTAAAGGGTAAAAGTGCAACACAAAGCTTTATGCAGGTGGCGTAGTATAACAAGCATTGGCAAAGCCTTTGGGAACCTATTGGCTTTGCTAATGGGTTTTAGCCATGGTGACGTGCACCGCATTTTTGCTGAGCACCATGTCTAAAACATTATAAAAGATTGCCATGGCCAGCTGAGTCATTTTTGGGGCGTGTGCCAACAACCTAATGCAAAAGCGTGGACTTAAAATGAAAAAATATGTATCCATGCTCCAGGGGCTGTACAGTCTGGAAAGGGAAGCAAAGGTAACATGAGCCACCAAATAAGAAGCAAGCAAATAAGATTGACAATGATGAGTCCAACTACTTGTAAACAATGGGGGTGGGGTCTAAACCCACTGTAAGCTAGCAAAATGTCTTGCAACAGATAGAACAAGCACTCTCTTAGGCGAGACCAAAAATGGGAAGGCAGTACACATGCTCATGGGTGGGTTGGGAGCAACAAGGTTAAAGGGTAGGCAAGCAGCACACAGTGTCTTATGTGGGGTGCAGGGAGGTAAATAATTCACAGAAATGGAGGTTGGCATGTAGCACACTATGTCATATGGATGGCAGCAAGGTCAAACATTCACCGAAATGTCGCTTCTTACAAATGGTAAGCATGCATAAAAATGTTTCACTTTTAAAATACCAATATTCGTAGTGTAAAAATGCAAGAAAGTGCATCATTTATGAATTATATGAGCACTTGGTGCATCAGCACACCCAGGTTATCAGTGACGACTATATTCATGTGCTGTGAAAATACACATATCTATTGTGAATATTAAATGGATTGAAATAGGTACTTAATATAAGCAGTAATATGGAGTGTGAAAATGTGTATGCAAAAGTAATGCACGCTAGATGAAAATGATTTTTATGTATTTTGCCCGCTAAATGAAAAATACAGAGGTTATTCACAGCTGTTCCACTAATATACTTTAATTATGCAAATGATCAAGTAATACTCATGTAGCGTAGCAATTGATGCAAAGGCCTAATACACAGGCGAGCAAGAGAAAGGGAAAGCAGAAAACATACATATGATTAATACTGACTACCGCCGTAAACAACTCGGGCAACTCTGAAGTCCAACTGAATTATGTCAATTTGGCGATAAATAAAGTGTTACAAAACCAGACTGATGAAGCACCAGTGTGGTGAGCAGTCAAGCTGATGAAACGCAAGATGACAGATAACTTGATAAAACGCTGATGAAAGGAGGAACAAAGGAGCAACCCGACCGGGTATTGAGGTTCACGGCTTGACTTTAAACATTTCTAACAATTCCTGACATGAAATTAATTTAGAGTTAAATTAGAAGAAATGTGATAGAAAATAATTGCAGTTTGGAAAAGAGAGGTAGGTGTGTGGTCGTCTTCTTTTTTTTTTACTTTGAATGTTTACATCTGCAGGAAGCTGAAGGAACCTGAGCCCAACTGCTCAATTCAACCTGATGTCAGGTTTTAGCACCATTGATGTATAGAGGAAAAAAAGGTCACGAGTCACTAATAATCCAGTGTAACACAAATGGCTACACAAGAACCCAAATCGACAACCAATTGAAAGTCAGTCATTTTAATTAAACATTCAAAAATAGTTGGGCGTAAACAAACCTGAACATGACGGAATAAACGTACAAGGGAAACAGAAGGAAGCCAAACCTCCTGCAAAGGTTAACCCAGTGGAGCATAAAAAGGATAATAAGTTCGATGTTGATTATGCATGAGATGAGAAACCAAAGGTTTAAGTCTCCTTGCATCTGAACTTCTTCTGTATACAACATTTAATTCCCTACTAAAAGAAAGGTGGTGGCAGCTCCTTTTCGCGTTGTTTGTGTGCACTTGCAGATTGCGAGGGGATCCTCCTCTGCGTGTTACATGCCTAGAGTGAATCCAGATAATATTTTGCACATCGTGATTATTTGAAATATTTTAACAATTTGACTTACTAAATTGCCTTTTAGCTGCAGTACTGTTCTTTTCATTTGATTGTATACCCTAGCCCCGTTCCTCCGCAGCTCTGTGCCGTTAGTTGTGGAGGGCAGGGCAGAGCTACATTGTGCCTCAGGGCCGGCTCCCGCCGTGAACGGGACGGGGTTAGCGTTCTAGTTGGGGGCGGAGCCTGGATTATAAAAACACCGTGTAACAGGGAGCCCAGGCGACAAAGAAAGGTGGTGGCAGCTCCTTTTCGCGTTGTTTGTGTGCACTTGCAGATTGCGAGGGGATCCTCCTCTGCGTGTTACATGCCTAGTGTGAATCCGGATAATATTTTGCACATCATGATTATTTGAAATATTTTAACAATTTGACTTACTAAATTGCCTTTTAGCTGCAGTACTGTTCTTTTCATTTGATTGTATACCCTAGCCCCGTTCCACCGCCGCTCTGTGCCGTTAGTTGTGGAGGGCAGGGCAGAGCTACATTGTGCCTCAGGGCCGGCTCCAGCCGTGAACGGAACGGAGTTAGCATTCTAGTTGGGGGCGGAGCTTCGCTATATAAAATGAGCATTAGGAAGCGCAGCGGACGAGCGCCGTCAGCGCGCCGAAGCCGCGCCAAAGGGCTGCCAGTCTGCGCCAGTCCGAGCTGGGATCGCGCGGAGCGCCGTCCCCCCTGATCCCCGAAGACCCGGCCATATTAGTAAGTTAATCACATACACTAGGGCACAACTCAGGGACATAAGAAACAACATAAATTTCTTAGGTTGCACTCATTTTGATACAGACTTCGTTAGTAATCTGCTCTCGTCCTCATGTCCAAACTGCCTATTTAAGCTTACATTACCCTACGTACAACCATCATCTCTTCTGGCCCCCGGGAATGATGTTAAACACATAACTTGTGTACTTATTAATGCGCGCTCCCTTATAAAACACAGAGAAGACATTGCGGAACTAATTTCCAACCAAAATATAGACATCCTGTTTGTAACGGAAACCTGGGCAGATCTAGCATCTGGCCCTGACTACAGTATAGCCACCCCGAATGGCTATCACGCTATTAGACAGGATAGATCGTCCGAAAAAAGGGGAGGCGGCTTAGCAATAATTTACCGAGCCAACTTAGCAATAAAGACAGAATCATTAGATTGTACATCCGCTGAAGCCTTGTGTTTTACCATCACACTTTCTCCCACACAAACTTTTAAGGGGACTCTGCTCTATCGACCTCCTGCCACACGCACGCTTTTCCTGAAATCCACAAATTTTTTATTAGAACCGGTAGCAGCCAATTCGGATTATACTATTTTGGGAGATTTTAATTTCCATTTAGAAAATCCTAAAGACAAAGACTCGCTAACACTCATTGCCGACTTCCTGGCTGCTGGTCTAATACAACGCATTTCCACTTCCACCCATAGAGCAGGCCACACTTTGGATGGCCTATTTACAAATAATTCTTATATCACTTCCCCAACAGTAATTTCGCTTACATGGTCGGATCACTCAGCTGTGAAATTTACCATTCTAATTGCGAAACACAAAAACCTACACCCTCCCAACAGTCCCCGGGTCCTTTGTCGTGACTGGAAGAATATTGATTCTACTTTACTTCAAACTACTAGGAGGCTACGAGACCACAAAACACATCAGATCCGCACATAGCCCCTAAAGACTATGGTCAATGGCTGAATAACGCCTTTGACCTGTTAGCACCTGTTAAAAACTTGCGGCCCAATCTCATAAAACCTTCTGCCCCTTGGTTCTCGGAACCCCTAAGATTAGAAAGACAGCGATGCCGTAATTTAGAGAGACGTTGGCGCACTAAATACGACAACAACGACAGAGACACTTACAAACAAGCTCTGTCAAGTTACAGGAAGCTTATAACTATAGAAAAATGTAAATTCTATAGTAAACAAATAGAGTCATCCCAAAACTCGAGCAAGCAATTGTATCAAGTGGTCTCAAAACTTGCCAATCCACCTGCATCTGTCACTATTGAGACTTCCCAAACCTTCTGTAACAACGTCGCAGACTTCTTTATGGCAAAAGTTAAAGATATTTTTAACGATTTCTCCAATAAAACTGTCACTGAGCCATCCGGCCTGAATAATGGTGTTACATTCCCCAACTCCACTCTGGAGGAATTTAGTCCGCTATCTCAACTCTATATAGGAGAACTCATGAACACTGTTAAATCAGGATCACCTCAGGATCCGTGCCCACCTACAGTTCTTAAATCTGTATCCAACTCGATAGCTCCAGTGCTTACTAACATCTGTAATTCCATGTTTCAAACGGGGGATTATCCTTCAATCAGGAAAAAAGCCATTGTAAAACCTTTATTAAAAAAACCAAACCTCAATCCATCAGAGCCCAAAAGGTATCGCCCCATTGCCTCTCTCCCGTATCCATCTAAAATATTTGAAAAGGCAATGAACATCCAGCTGGCCAATTACATCGACCAGAATGACATACTGGACAACACCCAATTTCGGGTTCATTAAGGGCCACGGAACAGAGACTGCTCTGATAAAGGCGGCGGAGGAGGTCAGAATGATCATGGATAAAGGTGGCACGGCGGTCCTGATATTATTAGACCTGTCTGCAGCTTTCGACACGGTTGATCATACCATTCTGATCGACCGTGTCGCTGCCATAGGCATTCCGGGCGAAGCCAAGGCACTTCTGGCCTCATTCCTTGCTGACAGAGAGCAGTCAGTGAAGGTGGGGAGTTTTTACTCGCCCGTTTTCTCTCTGCCGTGTGGAGTCCCCCAGGGATCCTCGCTAAGTCTGACACTTTTTAACATCTACGTGTCGGACTTGGCGAGGGTCATTAAATCATATGGTATTGGGTTGACTTCATACGCCGATGACACCCAGTTGGTCCTGGCGATACATAAAAATGGAGGAGCAGTGGCTGTGAATTTCCAGGAGGGTATGAGAGCTATCAGTCTGTGGATGGATCAGAACTGCTTAAAGTTAAATTCGGACAAGGCGGAGGTCATGATATTTGGTGAACTGACCCCGTCTTGGTCCCCAGTATGGTGGCCTTCCGATTTGGGCATCCCGCCAACACCAGTTCCCAAGGTTAGAAACTTGGGGGTTCTATTTGACAACAAGTTAGCATTTACCAGTCATGCTAACGCAGCCTCTTTCTACACGCTGAGAATGGTGAAGAAACTGTTACCGTTTCTCCCTTCTACGGCGGGTAAAACCCTTATGTCCTCTTTGGTATTGTCCAAAGTGGACTATAGTAATGGACTGCTGCTAAACGCCCAAGAGCAAGTTTTTAACAAACTACAGCTGGTTCAAAACGCAGCTGCAAGAATTCTGACCAGTACCCCTAAGTTTTCTTCCATCTCACCTGTTATTCGTCAACTTCACTGGTTGCCGGTGAGAAGTCGCACGAAGTTCAAGGCCTTGTGTATCACGTACAAAGCTATGAACGACAGGACCAGAGTTCTTAAAAAAGGCCTTGTGTGTATATACGCCTAACCGAACATTACGGTCCTCCTCATCCCAGCTTCTCCAAATTCCACGGATAAAAAAAGCTACGTGGGGAGATAGACGTTTTGTAGTTGCAGCGTCCAAATTATGGAACTCACTACTTGATCACATCAAACTCAGCCCTTCCTTGTTAATATTTAGGAAACATGTGAAAACTTGGCTTTTCAATCAGTAACACTGACAAGGATCCTCTCTGCAATTGTAGGTATCAGCGCCGAGACACCAATCGGTATTTGTGCGCTATATAAGTTTTATAAATAAATAAATAAATAAATACTCTATCTCTAAAGTATAATTCCTAAGTTAGGCATGACGAGCAAAGGACATTAGAGAGAAAAGGTATCAGTTGGCAAAGCCTTCCCTGGCAGACACTTTTCCATAAGATAGGTTGGGGGCATGAAGCTACAAACAAAGGGAAGGGAGCACTCTAGCACGCAGGAGCTTTCTGTCAGAAGGGCAAGCAGGAATAGGGTGACTGTACCTCTCTACAAAGCATCATAAACACAAAGTTTTATTAGTCGAATGTCCCATAGTGCGGTTCTTCTCAAAGGCTTCACTATAGCCTCAGCCACAAACTGTTCCATGACGTCGACTCCCTTCATGGCCTTCTCCCCTCTCGTCCATGGTCTTCTATCCTTCTCCCATTTGAAAACACCTCCCTCCACCTAATCTTCAACAGCCAAGCTCACTGTAACTCCTTCATTCTGCAACCTTGTCTAATGAATCAATACCCCTACTCCTTACTAGTAAACGTTGTCCACCTACAATGCAAAGGTGAGACTGAAACATTCTACAAATTTCACATAAGAGTTTGAACATTACTTCCAGAAATGAAGACACTCCAAGTGTACAACAAATTCAGGCCTATGGCGTAGGCTAAATTACTAAATTCACCACAGTATATAGGTTAGAAAATATATCAACCGTTAACATTCGATAGGATTATTTCTCTTGGCTATATTAATACACGTCTTACATCAAAATCATTAGCCTAAAAAAGCATTTATCATAGTTAATATATAATTGAATCACATTTACTAGTAAGACCTCAGAAACGAGTTACATTCCTCACAATGATCAGTGCACATTCTAAGCATTAATTACTGAGCCTCTACATTAAATTGCAATACCTTTCACCTGGAACATGTTAGTTGATTCCAATTTTTCTAACATCTAAATTACTCATAACTTTGGATAATATGTGATTCCGTTCTACAAACAGTTACACTGCACTTCTAACAGGTAGCCCAAGTAAGATTCAAATCTCCACTCTATCATTCCCCCCCACTGATTACCTTATGGCATCACAAATCCTATCAATGCCTAACAATAAGCCTATCAATGATCATCTAGAAAGTTAATTAATTAGAAGGACCAATCTAAACGGATGTTGTTGCCATCCTCCTTTGCCTAAACTTCTCCATTTGCATAAGATTATTGTAAAAGCTGTCCCGTAGCCTTTCTATTCTTTGGTCTTTTTCTCTTTGATCTCCTTCCCTTTGCTTCACCCGATACCAATTATATCCCCTCACCATACCAATCAAGACAATAACACAGATGATGACAATCAATATAGGTCATACAATATATCCATCCAATTTCCAGATTTGCAAACCACCTTCCAACTGCACCGAATCTTTATCCTATTTTATCCCAATCACCTTTGGTATCTAGGTTTTTCAATTCCTGATGAAAGTCTATTATGTTACTAGTGTGCATATGCAAATCCTTGCTACTGTCTGGGATGTCAGTATAGCACTGTTGCACCTTCAACATTTGACAGAGTTCTTTTGAGAGAAAAGCATCTAAAGCAAGTTAGTTCTGCATCACCATACCCCCGATCGAAACCATTTTGCCAACTATAAGTAACACAGTGTCATTAGATAGTTTATCAACTATGTTAGACAATTTCCTAATCTTGATATCATTCAAAACCACTCCAAAACTGGGTATTATGGATCCAAAGTTGTCTCCCACCACCTCTCCAGCACTCAATCCACATGGTATATCTTTGGAAATACCACAGCCAGATACCAGGTATGATTGTGTTGTAAGTCTAAAGCTAGTGGTCCTGAACTCACTTTCGCATGGTGATCCAACTCCTCCTTCGTCCAATCAGGAGGTTTGTAAGGTTTATGCCCTTCCCCCATCACTAACATAGACAAAAGGTTCCTGAAGGAATTATTTCATATTATTTAGCAATTTGTGTATATGTCATAAACATGAACCTCTCAATAAACAACAGGAGATTATACTTATATGATCAGTGAATTTTATATAATGTCATAAGATATATACAAAAATATATCCTATTTATTCAGCATAGGTAACCATCCGTATGACAATTCATGAGTGGCAACTGAAAAAACAAACTAAACTGCTACTTCAATTCTTCATATGAGCAGTAATGATTGACACTTTTGCAAATTATATGGACAATATATACAATTTATGCCATATATACAATATTTAACAACTATATACATTTATACAATACATAGTCTAATAATGTTATTAGCAAAACAGTGTCAATTCGTCGACGTTTCAGTCTCACACTTCCCAATTAACCGAGACCATCATCAGGACCAACGTTGCACCATGAATAGATGTAATGTCAGAGAAGTACTGTCCTCCTGAATCTTTTGTACTAGGGAGAGGCAGGTTTAAGGTCTTATTTGGTATCTTCGGGCATATTTAGAATGCCTGCATGGAATTTGTTCGGGAATCAAACACCAACAAAATCCGCCGCTCGCTACAACAGCTTCCCCCATCACAACTTTAAATTTATCTTCTACTTGATCTATGAACTTCTTCTCTGCATCCATTAGTGTACAAGTCAAAATGTGTCTATGAGCATAAGCAGTGTCTAGTGTAGCGATGGATACAAAATAATTCTGTCAGACCTTGCATCATTGGCGTGTATTTCCCCTGTATTTTTACCTTTGCCTTCTGTGTGTGTGATGTGTGTTGGACTTCGTTTTTGCTGGTCTAGAGGCTTTGGGTACTTTGCCACTGCTGTTCAGTGCCAAAGTGCCTGTGCTCCCTGGGAATTATTGTTATGAATTGGTGATTCCATGATTTGCATATTTGATTTACTAGTCAGTCCCTAGTACAGTGCACTGTGTGTGCCCAGGGCCTGTAAATCAAATACTGCTAGTGGGCCTGCAGCACTGATTATGCCACTCACATAAGCAGCCTGTAAAGCTAACTTCGGCCTGCCATTGCAGAGCCTATGTGCAGTCTGATACTGCCATGTCGATCTGGCAAGTGCACTCACTTATCAGGCCCTACCGTTCCCTTTTCTTACATGTTAGTCACCCCTAATGTATGCCTAAGGTACCCCTGTGGACAGTGTATGTGAAAGGTAGGACATGCCATGGTATGTTTGGCATCTCCTGATAGTGAAATACTGCCAATTTCGTTTTTTACTATTGCAAGGCTAGCCGTTCCCTTAGGATAGAATGGGGAGTTTGCCTATAACATTTTATAAACATAACTACCCCTGGGAACAAGGTAGGAAAATAAAGTTTAGTATGCCTGAACTCAGAATGTTAAAATGAATCTTTTAGTGACAGTGATTTTCACATTCTGTGTTTGAAAATATAACTTTTAGAAAGTAGGATTTTTCTTGCTTAGACATCCAGTGTGCCTCTCTTAGGATGTATAATGACTGTCTGGCTATGGAGTGACAGGGGCTGGGCAAGTGCAGTGGCTCCAGAAAGTCTGGATGAGTCAGGGCTGGTCTGAATAGACCTGGGCTGCATTTAGAGTAGGGGGAGGAGATTTCCTTAAACCTGAATTGGCCTGGTCGGCCTTCCACAATGCTGTCTCCATCTCCTGCCAGGAAGCTGCACGAGAGAGAACAGAATTGGTTTTGACTGAGCACAGGGCTTCTCTGCCACCAGAGAACAAGGGATTTTGCTGTATAAATATTGGGGCCCAGAACTTTAGATCACTATTGGACTTCAACTGGAACCTCTTCCAAGGAGAAGAGCTGGAGAAACTGGAGAAGGAGTACTACCCATTTGCTGTGTACTGTCTGGGGTTGTCCTGCAGTGTCTGTTTCTGCCAAGGAGAGGAACTTTGTGTGGATCCTGCTGGAGAAAGTATCTCCAAGGGCTTGAAGAGGAGCTTGCCCCCTGTTTAAGAGGTCTCAAGAACAGCAAAGATGGTGTCCTTCCAGACACCATCTCTGGCACCGCTGGTTTCAGTCACCGCAGAAGAAAAGGGCAACCAACTCTGTAACGGAGTCCGCAGCAGGATTCTGTGTCCTGAAGGCACCGCAGAGAGAACCGCTTCGCAAAGCAACCCTGGTCTCACCGACTCCATCAACTAGCCGCAGCTTGCACCGCGTCCTGTGGGCACCGCATTCTACACCGCTTCGCTACACGCTGTACAGATATCAACGACTCAGTCGCTGCCCAAGTCACACATCAACTGGCTCCGTCGCCGTATCATGACCTGCCAGCTCTGCATCAAGCACCGTCTCACCCTGCAACGCAAGCCTTGGTCTTACCAACTCCATAAACCAGCTGTCTTCTGCACCGAGCCGTGAGGACACTGCACACTGCAATGCTTCTATCTCACCTCGCAACCGCCACAGTTGCCCCTGACCGGCTTTTACCATTGTGTCAGCCGCAACAAGAAAGGTACTGTCTCCGAGTCTGTCGACACGGTAGGTAACCCGTACCAACGCAGTTGGCTGGAATTGTTAGACTGTGTTGTGTTCAGTATCGCGGTAGCCCCCAAAGGAGCTACTGAGTCAGAGGAACTGTGTTTTTCACGTTATTCCTGCAATTTAAAGGTTATTTTGCACAGTAACTATTTTTACAGTATTGTATGTTGGACTTTTGTCGTTTTTGGTCTTGTTTGGTTTAGATAAAGTTTTACTTATTTCTTTTCTAAACTGGTGTGGTGTCCATTTGTAGTGTTTTCACTGTGTTACTGTATGCATGCACAAATGCTTTACACACTGCCTCCGAAATAAGCCTGTCTGCTCGTGCCAAGCTACCAAGGGGGTGAGCAAGGGTTATTGTATACGTGTATCCCCCTTACCCTGACTAGGAAGAAGGGTCCCTACTTGGACAAAGGTACCTACTTCTGCCTACTAGAGACCCCCATTTCTTACAAATTCCCTATCATCTCAATGGTCTATCTTGTATCATACTTGTTTAAGTGCTTGTAAACTAGTAGTTGAGACAGTACTACATCATAATTAGAAAAATAGCATTCATAGTGGCCTTTATTATAAAACGTACTAAGAAGCAAACTACATCTATGCCGTAAGTCACAGGTAAGTGATGATAGGTGATGACTTCCTCTACTCATGCTGAAAACTGCAAACAAACATAGCAATCTCTAGCTTCGATAGTATTGACATACTCATACCTCATAACACATAAAGTAGCATACGCGATAAGGGTGTAATCTCCCTTAGACAAATCTACATGGAGATGTTGTTCTCCAATAGCAGCAATATCTTTGACTGGTCTTAGAGTATCTCATTTTGGAACTCCTGGCATAGGAGCAGCCACCACAGGGACAACAACCCTATGTCCCTCCCCCAAAGACCTAGAAACTGACTCTACTATTATTACCACTATTACTACCACTATAATAGTTATAAGTGGACCTATAATACATTTGTGTCTATGGTTCGGATTTCCAGACTCCATTGTGAACAGTCTCAGTCCCAAGTTGGAGTGAAAAGACAGTAGCCACAGAGTCTCTCTTCTCTGCTAGGCTCTACATGAGCAAGCAGGGAACACCTACGTTTCTAAAGCAGGCCTTGGGCACCTTTCTCTCCTTCACTTTTCCTTTAGTTTTCTTTTATTTCACCCATGTGCACCAGTCATAAGACTTCCATAACCTGACTCAATCTTCTTCTTGGTGTAGCCCCTAATTTTATTCTTCGTCCAATTGGGCCTAGGTTATCTTCTTCTCAGACACCTTTAACAAAGTTCATAAAGTTCATTCAACCTCTCTAATAAATACCAAACCTAGTTGTTGTTCAACCAAATTGTAACAGATCAGCTCTCAACTTTGCTTCTTTCGAGGAGGCTGGTTCTATGCCCAAAGGAGGGAGAACGATGTTCAAAATCAGAGGTCTTAGGCAACTCAACCTAGGTGGGCATGAAACAGCCAACAAAAAGATAGCATGTGCTTCAGTCCCAGAAATCTTCAACAAGTCTTCAATTATCAGCACGGATAAACCGGAATTCACCCTCGTCTGCATTGGCCACCAGATAAGTCCACTCAGGGGAAGAGTACCACCGACAAGGCCCTCTTTGACCTCCTTGAACTTAGCCTCTCACATTCAGTTTCACTTTGCTCAAATTTGGTAGTTTCAGCGATGTGTGCAAGCCCTCTCTCGGATGCAAGCCTCAGATTCCATCTCTGTTCTCTTACTGGCCAGATTTCTGGCATGTCCCTATTTGATTGCAACTGCTCGTGCCCTGTCCCTTCGCTTGCTCCTTTGTCGGGTCAGATTCTTGCTCAGATACCCCTGTTCTGTCTTCCTCAGAGGCGACGTCGGTGTCCTGTTCAACTGGACCCTCATCTGATTGCTCTGAGTTCTGTCCATCCTTTGCCGATACCTCTACAGCTTGGCATACCTCCTGTGGTGACCCTCCGGTCATGCTTGTCGATTCTTCAGACAGAGGAGCTGTTTCTTCAGAGTAGTTCGGTACTCTTCGCGTATGGGAGGAATGGGCCCAAGTCAGAACTTCACCACACTTTACAGCAGTCGTAGTCACCAATATCACTTGATATGGTCCACGCTAGCTGGGTTCAAGGCAATTCTTTCTCACATGTCTCTTTATGAGCACCCAGTCGCCGGGCAAGGTAATGCCAGAGAGCTTGCATCGTGGATGCAGTCGCTGCTTGAACCTGTTGAGACACAGAAAAAACTACATCATCCAATCCTTTGCAGTAGTTGAGAACCAGATCATCTGACATGTTAACAAGCGCATTGGCAGGCACTGTAGGCAACCTCATCACCCTCCCCATAAGGATCTCATGAGGGGACAAACCAGTTATCGTATCCGGGGTACTGTGCAGACTCAACAGGATAAGGGGCAATGCATCAGGCCATTTCAATGAAGTTGAAGCACATACCTTTGCCAATCTGGATTTCAGAGTACTGTTGACTGGCTCGACTAGCCTGTAACTGCAATGTACTCTCTGTTCCAACAGCAAAGCTGCCCATAGCAACTTTTGGACCTCATTGGTGAAAGGTGTCCCTCGGCCTGATTCCAATGCAGTTGGAAATCCGAACCTCAGAATGATTAACAGCTTAGCTACTCTGAGACGGTCACATATCAGTGTTGGATTGCCCTCAATAAAAAACAGGAAAGTAGACACAATGCAACCAAAATGTATTTCAATACATTGCACATAGGCATCTCGATAACGTCCAACTGCATCTTGTTGAAGGGTCCTCCTGACCTCCCTATGAGGCTCAATGAAACAGTCCTTTTCCCTGCATTCATTTGCTGACAAGTAACACTCCATTGGCACAAGGCCTCAGCAACCACTCAAACCTGAGATTAAACTAAGTCTGCCTAAACACCCTCACCATTGCATCTCTGCCTATATATGCTGCACCGTGAATCTGCTTCACCATTGGGTACAATACACAGTTGTGCAGAACTTCTCTTTCATCAGTTGGCAGCCAAATATTGTCTTCTCTCTTAACACAACCTGCTCTAACCCAGCCTGACTGTTCCTCCTCCAAGACTTCCTCCTGCAAACACATCACTTCATCCCAAAAATGGGCCACAGCCAACATCACGTTGAAATCGGTAATTTCTGTTTCCTCATTTCTGTATTCTCCATTGAAATGACAAACACTTAAAGCACAGTAACGCGCAACCTCATCTGCATTGTTGTTCCCATAAGTAACATAGTCAGCTCCCCTACAGTGCACAGAGCACTTCACAACTGAAACTTCCCGTGGTAACTGTAAGGCTTCCAACAGTTTTCTTACAACCACCCCATTTCATATAGGGGACCCAGATGAGGTCATGAAAGCCTTTTGAGACTACAACTGTCCAAAGTCATGAACTACTGGGACCCCATACTGGCTGTCATTATAGATCATCACTCAAAGGTTTTCCGAAACACAACATGCACAAGTCAGAACAACATGCCCAGCCACTTGCGCGGACTATACTCCTTGCAACAAAGCAGCTTCCACCACTTCAGAAACTGTACAAACAGCAAAAGCTGTGTTAGATTTCCCTCATTGCCCCTTAAACATGAGCCATCAACAAATAGATCTTATTCAGACTCCGGCATTGGCTCATCGACAATGTCAAGATGCGGTTTTGTGTATAGCTCAGTGACATCGAGACAGTTGTGAACTTCACTTTCCTCCCCTTCTGGACTTGGAGTAGGTTACAAAGTAGCAGAGTTTAACACAGAACAGTGTTTCAGTGTGACATTTTTGGGCACCAGGATTATCTATGCATATTTGGTCAGCTGGTTATTTGCCAAGTGCAGCATCTTTGTTCTGGTTCCAAAAGTTCAACAGAATGGGGAACATATACAGTTAGCGTGTGACCCATCACGATGCTCTTGCACCGTTCACTACTGACACCAGTTACAACAATAGATGTTAGACAGACGGGCAATGATGACGCAATAGGATCCAAGGTAGCAGAGAAATAAGCAACTGGTCTATGGGTACTTCCATGCTACCGCGTGAGGACTGAGAGTGTGCCTCCCTGACGTTCATGGTAGAACAGCGAAAATGCTTTGTTGTAGTGTGGTAAATAAATTTACCGGACTATTTTTCTACACCTTACATGACAATAAAGATAGCTAAAAAATGAGAGGCAGAGTCCGTGGTATCTGAGTCATACGGGCTTTAATTAAGTATCCCGGGGTACTGGACATCGAGTTCAATCACCACTAAGGTTCAGGAAGGGATATTCAACATTTTATTACCATCACACATTATATATAGTAAAACTGTATAATTGAAATGAATACAGTAGGCGTAACAGAAGACAAGAGAGAGATAAGAACACATGTGCGTAACAGGAGGCGTGTAAAAGGGCGTACACATAGGCGTGTACTTGACGAGTCAGAGAAACGTCACAAGTGGGTGGATGCTTAGAGAAAGTTTGCAGGATCAGCAGAAACCTTTGATACAGATGCGCGCGCAATTGAGCATGACGTGTAACTGGGGAGAGCTGGGGGCTTGACTTTAACACTAGAAGAGGAGACTGATGTCTGGGATGTCAGAACGACCTGTACCTATAGCATATCTGGTATTTTATGTTTAGAGGATGTGTTGTCTGAAGTAAAAGGTCTCTCGGGCAGAGGCCGTTCAATACCGAATGCTAGTGGGTGCATATGGTTCTTCATGTAATGCGCGGGGGCCATGGGCCTACCATGGTAACGGGTGCAGTAAATTACGTGCAAGGAGACAGGAAAACTGGGCCCTTTGCTCTGCAGGCTGGAATATGTTTACCTATTTCACTAGACTGGAATGTGTTTTTGCGGAGGCTGAGCAGATTACTTGTAGGCGAAATACCGTCTTGGCAGGCAGGCCAGGCCGAGCCGGGCACCGCTCGCCTGGGCAGGATGTAAGGTAGAGGTCAGGGATGCATACCTAAACTGCAGCTTTCAGAGACAGAAAAGACTCGGAGCCTTAATTTAAGGGCCTGGCTCGGCTGAGCCAGAAAAACATGGAAAACGTGTGCGATATTCAAAAGTGCACCATGTAAAGACGTTGGCACCATAGGCCTAAAAGCCATTTTAACGTGGTTTTCTTAGTGAACTGAATAACTGACATGTTAGCGTTGGACGCAAATGCATATGCGTCTTCATGGCAGGCACGGGAAAGGAATTACACGACATACATGGAACATGGGTACATGGGTAGGGTGCGAGTGGGGGACACATTGGCTACCTAGAAATTTCTATTTCCTCATTCCCTCCTTGGCCCCTACTTCACCCTTCAGGTTATATCTATTTTCATGAGACCATCTATCTGTTCATTTAACATCATTTGCTCATCTTTCTTCATTCGGGAATGGGAACGTGAACTTGAACTTGGACGGGGAATACAAGCTGTGGCGCACAAGCCGCAAATCGCTGGCCCACATTGCAGACAGAGACAACAACTGAATACTATGAGCAGTATTATTCCTAGGAATGACAGTACTTTCCATCCCCAGGCTGATATCACACTCCAGAGCCAACCGGACCATGTCCAGGTGCCTGGATTCTGGTGCATCTGATGAGCTATCTCATGAAGCCTTGTAATCGCTTTATACACTGACGGTGCGTTATTAGGAATGAAAATACAACAACTGGATCCGATCACTCTACAAGCCCCGCCCCTATCGGCCAGAATGACGTCAAGGACAAGGCGGTTTTGAAGAACAACAAGTCTCATAGCAGACTGTTCTTCCGTCAAGTTACCTAAAGCAGAAGTAGTCTCATTCACTACTGCTTCAAGAGTTCTGGTTAATTTGCGTATCAGTTTACTGTTTTGGACAGGACCTACAAAGAAAAAGAATCCTTTATTGAAATCTGTATATTGTTCCCACGTTGTCTCAGTCTGATCGACAATTGGGGACTTGATCTCCCTTCTATGTCTTATATGCACAAGATGTGAATTTCGATGATAATCAGGTGGGGCTAGAAAAACAGGTGGTAATAGGAACGCGATATAACACGTTCCATCCCAATCCATGGGCAGACGTACATAAGCCACCTGACCACAAATAAAATAAGAATGGCGGGAAGCTTTGAAAGTAGACTTTCCTTTATCACTGAATTCGACCACAGTATTACAATCACTGTGTCCTAGATGTACTGAACCATTCTTTCTAACGCATAATTCGCCTGTTACTGGTAAAACTGTTATAAACGGCAAATCCAAATTAGTCTCGGACTGGACGTTCAGAATCATGAGATTGAGGGTAAAATTTCCTAATCCATACACTTCATTTTCTAGATCAGTCCCTGTCCTTTGGGGAAGACCGTCCTTGTCTGGGAAACATGCTTGATTCATAACTGTATTCAAGTTTCCCCATATCCAATCGCCTTGGGAAACTTGGGACTTACTGTCTAAAGATGACATTAATGTAAACCATGCACCGCACGAACCATTATGTGTAAACGGGTAGGGAAAGAGAGGCAGAGCTCCCTTGTATTTCTTTAGGGAGGGAGTCAGCCACATACCCAGCAATTTGTGGCATTGCTTGTCTGATGAGAATGGTGTAACATACGAATGAAAGTGTTGTTGCGCATTGCTAATCGATAGGACAGTTCGTGTGGGGGCAGGTCACTGAAAGTGTGCTCTACGGTGTCATTAGAAAAAGTATTTACATGTGAGTCAAGAGGAGGAAAGAAAACATGTAGCATCAAGCTTATGCATATAATCGAGAAACTCAGAATGAACATAACAATTAACGTAATAACGCATCTGCTGTGCAGGTTTTTGCAATATTTGTCTCTCTTTTCGATTCGTCTACCTCTCTGACTACTTGGGTCTATCTTATACATGTCAGAAACCTGTCTAACCGCTTCACCCAGGGGGAGGACTTAAACAATTAAACGCTGTCTGACTTACTAGACCTCAACTTTAATTTATACTCCTGTTGCAGAGTTTTCTCTAAAAGGGGGAGTTTGGAGTCAGTATCTGAAACGGGGCAGTCCTTGGAAACAGTCTCTGGACACAATCCATGAAAACGCTTTATGTGGCTGGAATGAAGCCACCCTTTTCTTCCCTCCACCTTCACTGCGGTCCTCGTGGTCATCAACACCAGTTTCGGTTGCTTCCACCTGGGCTCCAAAGGGCTTGAGCGATCAAAATTGCGGACGTACACCAATTCACCTGGAACGATTTCATGCGGTTTCACTTGGGTGTTGTCCGGGAAGGCAGCCGCGACCTGTGAACGACAAGAGTGTAGTGCAGACATCAAGGAAGCCAGGTAATCTGTCAGCATATTACTATCGACATCGGTAATTTTACGAGGCATAGGCGTACCCCACATGTTTGGAGGTCGGCCGAAGACTACCTCATAGGGAGATAGTCCGGTTCTGGAATGAGCTACCATACGCATGTAAAAGAGGGCAACTGGCAAGGCTACTATCCAATCTACACCTTTTTCTGCACAGACCTTCGCTAATCGTGTTTTCAGAGTCTGGTTATGTCTCTCAACGAGACCGGCTGCTTCGGGGTGTCGTACACAGTGAAATTTCCACTGGTAACCTAACAGGAGTGATACCTGTTTCATGAGTTCGGACGAGAATGGCTGACCATTGTCTGAGTATACGACACGGGGCAAACCGTACCGCGGGAAAAATTCACGAACCAGCTGCTTGGCAGTGGTTACAGCAGTGTAATCTGGGACTGGGTAAGCTTCTGTCCATCTGGAAAGAGCACATACAACTACGAGGACATACTTGAATCCTCAGCATCTGTCCATCTGGATATAATCCATCTGGAGGACTTCAAAAGGATGGTCAGGAGGATGGAATCCCCCTTGTTCAGTCCATTTCTTGATTTCGTCAGGAGTTGCATGTGTCTGTATGTCGAGCACATCTAGAATGGGATCCATAACTGTCATACAATGTGTCTGTGGAGTTACTTCTGTCTTTGTCATGTCAGTCGGTATGTCTGTTTGAGTCTGAGCTGTGAGTTTGGCTGTTCGATCTGCCAGGTCGTTACCCTGGGAAATAGTGTCTGTGACTTTAGTATGTGCTTTGCACTTCATGATAGCTATGGCTGCCGGTAAGTGTATTGCTTCTAACAGAGCTTGAATGAGGGGACCATGCTGTATCTTGACGCCATGAGAAGTTAAAAAACCTCTTTCTTGCCAGAGGATACCGAAGTCGTGAACGACTCCGAATGCATACTGTGAGTCTGTGTATATGTTTACTTTCAGGTTCTTGGCTCGTATACAGGCTTGGGTCAGAGCAATGAGCTCTGCTGCTTGAGCAGACAGTGTGTCAATACGATGTGTTTCTATGACTTCAGTTTCAGTGGTCACTGCATATGCGGCCACTAACTCTCCTGTACTTGTTCTCATACATGAACCATCCACATAAAGTGTCAGGTCTGGATCGGGTAAGGCAATGTCTGTCAAGTCTTGTCTGGGCTTGGTTACAGTATTAATGACTTCCACGCAGTCGTGTGGTGTAGGGTCAATTGTGCTCGAGGGTAACAATGTGGCAGGGTTTAAAGTGTTGCAACGTCTGATCTCTATGTGTGGCTGAAACAGTGTCAATTCATATCCTGTCAGTCGTGCTATGGTCAAGTGCTGAGTCTGGGTTCGGTTCAGGAGAACTTCCACGGAGTGTGGAACTTGTACTGTCAGGGGATGTCCTAACACTATTGAGTCGCTTTGTCTGATAGCTAGATCTGTCGCTGCAACTGATTTTAAGCACGCAGGCAGAGCCTGGGCTACTGGATCCAATGTACTAGAAAAATAAGCACAAGGCTTGTGTTTTCCTGCTTGATCTTGTGTCAGAACAGATAACGCTGTGCCATCGCGTTCAGTAACAAAAAGTGTAAAAGGTTTGCTGTAACATGGTGTCGCTAAAACAGGTGCTTGACATAAGGCTTTCTTTAGTTCATCAAAAGCTTGTGTATGTTTCTGAGTCCAAGGGAGGACAGTCGAAGTCGCTGCCTCCTGTGTTGTCAACTGTATGAGTGGCTTTGCTAGAAATGCGTACTGAGGAATCCATTGTCTGCAGTAAGAAGTGAGGCCAATGAAGGCCCGTACCTCCTTTTGTGTCTTGGGTTGTGGAAGATGTGCAATTAACTGGATACGGTCAGGTGTCAACTGTCTACCCCTCTTGGACAGCAAGTGTCCAAGGTATACCACTTGCTGGGCACAGAATTGTAGCTTCGAAGGGGACACTTTATGCCCCTTTTCGGCCAAAAAATACAAGACAGTCAGTGATGTGCGTTCGCAGTCACGTTCGGTCCGTGCTGTAATTAACAGATCGTCAACATATTGGAGTAGGGCAGTGTCAGTAGGCATGTGAATACTGTCTAGTTGTCGTTTTAAAGCTTGGCTGTAAATACTAGGACTTTCTGTGAATCCTTGAGGAGCACGTGCAAATTTGAAGCTTCGGCCATTTAAACAGAATCAGAAAAGGTATTGGCTTTCCGGGGGAATCGGGACTCTAAAGAAGGCGTTCTTGAGATCGATAACAGTGAAGAACACCGCTTCTGAGTCAATAGCAGTCAATAACGAAGAAATGTCTGGGACCACAGGGTATTGCGGTATGATGCATTTATTTAATTCTCGAAGGTCAATCACCAGTCTGTAGACCGGTGGTGCATTCGGATCAGTTTGTTTAAGAATCGGAATGATAGGGGAATTACATACATTAGAGTCAGTTTCTACAACCACTCCCTGTGTAATGAGCTTGTCAACAATTTTCAGCAAGGCTGCTACAGCCTCAGGTGGTAACTTGTATTGTCGGATTCGAGGCAGTACAACTCCTTGTTTGAGAGTAACACGGTAAGGTGTAATGTGCATACAACCTACATCAGTCGGACCTTGTGCCCATAAATGCTGTGGTATATTCTGCAACCTTGGATCGAAATCTCTCAACACATAATGACCTTTAAAATCACGTAAAAACAATCTCACTCCTTCCGGAGAACAACATATCACTGCTCCTAGTGCTTTCAATGTTTTAATACCAAGCAGATTTTCTGGACATGATTTCATAAGCAACAAGTCTGTAGTACGGGATAATGGACCAATTTCTAGGGGAACTGGTTTTGACACTTCATTAACAATAGGCTTTCCTGAAAATCCCAGGGAAACATTCTGTGAGCCTGAGAGGGGTGCCCCTGGAACCTCGTCATGACTGATGGTAGTTCTGCTCGCCCCTGTGTCAATCAAACATTTTCTGTCTTTCCCTAATACCTGACTATGTACATAGGGACCCTCTTGATCTACAGGAACCTCAATAAGGGGCAAGCCAACCTCCCTCTCTAGGCTGTTTCATGAGTACTGCTGATAATCGGGGTAATCTGGCTGCATACTGGTACATTTGTTGCGTGACATGTTGTGTGGCAGCAATAGGTTGGGGCTGGGGTACAGCTACTGTCTGTTGAGGATTCTGTGGAGGTTGCGTGTTCTGCGGAATATTTTGTGGAACATGTTCTTGTCTAGGTGGACGCGGTCTTTCTTTCGTTTTGCCTGTAGCTATATTGTATTTTAGAACGGCACATTCGTTTATATAGTGACCTGGCTGCTTATAGTAATTGCAATTCCCTTTAACGGGAGCTGCAGAGTGACCTGGCGGTACCGTACCCTTCTTCTGACCGTCAGTTGGGACAGACTGAGCAACTAGTACTTTCATTTTCGTGTCTTTAATACGTCTCTGTTCATGATCGTGTTCTTCTCGAATTCGGTTCTGGTGGTACTGTAACATTTGTAACATTTGAGAAGGGGTATTAGCTTGCCATGTACTTTCGACTTTCAGTACTCTATTTTTAACTTGTGGTAAGGAATTCTCTACTAGTTTAGTCACAAAAAGATGCAGGTATGATTCACTACTTGTTTTTAGGCCGCTATTAATAATGAAACATTTCTCGAATCTGGAATAAAAATCACTAGTATCTTCATCTTGTTTCTGTTTGCAGGCTGAGATTGCATCCCAGTCTTCCTTTTTAGTAGCTAGTAATCTTGGCAAAACCTGAACTAATAATCCTGGTAATGCTTTGGCTTTGTCCCCGAGACCAGTACCAGGAACTCGTGTATTTTCCTCGTCTTCTAATTCTGCCCAAACTATCTTTTTCTCTCCCACCTCCCATTCTTTTTCTTTAAGTTTTTCGTAAATGCCAGCAGGCAACAATACCTTTAACATTTTAAGGATATCGGGATATGTATACTCTCCCATGAGGAGCATGTCTTTTAATTCACGGTGGAACCCTGCTGGATCTTTATCATGAAAGGGTACAAATTTTTTCATTTCCAATAATTCCATTTTCGTCAAGGGTGTGTATACGAATACTCGTTCAAGCGTATCATCTGCCCTCCGGACTGGATGAACTTCTCGTAAAGCGTTCTGTCTGTCTATGTAAAATGTTTTCCTTACTGTGGGTGGAACGGGAACAAAATGTGGAGTCAGGAAAGTTCTGTACTTGTGTCGCTGTTCTAGAATGACATTAATTAAATCAGTACCTAGGCCTCTCCATCTACCTAGGAGTAACTCGTCCAGTATATTATATAGGGGACCTGGATCAGAATGCTGACTTTCATACAATGTAATGAGATGTTGTATCATATACATACCAGCTAATCGCTGCTCGTCTGGGGAAAGATTCAAAAATGTTTGCGCTACTGAATCATCTTTATATACGTTAGTATTGCCAGCCCATTGTACTGCTGACCGGGCCAGTTCCTGTTCATGCATGGAGCTAAGCTCACTATAACCTATTCGTTGTTTTAGTACTTTATCAGTGGCTTGGAATAGATGCTCAAGAGAACATTGTCCTGGTATGGGAGAAAGAAAACGTTTCTTGCTTTCTAGACGTATGGGTCTGTCAAAAGGTCTTGTTCTACCTACGTACGCTATTCTCTCTGGGTTATCAGGGTTTTGAATTTGTATATCATTGTCTTCTGAAACTTCATCATCCTCTTTATCGGCATCTCTTTCTGCTCTTTCTCTTTCGTGTATGTCTATAATTACCTTACGAATCTTTCTGTACATGGCTTCTATACAAGCCTGTCTACTATGTTTGCCATCGGCTATGTTGTCACTCCATTTTGTCAGAACTCTCATCTCTTCTTTATTATAACCGGGCTGGTCTCGTTCCCTTATCAAACAATTTATCAAAAACTGTAAGATCATATTTTGAGTCTCCACCTTCCTGTGTACCATGGCCTCTTGAATACTGTCTGGTCTCTCCCCCGTTATAATAAAATGATATATGTTATCTAAATGTTCTTGCATATCCGGGATAATAGTCAAATAGTTTGTAACCCGTCGTAAATGTATTGAATATAGGATCATCTGGTCTTCGCCAGGTACTGCATCATATCTACAATCAGTAAGATACTGTTTAAGGGCTGCGTAGGTAGTTACTTTCGGTGTGCGCTGTAATGCTGCTTCTCTGAGTGTAGTTCGTTTTACTTGGGGCGGGGTGATAGGGAGACCTCCTGTAGCTCCTCCTGGGGTGTGATCGTCAACTAATACTGGTTGTACTGTCGGTGGTAGTAATGGAGTTGGTACAGTAGGTGCAGGTAATGTAGGTTGGCCCTGGGTTGCTGGCGTAAAGGGATTGCCAGGACCAGTGGCAGCGGGAACAGTAAGGGGAGTCGTGTCATGAACAGGATTGGGAGTATTATTAATATTAGGTGGTACACGTGCATTAGTATACTCTGGAGCAACGTCATCTAAATAGGAAGAAAGGAAAATGTCAGCTGCGGTCTGTTTGTGACGGAGTTTAATCGGGACCAATGGTGGCGGCAAATTACTGGGTACTTCCGGGGTCGCCTTGGGTAGGCCCTCGGCGAGAACAGGATACAGACCTGTAATAAGGGCATTTCTTTGTCGGTCTAATTGTTCTGCTCTAACTCGTTCACCTTCTTCTAGTAATTCTTTTTCTTGGGCTTTTTCGGATTCCTCTCTACTTTTCTCTGCTTTTCTAAGTTCTTTCTCTGTTCTTCTATGCGATTCCTTACGCCATAATTCTATGGCATCTTTCTGGGATTGTCTGGCTTTCCTTTTCCATAGTGCTTCTTCTACTCTCATGATGCATTCAGCATCCCATGTCCCTGAGACAGGCCATCTATCCTTCTCTTCTAGATTCTTCGTTTACTCAACCCATAAGTCTAAATACAGTATGGCATCTAAGCCATGCTTATGGTACATAAAATGTCCGGGAGTGTCCCTAGGCGGGACGGGAACTGCTTCTTCGAGTATCCCTTTCCTGGTTCCTATCTGACGTAATTTCGAAAACAGTGGCATAATTGAACCTTACTTGAACATGAACACAATAAACACAGTAATGAAAAGCAAACAATCACTCATACCACGACATTTAACACATTAAAACATTTTCAGACTGGATACTACCTGGTACATAGGAAAACATACATTCTGAAAATCTCGAGAAACAATACTAGAAAACTGGATTACTAGAATACTGAATCACTAGATGCACTGCTAAAACAGTACAGACATACCGGTCCCATAAAGAGACACGTCATACCGTATCCACCTAAGTGAACACGTCTTGACCGGATCTGTGTACCCAGACCCGTCTTGACCGGGCACAAAATTAATGAACCCGTCTAGATGCTCCCCCAGCAACGGTACTCACCGGGAAACAGAACTGAAGGCCTCGGAAACTTGACACTGGACTGGACTGGACTGCTATGGCGTCTGGCTGCTACTACTACTTCTACGCATGCGCTTCGGAACAGGTGGGCTTCCAGGTACCTCGGACCTTGCTCTCTCGACTTGGGCTCTGGTCAGGACTCTCCGCATTCCTCACCGCCTCGTCTGGATGCCGGACCGCAGTCTCCGTCTCCTCCGTGGGCCTGAGGGAGATAGCAGGAAAACCCGCAGGTGCGCACAGGAGTCCGTCACGGCTGTAGAAGGGGTCAGGGGCTGCGCTACATCGCCAGCGCGTGGGGAAGGGGAGGAGTTCCTGTTCGGGCGCCAGATTATGTGGTAAATAAATTTACCGGACTATTTTTCTATACCTTACATGACAATAAAGATAGCTCAAAAATGAGAGGCAGAGTCCGTGGTATCTGAGTCATACGGGCTTTAATTAAGTATGCCGGGGTACTGGACATCGAGTTCCATCACCACTAAGGTTCAGGAAGGGATATTCAACATTTTATTAACATCACACATTATATATAGTAAAACTGTATAATTGAAATGAATACAGTAGGCGTAACAGGTGAAAAGAGAGAGATAAGAACACATGTGCGTAACAGGAGGCGTGTAAAAGGGCGTACACATAGGCGTGTACTTGACGAGTCAGAGAAACGTCACAAGTGGGTGGATGCTTAGAGAAAGTTTGCAGGATCATCAGAAACCTTTGATACAGATGCGCGCGCAATTGAGCATGACGTGTAACTGGGGGGAGCTGGGGGCTTGACTTTAACACTAGTAGAGGAGACTGATGTCTGGGATGTCAGAACGACCTGTACCTATAGCATATCTGGTATTTTACGTTTAGAGGATGTGTTGTCTGAAGTAAAAGGTCTCTCGGGCAGAGGCCGTTCAATACCGAATGCTAGTGGGTGCATATGGTTCTTCATGTAATGCGCGGGGGCCATGGGCCTACCATGGTAACGGGCGCAGTAAATTACGTGCAAGGAGACAGGAAAACTGGGCCCTTTGCTCTGCAGGCTGGAATATGTTTACCTATTTCACTAGACTGGAATGTGTTTTTGCGGAGGCTGAGCAGATAACTTGTAGGCAAAATACCGTCTTGGCAGGCAGGCCAGGCCGAGCCGGGCACCGCTCGCCTGGGCAGGATGTAAGGTAGAGGTCAGGGATGCATACCTAAACTGCAGCTTTCAGAGACAGAAAAGACTCGGAGCCTTAATTTAAGGGCCTGGCTCGGCTGAGCCAGAAAAACATAGAAAACGTGTGCGATATTCAAAAGTGCACCATGTAAAGACGTTGGCACCATAGGCCTAAAAGCCATTTTAACGTGGTTTTCTTAGTGAACTGAATAACTGACATGTTAACGTTGGACGCAAATGCATATGCGTCTTCATGGCAGGCACGGGAAAGGAATTACACGACATACATGGAACATGGGTACATGGGTAGGGTGCGAGTGGGGGACACATTGGCTACCTAAAAATTTCTATTTCCTCAGTAGTCAGGCATTTCTAAGGCTAGAGTGCGACACAGACTCTCTCTCAGCTCCAGGAAACCAAGCAACAGTTGTTATCCCATGGTACCGGATCAGACACATCTTTGTGTGTCAGTGACTACAAAGGGTTTGGCCAACAGAGAACATTTTTTGATCCATTGTCAACAGTAGTCCACCGTTCCCAGAAACGTCATGAGCTCCTTTTTAGTGCCCAGCAGATTCATTCACATGATTGCTTGTGCTCATTCTGGTGACACCTATCCTTTGCCTCTCTCGATTCGATGTCTCAAGTACTGCACCTCAAGCAGACATTACTGAAGCTTCCTTGGCCAGGTGGTTCAGCAGTGCAATAGTATCATATCATCTCAGCAAGCCTCTCTTGTATTCGATGTGATTCAAGACTGAATTGTGAGGTAAGACTAGGGCCTCCAAGTTCTTCTTCAATATCTGATTAAAGATGGATGGGCTTTCAGTATATCCCTGTGGGATAGGACACCATGTTAAACCATGATTTCCCAGCCAGAGAGCGCATAAAAATTGTCTCTCTTAATGTAGTGGGATCGAGAAAAAGGCCTGGCAGAGGTCAATAGCTGTAAACCACGCAGGTTTGCATGGGATTTGAAACAGTACTGACAGATTCGGTACCAAAGGACAACAAGGAACCACAATATTATTAATCCTTCAGGGATCTTAAACAATACGGTACTTGCCACTAGGCTTCTGCAAGCCTATAGTAGTTGAATTGCATTGACACCTCAGGATCTCTTTCAGTATGCCCTGTTCAATCATGGAGTTGATTACAGGTGTAATACCGTCACAGTTTAATGGGTCAAATTATACTGCAGGGTTCTTAAGAACTTGGCATTTGGCTTAACCTGTATGCAAACTGGTTCAACTCCCTAAATGAGTCCCACCTCTTCCCATGTGAAGTCCCACACTAAAGTTGAAACAGTGTCCCTGAGATCTATGGGACTATCTTCCACCATCAGCATGCGAAACAGGAAAACATATAAATTCTGATTTGCCAGTTTGAAAGAAATACAAAAGGGAGTGGTAATGGACGGAGCATCAGAACCAATCAAACAGTCAAACCCAGTCAAAAGATCTGGGTTTAATCCATCACTGTTCTTTAGCCCACTCTGCCACCCCAGTTCAGACATGGCTATATGCAAATCAGTCTGACCCTGTGCCTCATGGGAACAGTCCAGCCCGAACTGCCAAGCCATGCCTTCCCTGGACCGGAAACAAGCTTCCGAGGACCGGTTTCTGGCATTCCAGCCATCTTCAGCCCGGCTTGCTTGAATCCAGTGGCAAAGTGAGCAAGGGACTCACGTCTGAGCATACCCTGCCACACTTATGGCGGCCAAAAGCGGTACAAAAGGGGGTGGTAATGGATGGAGCATCTGAACCAATCAAACACTCAAACCCAGTCAAAAGATCTGGGTTTAATCCATCACCGTTCTTTAGCCCACTCTGCCACCCCAGTTCAGACATGGCTATATGCAAATCAGTCTGACCCTGTGCCTCATGGGAACAGTCCAGCCCGAACTGCCAAGTCATGCCTTCCCTGGACCGGAAACAAGCTTCCGAGGAACAGTTTCTGGCATTCCAGCCGTCTTCAGCCCGGCTTGCTTGAATCCAGTGGCAAAGTGAGCAAGGGACTCACGTCTGAGCATACCCTGCCACACTTATGGCGGCCAAAAGCGGTACAAAAGGGGGTGGTAATGGACGGAGCATCTGAACAAAACGTGAGTCCCATGGCTTGGCAGTTCGGGCTGGACTGTTCCCATGAGGCACAGGCTCAGACTGATTTGAATATAGCCATGTCTGAACTGGGGTGGCAGAGTGGGCTAAAGAATGGTGATGGATCAAACCCAGATCTTCTGACTGTTTGATTGGTTCTGATGCTCTGTCCATCACCACCCCCTTTTGTACCGATTTGGCCGCCATAAGTGTGGCAGGGTATGCTCAGATGTGAGTCCCTTGCTCACTTTGCCACTGGATTCAAGAAAGCCCGGCTGAAGATGGCTGGAATGCCAGAAACTGGTCCTCGGAAGCTTGTTTCCGGTCCAGGGAAGGCATGGCTTGGCAGTTAAGACTGGACTGTTCCCATGAGGCACAGGGTCAGACTGATTTGCATATAGCCATGTCTGAACTGGGGTGGCAGCGTGGGCTAAAGAATGGTGATGGATCAAACCCAGATCTTTTGACTGGGTGTGAGTGTTTGATTGGTTAAGATGCTCCGTCCATCACCAACCCCTTTTGTACCGCTTTGGCCGCAATAAGTGTGGCAGGGTATGCTCAAATGTGAGTCCCTTGCTCACTTTGCCACTGGATTCAAGCAAGCCGGGCTGAAGACGGCTGGAATGCCAGAAACTGGTCCTCGGAAGCTTGTTTCCGGTCCAGGAAAGGCATGGCTTGGCAGTTCGGGCTGGACAGTTCCCATGATGACGCACAGGGTCAGACTGATTTGCATATAGCCATGTCTGAACTGGGGTGGCAGAGTGAGCTAAAGAATGGTGATGGATCAAACCCAGATCTTTCGACTGGGTGTGAGTGTTTGATTGGTTCAGATGCTCTGTACGTCACCACCCCCTTTTGTACCGCTTTGGCCACCATAAGTGTGGCAGGGTATGCTCAGACGTGAGTCCCTTGCTCACTTTGCAACTGGATTCAAGCAAGCCGGGCTGAAGACGGCTGGAATGCCAGAAACCGGTCCTCGAAGCTTGTTTCCGGTCCAGGGAGGGCATGGCTTGGCAGTTTGGGCTGGACTGTTCCCATGAGGCACAGGGTCAGACTGATTTGCATATTGCCATGTCTGAACTGGGGTGGCAGAGTGGGCTAAAGAATGGTGATGGATCAAACCCAGATCTTTTGACTGGGTGTGAGTGTTTGATTGCTTCAGATGCTCCGTCCATCACCACCCCCTTTTGTACCGCTTTGGCCGCCATAAGTGTGGCAGGGTATGCTCAGACGTGAGTCCCTTGCTCACTTTGCCACTGGATTCAAGCAAGCCGGGCTGAAGATGGCTGGAATGCCAGAAACCGGTCCTCGGAAGCTTGTTTCCGGTCCAGGGAAGGCATGGCTTGGCAGTTCGGGCTGGACTGTTCCCATGAGGCACAGGGTCAGACTGATTTGCATATAGCCATGTCTGAACTGGGGTGGCAGAGTGGGCTAAAGAATGGTGATGGATCAAACCCAGATAGTTTGACTGGGTGTGAGTGTTTGATTGGTTCAGATGCTCCGTCCATCACCACCCCCTTTTGTACCGCTTTGTCCGCCATTAGTGTGGCAAGGTATGCTCAGACGGGAGTCCCTTGCTCACTTTGCCACTGGATTCAAGCAAGCCAGGCTGAAGACGGCTGGAATGCCAGAAACCGGTCATCGAAAGCTTGTTTCTGGTCCAGGGAAGGCATGGCTTGGCAGTTCGGGCTGGACTGTTCCCATGAGGCACAGGGTCAGACTGATTTGCATATAGCCATGTCTGAACTGTGGTGGCAGAGTGGGCTAAAGAATGGCGATGGATCAAACCCAGATCTTTTGAGTGGGTTTGAGTGTTTGTTTGGTTCAGATGCTCCGTCCATCACCACCTCCTTTTGTACAGCTTGAAACCAATAGCTTCATCATTTGTTTGCAGTTCTATTAGCTTCGAGGCACAGTACATGGTAAAATTCAACTTCAAATCACTACCCAATAGACACATAGTACTTGAATCACACACTACAAACTGGTGTCGGCCCTCGAAGGACCTAATCTTCACAGTTTTCTCTTCAATCAAAGGATTAGAAATTCTTTTGTTTGCAACACCTGCAACTTGGATTAATTTCCCTGAGATGGATAGGTTTGGGGCCACTGCTGTTCTCAAAGTAGAGTGGGTAGCACCAGTGTCGAGTAAGAATGTTATTGGCTGTCCATCAACAACAATGTGTGGTCCTCACTGGTCTACCATCAAGACTGTGTCAAGTGTACAGTCTTCCTCCTCCCTCAGGCACAGTCATAAGGGTGGGTTCAAAATGAAGTTGTCAACTGACTCCATCATGGGCATCTGATGTTAGGACCGATTTCCTTGAGATATCACAGAGGTTTGTGGCACTGGTATTACATGACCCTAAGGTCCCTTTATATTCGGCGATACCGGTCCGGCCACAGTCTGTATCTGTGCTCCATCATTCTGTCCCTGGCTGAATCCCCCAGGTTGCTCCTGATTTGCAGGGTTGAGACGACATTCACACTTCCAATGCCCCACCTTACTGCCAAAAATGGCACATCATAAATCTTTTCAAGGTCGCCACATCTCTTCCCGTCCTAGGGTCTATAGGGCTCCCTCTATTGCTTCCTTGTCCTGGTATGCTCCATTTGTCTGCATCTGAACTCCAGTGGGGTTATTTCCCTGCACCTGATGAGCAGTTGCAGTGTGTGCCTGTACTTGTCCATCCTTGTGAGCATTCAACATCTGTACTAGCATCAGCTTTTCCCTCAGTTTCTTATGCATAGAGTCAATCTTGTCACTACAATACCTGACACAGCGCAAAATTTCATCCACCATTTTATTTTGCCAGCAGATCAAGTGTTGTTATATCATAAGGCTATTCTGGGTTGCAACCAAGTTACAAACTTAGACACAAAGTGTACCATGTCTTTGGGGTCAAGTGCAATGTTCCCTTTAATTTATTCCTCTGTGTGCAGCAATGAAATATCTCTCTGCACCACAGCCATGGTTGTGTGCACCAAAGACATGTTTTAAAGGACAATAGTGCTGGGGATGAATCAGTCATACATGGGATTATGCCTCACACTGTATCTGACCTGTGACTGATGTATCCCAACCTTAACTATTGGATTAGGAAAGGTACTCGCCTAGTAATAGGTCTCCATGATACCCAATACAACAGGGTACCCTGCAAAAGAAAGCATCAGCACCAGCATCTCTCTGTGCTTCCTCTCCTTCACTTAAGAAACCCCTTCCCCGCGGCCTTCATAATTCTCTGGTAGTGAGCTGAACTGCTTGTGTACACAGCCTGACTCCTGTATTTGGACTGCTGAAAGCTAGCACTTCGTGCTCTGATGCAGAGGAGGATGAGCCATTGAAAGCTCAAGCCAGATGACTGCATTTGGGTCAGCTCAAGGTCCTCTTGGACCCTGGTGCCCAAAAAGAGCCAAGCTTTCATGAGGTTTCAGCCCACCAGAGCAGTACTCTGATTTAAACAGGCAAGAAGATACACCCATCTTGTGGCTGAACTGCCAATGTGACTCTTGAAAGCCTGAGCTCAATCCCAGCTTCCAAATTTCACCAAATTGTGTGATTCTATGCAAATATTTTATTTCATTGAGCTTCATTTTTCTTCAGTATTGCATATGACAGCACGTTCAAATATGTGAGTTTAGGATGTGCGCTGGCCAAAATCCTGCTGTGTTAATGGACTAAAAGTTTGCTGTAGTGGTGGGCGAGCCACTGGAAGCTTGATCCAAGTGTGTAGCTCTGGCTCAGTTCAAGGTCCTATTGGACCCAGAAGCCCAAACTGAGCCAAACATTTGCAGGACACAATTTAGACTCTTAGCTATAACTGCTGACCATGTTACATGGGAAACAGGGTTGAAACGCACTGTGCTGAAGAAAACAATTTTTAGCGGGCGGTTTATGTTATGAAGAGCTCTTATGTCCGTGGGTAAGGTTTGAGCTGTGATCTGTGTGAACCTCCCAAAAATATTTTGTGAATTCTGTTTGTCACCTACTCTCTAATCCCATCCTCCAAGAATTAAGAACAAAACATTAACCTTAGATACCAGAGATACCTATCTATTGGTCCAAGTGCAGTGTGATACTGGAAAAACTGGAATCAATCCAGCTTCCCTGCTTCACTGAAGTGTGTGGTCAAAGGTAAACATTTTATTTCACCATACCTCCTTTTAGTTCTTTGTAATATAGGAGAGCGCCTTGAATAAGTTCATTCAGGGTGAGATCTTTACAAAAACCTCTGTCTAGTTGAGTTAATAACCAAGAATGTTGCTCTTTTTATCATAAGAATCTAATCCTTGTTTAATGTACACATGTCAACTTAGTCGGCTCCTAGTCAGACCCCACCCAGGATATCGCGATTAGCAAACAAAATGCAAAATCAGCACTTTTGTAAAAGTCCTCTGATTTTTGCAGAAGTTCCCACAAAACTTGCCATTGTAAATAAATTGAGGTCGATTCCTCTTCTATTGGTTCTGCTCTGTGCGGAGTCAAATAAAGGAGGGTGAGCAACAGGTTAACAGGTGGCATAGGTGTTAAGTTTCTCTTTCGCCTGCCTTTAAAATTCTCAAGCCCTCCTCCTGTGCTATCAGGCCCCTGCCGTTTGTTTCATCAGCCCCAGTTACTTAACCCCTTCGCTGCGGCGGCTCTTCCGCCGCAGCGCTAAGGGGGTGGGGCACCCGCGCGGCGGCTCCATACTAGTGACGAAACCGCTCCGTCACGGCTCGCGGGCGAGCTGTGCTTGTGACGGAACGGTTCTGTCACGAGCCCGCACGCCCATTAAAACGTCAGTGCAGGCGCGAAATCAGCGCTGCGCAGGCGCGGCGAGCGGGCCGAGACGGAACCATTCCGTCACAAGCACAGCTCACCCGTGGCTTGTGACGGAGCGGTTCCGTCACAAGCATGGGAGGGGTTAAACCCCATTTTCTTCCGGTACCGCGATATTTAATGACCTGCTCAGAATCACATGTTGAGCCAACTCTGGTACTTAGCGCTGGTCCCACAGGTCCAAAGTGTGTCGCTCTGGCTGTACCACCACATCCTCGGTTTACCACAAAAAAGAGGACTCACCCCCTCCTGTGTCTCCTCTCTCCCATGATATACATCCCTACCCCTATCAACCCAGGACATCTCTTGGCCTGTCTCTTCACCCCCATTGCCCTCCTACTCCCAAGTCTCCCCTGTGTATCCCCCACTCCATTTGCCAACTGCTGCAAGTCGTCCCTTAGGAATAGAGGCTGTCAGATGCCAGAGACAGCAGTTTTCAAATGTAGAAATGCACTCTCTAGCATCAAACACCGCCCTGTTCTGTGGTCCAGTGCTGCTGTTCATTTCTGCCAGGTCACAGAAAGTGACTGGTCAGAGTCTCCAGTAGTGACGAGTGGTGGTAGTTTTATGACAGGCACACGTTCCACCTGCCGCAAAAATACTGCACATTTTGTGGTTTGGGTTCGCAAATGTTGCTTTCTGTTCTGCAAAATTTGCCATCCCAGGCTGCTAAATCGTGGCGGTGGTGGAGGTGGTGGGGGGAGGGGGTGGGCGGGGTGGGGGGGGGGGGCCTCAGCCTAGTGCCCTAATAGCGCTGTCATCAGGCTGGGGGCAGGAATGTTTCCCAGAACATGTTTAAAAACTCTGGGGCATATTATCAAGAACGGCATTAAAATTATTGCCGCTTTAGTGGCAGGAAACTGCAGCTAAAGTGGCGATAATGGGCTTGATAATATGCCCTTGTGAATTCCCATAGAAGCCCAGGTTCACACCAGAATCTGGGCTTCTATGGGAATTCTCAAGGGCATATTATCAAGCCCATTATCGCTGCTTTAATGGCAGTTTCCTGCCGCTAAAGCAGTGATAATTTAACGCCGTTCTTGATAATATGCCCCTTTCACTTTTAATAATTACTGTAAAAACAATCTAAAGCACTAAGTTGGAAAGCTTCTATGTGTTAAAGAACATTATTAAAGGTTAAAGACACCTTATCCTATTTTAGCAATGTCTGTTGCATGAGCCTACCCTTGGATGGACTCTGCCCTCCCCGTTAATTTGACTCTACCAATACTATGTTGCTCGAAGTCTAAGGGCCCGATTCACAGAATGAACTTAAGACTCAATCCTAAACATATTACTATTTTGGTATTCACAGAATGCACTTACTACTTTTGGTATTCACAGAAGTTAGGATTTTGTCTGAAGACAAACTTAAGACAGACTTAAGACAGACTTAAGACAAAATCCTAACTTCTGTGAATACCAAAAGTAGTAAGTTCATTCTGTGAATGCCAAAAGTAGTAAGTGCATTCTGTGAATATCAAAATAGTAGTAAGTTTAGGATTGAGTCTTAAGTTCATTCTGTGAATCGGGCCCTAAGATTGTAGGCCACACACTGGGTACAAGTGACACTGACTTGCCTCTTACATTATTGCCAAATCCTGAGGACTGAATGTGTCCAACTTCAATCAATCAATCAATCATAGCATTTGTATAGCGCGCTACTCACCCGGGCGGGTCTCAAGGTGCTGGGGGGAGGGGTCCGTTTACTGCTCGAAAAGCCAGGTCTTGAGTTGCTTCCTGAAGGCGAGATGGTCCTGGGTTCGCCGAAGGTGGGTGGGGAGGGAGTTCTATGACTTGACTGCCAGGTAGGAGAAGGATCTTCCTCCGGCGGTGGCTCTGCGGATGCGTGGAACGGTGGTGAGGGCGAGGTTGGTTGATCGTAGCAGGCGGGTGGGCGTAGAAGGTCAGTCGGTTGTTGAGGTACTTGGGGCCCAGGTCGTGGAGAGCTTTGTGTGCGTGGGTGAGGAGTCTGAACGTGATCCTCTTGCCGACGGGGAGCCAATGCAGGTCTCTCAGGTGGCCGGAGATGTGGCTGTGTCGGGGGATGTCCAGGATGAGACGTGCGGAGGCGTTCTGGATGCGTTGGAGTCTTTTCTGAAGTTTGGCTGTGGTTCCGGCGTAGAGGGTGTTTCCGTAGTCGAGTCGGCTGGTGACGAGTGCCTGGATGACCGTCTTCTTGGTATCAGTGGGGATCCATCGGAAGATCTTACGGAGCATGCGCAGGGTATTGAAGCATGATGATGTGACGGCGTTGACTATATGTTCATGTTTTAAAACTATTTATATTGATAAATGTGTCTCACTCTCAATGCAATTATATAATATAACATTTCTAAACCAGGAAGCTTTGGGGAACAGGAGAAAATGCATTGTAGGTTTGCTGTTTTGATTAGAATGGCGCTTCGATACTGGCCTTTCCCAGTATCTCGCTATACCAAATGCCTGCTGTTTTCACTCACTGTGCTTTGTCCAGGTAAGCTTGTGCTACTTTAGGGCAAGGATGTAACAACACCACGGGGTTGCTGGGGGCTCAATGGGCAATTGGGAGACAAACTTCAATAAAGTACCCTCAGGCTATCTGTGAATGAAGCGTCTTTAGCGAGAGCCGGCTTTTCAATCTCTCTCCTTCAGCTAATTACACGTCCTACCTCCTTCACTATCCTGCCGCATTCCTCCGGCTGTTATGTGATTGGACCTGTCTGCAAGCGCTGGGACGCCTCGTTGCTGGGGTAGCCATGCGCTATATAAGAGTTACGTAACATAACATAACATAACATAACACTGTTGGTTCCTTTGTCCTTTGTGCTGTGCAGTACACAAAGCTGGTTTGTGATGGGACGTGCACGCTCCATGAAGGACTCTGGGCGCTTCAGGGTAGCAGGCTGCACGCACTTAGGCATGCACCCTGGAGGGAACGTAGGTCAAGTGTATCTAACTCACTCTACTGTTTGAAAGCCTGCATCAGTCTTTCATAATACTTATGAACAGTTTTTTTGGGCTTTAGAGTCGTTCAATCAATTTTGACGCAGTTAATATCCTGCGGGGCTATTTTGGATTGTAACGACATGATCACCAGACCATGGGGCATATGTAGGTAGGACGTTTGCGAATCGCAGACAGCCTTTTGGTATGTAGGTGCCACATATCAAAATAAGGAATCGCAAAAATTGCGATTCCTTATTTTGCTCAAGCATTTAAGGAATCGCAATTTTGATATTCCTTAAATGCTATGTAGGAGTGCCTTTGACATTGCGAATATGTCTTAAGGAATCGCAAAAAAACACCTACTCCAAGTAGATGGTATTTTGCGATTTCCCTTCAAAATATATATATATATTTAATTCGAAGTGCCATGTGGCACACAGACATGTCCTTAGGGCATGGCTGTGCGCCACATGTACTTACAGGCACATTCCAGGGGTGCAACAGGTGTCCTTTGGACACCCTGGCACTCTTGGAATTGCGATTCTCAAATTGCGATTTTCTCATAGAAAATCGCAACTTGAGAATGTATCCCCATTCGTTCCTATGGGCCTCTTGGCCCATAGGAATGATGGGACACTCATTCTTTAATTGCGATTCGCAATGTGCTAATCGAAATTAAGGAATTTTTGAGATTCGCAAAAAAATTGCGATTTTTTACCTACATTCCATGTAGCAATTCTCAAATAGCGATTCCTTAAAAATCGCTGTTTGAGAATTGCAAAATGTGAATTACCTACATATGCTCCCATATTTCTTCATAACCACTAGTGATGGTCCATGAGTTACTGGGTCCCTCTCGGGTTCGTTTTCTGGCCACTGTATGGATATCTTGCATGCAGACCACAAATCACTCAGTACCACTATCTCAAATAAGGTGTTCAAATCAATCCACAGAACCTTCTAAATCTTTACAAACCGATTAACCTGTTTATACCATTCAGTGGCCTTCTCCCTCAACTTCGGAAACTCATTGGTGAAGGCAGCAAGACCACCTTGACTCTAGAGCACATGCATATATCCTCCAGTAGGCTCTTCCCATATCAGGTATACCTTAGCTCCTGCTTTCATCCCCATGGAGGAGGCAGCTCCCATGGCACCTTTTTTGCATTTTTCTTTTCCTCTATCTCTTGGTCACTATAGGTAAACCTGTGAGTCCCTTGCATCATCTTCGTTCGTGCCAAATCAACATTATACCTTTGGGCCTATTCGATCAACTTCTTATGCGCTTGTCTTGCCTTCATATTGATATCCTTCACCATAAACAGCAATTCATCAGGTTCATATGTCTCCACTCGGTCAAGTGCCAGATTTCCATTAATTATCTTGTCCAACTCTGCTCTCATTCTTACTACATCCACCAGTTTAGCTTTCACTGCAGACTTTATAGTACTCTGTCTGGCTTGTGTGCTCTCGCTCTCCTTGGTATTACTCTGATCTCTAAGCCATGACTTTAAGTCTGAGACATAAAAAATGTGCTGGCCGTCAGATGTTCCCTTTCGCTCTCCTTCTTCTCAAGATGTGCTACATTGTACCCTAGGAAGGGTTTCCCACACTGTCAGGTCTGACTCAGTGTTTCCGACAGGAAGGGACCTCATAACATGAGAATTACTTTGTTCTACCGAAGGGTCTGCCATTGCTCCATATGGAATACACAAATTTACAAGAGCCAACGGAACAAAATCCCTCTAAAGACTCACTGAGGTGCCCTGTGATGTTCCTTCAGCCACCACATGTCGTTGCTGCTGACTTTCGTTCTCTCTTGAGCTTGGATCATATATGGGAACAATAGGCCCAATCGTGACTGGTACTTCAAGAACCTGTGGTAGCCTCGAAGGAGCATTGTTGGAGATCCACACTCCCTATTACCCCTCTTCCTACTTCTTCCCTCCCCTCTGCTAATCACGCTTCCTTTGATATTCTTCTAACATCCTCAGGTACAGAGGCGATTGGGGCTGAAGCACCACCAGTGTTGACTATCTCTTCACACCTTCTCCCGCTCTCATCCTGGAGTGTGCTATACGGGGAGGACTTTCTGCCATTCAGCAGGCTATCATCAGAGTCACTGTCATAGTTTCCATTTGTCTCCTTTCTCCTCTTATCGCTCGTCTCCACAGCCCTCATCAATGTAGGGTGTAGCCTCTCAGACTCAACCATGTCTACCCTCAATCTCTTTAGCTCAGCCTTTTGGTAAGCTTGCATAGTTTTCTTCATCTTTTCCTGGCAGTGCTCTCTCTGTCTAGCATGAGCTGCACGGATCCATGCATCAAGTGCCTCAAACTGTGTAGGCCTTTTAGCGGTTTTATTGCAAACATCACTCTCCTCAACTGGTTAAGTATCTCCAATTTGAAATTACCATAGCGTGGAAATGCCAATGCTCCCTCTTTCTTAGTGATCTTCTACCAATTTTGAAGCCAAATAATAGTATGGAGTCCTATATTGGTTGTCATGTAATGAACTGGTGTGTCTTCTGGTCGGCCTCCTTCTCCCACCCTGTGACAATACCCTCACCCCCAAGAAACAAATCTCTCAGACCCCTAAAACATTGCATGGCTTTCCTGGTTATAACTCAAAATTCCCAGTTCAATTTGAATAAAAAAAACGTGATGATACAACCTCAAACACTCCAGATGTAATAAACAGTTGTCAACTAGTCCCAGGGCGGTGTTATACCAACCAACCTATCGCAATGCGGCACACTCTGACTGTTGTATAGTATTTTAGGACCCTAGTGTAATTTACCCGATTCATGCACTTATATAGGTATAAATCACCCGTCGCTTCCTCCTGCACCTACTCACGCACTCTCACACGGGTGCTGTTTGCGGGGGGTGCTCCCACCAATACTATGCTTCTTGTCTCCCTCGTCTTCACAAAAGGACACAGCACTCACGGGGGAGAGTCTCAGGTTTTATTCGGACTCTCAAACGCACCAGATGCGTTTTCGCATTCGCCTTCCTCGATGGTACGAGGGCGCACCAGAAACGGCCATTATTTATTTACATTTCCTGTTTGTCGTGAACATAAACATCAACAAAGGACCAATGTATGTTTGTTAAATGTGGCGCCATCTTGGAACATGACTACATAAGAAAAGTATATACATAAAATTTCATATATACACACAGTACCTTGATAATCTCATATACTGTCAATAAATCCGTAATCCATTATATTCTACACAATATGCTAGGCTTCAATTCCCAACGTCAGTCACGCCCTGAATGGGCATAATATAAAGTTCTTTCGTTCCGAGCGCCCCCAAGATATCATGCCCTATCCTTACATAGGTATAGAAATCATAACCATATTTAGACATAGCTCATACAGTCCAAATACGGCATGGCTTCTTCCACTAGTTCAGAAAATCCACATCGATTTCTTGGAAAACTCGCCTTCAGCAGTCAGGGACTTCCCCTTGCTTGAATATTGATTTGTCCAAGAACTCAGGGAGTTTTCAAAGAACTGAGACTCTTTGATGACGGTATTATGTCCAACCTTACGTCAAACTCAGCACCTTCAAGGTATAAATATGTTCACACTTGCCCTAGCAAACACACAGTGGTTTGGAGCAGTACTTGCCCGATGCATCTCTCTGCAGCAAGTCCCGAAGGAAGCCGACCCTCCAACAGACGCACTGAGAGAGACGCTGTCTTTTTTCTCTTGCCGAGAAATCCAGCTCCAGTGTTTCCAAGCTCCCCTTGTGGGGTGTTGGGAAATCGAGTCCTGAGACAGAGAGATACCAGACCTCCTTCATTCTAAACCAAGGTACGGAGCTGATTAGACCCTAAGAGAAATCTTGGATAGATTCTTGGCAAAAAAGAAACTAAACTTATGCTACACCACACTTACTTCTTCCCTCGTACTAGACTTAGGTTAGGTACACCGGGGTAGGCGTATTTTAGAAGCACCAGTTGAGTACTTTTAGTCCTTATTTATTTAATGTATTTATTCTACGTATTTTATGGCTTAGAAACCATACCATGCTTTTACAGTATTATTTTATAATATTCTTCTTGCTGCATGCATTATATTTTGTAACCAGTATTATGATTGTAGCAGTTCACTTTACTTGCAAGAGAAAGAAGCAGTTCAATAAATACTTTTTATTGAAAACACCTGTCTCTCTATTTCTCTGCACCTCTGGTGAAACGAAGCATGCACGATTGACTGAGTAAAATATCTATCTATTGTTTCCACGACTCTGAAGATTAGTTTTATCTTGGGGAAACAAAGTTGTCATGTTTATGCGGTTGTCAGAAACAAATCCCTTCATGTTTATTCGAGAAAGTTTCTAGTGACCTCTGAGCTAGTGGCACTCACAATTAAGTCTAATATATTCAATAGAGACCTAGTAGACATAAGTCCTACGTCAATTCTATAGAATATATTATTCCAATGCGCAGAGCCTATTGGCAATATAGGAAATACACTACATGACATCATAGTCACTCCTCACAGAGGCTCACCCTCCTTCACAATCTACTGTACGAATTTTTTCAAACAATCATCTTATATCTGTAATTGTCTGCCTTTCTAAAAGATTGATAGAATTCAATCACTCAAAGAACACCTATTTGCTAAAAAAAACATGATCAATGGGGAATCACCTGAATCCGTATAGTTTACCCTTTGCGCTCAGGGCGATTCGCACTCGTCCCATTCAAACAAAGTTCAATGTCTTAGGTGGAGCAATCCGATGACGTCTCACAACAAACTCTTTGGTCAGACAATCACAATCTTTGTGTCTTCTACACTTACAAATAATCCGGGATCTTAGGCGACTACGGGCCCAATAACCATAAATCAACTCCTTGGTGACGTCAGACCAGACAACCACATTCACTCAATTCTTGTGGCAACTCCATAAGACATTTCACAATCAAACGGTCACCACAATCTAACAGACAACACATGTACCCTAATAATGCTCACTCCTCTGTTCTCTGCAGCTCTTGCCATGCATCACCGAACTCTGTCCTCTCCTATTCCCAATCATTAGGACTCCACCTTTTGGACTTTTGGGTCAGGGATCTAAGCTATTCTAGATTTGGGTTCTGGATTCTGCCCTCGCTTTATGTGTTAACCATCCGACTCTGCTACCAAATGAAGAAGCCTAGGCCCACCTGCTCAAGGGCTTCACTATAGGCTCAACCACAAACTTTTCCCTGACGTCCATTCTGTACACACCTTTCTTCACACAGATGCCCCTCTGCAGCAGCTCATCCTTGGTCTTCTCTCCTTCTCTTGTGTGAAAACAGCTCACTACATCTAATGCCCTGCAGCCAAGCTGACAATAACTCCTTCATTCCGCAACCTTGTCTAATGAAACAATACCCCTACTCTTTACTAGTAAACATTGTCCACCTACAATGCAAACGTGACACAGAAACATTCAACGAATTTCACATAAGAGTTTGAATATTACTTTCAGAAATGTTGACACTCCAAGTATACAAAAATTTCAGGCATATGACTTAGGCTAAATTAATAACTTCTCTAGACTATATAGGTTAGAAAATACATCAACCGTTAACATTCAATAGGAGCAATTCTATTGCCTACATTAGTACACGTCTCACATCTTAATCATTAGCCTAAAAAAGCATTTTTCATCATTAATTCATCACTGAATCACATTTACTAGGAATACCTAAGAAACTTACAATGATCAGTACATGTTCTAAGAATTAATTACTGAGCCCCTTCTTTAAATTGCATTAACTTTCACTGGAACATGTTAGTTGATTCACATTTCTCCTAACATTAAATTTACTCATAAAATTGGACAATATGTGAGAACGTTCTACAAACGGTTAGATTGTACTCCTAACAGGAACCCCATGTATGATACGAATCTCTACTCTATCAGAGCAATAAGTGAAAAGATGAGAGAAAAAGTAATACAATAAATATATAACGTTTTTGCAGACACAGAGAAGTGGCTTAACGTAATGCAAATAGAGGAAATGAAAAGAAAAGGCAAAATTAAATAATACAATCAGGTTTTCCCAATACACAAAAGTAGAGCAAATAGTAAGGCTTTGTAAGGAAAGAAAAATGAAGTGGCAGGTGGTAGGTTGAGGTGTTTGAATATTAAGAAACAGAACAGGGAATGCAAGGGGATGAGGGAACACTCCCCAATCTAAATCAAAGGAGGGTCAGGTGGCAGTATGACAAACAGAAAACCAAAGGATAGGAACAAAGAGATGAAAAGGTAGGTGGGCTTCATAGGCATCTACCTCCTAAGAAACATGCAAAGAGAATATTTTCATCAAACAGGTACTTGTCAGGACTGACTGGCCAGATAAGTGATTAGAATACAAATTGGACTATATGTCCATCAGCAAAGCTTACACAGGCAAAGATTACCATTGACTTTTGGTTGAATAATTTTTATTTTCAAATCTGATATACAACTGTTGGTCCTGATGAATATGAAACAAGAATTAAGTATGGACAGTGAAACATATGTTGATGCTTTTAATTGCATACTGCTATTGGCCAAAGAAGGAGTAAAGATTATGTACCCCCCCTTGATTCTTTGGACTTTGGGGACACAACAGGGATATGTTTTTCATTTAAATAAATTTAAGGACTAGACTGGTTTTTGACTCACATGGTGTAGGTGGGGGTTGTCTGTTTAGTGTTTCGATTATTACTCAAATCATGCATACCTTTGAAAGATGTTTAAATGAAAACATTAATGCTCCGATTGTGTTCTTCTTTATCAGTTGACATACTGTAATCGACGATTATCGGATGAAGAATTACTATAAAACCAAATTTTGTAATGGCTCTAGTTATTGTCAAAGTAATTAGTGGGCTTGGAGGAGTCGTGGTTTACGCTTACACTTACAGGTTGAATGATTACTCTTATGGTCTAACAAATTCCCAGACCATTTGTTTAGTGCCCGAGATTGTAGGGCTTCAGTTAGAGGTCGTTTTTTATCTTATTTGGACTTGTTCTGGGCATGGAGAGATTGCAAACATTTGGATTTACTGAGGATGATTTTAAGAAACTAGTGTGTCTTACAGAATAATATCTGACCTGAATATTGAGACTGAAGAATGGTAAAAATTACTAAATATGTAAAAAAAAAAGTTAAAGGACTGAATCACGTGCATAGTTTCTTCTAATATATTTAAGAGCCAGGATTGTCCCTATTGAGTTATGAGTAAAAAATGTCACTTGTCTCTTTATAGCGCTGAAGAGGTTCTTAGAGATATTGACTTTTAATGCAAATTGATGTTCTAGAAACTGGATTAAGCTTCTTATTGAAACTGCTTGAGAAATAGTGTTAACATTAATAAGATAAGTTCAGGAACTAGAAGATAATTTAAAGACCCAGATAAAACTTCCGGGAGCAACGGTGTTTCTTTTAACTTTCCCGACGTCTTGTTTTAACTGACTTGTGCCTACCTGCGCACTTCGCCCAGCGCTCAGGAACCAGCGCCAGCAACTTCTTGGCTGCCCCTTCGCCTGCTTCACGACCCAGACAGCCAGACCGCCTCCGCTGATCGCCCCCTCCTTGCCTCGCGTGGGGAGTGGGACGGGCGGCCAGTACACCTTGGGCGGGTCTGGGCTGGGCGTGCACTACTCTGGCTCCTCCCCCCCTGGCTAACGGCTCAAAAGGCTGATAGTGGGCTACCTGCAGTGATTGCAGATCTCCCGAGGCTTCGCCGGGAGCAACGGTGTTTCTTTTAACTTTCCCGACGTCTTGTTTTAACTGACTTGTGCCTACCTGCGCACTTCGCCCAGCGCTCAGGAACCAGCGCCAGCAACTTCTTGGCTGCCCCTTCGCCTGCTTCACGACCCAGACAGCCAGACCGCCTCCGCTGATCGCCCCCTCCTTGCCTCGCGTGGGGAGTGGGACGGGCGGCCAGTACACCTTGGGCGGGTCTGGGCTGGGCGTGCACTACTCTGGCTCCTCCCCCCCTGGCTAACGGCTCAAAAGGCTGATAGTGGGCTACCTGCAGTGATTGCAGATCTCCCGAGGCTTCGCCGGGAGCAACGGTGTTTCTTTTAACTTTCCCGACGTCTTGTTTTAACTGACTTGTGCCTACCTGCGCACTTCGCCTAGCGCTCAGGAACCAGCGCCAGCAACTTCTTGGCTGCCCCTTCGCCTGCTTCACGACCCAGACAGCCAGACCGCCTCCGCTGATCGCCCCCTCCTTGCCTCGCGTGGGGAGTGGGACGGGCGGCCAGTACACCTTGGGCGGGTCTGGGCTGGGCGTGCACTACTCTGGCTCCTCCACCCCCTGCCACGCCCCACCCAAAACTCCCCCCACATGTGTCCCTATATAATCACTTCCCCTCACCGACGGCGCAGCGGGCGGGCGCAGCGGGCGCGACGAAGGCGCGCCGAAGTTGCGCCTAAGTTAAGCCCGTCTGCGCCCGTCCGCGGCCGACCGGGGCTAGGGGCACAATACCCTGCCCAACTCATTTCTTACACTTCTTCCCAGCTTCACAGGCTACAGGGCCCGTGGGTTCTTTCTGCCTCTACACACTCACGGATATCCCAGCTAGATTTATCCCCTCCTTTTCACTGTTCCTGTTCATCCACTTCTTCTATTCCGGTCCCCCTTTCCACAGAAGCTGTCAACACGGCCCCAGTTAAGACCCTTAAGGCGTATTATCTGAATACCAGATCGGCGGTGGCTCATTCACATGAACTATCAGTGTTGTTAGATCATCATGCACCTGATCTTCTCCTTCTAACCGAGACATGGTTCTGTGACGACTCCCTACCCGCCTTGCTAGCTACATTGCCCGCCCCCTACTATGCACTTCGGGCCGATCGTTCATCTGGCAGAACGGGGGGTGGCGTGGCGGTCATTGCCCGTTCTGATCTTCCGTTTCAACTGCTCTCTCTCCCCGATATTGCCACCACAGAATATCTTGCTATTCGAACCACGTCCACATCCCCCCCTCTCACTTGTCTTCTCATTTATCGACCTCCCCAGTCGCCTCTACGATTTCTTCCTGATTTCCAGGAGGTGTTAGCCACCCTCTCGGTCAATAACTCTTCGGTGTTATTACTGGGTGATTTTAATTTCTGGCCCTCCGACCCAGCAGAGTGCTCATCTTCTAGAGAGTTTTCAGACACACTCTTATCTCTTAATTTTGTTTCTCACGTATCTTCCCCAACTCACATCAAAGGTCATATCTTGGACCAGATTTGGTCCTTGAACTGCCCTGTCGACTCCCTTCTTATTTCTCCTTGCACTTGGTCTGATCATCACCTGATTTCTTTTGTTCTTCCTATCAGTTCTCCAGTTAGGGCCCCCCTTCCCAAAAATATCTGGGTCCGCTCGTGGAGTAGAGTTGACCCGGCGAACTTATCAGCTCTTTTAAGCGTTTCCTATCCCGCCTTACACGGGCTTTCCACCTCGGCTCAGGTTAACTGCATCGAACAAAGGCTCTCCTCAGCCAGTGAGTCCATTGCCCCCTTGAAACGTCTGACCTCCAAGCGGGAGAAAGATGCCAACCTGTGGTTTACCGATGACCTGAAAACTATCAAATTATCAGTACGCCGTGCTGAGAGGGCCTGGAGGAGAAACTATTGTCCCATCCTAAGAGCTGATTTTACCACTCTATTAGCTCAATATAAGAACGCCATCTTGGCCGCTAAAACGGCCTATTTCTCCTCCAAGATCCTGACAGCCGAGAACCAATCAAGGGAAATTTTCTCGATTGTTCAGAACCTAGCCTTCTCAGATCGTACCTCTCTTAAGCCCTCTCCCTCCCTTGCCCTCTGTCACTCTCTGAATAGCTTTTTCATTGATAAAATTGCTGCCATTAAAGCTAATATCCCTGCACCTTCCCCGTCTTTTGTTGATCCTCAGTGCCCTCCTTCCCAAGGACAATTAAACTCTCTCCCCCTTCTGACCAAGGAATCCTTCACATCCTTAATCCCCCTTGTAAAATCTGGCTCTCCCCTTGACACCTGTCCCGCTCAAATACTTCGTCATATTTACATCTCCTGCCCTGATCCTCCTCTTCACTTACTTAACAGTTCACTCTCTCAGGGGGTTGTCCCCAACCCTTTGAAATCAGCCATCATTTTACCCATTTTAAAAAAACCTGGCGCAGACCCCTCGATCCCAGCCAACTTTCGCCCCATTTCTCTCCTACCATTTTTGGCTAAGGTGCTCGAGCGCCATGTCACCAGGTCTCTGAGCACCTTTGTGGAAGAAAATGGGGTATTGGCTTCCCGCCAGGCTGGTTTTCGCCCCGCACACTCTACGGAGTCCGTAGTCCTTTCGGTCCTTGACAACCTCAGGGAGGGGAGGGACACCAATCAATTCCAGGCACTGGTCCTCCTCGATCTCTCTGCCGCCTTCGACACGGTGGATCACACCATCTTACTTTCCCGTGTCGAGGCGGCGGGGATCGGGGGTACGGCCCTGGTTTGGTTGTCCTCCTTCCTGAGGGACCGCACCCAGGCAGTTCGCCTGGGTGACTTCACTGCGGACTTTCGGAAGGTTTTGTGCGGGGTCCCCCAAGGTTCCTCCCTTTCACCTCTTTTGTTTAATCTTTACATTTCTCCCCTCATTTTTTCTTTACAACAAATGGAGGTCACCGTGTACAACTATGCGGATGACCTCCAACTTGTTTTCAATCTGTCTTCTTCTTCTGCTTCTATTTCTAATTTTCAGTCCACTATGATTTTCATCAGGGACTGGATGGATTTCAACCACCTGAAACTCAACCCTGATAAGACCGAGTTGGTGTTGACGGGTGGTTGTTCCAGTCCCTGGTCTTCACTTTTTTGGCCCCCTTCCCTTGGTCCCTCTCCGGTCCCCTCTACTTCGGTCAAAACCCTTGGTATTAAACTCAACTCCCACCTTACCCTTCACTCCCAGGTTAGTTCTGTGGTTTCTTCCTCTTTTCTGTCTCTTCGCACCATCCGCAAGGTCTCTCGATTTTTCACCTTTGAGGCCTTGAAGGTGATCGTCCTTGCGATGGTCATCTCCCGCCTGGATTATGGCAACGCCCTATATGCAGGTATACCTGCATATAGTCTCAGGCGGTTGCAGATGATCCAAAACCAGGCGGCTCGGCTGGTCTTCAACCTTCCTAAATCCTCACATGTCACTCCCCTTCTGAAACTTTTACATTGGCTTCCGGTTCGGGAACGTATCCAATTCAAGCTGGCATCTATCACTTATCAGGCTCGATTGGGTACGGCCCCTGCATTCATTTCTTCGGAGATTATCCCTTACTTGCCAACTAGGGAGCTCCGATCTTCTTCCCAATCCCTCCTGATAGTTCCCCGGTTTTGCCGAAAAAAATGGGGGGGCTCAAAATTTGCGACCCTTGCCCCAACCCTTTGGAACTCATTACCCCTTGATCTCAGATCCCTAACCCCATATTCCCAGTTTCGAAAGAAACTTAAAGCCTACCTCTTCAGCAAAATTTTCATTTAATCCTCTATTACCCGACCTCCCTTCCTTGCCTATTGTGGAGATCTGCCAGTTACAGCGCCATGAAACCGCTGGTGTAAGAGCGCTATATAAGAATTTTTAAACTCAAACTCAAACTCAAACTCAAAACTCTCTCCCCTGCCTTCTGATTTTAGAACAGCGCAGTATATCCAGCACCCAGGCTAGCTTTAGAGCATGTACTTTTAATGAATGACTACATTGATGTTGGCCGTTGGAGATGATAGAGGTCGATGACAAGGTTGATATTCCCACAAGATCTCTCTCAGGGTAGCGCAGTCTCTCATTATCATACCATTGGTCAGATATATTGACCCTTTCCCACTGTTGCCATCTCGTGCTGAGGCTAAATTAACACCACAGAAATTGACGGCGCTCATCTTGCCATTCAGAAAATATGGGCTAGCCATACTGACATCAGGCTTATTCTTTCTTGTGCCAATCTCCCTAGGTAATACCCCACCTGGAAGCCCAAAATCCTCCTTGCTTGCTGGTACCAACTCGGATTCTGAAAATATGGCCGACTTTGACATTCCATGTCACAGTGTACCAGAGATCTGGAGGAATGATCCTAGGAATTGGCTATGCTGAAGTGGAGGTGAGTGCTAAAGACACACAGAATAGCAACACACATGGTAAAAAGAGTGAAATGTATCATTGTTGCTGGCAACCTTCATGTTTGGTGCAGGCTATGTTCCACTATGCACCTACACAGTGCTAAATGCCTGCGTAGTGAGCCACAGTGAAGTAGTGTGGCTCACTGGTTAGAGGCGGCAGACCCGAGAGCAGAGGACGGCCCGGGACCAGGGTTCGATTCCCGGCGCGGCAGGTTTCTGGACCAGGGTCAGCGGACTCGATAATTCTCTCGCCTCGGTGCCCACTCTGATCAGCGATCACACTCGGCAACTCTGGGCATTAGCTTGCCTCATCTTCACTAACGGCCCCACCAGACCGCCGGGGATGCCTGGCCTCACCCTGGAGATACCCATTAAGGGACCATCTCTCAGGGAAGCCAGGAAGGGTTTCGCAGCGGTCGAAGCGCCTTGGGACCCTACGGGTAAGTAGTGCGCTATATAAATGCCAATACATTTACATTTACATTTACTTCAACTCGTGTTATACTCCTAGCACCCCTGATGAACCACTCGGGAGTGGTGCTCACTGAAATCTCAGAACTACCGACAGTGGTTTGGAGGACTACTCTTCACTGAGTTTACAATTCTGTAGTCCTGCATGGACTAGTATGATGCTCTAACATAAAACATTGATTCAAGCCGCAAATTGAGGTTCTCTCTCACCTCACAGGGATCTCTACATTTCTCCAAATAAATACTCAGTGTCAGTGATTTTATCCCTTTACGAAGCTACCTAACATTATACTGAAGTAAAGACTCACAGGGTCCTACAGTTGCCCCACAACATGCATAACAAATTAATGTCCACTCACTAACATTACCTCTTGCAAAGAACCTCAAGACATTCCACTGCTTGGCTCTGGGATACTGATAACCTATTTAAAGAGAGTACTGAACTCTATGATATTATCCTTTTCTGACACAGTGGCTGGACAAAATGCTGATGGTACCCCAGAAACAACAGGCATATCATCAATTACCCAAGGTATGCTTACCATGGTCCTCACTGAGATAGAAATGGCCACTGTTGCGAATTACAGATCGGAGGTATATAAATGCATAAAAATAAACAGGAATTACTTGTATTCATTTCATGAGTAGCTAGATTTCACCCACAGAAGGCTAGAGGCCTTAAGATGCCTGCTGAATCATTCCCAGAACTGGAGCCTTTGGAGCACCGAAGTTAAAATAACAACATGAAAGTTTTTGAGATTCCTGAAAATGTTGGTAGGCAACATACTGTGGTTTCCATCAGATTTCCTGCAAACATTGTGTGAAGATGGACTATACACAGCCACTAGAATCCCAAAGGGCATACAGAGTCCATTCCACAAATCCAGCCAAAAGAACTCATCACAGTCCTTCACCGCTTGCTTCCTGAGGCATCAAGAGCCTAATAAAATATTAATGATGTTGAAGAAATATGGTTAAAACCTAGCTAAAGACGAAATATGTCAGCTATCTACTTGCAAAGAACCAGCATCAGGAGGAAAATATTTCTTAATCTGAGACCGGATCAGAGATAAATGGACGTTCACTTTTGCCTACTGAATACTGCCCCAATGAGCATTACAATTGATGGAAAGACCAGAGAACATTTCCAATTACAGTAAACCCTGGGAATTGCGACTAACCACATACTGAATACTAAGTATCAGGTGCTCTATCTTGTTGGCAGCAGGGGAGACTTATTAATATTTAGAAGTAGGGTGTCCTGTCTGTAATAAATAGTTATTTTGAGAGGTTTCACAGCAGGATTTTAGGCTGCAGCAGTCAGGCTACACATGGTGGGCCCGAATCCAAGTTTTACAGGCCAACCCTGGGGATGGCACATTAGGTGCAGCAGTCCACAGGTGGCATTTAAGTTCCAGGCCCTGGGGCATTTTCTGCACCGTATACTAGGGAAGTATGGGCCAGTTAAATATGCCAGTCCAATGTAACCATGTTTTAGGGGACAGGATATATACATTTGGGACTGGGCAGCAGTGTCGCAGAATGCAGAGTTTAAAAGCCATCAAAAAATCTTGGTGGGTACCATGCGAAAAGGTGGATTTACTATAGTAGACATTATGATCATGGCAAGAAAGTGGAACGATTACTGCTGTACAATTGAAAAACATGAAGCATTGTCAGTGGTTCTGTCAATTCAAGACAAGAATGGCCAGCTTGTGTCACATCCCCATGCCAAAATGTGCTAATTTATTCTGACAAATATTAAATTTTTGTACTTTAATGCTCCACTGGCTTAATTTGAATCTGGATTATTTGCACCAATAAACCTGTCATGCTTGACTACGGAGACCCAGCAAATGTTGAAGTATAGTGTCTTGCAAAAGGACATTCAAAATGTTATAAATTGTATAACCATGGTGAAAGCCTGTGACCCTATTTTTAATTTTATTATGACTCTATCAGCCACATGCATCAACAGAAGCAATTGTGAATCCTAAATAGCGGTTTTTAAGGAATTGCTATTTAGGAATCGCAAAAGCCTATGCATGTAGGAATCGCTATAAAAATAGGGATTCCTACACATTCCTTAATTGCGACTCGCAAATTGCGAGTCGCAATTAGGGAGTGCTGTCCCATTCATTCCTATGGGCCTCCAGGCCCATAGGAATGAATTGAAGATTGCATGAGCAATTTGCGAGTACCACTAGGTACTCGCAAATTGCTCATGCAATTTCAAGGGTACAAGGGTGTCAAAATGACACCCTATTGCACCCCTGAAATTGATCTGTGCACATATGTTGCACACAGTGCGCAACATGAAACTTTATGCAAAAATACCGGTCGCAAAGGGGCAGATTCTGAGAATCTGCCCGTTTGCGACCGGTTTTTAGCTTGATGCATGTGGCTGCATGCCATGTACTCTGTAAATTGTACTGTACAAATTGCCCCTATTGGTCCTTTTAACTTTCCTCTAAGGTCATGTTAAATGACAAAGAAATTATACCAGTGGTGTGGAAGGTAGGTGTCGTATGTGAGCTGCTGTTACAATATGCACATGTGTGACAAAAATCAGGGCTGTCAACAGCGCCACTGTTCTCTGACTGGCCTGCAGTTTTAAAGCACTTAGTGCTACACGGAAAGAAAAATTGTATTTCCCATGTAAATAAAAAGGTATTTAATATATTAATAATGCATCCCTAAAGGGTAAATTGTAAACCCACAGGACTGAGTGCTTAACCAAACCCAAATGGTATGTTCACATCTGGCTTTAACACATTAATATGAATCTTTCAGAGTGATACCAGTTTATCTAATAGAATATTTGTTATCTTCTACTTCACCTCCCTCTTCTTTCACAATGTCTCATGTTTGCCTAGACTCCAAGGGCCAGATGTAAGTAATTTCATTTTACCGATTCTAAAATACCGACTCATACCGAATCGGTATTTCAAAATCGGAAAATGAGATGTAGGAAAAAAAATCGGTAAAAGTTACCAATTCGGAATCACTCGGTATCTGAAATCAGTATTTACCGAATCGGTAATTCCTGAATCGGTAAATACCGATTCGGTAAAACACATGCATTCCAATGGGCTACAGGAATGAATGAGTATTACCGAATCGGAATTCACCGATTCGGAAAATACCGAATCGGTAAATACCGATTCGGAAATTTGAAACTGACAAACATGTGAGCCTGTGAACCAATCAGAAACACCAACCACACCCAAAAACAAAGGTACAGGGGAATCAACCAATCAGAATCAAGCACCCCTCCCCATTACCTGGGAGTGGCCACACCCATGCAGGTGCGGAAACCAACAGTCAGGAGAGCAGGAGGACAGACTGAGGAGCAGGCTTCCGTGAGCTAAGCTGAGCAGCACCATGGAGAGTCAGGATGGACAAAGGGATGCAGCCGAGCGCAGAAGAAAATTGAAATTCAGCCCTGAAGAACTGCAGGTGCTTGTTGCAGAGGTTGTGAAACATTACAGCAAGATTTTTGGGAAACAATCTCTGCATGCTGCAGAGTCAATCAAGCGCACCACCTGGATTGAAATACAGACAAAGGTAAATGCCATTGGTGTCACCCACCGTGAAATTGACGATTTGAAAAAAAGGTGGAATGACCTTCGCATAATAACAAAAAAGAAACTAGCTGACCACCGTAAAGAAGCTGCAGCAACAGGGGGAGGAAGAAACCGTGCACCACGACTCACCAACATTGAGGAGCAGGTGGAATCCACCCTTGAGCCTAAATGCATCCATGGCATTGGTGACTCTGACAGCTCCACAAGAGCTGCAAGGAAACAAGGTAAGATGCATGTACATTTTCCTATTCCCCTTCCCCACTCTGTGTGCCCACATCATACTCCAGAACCGGTATAACTAATGGCCAGCAATGCATCATGGGAGACGTAGTCATAGGTAGATACCTCAATGCAGACAGCATACCACACAGCAAGGGATGCGACACACATGTAGCATAAGCAAATGAGGGACAGGCAAATGTGTGACATTAGTGTGATTTAATCAAGAGACACAGGTGAAGTACTCCACTGACACAATGTCCATGTCTGTCCACAGGAGAGTCATCGCGCAGCACAGCAACTGAAAGGGAGAAAAGGAGAGAGGAAGCTGGTCCCAGCACAGTACATGGAGGGAATGGCACAGAGCAGGCAGCCAAGACACCTGATGACACAACCACACCACAGCTCTGTCTCCTCTACTGTTTGGGAGTCAAGAGTCAAGAGCAGCTGCACATTCCCCCACACCAACAAGTCCGTCACCTGTGAAGGAAAGGGCAAGGCGGCTGGATGTGCCCGCTCCCCGCATACTAGAGACATCTGAGGAGGAAGAGGATGAGGGTGGAATGGCAAGCAATCCACCAGAGTCAGCCAACGCTGAGCAGCAGCCCACTCCTATAGCTGTGCGGGCCAGTGTCCGAGGACGAAGGTCACGGGAGAGGGCTGAAGGGCATAACGATCAGGGGGTGTTCTGCGGTCTGGAGGCCAACATGGTCAAGGTCCAGCGCCTGCAGGCAAAAGCAATGATGGGAGTTCAGAGGCAGGCACGCAGCACCAACAACAAGCTGGACAACATAGACAAGGGCATAGAAAACATGTCTGAGAGCATGCAGTAGCTGGCAAATGGCATGACAGACAAGACCCAGTGCATGACTGTCCTGTGCGACAAGTTGGACAGGGACCACTTGGAGAGGCGCAGGGCTCGAGTGGATGTGCAGCAGCAGACAAAAGCCCTAAACAGATTTGCTACTGCAACCTCCCTGCTGTGCAGATGGTCAATAGCGATGCAGGATGCTATTGTTCAGTGCTGCACCAATTTATCCGTGGGCATGGGCAGAGTGACCTCTGCCATCGAGCTCATGCTCGCACAACAGACAGCCACTCGTGGCGAAACATGTGTGGTTGATAGTGAGGAATCCACCAGCAGGAGTGGCACAAGCACTCCTGTACCAGAAATACGCAGGAGCGGCAGGCGTCATGCAACAGACACAGCCCACACAGAAAGCTATGACACCCAGCCCCAGCAGTCCCACCCTGTAATCCGTGGACGTAAACATTGACTATGCCCTCCACCCAAAGGAAAGGTTACCGTGGTACTAACTCTAACCAACCAGTCATGGACATAGAGATTTCGTGTGACCATTGTGTTGTATCAAAGCACTTGCGTAGTGAAAATTAAACTACGTACATCATGATCTTTGCCTGTCTGTGTCTCATTACTCACTCAGAAATATTGCTGTGTGATCTTGGCCCGTATCAGTCTCCCATCTGTAGCTGGTGCTCCTACTGTAGCATGGGGCTCTGCCTGTTCAGTGTCATCGTCAATGTCCTCATGATGTGTGATCTCCACCTCTGTGCCTTCCTTGGTGGCGAGATTGTGTAACATGGCACAGGTAGCTATGATTTTGCAGCACAGGATTGGAGTGTACTGGCGTGCCCCTCCACTCTTGTGGAGGCAGCGAAACCTGCTCTTCAGGAGTCCAAATGTGCGCTCCACAACGTTGCGTGTGGATCTGTGAGCCACATTGTACCGCCTTTCACTCCTGGTAGATGGGTTGAGGTAGGGGGTGAGCACAAAGGACCGCAGAGCATATGCACTGTCGCCTAGGGGGGGAAAGATTGACATTAGTTGCATGTACATGATACATTAATCTACTCTTTGTGTCAGGGTGTGTCAATTTGATTTACCTAGCAGGTATCTGTTTCCAAATTCTCCAGCAACTAGGCGTGTGTATATCCCACTATTCTGGAATATGTACGAATCATGGGTACTCCCGGGGAATTTCGCAACTATGTCCGTGATGATGTTGCCGGCGTTGCATATGACCTGCACATTGATGGAGTGCGTAGACTTCCGGTTCCTGTATAAGTGTTCTGTAGCTGCAGGTGGACAGAGTGGTACGTGGGTGCCATCTATGCAGCCTATCACGTGAGGGAAGTGTGCCAGTTGATAGAAATGGTCTTGGTCTTAGCAAGTTCCGCAGGTGTGTCAGGGAATGATATATAATGCTCCATCCTCTGCATCATGGCGTCAAGGAACCTCCTAAAGAAGCGGGACAGGCAGCTCTGGGACACACCGCCCACTGCAGCTATCACACTCTGGTAGCTCCCAGAGGCAAGTAGGTGTGAGCTACACAGGACCTGCACATGCGGTGGGATGGCGTGGGCCCTGGGTATTGGGTGCTCCAGGAGTGGGTGTAGGTCCCTGATCAGGTCCTGGGTGGTTTGGGGATGTAGCTTATACCTCTGGAGTATTTCAGGCTCTGTCAATTGGAAAAGTGCTATCCTCTGCCTGTACACTTGTTCCTCCCTTTGCCATTCCCTCTCTTCCGCCTGCTGTCTCTGCCGCCTTGCAATGACGTAGAAAGCCGCCATTCTGCTTACACTGTTGCATTTTGGGTCTCTATTTATAGCCTTCACCTGGTTACCACCTGCATTCCTTCCATGGTCAATACCGACTCATAAATACCGATTTTCTGTGAATTCTGTATTTTTTGGGTTATCTACATCTCCATGGCCATTATTTTACCGTTTATTATTTACCGATTCAGTAAATTTGAATTCGGTAAATATGTATTCGGAAAATTCCGCTTCGGTAAAAAACCGACTCTTATTTACCGAGTCGGAATTATTCCGACTCTTATTTACCGAGTCGGAATTATTCCGACTCATATTTTCCGAGTCGGTAAAAAATGGGCTCTAGATCTCATTTCATGGTTACCGGTTGGTAATGGCCGAAATTACCGATTTTCGGCGGTTACCGACCGGTAATTGGCGACCTACATCTGGCCCCAAATCTTTTTCGTATTGGCCAACATATCCCCTGAACCCCCCTCCCCCCAACCACCACCCTGATGGAGGAAAACACTACCTCATTGTCAATAGGGTGTCTGGTCTGATCATCTGCATTGTGCATATTTTGTTTGTGTATTCTCTGATATTGTGGTCGTAATCACTGTCTATTCCTCGGAAGGGGTCTTCAAGTCATCAAGAATTATCGACCATGCTTGGAGATCGTTGTCTAGTTTGTCATCTCTGTGGACTTGTTTCATTCTAACTCTCTTGGCTGTTGCCCACTCCCTCATATCCCTCAACCATCTTTCACAGTTCAGGGGTGTCCCTTTCAGTCCTAATACTAATGACTTTATCTCCCTAGGGATCTCCCAATCAAGGCCACCCGAATTTGCTGCAATACCTCCTCCCAAAACATAACCACCAGCCGACACGACCACACCACATGCAAGAAGTTACTCTCCTTTTCTCCACACCTCAGAGTGCTTAACATATAAAAAAGTATCACAGTGTATTTTTGAATAATGTGCCCTCACAGTGAATAAGGGGCTTATTTAGAGTTTGCAGATGTTAAATTCTTTCAAAATTTAATGTATCCCTGTTTGCTGTATTATGAGTGCCATAGGCTATAAATGCATTTGTATCATGGCAGATGGGACATCTGCCATATTTGTGATGGAATATCCCATCCCAAAACTCCAAATAAAGTATTCTGAGTGACTACTTGTCAGAATAGAATCAGACCGACCAATTACGATGTTTCCGAACACCATTCGGTCGGACTTAAATTGATTTCAATGGGAGCCTGTATTCCGACCTACAACACAGGCTCCCAATGAAAAAGGGGTGGTTGCAGAAAACCATGCACCCTCTGGTGGGCACTCCTTGGTGTCTTCCACACTGTGCCTGGTTGTAAAGAGGGGTCCCATCGGTACCCCACACGGGCCCAAACCGGGGCCCTCTGGGTGAAGGGGGGCCTGCTTCAGGCCCCAAAATTCCTTTTCCGACAGCTGTTCAAAAAGGGTTTAAATCAGTTTATCCGTATGAAGGGACTGGTAGGCTCTGTATTGAGGAGGAGCCAAAAACTAGCCCAGACTAGAATACTTTTGGACAGAAATTTAGGTTGACATGAAATAAATCAGCAGCTACAGCTTTAAAACGCCAAACTCTTTGGCTTTTCTACATGAAATCTCCAACACTATGAACCTTACAAGCCACTGGGGAAGGTGGATTACTTGGACACTGGCGGTGGCAAAACTAAGTATTCTGAGACAATGGAAATCGCTACAGCTCCAAAACACAGTGACTGGCTAATCAGATGAATAAACAGGGTTTGGTAGGAGAGGATAATTTCCAATTGCATGATAAAATGCATGTCTTTGAACCCATTTGGGGCCATCCTCTCTCTGATCATCAGGTATGTTTTTGGATTCGTAGCAGAAATTACACGAACGATAAGACTTGGGTACAACTTAGGGTGACCAACCGTCCAATTGGACCTCACATCCGTTGTCCATGAGGATCCCTTTTACGGACGCCTTTTGTCCGGAATTTTGAGCTTTTCAGGGAACAGAGCTGTTCCAATGTGAGAGGCCTCAGCTCCCTGGTGGGTCCGCCTCGCACTCTTCCTGGGAGCACAAGAGCAGCCCCATCTCGCCCATTGTCATTCAGTATGCAGGTTGATTGCCGCATACAGAATGACACAATGGGTCAGTCTGGGCTGGTACAGCATGTGGTGGCCTCCTCCGACCTCTGTCCAGGGCAGGGCATTGAGTCACATAGAAGTGCAAAAAGCCCATGCTGTTGCTATGTGAGAATCAAGTTCGAAGGTGGTGAAAGAAGTTAAAAGGAAAGGATTATAGTTCTTTCGTTCTTTCAGTCTCATCATTTTAGAACTGATGTATTTTCAATATTATATTCAAGGAAGCCATGGTTGCAGCTTTTTCATTTTATGCAACTAATAACCATTGACATAGCCAATAGTTCTGGCTTGTTATAGGTGTAACTATACTTGTTCTAGGTGTAACGCTACTTTTTGTATTATATATCTTGGTGCAATGACAAAAGCAACAAAAATACTAGTCAGACGTCACATTATATTAAGCACAGATTTTTAGTTCAGGTGTTTTAAGCCACACCCTTAATTACATTATATTAAGCACAGATTTTTAGTTCAGGTGTTTTAAGCCACACCCTTAATTACATCAAGCACCCTTTTGGAGAGACCCCCCTTGTTTTTTTCATCCCACTTAAAGCTCTGGAAACAACACCATGTCATAGTCGCCTCACGTCGAGGCACTGTGCATCATGCATGACTCATGCCTTCCACTTTTTCGGATTGCCTATGTGCAGGGGCATAGTGAACCCTGCCCCACCCCATCCCATTCCACCCCTTGCTTTAGGAACTACAGTGAGAGTGGAGTTCTTGATGGGTCTCTCCTGTCTGCAACTCTGCAGACAAAGGTTCAGCTCAAAATTAATGTGACAAGGTGAGTGAGTAAGTAAGTGAAGGGATGGGTGGCTGGATGGATGAGTGAAATGATGGATGGATGAGTGAAAGGGTGGATGCTGGGTGAGTGATTGGGTGGATGGATGAGTGAAATGATGCATGGATTGATGAATTGATAAGTGAAAGGGTGAATGGGTGAATGGATGAAGGGATGAGCGAAAGGGTGGGTATAAGGCTGGATGAGTGAGTGAAAGGGTGGGTCAATGGACAAATGGCTGGATAGATGAGTGAAGGAGTGAAAGGGTGGATGGATGGCAGAAAGGATGGATGGGTGAATGGATGAGTGAACGGGTGAATGGGTGGAAGGATGAGTGAGTGGGTGGATGAATGAATAAGTGAAAGAATGGCTGGATAGGTAAATGGCTGGCTGGATGGATGAGTGAATGGATGGATGGGTGGAAGAGTGGAAGGATGAGTGTACAAATGGATAAAGTGAAAGGGTGGATGGATGGATGAGTTAAAGGGTGGATGGAGGGATGGATGAGTGAAATGATGGATGGAAGGATACGTAATGGATAGGTTTCATAATGGTTGAATATGGACATGGATGGGCACACAGATGGAAGGACAGAATGAATGGTGAAAGACTGAATGATGGATTAAAGTATGATTACACATTGTCCCATTATCTTAAGCGGCATTTCCTAGACATTGACTTTCACATTTATACCAGTCATTGTCTCTATATAATATGTGTGTGTTGCACTCCGACACTTTGTCCTACATACTTGTGATGAGTAGCACTATAAAAGAAATTAAATAAACATGATAGAGGGTCTTGGTGAAGATAAGGGGCACCATTGGAGGGTGGTAGCAAGGCCAGACTGGCCGGACCGGGCATCAGGTATTTTCTCTGGGAGCTGGAAAGGTGGGGGGGGGGGGGGGGGGCGGTGCTTTTATTACCACAAAAAGAACTGCACATTTGCTTAAAGCTGTGCGCATACTGAAAAAAAAAACATTACGTGCACAATTGTCTCAACCTAATATAAACTTATTTCCACTTGTACTTAAGTGGTTGTCTATTTTCTTACTTATATACTATTGCTCAACCTCCTCTGATGTGTCTGTAAAATTTACCTTTTGTCCGGAATTTTGACCTCCCGTCCTGAATTTTTGTACTGAATTTTGACCCTTTGTCCTGAATTTTCACACTCACTGTCCTGAATTTGCACCCATGCCAGTTGGTCACACAAGTACAACTACGCCTGTCAGACGTTTTTGTGATACCTGGTCAAAAATCTCATGCGGGTTCCCTCATAGCACAAGCAATTGTTTGTAAGTTAAAAATCTGTCTTCCTGGGAAAGAGAAAACACAGCAGCTCCAGACTCTGGAAACATCTGTTGTTAGCTGCCTATTCCATTATAAACAGACAGGCTTGCTTCAAAATGGATAAATAAATTTTGCAAAGCATACAAGTGCCCTGAAAATGTGTGGCTCTTGGGCATAATTCCTCTTCTGCACCCCATCTGACAGCCCCCGCTGGATCATAAGAGAAATCTGGATGCAGCTGATCGCTGATTTTGTACTTTTGAATAGCCCAGATACTGTTTTTAGTAGCAAAAACCCTCCCTTTTCGCGCATTTGTGCATTTGTTATCCTTCAGAAGATGTTTACGTGTGACACCACTGTGTTAGATTGGAATGGAAATATCTTCTTTTTGTGTGCAGTTCTCATCAATAATTCCTATGGAACCTAAATGCTTTAACAACATATTATTATTAACTAGAACTGTCTTGTAATTATTGTACCTGCCAGGCCTTTAATTTAGAATTAATACACAGCAAGAGCTCAGGGAGATGGCCTAGAAACTCGTATTCAAGACAAGCCTACTGACTGCAAGGATAAGAGGTAACACGGGTTTAGCTTCACCCTTAGGGGAGAGTACAAATTAGAGAAACATGCAGGCTTTTGACACCCACTTCAACAAAGCATTGATGGAGACATCATAGGAGAGCGTGGGAAGGCCTGAAGAATATAGAACTCTCGGCAGCATATGCTTGCTCTAAGTAATGATGCGCTGCACTGTGACCTTCCGCTCTGTGTGCTACAGCTCTACATTGAGTTCTCTGCTGCTGGGCATTTCTCTAACAATAGCTGGGGACCCGAGGAGGAGTGAGCACAGTGGGGAGCAGTCCGCGCGCTAATTACCTGACTGCAACCCTTCCGGGCTGTGCCAAGCATACCGCCACGCTGCCAAGGAAGAGCTGCGATTCAGCGTCCTCAGAGCCGCCTCTTGACCCACATTATTTTACGCTGATTTTCTTTGCGGCGGAACGGGGAGGGGAGAGGGCGAGGACATTAAACAAGCATTTGCAATGCAACTGGTCTTGCCTTTAGGACCTTAAAAGCAGGGGCGTAACTGACACCCCCGTACCCCCACTGTGCAGGGGCCCCCACTCTTCTATTAATGAAGGGGGGGCCCCCTCAGCTTGTTCCTCCAGGGTGTGTGTCAGACACAGTGTCTCCTGTAAAGCAGACAAAGTTTGCAGCCTGCTCTGAGCTACTCTGCGCTGTCACTAGGCTGACTCAGAAGTGAAGACAAAAAAATAACTTTCTTTCTCTTTCACTCTGAGCCTGCTAGGCCCCTAACAGGAGCAGATCCCCCCTCCCACTCCTCCTCACAGAAAGCGTCTTCCACTGGTCTGAGAGGGGAAGAGGCTGCACAGACCTTATTAGAAGGGATGTAACAAATTCCCCGCCCCCCGCCTACCCCCCCCAGTCTTCAGGATATGAAGGGGGCCCCCTCAGCTCATCCATAGACAGCAGAGCTGTGGTGGGAGGTTTGCTCTGAGGCAGCTGCAGTCGGTGTACCTGCTCTGAGCCCCACTGACCCATGCCTGATGAGAAACAATGTAACAAGTTACATTGTTTCTCTTCAGTCAGAGCCACGAGCCAGGTCTGGAAAGAGGATGGGGGTGGGGCCCCAGAGAGCAGGAGGCAGCACAGAGCACTGGGTGGGGGCCCTCAGAGACAGCATTCCCCACAGGGCACAGCCTCTGAGAAGGGAGAGGACAAGGATGTGGGTGGGGGCCCCAGAGAGAGCAGAAGGCAGCACAGAGGAGAGCTGACGGGAGAAAGAACGGGGGCCCCAGAGACAGTGCAGGAGGCAGCGCAGAGGAGAGCTGACAGGGGAAAGGATGGGGGTGGGGGTCACAGAGAGCAGGAGGCAGCACAGAGGAGAGCTGACAGGGGAAAGGATGGGGTGGGGGCCCCAGAGACAGCGCATGAGACAGTGCAGAGCTGATAGGAGAAAGGATGGGAGTGGGGGCCCCAGAGACAGCGCAGGAGGCAGCGCAAAGGAGAGCTGACAGGAGAAAGGATGGGGTTGGGGCCCAGAGACAGCGCAGGAGGCAGTGCAGAGCTGATACGAGAAAGGATGGGAGTGGGGCCCCAGAGACAGCGCAGGAGGCAGTGCAGAGGAGAGCACAGCCTCTGAGATGGGAGAGGACAAGGATGGGGGTGGGGGCCCCAGAGTCAGCATTCACCACAGAGTACTGCTCCTCTGAGGCAGCACTGAGCTGACTACAGCCAGAAAGTTTGCAGCTCCAGAAACAGGGTCTGCTGGGAGGCATTGAAAGGTGAGAGTTACAGCTATTGGTGTTGTAAAGGACAATGGGCCTCATCTATGAGGCTGTGCATCACTTTTACGCCGCTGGTGCGGGAAACGGCCATTACAACGAAGCCTTTGCAACGAAATCGTTAACCACGCATGCAGTACAACGCATGCGTGGTTAACACGAAAGCCTTTACCACGCATACCTTTACTACGAGGTTTGTAGTAAAGGTATATGTGGTAAAGGTTAAAGGTAAAAAAAGGGGGGCTTGGGGGGGTCTCCCCCCCAAAAAAGAAACTCACCTGAAGTCACGTCGGGTATCAGCGTCGTTTAAGAGAAAACGGAAAATAAACTTCCGCTTTCTCTTAACGACGTATGACGTCACCACGCTAGTAATTGTGGTAAATGTTATGCATGGTAAACAAATTCCGTTGTAACGCATGCGTGGTAAAAGCATGCGTTGCAACGGAATTCGTTGGAACGTCATATATTCGCTGGTGCGTCACTTTTTGTGACACAACAGTGGCGTAAAAAATGCGCCTTGTTGCGCCATATTTACAAAGTGACGCATCTAGGTAGATGCGTCACTTTGTAAACCCCTGCGCCACATTATACCTGTGCCAGGTATAATGTATGCAAGGGGGGCGTATTAGCGCAAGGAAGGGTCATAGAAGTTATGCAGTGAAATCTATAAGATTTCACTGCGTCACTTTTAAGATGCCGTTGCGTCAAAATCTTGCGCCTGCCTCACAGCAGGCGTAAGACTGACGCAGGCCCTTTCACATGGGGCTTGCCCCATGTGAAAGGACGCATTGCTGGAGTTGCGTCACTTTTGTGACACACTCCAGCAATGCGTCACCTTTGCGCTTACAGATACGTCAGAAATACTGACGCATCTGTAACTCCTTGCGACATGATGCGTCATACATTAAATATGACGCATCAGGAATGTTACAAGGAGTGCGCACTGAGAAGTGACGCATCGCTGCTTTCACGCAGCGGTGCGTCATTTCTCATAAATAAGGCCCAATGTGTTTTACCTTTGTATTTTCTACTTAGAGTGGAGGGAATGTGTGTGGTGCCAAGTGGACATATATGGTTTGGATTGGAATTGTTAATTGTGGAATTGTGTTGCGTTGATTGGATCTGTGTAGTGAAACAATGTGGCAGGGTGTGCAGTGTAAATATGTGGTCTTGAGTGGAGTGGGATTGTGTGTCTTGGAGTGGGATTATCTGGAATGGTATTTTGTGTTGTGGAGTGGTATGTAGTATACTTTACTTATGTGGGGTGCTGTTAAATATTGCAGCATGATGTGGAATTGTGTGGTGTAGGTTGGATGTATGTGGTGTGTTGTGCATTTGTGGTGTTAGTCTGAATTATGTAGTTTGTTGTGAATTATGTGGTGTGGAATGGAAATGTGTAGAGTTGAATTATGTGACGTGGAAGTTATGGTGTTGAGTGAAATTATGTTGAGTGGTATTATAAGGCATGGTGTGAAGTGTAGCTATGTGCAGTGTTGCTACGTGGCATAAATTGAATTTATGTGGAGTGTATCACTGCGCATGCGCGAAGGATCAGCGCTCCGGAGACGCCGACCGAAACAAGGACACCATTCCCCCAGGAGTTCTTAGAAAATTCCTTCCAGCACCCGTCCAAATTCAAGTGGGACGCTGTGCTGATCGAACACCAAGCCCCACCGATTGAGGTCATTGCACCCCGTTGGGCCCGACCGAAGGTTCGCCACCCTTGAGTATATCTACACGGTCCGTTGGCATAAATAAGTGTAATTCCGCTACCCTCCAGTGAGCGCGACCGCCTGCACCCCAGTACTCTACATCTGTGAAGTGGCCTTGCAGACCAGTAGGATAACTTCCTCGGCCCTGATGAGAGTCCCTTCATTGTATAGGACTCGAAACGCGTAGGCCCCTTGCAGAGTGCTGCTCTCTTTACACTGAAAATTCAAACAACTGTGAATTCCGAAATCCTGAACATGTGTACATACAATGTGTGATACCATCTAAGTTGTTTATGATTAATCTCTAATTTTTGTATATATGTTTAGATATATGGTATATCACAGATGAATATTGTATGAGCAGCCTTTGTTGTTTTTGTTTCCCCCTTTTTCCTCTTCTAATCTTTGTGTTGTTAATTCTTTTTCGTGATCATTCTCTAATTCTATGTATATATGGATGCATGATTTTGTATGTTTGTGATATGGATGACTAGATGAATGAGTGCTGTATATATAATGGTGTAGTGTTGTATAAAATGCACTAAATTGTTTAAAAAATTCCCTTTTGAAAAGAATTGAATAAATCGCTATTAACTAGCAACAGCGTAGGTTGGAATTTTTTCTAACTTATGAACAAAACCTTCAGGTTAAATCAATATCTCAGTTCTGGCATATCTTTTGGTTTATTATGTTTAAATGCTCAGCCTAACTGATGTAGAGCAAACTCCCCGTTGTTCTTTGAGTGGTATTATAAGGCATGGTGTGAAGTGTAGCTATGTGCAGTGTTGCTACGTGGCATAAATTGAATTTATGTGGAGTGTATGTATGCAGTATAGAGTAGAGCATAATTATGTGGTGGTTAATTATGTGGAGCTGAGTGGTATTATGTAGAGTGTTATTATGCTGTGTGATAAATTGTGTGGGGATGAATTGTAGAATTGTGTGACGTGTGGAATTATGTGGCATGGTGTGGTGTATAATTATGCGGAGTGGAATTATGCAACATGTTGCAGAGTTGTATTTTTTGGAAGGTTATTTATGTGTTTTAGAGTTGAGTGTAAATATGTTGTATGAAGTGTAATTATATAGGTTGACGTGGAATTATGTGTAGTTGAGTTGTGTGGAGTGTAATTATATGGTTGGGAGTGGTATTAAGTTGTGTGCAATGTTATTCTGTGATGTGGAATTATTTGATATGGAGTGAAGTGGAATTAGTGTATTTTTAGGATTGTAATAATGTGGTATGGAATGTTGTAGGGTAAAATTATTTATAGTTGAATTGTGTGGTGTGGAAATATAAGCATTGGCATAACACAGGCCCCAGGGGTGTAACACAGGCCCCCGCAGTCCCCGTTTTGTAGGGGGGCCTGTGCTCCAGGGGCCCCTCAACAGTACCAGCACGCACTACACATCCGTGACCATCTAGGTTGGGTAATGAATTAATATAGGTAGGTTATGTAACTGAGACTCGCTCTAGACTTTTCTTCATAAATTAAATGGTAACATTTAAAAAATTGTAATGGTGCACACTGCGCAGCGTGCAGATGTCTCCACCGCCGCGTCTGCGCGGTCTTACTCTTCACCCTTAGGGTGGGGCTGGTGACCAATTGTCATGCTCATTACTGACTGGTGAAGCGAGGAGGCATCACATGCGACAGCAAGTGCCGGCCATAATTTAATTATTTCGCTGGCTAGCCTTGTTTGCCCTGCCTTCTGCGGCCCGTGCAGGTGAGTCTGTCTGTTTCCCCAGTCTATGCCACCCCCTGCAGACAACTGCACGCCACCCAAAATTCATTGCGATGACCACTTGTATGCGTAAGGTCTCCAGTTTAGAGTGAAGTCATTTAGTAAAAGAAAGGAGCCTTTGGTACATGAAGGTTGTTTGGAAAAGAGGGGGGGTTATGTTACACATTAAAGATTAAAAGTGCGTGTCATCAGTTTCACCTGCGATTTATGTTGATGTGCGGATTTTACAGAAAACACAAAAATCGTCATTGCAGTTTGTGAGCGCAAAAACATTTACCCTTCACCTATGAATTTACACCTTTGTCTGTGACTTTGGGAGAAGTTTCCCGGTTTCGCCCGACTTTGTCAAGACAAAGTGGTACCCACTTCTCCCCAAAATTGACCCGATTTCTTGTCTCTGATTTCTAGTTGCAGACTGATGTCAATTCTGAAGGGGCGGGTCCAGCTGAACTGGACATCAGGGTGTGACTGAGTGGAGTGGGGGGAGGGTTGGGCAGAGAGGGTGAGGATTGGGGCTGTGGTGGCAGTGGTGCTACATAAATTGCAGCTTGCAGAAAAAATGGTTTCTAGCTCAGACAGATAAAAGTTACTAAAATACAGCAACATGCATTGCTGCACAGTCGAATGCCCTTCGCTAAAATTGACAGGCCACCTTTCAGTTACTCTTTGCTGTTTGGTTGTTTAACCGAGACTGAGGTGAAACATTTGCTAGAACAGTCTTCAAAGGTGCAAAAATAACAAAAAATTAAGTATAAGTATCACAAAATGTGCGGCATTAGACCGCATAATTTGCCTTTTCGTACTGCATAATTGAATACCTGCAGCATAATTCTCATGGCACTGCATACCATGTACTTCCCCTCTGTTTACTGCTGCTGCAAAGAGCCACCAATCCTACCCCATTGACATTAAGGGAAAAAAATAGCATTTACAGCCTTTCTACGTTACGAAGCATGTTCTACCAGAGGTTGCACGTGACTTCCGTGGAAACAGGCACTAGCGTGTGTAACTCTCTGCTCTTTCTGGACTTTATTTTTTAACACCAGCATAACCTACCTCACTTGCGACCTTTGAACTGTGGGGCGCTCTGTGCACTTTTCTGCCCTGAAGCCTTTGTACTTCACTCAGTAGCAGTAAAAGGATCAATTTTTCTGGTCCATAAATGTCTCCAAATCCCCGACCCTGTGGGACAAGATCACCCAGAATCCTGCCCCAGAAACCTGCCAGCCCCACAGACCTCCCCAGGCACAGAAACCTGCCAGCCCCACAGACCTCTCCGGCACAGAAACCTGCCAGTCCCACAGACCTCTCCGGGCACAGAAACATGCCAGCCCCACAGACCTCTCCAAGCACAGAAACATGCCAGTATCACAGACCTCTAAGAGGCAGAGAAACCTGCCAGTCCCACATACCACTCCAGGCAGAGAATCCAGCCTGTCCCACAGATCTCCCCAGGCACAGAAACTTGCTAGCTCCACAGACCTCCCCAGGCACAGAAACCTGCCAGTCCCACAGACCACCACGGGCATAGAAACCTGCCAGCCCCACAGACCTCCCCAAGCACAGAAACCTGCGAGTCCCACAAACCTTCACATGCACAGAAACCTGCCATCCCCACAGACTTCTCCAGGCAGAGAATCCTGCCAGCGCTACAGGCCTCCCCAAGCAAAGAATCCTGCCATCCCCACAGACCTCCCCAGGCCGAGAAACCTGCGAGTCCCACAGACCTGCCAGCCCCACAGACCTCTCCAGGCAGAGAAACCTGCCAGTGCTACAGGCCGCCCCAAGCAAAGAATCCTGCCATCCCCACAGACCTCCCCAGGCAGAGAAACCTGCGAGACCCACAGACCTAACCAGGCAGAGAAACCTGACAGTCCCACAGACGTCCCCAGGCAGACAAACCTGCCAGTCCCACAGACCTCCCCAGACACGGAAACTTGCTAGCTCCACAGACTTCCCCGGGCACAAAAACCTGCCAGCCCCACAGACCTCCCCGGGCAAAGAAACCTGCCAGTCCCACAGACCTCACCGCTGGGGCACATGAGAACGTTTTTATATTTTTGTGCTGTGTAAATAGAATAAGCTTACTATGGGCTAATTATTGTTGCTATGTCAGTGCAAAATTAATTTGTTCAGTTTTTTACCTGGTGTTAAAGTGAATGTCTTATGGCATGAAGTTGTAGGTCTGTTGTTTTTCTAATGAGATAGCTCCATAACTGAAATAAAAGGCATTTCTGGCATCTTCACAGTGGCGTAAGATAAGCCCCGACAGCCTCCTCAGTGCAGGGTGGGCCCTCAAGCTCCAGGGGGCCTCTCTGCAAAAGTGGTTGGTGGTGGCCTGGGGAGGGGGCCCCCTTCATGTACTTTTCAGGGGGCCCCCCTCAACTTTCGTTACGCCACTGCTTAAAAGTATTTAGCCATGCAGCACATTATCCTGGGTGTTATATCTACTGTTCTCATTTAGCCTTACACAATACCCTGTACGTGAAACACGATTGGAACTCGCAAGCAATGTACTGAAGCAACACATTTTTAAATTGCTTCAATACCTTGTAAAGGTAGTATATAAGTACGATAATAAAATACCACGTTTGAAGCAGTGGAGGCTACTGATAATGTGTACATTGGGGGAATAGAGACATAAAACAAGGTGAATATATGTCATACTGCCCAAGTTGTGAACTCTAGAAGCACGCAACTGGTTTTAAATTTTGCCTTCCCCATCGGCACTGAAATTAGCAAATCTTGGGCAAATTACTTTGTCTCACTGTCCGTCCGATACCTTTTATGTTACACCCGGGAGTGCTATTAAACAGGTCGAACTCCCAGAACAGTGAACAATAATGCATTTATGTTTCTTTGATCATGAGAAAGGGATACAATGTTAGTTAAATAAGTATGTTTTGACATGTAAGGTGTCAGCGCCTTTAAAGAAATTATCCTGGTACGAATGTAGCTTGTTTTATTATGTATGTTAGTCACACTTCTATCTAACGGTATTATGCCATGTTTTGGGAATCCTCTGCAAAGCAGAAAAGGGACATTGAAGTGCATACTGCAAGGTGCTGCGCGACATATGTTATGTTGATTTGTATTGCGGTGTGATGCCTCGCAGTGTTAAACAGTGTGCATGCAGCCTGTCTAGAAGGTTAGAGAATGTCATTAATGCCACATTTTTGGCTTTGAGCTGAGACTGGAAGAACGGGTAGGGCAGTGCTATTAAAAATACAGCAGACACTTGTGACATGAACAGGCCAGCTGAACAAGCGTTGGCAATGTCAATTGCTCTCGGCATATTGATGAGTTTAGTGGTGTATTTGTTATTATAAATATATTAATATACTATGTTTAGTATCAAATGAATAAGTTAGCAGGTTAGAAATGACTTCAGAAGTAGCAGAATAGTAATGCAGCAGTTTTAGTAGTAAATGTTGTATGGCCTGTACATCATCTGTGGTCACTAGAGTTATAATCTGACTTGTCTAGATCTTCTAGCATTGTAGTGTGGTTTATGAGCCTCTTTTTGCGTGCATGTTAAGATAGCATGGCTTATTAGGAGTTTAAACGCCCTTTTACCTTTTGCTGCTTTTGCACACAACACTGCTTAGCTGTATTTGCAGAGTTGGCTTTCACGACGGTCTATACATGGGAAAAGGTTGTTTTTTCGACATCTCTAGACATACATCGTGCCCCCAGTCTGTACAGTGAGTGCTGAGCCGCCAAGGTTATCATAACGTGCGAGCATGTTTATCGGCGTGTCCGTGTAATACATTCTGGACACAACATTTTGGCAGCTGCAAGCCGAGTAGGATTCTGACGCCTTTATCATAGCACACTTGCCATAATTTCACACACTTGGAAGATTCCAGGCATGCAGAGAGACTAACCGGTCCTGATGTAATTTACACTTACTGAGAGAGCAGGTAAATGGGGTCCCCCTAACAAAGCTCAAGAGACCTTCTATAGTTTTATAATACATATTTCCTATATAGGGAGGGTGTTTAAACTAGGCACTTTTATCACCTGTTTGCACTATCATTGTAATATGATCCCTCCTTTTGTATTTTATGGAGTTGTAATCATGCTGGCCATATTATTTTTAATCATATGTATGCTTATGTTGACTAAAACACTGCACTTGAGATCACGTTGTTAAAATAAATATTTTAACCTCACCGTGTCTCTTTTTTACTCCTGTTGTGGACTGTTATGAGAGTGTAACAAAAGAGTGTTCTCACTTCCCACCATTCCTGAGATGGTCCTAAGTCGCATGTTCTAGGTTGTCTAATCATTGGTTTCTTTGCTATAGGACGAGGAGCTAATGTGACATTGATTGCTAGTCTGGTAGGGGATTTTGGGTACTAATGTGAGTTTTTGACACACCCTAATTCACTAAGGTCCTGAGTCTCTGTGCACAGTTCTGTGTCTGAGCAGAATCCCTGCAACATGGCGCGTGTGATCTTATTGTGAGACACTTGAGTAGTGCTTATATCAGTCTACGACCCCTTTACTATTGTATCTGGTTGACGGTAGTAATGGATAAATAACCTACCTATAGTTACATAGGTTTCTTCAAGCTTGATAACATTAAAACGGTTTTCTGTTTGAATTACTACCCAGTTGTGCCTCTTTGTTTTGCATTGTACTTCACTATACTGTTTTGATATGGCTGCGGTTGATATCCCTGTCTAACAAAAGGGAGTTTGGCCCATGCGGACAGAGGTGGGGTAAGGGCCCAAATACTTTGTAAAAAAGAAAGAAACCCACACTTCAATGCGTTTTTCACCATTCAATTTTGGATGGAAAAGATAAACAAAGCTTAATATGTTTACCAAGGCGGTTATTTGCGCCGTTTTTATTCCTCAATTTTGTGGAAAAAAAGCTTAGCATGTGCAGAGAATTTACACTGTCATTAGCGTACCAGCCAACTAGGTTGAAATGACTAAACAACACAAAACATAAATTTACAAGCATAAACAATATGAAAGCATATAGCAAGTGATAAGAAAAAGTTTTGGTTTGCAACAAAGTGAATAACAAAGTGAACATGTATCACAAAGGCAGGGAAAGATGTCAATGTATTCTTTCAATAACATCAGTAAACGTGTTTAAGCAAACTTATTGTCATCAAGAAGCAATTATTGCTCAAAAAGCAGCCTTTCAATGCAGCAGCATGAAAACACAATAACCTCTCGGATACAATGTTTTTAAGGTTATAGATTCCTAAGTGCTTTTAGACATATTTCAAAAGTTAGGACATAATCCTGTTCGACTACGCGTTTCGAGTTTGTGGGGTTTCTTCACAAACTCTCTTCAGGGCCAAGTGAATTCTTTCCCCTGTTCCTTCACCTCAGGGGACTTGAGGTAAATTTTAGTTCATCCAGAGTATAAAAATAGGATTTTTCGGGTCTGTGCGTTTCCTGGATGTATGGTTCAGAAGAATTAAAGTGGACGCTGCAATTTTTGTTTGGCAAACAGGGAACTGTTTGCCATTCAGTCTCACTGAAGGAATGAGGAAGTGATACACGCTGACACAACAGCAGATTCATTCATTGAACACCAAAATGGGACCGGCCCGCCCCAGGACCCTCCCCGCATAAAGAAGATTCGGATGCGCTTACCTCCAAACAAAAATTGCAGCGTCCACTTTAATTCTTCTGAACCATACATCCAGGAAACGCACAGACCCGAAAAATCCTATTTTTATACTCTGGATGAACTAAAATTTACCTCAAGTCCCCTGAGGTCAAGGAACAGGGGAAAGAATTCACTTGGCCCTGAAGAGAGTTTGTGAAGAAACCCTACAAACTCGAAACGCGTAGGCGAACAGGATTATGTCCTAACTTTTGAAATATGTCTAAAAGCACTTAGGAATCTATAATCTTAAAAACATTGTATCCGAGAGGTTATTGTGTTTTCATGCTGCTGCATTGAAAGGCTGCTTTTTGAGCAATAATTGCTTCTTGATGAAAATAAGTTTGCTTAATTACGTTTACTGATGTTATTGAAAGAATACCTTGACATCTTTCCCTGCCTTTGTGATACATGTTCACTTTGTTATTCACTTTGTTGCAAACCAAAACTTTTTCTTATCACTTGCTATATGCTTTCATATTGTTTATGCTTGTAAATTTATGTTTTGTGTTGTTTAGTCATTTCAACCTAGTTGGCTGGTACGCTAATGACAGTGTAAATTCTCTGCACATGCTAAGCTTTTTTTCCACAAAATTGAGGAATAAAAACGGCGTAAATAACCGCCTTGGTAAACATATTAAGCTTTGTTTATCTTTTCCATCCAAAATTGAATGGTGAAAAACGCATTGAAGTGTGGGTTTCTTTCTTTTTTACAAAATGCGGTTGATATCCCAGCACACAGTCGTGTAGCTGTGCCTAATCATTTGCAGGAATACCTCGTTTCTATGGAGGGACAGGCAGTGGTTTTTGTAGTCTCTGCTGACGTGGCGTACCCGTTTGAGTTGTATTACCCCAGGGTCACGTTTCCTGTGGTTGATGCTAATTCTGGTGTTTTTCACACTTATACAGAAAATTGCTTCTGCTTTTAACCCACCTAATCTATTCCAGGATACAGGAACCACCTCACTAAACACCATGACTCCAAAATTAGATGAGTTTCCACTGCTGGATGAGAACTCACTTGGAGCCCTCATGTTGAAAATTAAATCTGGATCTCCTACCGACCCTGCCCCCCCCTGCCAGCTTGTAACAATTGAGGATACCATCAAACCTGTTATTCTTAATATGTTGAACGCTTCTATTACTATAGGCTCAGTGCCCACTGCTTGGAATTGTGCCCAAGTTAAGGCTCTACTGAAAAAGCCTACCTTGGACCCGGAGAACATGGCCAACTACCGACCTATCTCTCTCCTTCCGTGGGTCAGCAAACTTTTAGAAAAACACATCAACACGTCCATTACCCAATTCTTAGAAAATCACCATCTCCTCCATGATTCCCAAGCTGGTTTCCGTCCCAAATTGGGAACTGAGGCGGCTCTTTTGGCGGTAACTGAGCTGGCCAGGAAACAAATGGATCAAGGCGGCACCACAGCAATCATGGTGCTCGACCTTAGTACCGCCTTCGACACTGTCAACACCAGCATTCTCCTACGCCGCCTCTATCAAATGGGAATGTCTGGGAAGGCCATGCACTGGCTCCAGTCTTTTCTGGGGAACCGCTCCTTTGAGGTTGTTGAGGGCACCACCCATTCAAAAATCTGGCCCTTGGATCAAGGTGTGCCCCAGGGCTCTGCTTTGAGCCCTACTCTTTTTAATATTTATATGCAGCCTCTAGCTGATATAGTGCACTCGTTCGGCCTTGACATAGTGACTTACGCCGATGATACACAATTAGTTGTATCTATGAACCAGTCGGACTCTTCCCCTTCAAATCTAAGCAACTGTCTGGTAGCGGTCGCTCAGTGGATGGCCACCCCGCATTTAAAACTAAATGGCGAGAAAACGGAGCTCATGATGCTAGGCAACTCAGCCATCCCCAGTCCTTTGTCGGACTGGCCCTCGTGTATGGGCCCCCCGCCCCTACCAAAGTCCCATATAAAGAGTCTAGGCATCTGGCTGGACACTAATCTCAGCTTCTTGCAACAAGCCACTACTCTGTCCGCCACATGCTTTGGGCTCATGCGTATGCTGAGAAAGGTGCTACCACTTCTCCCCTTCGAAGCCCGCAGAATAATGGTGCAAGCCATTATTTTGTCCCGTTTGGACTATGGGAACTCCCTATATTTAGGGGCTCCCACCTCCACAATAAGGAAGTTGCAGGTGACACAAAATGCTGCAGCCCGCCTTTCATTAGGCCTCAACAAACGGCAATCAGGTACCATGGCCTTGAGGAAACTGCACTGGCTTCCCATCAAGGCCAGAGTGTTGTTCAAATCCTTGTGTATCATGCACAAAGCCATGTGGAAGATTGCCCCCACCATGATTTGCTCGCTAGCAAAACCCTACCTTCCTCACAGATCGCTGCGATCTAGTACTGCTTTCCTGGCTACTGTCAATAAGATCAGACGCACCAGATGGGGTGGGCGTTCCTTCTCCTGGAATGCCGCAAAGGAATGGAACTCTCTGCCCACTCTCCTTCGTAGTGAACCCAGCCTTTTAAAATTTCGGAAGGATCTGAAAACCTATCTGTTCGTTTAACTTTCTTCCCCTTGCAATAGTCTGACTATACACAGCGCTACGAGGCCTCCGGGTTGTTTGCGCTTTATAAAACCCGATTAATAATAATAATAATAATTATACCCCTGCTGATGCTCCTGCAGTGTACGCTCCATATCTGACAGTAGAAATTCTGATTTCTGCTTGGCAGCATGCCGTTTGTTTAATGGCACCCTCCCACATGTTAATACAGCGGTTAGTCAAGGACCGCTGTGCATTCCAGGCGCTACTTGGCCGTTTTAGCTGCATACACCCTGCATCCTCAGGCGGGTACAATGACAGCTCGACAACTGAGGCCCCTATATGCCTCTGCAATTGCAGTTATCAGGGGTCTGGTTCATTACGTTACTCGCAACCTCCCAAGGGGGCCCGGGTGGTGCAGCACATCCAGTTGGCGGTGGCGGACTTAAACTTATTCCCGTCATGGTTAATGCGGTCATGGGCAAGCGTCCCCAAGATAGGGAGGAAATGCCTTTTTGGCTTGCCTAGAAATTTGACCAACTGAAAGCAGTGTTTCCTAATACAAGTCCTATTGAGAAATAAGGGATACTAACAGTTAGTTTGCAGAAAGATTTAGTGCCTGACGTAAATCAATGTACAACTTGGGGGTTGATTTTTTGCAGCAGTCTACACTAGGTGCTTTGGCACCCCGTCGATGACTGTACTGCCCTCTGTGATCAAATGAGTTCATGATGAACACGGACCAGAGGCGGCCGGGGAGTTAGGAATGCGGCTCATGGGAAAGTTTGACATGGTACACGATCTCGTCCTTGCTATTGTCAAGGGGTATGCGGTAAGTTTCCAAGTCTCTAATGCTCTGCGCGATGTCCCTGATGCCGATAAACCCAGTCAGTTGCCGAAAAATTATTACGGAGGCTTATAAGACCGTTGGCCGTAATAGTTTAGGTGTTAAGCCTTTCGCTAAGAACGAAAAACAACAGCAAACTAAACAAGGGTCATCTGATAAGGATGACGGCCCAAAAGTTCAGAAACAAAATTGGAGTAAGAACAAAAAAACAGGGTAAGCAGCAGGAACAGAAACAGGGTCCCGTCTGGCTTCACATACACCTGCCCCTGTTGAGCGTAAATATGATTTGCACGACCACAGTACTATGAAGTCACCTGATAGGTTTCAGGTTCCTGAACAACGTTCTCCTTGCTCTTTGCAGGAAACATTGGTAACAGCCACCGGTGGAGGAGGCGGTGGCACAGGTCAAGGTGCCCAACAGAGCCATGAGCAGACTTGTAGGGCTGACTGAAAAGGCACGCAGGACGAGACACCGCGTCAAAGACCCTAGTTTCAGAAGAAAAAGGTTGCTGCTGTAACAGCGAGATATGTCACAGATAGTGAGAACGCAGCTTCGGAATCTGACATGGGCGCTAACACTGGTCCTAAGTCGCATGTTCTAGGTTGTCTAATCATTGTTTTTTTTTGCTATAGGACGAGGAGCTAATGTGACACTGATTGCTAGTCTGGTAGGGGATTTTGGGTACTAGTGTAAGTATTTGGCACACCCTATTCAGTGAGGTCCTGAGTCTATGGTGACAGTTCTGTGTCTGAGCAGAATCCCTGCAAAAGCAAGGCCACTCGTCAATGCAAAACAACACTGTGCAGCATGCAGCATATGAATTTAATTTTACTCCCTTTCTCTGGTGCAAAATGCTAATACCCCACCACTACAGTGGAGGGATCTAACGCAGGTTTTAAGAAGTCCAAATGCAAACTCAATTACATTTCTGTCCTAGAGTGCATCTCATTATCTCCGCCTTGAGATTGAATGATGGGGCCACGCACGGGTGTCATAAGTTTTCAATTATAGGATAACCAATCATCTAAGTCAAAATTAAGCAGACAAGTAGATGTTAAAAATACTATAGATATCATATGTAGGAATAGCCTGTCCCTTTAAAAATAAAAAATAAATGTGTGGCTTTATACTCACCTAACAGCCGTATTCTTTGTGTTTTTTATGAGTGATATCTCATCATTTTTGTGTTTTGTTGCCGCTCGGACCTTGCCTGATAGCTCTTTTGTTTAAAATTGTATACTTGCTAAAAAACCTTGTTTTAAAACCACTCGAATCGCGAATTGATTTTACCTTAAATTTGTACTTTGTTGTCCTCTGCCGCACCCCTGGCGTTCCTCCAGCTCCCCACCCATATGCCTCAGCCAATCGGCCGGTAGGAGGAGGAGCTTGGAGGCGGGGCCAGGCATTTAAAACTGCTGCAGCGCGGGAAGCGGGCAATTTTGTGTTTTGCTGCCGCGCGGACCTTGCCTGATAGCGCTTTAGTTTAAAATTGTATATTTGCTCAAAACCTTGTTTTAAAAACCACTCAATTTGCGATTTCATTTTACCTTAAAATTGTACTTTGTTGTCCTCTGGCGCACCCCTGATGTTCCTCCAGCTCCCCACTCATAGGCTTCACCTAATCAGCTGGTAGGAGGAGGAGCTTGGAGGCGGGCCAGGCATAAATGCACATCTCCACGCGGAAGCGCAGTGTACGTGCGCAGCGGAGGCGCCGGTGGCGCGCCAAAGGCAAGCCCATCTGCGCCCGTCCATGCCCGAACGGGCCCAGGGGCCACAAATTCTGGCCAAACCACCATCTACTACTTTATGGCCTTAAGTTCGCTGGTGCAACCACAAGTCCCGTTAGATCCTGCTACTTATAACCGCATCTGGCCAACGGAATCCTGCAAGATAAGGGGGGCCACTCCACTTCATCTTCTTCGGTTCCCTCTCTCCCTTCCACCATTGGCCCCATCTCAGATAATTCAACCAACCTCCATGTGCTCTACCTCAACACTCTTTCCCTGGTTAAACACCAGCTGGACATCTTCATGATGCTAATTTCAGTAAAACTGGATGTCTTGTTGGTTACTGAAACCTGGCTCACTCAGGACTCTACGCCGGATATCTTAGCGGCACCCCCCTCGGATTATTACATCCTGGCTGTCAATCTGCCCTGGAAGACGTGTTGCTGCCATTATACATAAAAACCATAAGTTTGTCACTATGACTCCCTTTAAATTGCCAGAACCTAGTCATCACACTTGGCACTAACACTTGGTCTTTTGCACTGGTGCTTATCTATTGCACCCCCCAGTCCATGCCCTCCTTCCCACTCTCCTTAAGTGAGCAAATGGCCAACCTCGTCATGAACCACGCTAGGGTCTTACTTATCAGTGACTTGAACTATTGGTTCAATGACGATCTTGGCAGGCCACATGCAGTAGAACTTTCCGAATTACTCTCCAACTTAAATCTGTCCCAGCACTTATTTTCCCCAACTCATATAAAGGGGCACACCCTGGACCCTGCCCTACCTCAGCCTTGTAGGAGGCTGTCATCTGCATCCTACAAGGCTGAGGTAGGGCAGGCCTGGGAACGTGGGAACAAGAGAACGCCTTCCGCACTCCCCGGCCTTTTTAAACCCCAGTGAGGCCAGACCTGTTCTAACTGGCCTGACCCCCAGCTCCCCCTTGACCCGGAAGCGATCCAATCACTTCCGGGTCACCTGGGAGCCTAATTACCAATCAATGGTGAGGCGCGCTCACCGCGTCACGATGTGGCGGCGGGGGCATGCCACAACATTGGATTGTAGGCGAGGGGGACGCGGGCCAATGCCCCGCCATACCAGCGGCGGGTCTGATACCGGCCCACCTTTCTCGAAGGGACTGTTCACAGGTTGCCTCTTAGCTCATTAAGTGGCAGAAGGGGCCCTTAACGTCCACTCACAACTTCCAGGCGGGTTTGACAGTGCGGGGGGTACGTTTGTCCCTTCGCCCTCCCGTAGAGGACCCCGGGGGTCTGTGACAGCCGCAGGCCCTCCCAAACTACAATTTGATTTCCGGGTTAATTTTGGGCCCTTTGTTGCAGTTACACCAGCACGAAAAGCCCACATTGACTGCAACATCAAGTCATCTAAGAAAGTGCGATGATTGCCACCATGTATTTATTATTTTGGAAACACATATAAAAAAAAGAAGAAAAAAAATCACACAGATGTTGCTGCCTGGGCTGCTTCTTTCAGCACTTAGGAAATGAATGGGAGCATATAGAGGATTGTTCCATTTGGTGAAGGAAAATATACTCCGAGATCTACCAATGTGATTAGATTACACAGGGGCCCCAGGAGAAGGGGTTGGTCGGACTGGACGCCGGTAGTGACTGCTTCATACACAGTTGGAAAGCATGCATATAAAGGGTAGAAATAATACGGTCATGTGGTTGCAATAGTCTAGAGTGGTAGTTGCAAAAGAAGCCCACAGAGGGACTCTGGCTCTAATCTGCCACCTCCAGAAAAATCTGTTCTGTTTGTGCCCTGCATGCTTGCTGGAGGTGGAGGTGGAGGTGGTCGGAAGTGGAAGAGGCTGTGGGTGCAAAGTGGGAGGAATCCAACTTAAGATGCACTCTCTGCGCCCTGTCTGTTGGGGAATTAGTGGTAGTGTGTAATACTTACAAACACAGACTGACTCTCCGAGCCTTGTAAACACTTGGCATAACCCTAAGGACGGCTCTTGCTCCAGAAGATACATGTATTTATGCTGCGCGCACAGAACTACAGAGGTCGGCATAGACGAAGGATAGCTCACTGAACGTCTGCAACCGCTCCTATTTCCGTGACGACTAGTGTAATAAATGCAGAAAAGTGCGAGCCAAAATGGCCATTGCTTTACCCCCTGCACATCTTCCTCTCCGTTATACCCAAAGCCCTTCCTTCTTACATACCCCTTTTCACCAATGGCTGAGTAGCTGGTGTAGGAAAATAGGACCTGCTTCTTATAGTTAACCCCACTTTTTGCTGATGTTTCACTGTTTTCGACTTAGACTGGCTGGGATCCTGCTATCCAGGACCCCAGCCTAGCTGCTTTCTCCTCTAAATTGATTGCATGTACTTTAGGTACACTCCAAGATTGGATTCTGGGGTACCCTTATAAGTCCCTAGTATATGGTATACTATGTACCTCAGGCATAGATACTCCAGAGGCCTCCCATGGGCTGTAGCATGTATTGTGCCACCCCTGAGAGACAACTCAAACTGACACCACAGGTCTGCTACTGCAGCCTGTGTAAGGTGGTGCATGTACCCCTTACTTAGATATAGGTTCACTATATCTACCTTATATCACTGCACATATAAACATATCAGTCACCCTATTCTGCCTTTAATTTTGATGTAGTAGCCCTACATCCATGTCGCCAGTTCGAAACGCAGAGATACCCCATTCGGGGTCGATTCAGGCGCTATATAAATAAATAAATAAATGAATAAATAAAGATGGCAGGCCTTATCAATGCAGAAGGCAGGGTGCTGGGTTTTATGTGAGAGGGTGCCCATGCATTAGCAGAGCCCCCTCTGCAGCCTGCGGAAGCTATTTTCTGGGGTTGTTTGTGATGCAGCCAACCATATACTTTTATGTGCATTATAACCTTGCGGTAAATGCTAACTTTAAAACGGCTGCTTAGAAACATGTCATGTTTGGTGTCAAACACTTTGGAATCATACCTCCCTACCAGTAACTGGTGGGGGAGTTATGATTCCATCCTCCTAAAGGGACATATGCGATACACTGGTACACCCGGTACCAGCTTTCTCGACCTGGGCATCACAAAATGGATGCTGCAAGCCACAGACATGAGTCTGCCCTCCTGCTACTGAGCCAAGCTCGAGGAGGAAGGCTTGACAATAGGCTTCCTGTCACAGGGAGGTGTAACCACCTCCCAGACAGGCTTTAGTGTATTGGGGCTGGGTGGGTGCACTCTGAGAGTGCTTTGATGTCTGCACATGGGGCACATTTGGTATTCCTGTGCATAGTCCAGTTCAAACCAGTTTCAGAAGCCATTGGCTCCTGCTCTGGCCCAAAACTGGACAAAGGACATGGGAGAAGCCACCAATCTGTCCTGACCCTCCCAAAGGTGGGTCCCTAGAGTTTGTCCCACCCCTTCCTTGGGTATAAAGAAGGAACCCCTGACTACAGTACTTTATATTTTACCTGGACTAAACTCTGCTACAGAAACCGAGTACTTCGATGATCAGCATGATGCTGGACGAATAAAGAATCTCCCTTGGAGTAAAGGAGTTACTCCCCTGCTAAGCAGGCACCTAAATGCATCTGACCGGTTTGCATCTCCAAAGCTCCTGAGTACTCTGAAGATTTCTGCAACACAGGAAATGGGTTCCTAAGGTCTCTGAGGTTGATCTATGCTCTCAGCAATTCTGAGTCCCCTATCCTTTGTGGGTACCGTGCAACCTGAACCCCTGTGCATCATGCTCTTTTGCAGCAGCAAATGCCTTCCGGCGATCCCTGAGACTGTGCTTTGGGTTACTTGTAGTCCTGACCCCAAGCAGTATTTCCACTGAAGATTTCCTGGCTACACTCCATGAGTGTTCCGTGGGCTGGTATTTTGTGATTCCTCTTGAGGTCCCTTTGCGATCCCTGGTCTGTTGGCCTGTGGGTCCCTGTGAAGGGAACTTTAACTTTCTGTGGGAATTCCTGGTTGCTCCAGATGTGCCCTGACTGTCCATTGCATGGAGAGTCCCCAGGACCTTGCTGGTCCTCACCAAAGCTGATTTCGTCTGACCGCATGGGTTGCAGTTGCCAAGGCTTGTTGGTGTTCCATACAGACACTGACCCCCCAGCACTTGACATCCTTTGTGGGACAGCTCACCTCTGGACTTTGGTCATCCTCAGCATCTCCTGGTCCCCGTGGCTGCAGTGTCAAGCATCATGTCAACTCACCTGAAGCACCCAACATCGGTGGGCATTCGTTTACTGAGCCCCTGGTCACCCTGAAGTGTCCCAGACTCTGTCCCCTCTCCATTTAGGTTCTTCTCACCTCAAATCCATGCTTGGATTCCACAGACACATTTTCTCCTCACAGCATCAGCACTTAACCGTATCACGCCATTGAAAATGACGAAGATTTCTGACTTCACTTGACACCTATGCACCCGGCTTCCCTATGTTGCTTAACACGAGAACTCTGATGCTCACAAGGGTGCTGGCCTTAGAACCTTCTAAGTCTGAAAGGGTTTGCTCGAAGTCCTCTCCGAAGTATCCTTAATCTCTAAAATTCCCACCGCGACTTTCCCATAGAGTTTTACGGAGCTCGCGCCTGTGTTATCACACTGCCTCCATCCTCCGTGGGTCCCCTGTGTCACTACCTTGGGTGGTTCCTTGGGGTCCCAGCGATTCTACGTGCTCTAGGCACTGTGTCTAGTCAAGTCATGGTTGTCATACCACTTTCTTAGTATATGGTTTGGTCTCCCCCTGGAGCCCACTGTGTATTGTGCTATTTACTGTCGTTCTAGTGATTTAATATTGTGTGCTTTGTTCTCTAATCTCATAAAGAGGTTAGTCGAGAGTGTTTAATAATAAATACATATATTCTATATATTCCTTTTATGGTTCTTCTTTCATTTGGTCATTCAGGAGGTTCTGATCTAGTAAACCACGCTGCTTTACATTCCTTCCAGACTTAGCCTGTAGGCTGCTCTCCATAGCTACCAATAGGATAGCTTTCAATAAAGGCTGTCTTAACCTAATCATCATTAAGAGACTGGTACAAGGTGCCCACTATACAAGTGGACTGGTACAAGGTGCCCACTATAATTAGTGGTCAGCATATACCAGGCCAACTTCTCACATTGCCGTGCAGCGGTTGGATTCAAGCTTGCTATTGTTTTACCAGATAAATCTCATTGAGTGATTAACTGAAAACCACTAATCAATCAATCAATCAGTGACACTTATAGAGCGCGCTACATACCCGTAGGGTCTCAAGGCGCTGAGGGGGGGGGGGGGGGTGCCGCTACTGCTCGAACAGCCAGGTCTTCAGCTTCTTCCTGAAGGAGAGGTGGTCTTCGGTCAGGCGCAGGTCGGGAGGGAGGGAGTTCCAGGTCTTGGCGGCCAGGTAGGAGAAGGACCTTCCTCCTGTAGTCGCTCTTCGGATGCGGGGGACGGCGGCGAGGGCGTGGTTGGCTAATCGGAGGTGGCGTTTGGGAGCATAGAAGTTGACTCGGCTGTTGAGGTAGCTCGGGCCTTGGTCGTGTAGGGCTTTGTGTGCGTGGGTGAGGAGGCGGAAGGTGATTCTCTTGTTGACGGGGAGCCAGTGAAGGTCTCTCAGATGTCCGGAGATGTGGCTGGTTCGTGGGATGTCGAGGATGAGTCTGGCTGAGGCGTTTTGGATCCGCTGGAGTCTCTTCTGGAGCTTGGCGGTGGTACCGGCGTAGAGGGCGTTGCCGTAGTCCAGTCGGCTGGTGACGAGGGCCTGGGTGACGGTCTTCCTGGTCTCTGTGGGGATCCACCGGAAGATCTTCTGTAGCATGCGTAGGATGTTGAAGCACGCCGAGGAGACGTTGTTGACTTGCCTGGTCATGGAGAGGGAGGAGTCCAGGATGAAGCCCAGGTTTCGTGCATGGTCTGTCGGTTTGGGTGCGGTGCCCAGGGCGGGAGGCCACCAGGAGTCGTCCCAGGCGGAGGGTGAGGAGCCCAGGATGAGGACCTCCGTCTTGTCCGAGTTCAGTTTCAGGCGGCTGGTCGTCATCCACTCGGCTACCTCTTTCATCCCTTCGTGTAGGTTGGCTCTGGCGGCGGCGGGGTCGTTGGTCAGGGAGAGGATCAGCTGGGTGTCGTCGGCGTAGGAGATTATGCTGAGGTTGTGTTTGCGTACAATGGCCGCGAGGGGGCTCATGTAGACGTTGAAGAGGGTGGGGCTCAGAGATGATCCTTGGGGGACGCCGCAGATGACTTCGGAGGCCTCTGACTTGTACGGTGGTAGGCGGACTCTCTGTGTTCTTCCGTCGAGGAAGGAGATGATCCATTCCAGCGCCTTGTCCTGGATTCCGATGTTGCTGAGGCGCCGTACTAGGGTGCGGTGGCAGACCGTGTCGAATGCCGCGGAGAGGTCTAGGAGGATGAGGGCCGCTGTTTCTCCATTGTCCATCAGGGCTCGGATGTCATCGGTGGCGGCGATGAGGGCGGTCTCGGTGCTGTGTTTGGCTCGGAAGCCGGACTGTGAGGGGTCGAGGGATCCGTTCGTCTCAAGGAAGGCGGCCATCTGCTTGTTGACGGTCTTCTCGATGACTTTGGCTGGAAACGGGAGAAGCGAGATGGGGCGGTAATTCTTGAGGTCGGTGGGGTCCGCTGTTGGTTTCTTGAGTAGAGCGCTGAGTTCGGCGTGTTTCCAGCTCTCAGGGAAGATGGTGGTGTCGAAGGATGTGTTGATGATGTCTCGCAGGTGGGGTGCGATGACAGCGTCGGCCTTGTTGAAGACGTGGTGAGGGCAGGGGTCGGTCGGTGATCCGGAGTGGATGGAGTTCCTCGTGCAGATGGTGTCTTCGGTGCTGATCGGGGTCCAGGCGTGGAGGGTGGTGGTGGGGGGTGGTTGTTCGGTCGTGGTGTGCGTTGGTTGGTTGTTGAAGCTGCTGTGTATGTCCGTGATCTTGTTGTGGAAGTATGAAGCGAGGGAGTTGCAGAGGTCTTGCGATGGGGTGACGTCGTTGTTTCCTGCGCTGGGGTTGGAAAGCTCTTTCACGATGTTGAAGAGTTCCTTGCAGTTGTGTGCGTTGTTGTCCAACCGGTCCTTGAATGCTGTTTTCTTGGCGGCGCGGATCAGCTGGTGGTGTTTCCGGGTGGCAAGTTTGAAGGAGGTCCTGTTGTCCGGTGTCGGTTCCCTTCTCCAGACTTTCTCGAGGGCTCGGCAGTTCTTCTTGGAGCTCTTGAGTTCGTCGGTGAACCATGGGGCCTTCTTGCTGCCGGGTCTGCTAGGCGGGGTCCTCAGCGGGGCGAGTTCGTCCGCGCAGTTGCTGATCCACTTCGTGAGGTAGTCGGCGGCCTGGGTGGGGTTCGCTGAGCTGGCAGGAGTGTGCTGGCTCAGGGAGGTGGCGAGCTGGTCTGCTGTGATCTTGTTCCAGCTTCTGCGGGCGGCCTGTTGCTGGTGATGGTGGGTCGTCGTTCTCTTGAAGGTGAAGTGGACGCAGCTGTGGTCCGTCCATTGAAGCTCTGTGGCGTGGCTGAAGTCGATGTCTGTGCTGGATGAGAAGACGGCGTCGAGTGTGTGTCCGGCGAGGTGGGTGGGGGTGGACACCAGTTGCTTGAGTCCCAGGTTGGCGAGGTTGTCGAGCAGGGTGCTGGTGTTGCGGTCGTTGTTGTTCTCCAGATGGAAGTTGAGGTCTCCCAGGAGGATGTAGTCAGCGGAGGGGAGGGCATGCGGGCTGACGAAGTCGGCGATGTCCTCGCTGAATTGCGTGCGTGGTCCAGGGGGTCGGTAGATCAGGGTGCCTCTGAGGGTGGTGTTCGGGTTGGTGTGGATCTGGAAATGCAGGTGTTCGGCGCTGGTCAGGGTGTTGTCGGTGCTGGTCGTGAGACGGGTGGTGTTCCTGTGGATGATGGCGATGCCTCCTCCCATCTGGTTGGCGTTTCGGTCCCTCCGGACGATCTTGTAGCCCTCTGGGATAGCGATGGCGATGTCAGGAGCTGAAGAGGCGTTCATCCAGGTCTCCGTGAGGAAGGCAACGTCAGGGGCTGTGGCGTCTAGGAGGTTCCAGAGTTCGATGGCGTGTCTGTGGACGGAGCGGGTGTTGAGCAGGATGCACTTGAGGTGGGTGCTGCTGGTGTTCGACTTGGCGGGTGCTGGTGCGGGGCTGGTCCGGATGCAGGAGAACTTGCAGGCGTGGCAGCTGAAAGGTCCGTGGGTACGTCTTGGAGTGGCTTGATGGCATTCTGGGAGTCGGCCGGTGTTGAGAGCGATGAGGGTGGCGGCTGAGTACGTCAGGCGGGTAGGTCGGGGTCTTCGTGGGCCAGGGGTCCTGGCGCTGGTCGCGATCCGGTCGCGGACGGGCGCAGACGGGCTTACCTTTGGCGCGCCTTCGGCGTACAATCGGCGCGCCCGCTGCGCGTGACCGCTGCACGTTCGCACGGTCGCCATTTAAGGCGAAGTGCGCGGGTGGGCGGAGCAGCTGGGAGGCGGGAGCGGGGAGGGTTACAGAAGAGAAAAAAGGGGCGGGGACAAGCGGCGGTGGCGGGAAGGGAGGGCGGAGGGCGGCGGGGTAGGCGGACAACAAGGAAGGAAGCAAGAACACGGGGAAAATACCTATTAAAACAAAACAGGCACAAAAAAACGCAAAAACAAGGGCAAAAAGAGGGAAAAACAAAGCAGGCACAAATTAACGTAAAAACAAAGGGCAAAAACAACCGCAGCGGCGGCAGCCGGCGATCGGCAAACGAGGCAGCAGCGAGGCAGAGGGCAGGCAAGGGGCACACGCAGCAGCTGGTGGCCGTGCGGCGCGGGGGTGTCCGGTACATATAAATCAAGACTCAAATAAGCAAGTTCTACTGAACTTGGAGTTGGGGTGTCAAGGGTCTAGCAAACTCTTTCTCCAACTCAAGAGAGTTTCAGTTCCCACTAGGTTAGGTAGGTGCCAACACCACATAACACTAGTATGTCTTCTAGGGCGGAAGCCAGTTGCTCCTTGACAACTAAGTATGACACTCTCTCATTCCAAAAATTGAGAAATATGTGTACATATAGGAAACTGAAGACAGGGAGACATGCAAGCACTCAACATCTCATAGAGACTTTGCTTTTAGATGATCTCAGAAAGACTCCAGTGTATGATGAGGCAGGCAAATTGGGTGGGACAGCATAGGAGGAAAGGGCAGGAAGTGGAAACTTCTATGACATGGACTCCAATGCTGACCAGGAGGATCATGATGATTCCAACCTGGATACTCCAATTCTTCCCTCAGATGGGGGAGAAGCTCTACTGGCCCTCTCTTTACTCCACCAGGAAGAGTTAGCAGTTTACCAAGAAGCTCAAGATCTCCTTCTCAGGAGTCTCATAATTCTGGTACTTCTGTAGGGTCCTTAGCTTCTCACAAAAGAGAATTCTCTTATGAGCAGACTGCTTGAGTTTGAGAGAGCTAACCTAAGAATCAAGAGAGAGCAGTTGGCCTTAGATATGTAATCCCTAGAGCTCCAGAGAGCTTCCAGAGGTTTGGGGCTAGAGCCCATGGTGGCAGCAACAGTGTCCCTAGAGGTAGAGAACATACTCATGACCATAGGAACCAGAACAAGATTGTCCCTCCCTATCAGAGTGGGGATGACATCCACAAATGAATAACTGCACTAGAGAGGGCTGTAAAGTACAGAGGGTCCCTCAGAAGCAGTGGGCAGCAATCTTGTGGCTCTCCTTTGCAGACTAAGGTAGAGACAAGCTCCTCACTGTTAGAGAAGAGGATGCTGATAATTACAAAGTCTCGAAGAGTGCTCTGATTTATGGGTTTGGCTTAATCACTGAACAATACAGGATTACGTTCAGAGATACCCAGAAGGCACATACTCAAGACTGGGTTGACTTTGTAGATAGTGCTACTAAGGCTCTGGAAGCCTGGTTACTTGGCAGTAAAAGTGTGTGATTTTAAAGGGTTGTACAATTTAAATTATGAGGGAGCAGATCCTTAATAATTGTCAAGATCAGTTGTTACATCAGTAACTGGTGGACTCTGATCTGACCTCTCCCCAAGAATTGGGTCATAAGGCAGACAAATGGGTCAGAACCAGGGTGAGACAGAAAGTTCAGAACCAAGGTGGTGACTCCAAGAAGCAAGATTCAAAACCCTCAGAAAAGGATGGGGAAAGGGGTAAAGACCAGAAGTCTTCTCAAGGACCCCGAAAATCTTCAACTGGTGGGGAGTCACAATCCAACAAGGGAAAAGGCAAGAAGAAGCCATGGTGTCAAACCTGTAAACAGAAGACCCATTGGACGAGTGATTGTAACAAGTCCAAGGACTCCACTCCAACCCCCCACTGCCCCTAAGCCAACTGTTCCCCTAGTTCAGCTCCAAGTGGTGATACTCAGAATGAGGGTGTAGTAGGGTTATCCCTGGGATCTGAGATGGACTCTGCCCTAGTCAGAGTTCCAACTCAGGCTGTGTGGGTCTGTGATGGAGGCATGGATATTGCCTCCCTATTTGTCAGACCCAGTAATCTAAGCAAATACAGAAAGCAGCCTTTGATAAATGGAAAAGAGGCCTTGGTATTCAGGGACACAGGTGCAAGTGTCACCATGGTGAACAAAGATCTTGTGGCCCCTGACAAATCATACTTGGTGAGATGTACCAAGTGACCAATTCTAGCAATGTCAGGACAGACCATTCCTTGGCAGTTGTTAATTTCACCTGGGGAGGGGTAACTAGCCCTAAGAAGGTTGTGGTAAGTGCAGAACCACTGTTCAATGCTTGTAGGGCAATGATTTAGAAACTTCAGCTTGGACTGTAGTGGAACTCAGGACTCTTGAAGAAATGTTGGGTATCCCTGCAGATGTGTTTGCTATGACTAGGCCACTGACAAACATGTCTTCCACTGAACAGGGCCTGGATCCTGGAAAAATGGACCAGGCACCTTCCAAGAGAAGGAGCAGTAGGGGTAAGGAAGTGTCTTCCCCCCTGCCTCAGAACATAAGTCAGTCTCTTGAAGGAGATGATCTTAGTCCTGAAGAAGAAACTGTTCCAGAGGAGCTAGAACCTGATCAGGTTGAGTTATTGGGGACAGAGGGCCACTCCAGGGTGCATATGAGCCAGGGGCAGCTGAACTGCCCCTCTGTTGAACCCCTCAGACAGCAAGCCATTGCTGAGGCTGCTGGGAGTGCCAGTGGGTCCCAAAGGATCCACTGGGATGATGGACTCTTTTACTCAGAGAGTAGAGACCACAATGCTGGTGCTACCAGGAGGTTGGTTATAACTCTGAAGTTTAGGGTCTTTCTATTGATACTGGCACATGACATCCTATTAGCAGGTCACCTAGGTCAAAACAAGACTTGGGACAGAATTGTCCCTCACTTTCATTGGCATCACATGTCAGAGGATACAAAGGAGTTTTGTTGCTACTGTATCACCTGTTAAACCAGTGGTAAGGCAGGTGGAACTACAAAGGCCTCCCTTATACCACTACCTGTGGTGGGCGTTCCCTTTGAGAGGGTTGGGATTGACATTGTTGGTCCCATGGATCCTCAAACTGCATCTGGGCACAGATTCATACTAGTGATGATGGACCATGCCACTAGATATGCAGATGTAATTCCCCTTAGAACTACCACAGCTCCTGTTGTGGATAGAGCCATACTGGGAATCTTTTCCAGGGTGGGTTTTCCTAAGAAGGTAGTATCAGATAGAGCGGCAAACTTCATGTCTAGTTTCTTGACTGCAATGTGGAAGGAGTGTGGAGTAAATTACAAATTTAACACCCCCTATCACCCACAATGCAATGGGTTAGTTGAAAGGCTCAACAAAACACTAAAGGGCATGATTAAAGGTCTCCCTGAGAAGCTCAGGCGTAGATGGGACATACTTTTGCCCTGTATTCTCTTTGCTTACAGAGAGGTTCCACAGAAGGGGGTTGGTTACAGCCCATTTGAACTTCTGTTGGGACATCCAGTTAGAGGTCCATTGTGTCTAGTGAAGGAAGGATGGGAATAACCTCTCAAACCCCCCTAAACAGGATATTGTGGACTATGTACTTGCTCTCTGCTTCAGGATGGCTGAGTACATGAAGAAAGCAACTAAAAACCTTGAGGCTAGCCAGGAACTGCAAAAGGCCTCATGTTGGACTTCTCCCTTTTGGCAGGTTCACTCCTAAACGTTTTGCCTTTTCTGTGACCTGATATTAGTTGTTTTTGGCCTCTGCGCACTTTAGCACTGTGACCCAGTGTAAAGTGTGTGCGCGCTCTGAGTGCGTGTGGTGAATTTGGCCTGCCCTCCCATAGGAATGCATGGGGGGTGTGTGTGCCCCTGGTAATTCCTGGTATGAGAGGAGTGCAGGGGCGAGTATGAACTCGTGAGAATAAATGCTGCGTAATGGTGTGTGCAGATGTATGGTGACTGGTGGAGAAATAAATGCCACTTTTAGAAGTTGGTATTTCTGTGTGCTGTGTGTCTGCTTGCATGATGTGAATTGCATGTCTGGCTTGTGATTGACAGGTGCTGGATGGGATGGTTGGTTCCAGGAGTCAGGATAAGTCTGCCCAGTGGTGAATTGGGAGATCTGTATGTAGATGGGAAGGAGGAGTTGCACCTGGGACCTGAATAGGGGTGTGCCTTCCCTCCACAATGCTGGCTCCGCCTCCTGTGGTGTGTCTGATCCCTGAGCCCCCACCTAACAAAGGAGAGAGGAGCTGAGCAAATCAAAGTGCTCCAAAGCTCTCCTATACCAGTTCTAACTGGTATGCCTAAACCCTGTGCTGTGACACAAAGGGAAATGAAGTATAAAAGAAGGGGCTGTGATCCCATGAAAATGCTCTGCTGTACTGGTCCTGACGCTGGGGAGCTGCTGCTGCTGGGCTCCAGGAGGAACCGCCACAAGGGACTGCCTCCCTGCTGGAGGGCCCTGTCTGCTGTCCTGCTTGAGCCCAGCCTTGTGCCCCCTGAACTTTGCCTTTCATTTGGGAGAGCGCTTTACTCTTTATTGCTGGGAAGAGTGCTCCCTTTTTGACCCAGGACCTTGATTCTAGTTCTTTGGGAGCGCCGTATTTTCCATTTTCAAGGAGCACGTTATTTCTTGCTCCCAGAAGAAGTGGAGCGTGTGGGGGCTTCGCAGGGCTGATCGGCATTTCATCAAGAGGGAATCCCTGGCGTAGGGATTCCCCCGTGTTTAGTTACCAGGCGGGAGCCCACCTTGCGTCATTACCGCCTTAAAAATGTACTTCTATGAGCGGGAGCCTACCCCACCTTTCTTCACTCTTAGTGGGTGCCCCACCCGCTTTATATTGCGATTCGAGAGGGAGCCTACCCCTCATTTGCCCCGTTTCACCGCCGCCGGCCAGAGCCAACGAGATCACAGAAAACCGGAAGTCAGGCCGCGTGTTGCCTGACGTGGGGGGGACTTCCGTTTTCCCGAGGTAAGGCCCACAGAATCACCAGGAAGTTCCGGATGGCAAAAGAAAAAGCCGGAAGCTGACGGGAGCCTACCCGGGCTCCAGTGCAAAAAGGAAGAAGGCAAAAAGGAAAAAGCTAGGAGCAGACGGGAGCCCACCCCGTGCTCCGGTCCTCCGGAAGAAGTAAAGAGCGCGGCATGGTGAGCGGGACCTCCACGTGTGGAGAGGGGAGAGCCCCACTTGTTGCCTCGTCCACCACAGAGTCCCAGCAGAAGTCCTGAGTCCCAGGAGTGGGCCCGGGTGAAGTCGCAGTGAGCGGGACCTCCCTGTGTCTGCGGGGGCAGCTGCGCTCCAGGAGAGAGTCAGGGATCAGGCCGGAGGGGAGCAGAGAGCATCCCGCCGCAGCAGGAGCAGAGAGAATCCTACCGCGACAGGAGCAGCACATCAAAGTCCCGGTCAGTGGGGGCTGAAAGGGGAACCGTGTTAGCCCTCCCCAAGCACTGTGAGAGCCCGGTGAGTAGGGCTCAATGGTACAGTTGTTAGAAGGGGCCTCGGGGCACATTGTCGGTGCCACTCCTCCGTGGTCCCTCTAGAGGCACCGTGGTGCCCGTGCATATTTTTCTCTACAGCTGCCCCGCTGCACAGTGGGCAGCTACAATGGTTGGCTAGTCTTGGGACTCTTCAAGGGCACAGTTAGTGCCAGTGCCATCTTTCCTTAGGGGCAATTGGTGTGAAGATCCCCAGAGCGGGGCCCAGAGGCATTGTAGTGACAGTTTTTTTTTTACCCTATTTCCCCAGCTGCCCCGCGAGAGTGCAGGCAGCTACAACGAGGGGGACATTTCTTTGGTGATTGAAAAAGGGGTGAGAAGTGCCCCATGCCCCCAGCACAGTGCGCCCTTTGCTTTCGCTGCCTTTGCAGCCATCCCAGACATTCTAGACATTGGGCATTTGAGCCCCTGTGAGAGGCCAGTTGGCCTGGGTCTAGGTTCAGTGCATTGTGCCCCCAATTGGGGCACACTGCGTTTATGCTAATTGTTGCCCATTGTCATTTATGCGTAGTGTTATGCCTAAGGCTGGCGCCTTACCAAGCATGAGAAACCGACTTTGGTTAACCAATCTGCTCCAGTCATCTGTCTACTTCTTAATACACGTTCCCTGAGTTGTCATTCGCTGGATATCTGGAATCTACTTTATAACTCTAACGTGTCCTGTCTTTTCTTGACAGAAACCTGGTTAAATGATTCCTCGGCCCCTGACTTAGCTAATGCCATCCCTCCCAACTATTCCATCCTTAGGAGGGATAGATCATCTGGGAGAGGGGGCGGTGTGGCCATCATAGTTAACAAACAGCTGCACTGTGTCACATTTCCGGTTGATAACATCCAGAACACCGAGGCCCTTGGCTTCACACTCCATCTCTCCCCCTCTCAGGCTTGTACTGGTATTCTTCTTTATAGAGCCCCTGGCCCTTTAGGTCCCTTTTTGGACGAACTACAAGTCGCACTCTTAGTCCCTTGTCTTAAGTCGGAGCACTGTATACTTCTAGGTGATTTAAATATACACATGGACGATACCACTAATCCAGACACTATGAAACTAATGGATATAACTACCTCATTAGGACTGCTACCGCTCATTCACGAACCTACGCATAACAAGGGTCACACCCTGGACCAGGTCTACTCCACCATTCCAATTGACATTCAAGCACCGCAGCCGGTGTTATGGTCGGATCATTATTTAATTACTTTTTTCCTTTCTTGTGTCCCTTCTTCTAGGATCAAACCCACTGCCTCTTCTAAGCGTACTTCCAGACCTTTCCACCCTCTCTCTAATGAGATGTTACTGCAGGCTATCGAATATGCACCCTGTACCTTGTCAGGCAACTTAGAAGAAGACCTACCCTATTTTGTCGATTGGCTCACGACAAGACTGGCGGTTCTTGTCCCTGAGAAAATAGCTAAGTCCGGCGACAGACGGCCCCCAGCCCCTTGGTTCACCTCTCAGCTCAGGGAAGCTCGCCAAAATCGTAAGAGAGCTGAAAGAGCTTGGAGGAGGGACTACAATCCCTTGGAGAAAGTAAAGTTCAAAAATATGACTAGATCCTACTATAAATTGATGTGGAAAGAGAAAAAATCCTATCTTGAACGTCGCATCGATGAATCGGGAAACACATGTAAGGAAATCTTTAGAAATGTCAAAGACTTTACTTCACCGTCCCTAGGCACCCCGATCCAGTCCCACTCAAAATCCTGGCTGAGTGAACTGGCCCTTTACTTTGTAAATAATATAACGTCCATCCAAGCTTCCCTTGCTGTCCATTCCCAACAAATTGATGTAGACCTACCAGCCGCCCACTCCTCCTCAAAACCTGATCTGGCTCCCACTCTCTCGGAATTTCCCCCGCTGACTCTTGATTCTTCTTTAGACCTCTTGTCCGGGCTGAAGTCGGGCTCACCTCTTGATCCTTGTCCAGCCCCATGTCTCAACAAAATAGCTCCGGCCCTAAATGGTCTCATCCATTCCATTCTCAACTCCTCGCTGTCTTCTGGTGTAGTCCCTCGGGCTTGGAAGTGTGCTCTCATTCTTCCACTTCTAAAAAAACCAGCCCTAGATCCTACCGTCCATGCCAACTACAGGCCAATCTCTCTCCTCCCCGCTCTGGCGAAAGTGGCTGAGAGACATGTGCACAGATCAATCTCTAATTTTATCGAGGAGAACCATCTGTTGCACAGTACTCAATCTGGTTTTCGTGCCAATTACAGCACGGAGACCGCGTTACTGGAAGTCACAGACGCTATCAGAGAGGTGCTGGATGTTGGAGGAAAGGCCATGTTGGTCATGTTGGACCTGTCGGCGGCGTTCGACACCGTTCCCCATGACACCCTCCTATTACGACTCTGGGAGTGTGGTCTTCGGGGGACGGTGTGGAATTGGCTCAAATCCTTTCTTGCCGACCGTCGACAAACGATCTGGGCGACATGGCACCTCTAGAGGTAGGGGTCCCTCAGGGGTCTATACTTAGCCCCCTGCTTTTTAACATCTTTTTGGCCCCCCTGGCAGAGGTGGCGGAGTCCTTCGGCGCTCAGATCGTGTCCTACGCCGACGACACCCAACTCTTATTTACATGTGGCAAGAATGAGGTGTTTGACGGGACTCTTATCAGAAGCTGCCTAGAGGCAGTTTTTGGGTGGTTCAGAGGGCGCGGACTGAAATGCAACTCCGATAAGTCGGAGCTGCTTTTCTTTGGCTGTGCCACTGAACCGAACTGGAAAAGCTGGTGGCCGCAAGACCTGTTTCCACCTGCAAATGCGTCCACCAAAGCTAAAAATTTGGGAATCATTGTTGATAATGATCTAGCTTTTGGACCCCAAATATCTTGCCTTTCCTGGAAATGTTTCGACATCCTTCGGATGCTCAGAAAATGTCTCCCCTTGATATCAATCAAGCATAGAAGGGTCATTGTTCAATCACTTATTGGGTCTAGATTAGACTACGCAAATGCTCTTTATTTAGGACTCCCAAAATACCTTTTGAGGCCTCTTCAAGTAGTCCAGAATTCAGCTGCCCGTGCCATCTACGGGCTCCCTAGACGTACTGATGCCTCTGATCTGTTAAGAGAATTGCACTGGCTTCCCATAGCTAAGAGAGTCCTTTTCAAAAGTCTGACGCTGACCTTTAAAGCCCTACATAACATTGGCCCCAGCTACATCCGAAATCGCCTTGCTTTTTACAAACCTAATAGAGCTCTAAGGTCTGCCTCCTTGTCCAAAATGGTAGCCCCGACCATCAAGCGCGCTAGACTGGGCGGCCGCTCCTTTCGCCTCCTGTCTCCTCGTGCTTGGAACGAGCTTCCCCTTTCTCTGAGACAGATCCCTAACCTCATGTCCTTCAGAAAGGCTTTAAAAACTTGGCTTTCACCAGCTAGGGCCCCCGCCTTTCCTTATTTTCTGTTATGTTCCTGCCCCCTGCTGACCTCTTCGCCAAAGCGCTGGGACACTCCTTTTTGGAGTAGCCGTTGCGCTATAGAAGAAAAGTGTTAACATAACATAACATAACATAACATAACATAACATAACATAACATAACGTGATGATTATTGCATAATGTCTTTATGCTTGTGATGCCTAATGTCATGTTATGATGATTAGTGGTAGTATCTAATTGCGTAATGTGTTTATGCGTAGGAGGTGTGGGACTAATATGTTTTATGCCTGAGGTGATAATGCTGAGGTCAGATCTTTACCAGTAGCACCTGGTTGTGTGCTATTTTTGTTTACTATTTGTTCTATAATTCCCAATTGTGATTTGTGCTGGTTTGGACAGTGGCCCAATTGGCCCTGTCATGTGAAAATAATCCCCTGTAAATACTGCCTGGTGCATGTTGACAGGGCAGACACGGGGTTGCTCATGGCTACTGATGAGGGATAGGAAGAAGAGAGTTATCCACTCCCTGACCTGCTCTCCCAGAACCCTGATGATGGTTCAGTAGATGGTGTAGCCTTGGGAGGCAACCTCACTGGCCAGCAGCAAGCTGATTTCAGAAAAGTTCTCAATCAGTTTAGACATATGTTCTCACTGACTCTAAATCAGACTACCTGGTGCACTCATGAAGTGGACACAGGGGACAGTCTGCCTGCTAAAAATAAGATTTACAGGCAACCTGACCATGTCTGGGACTGTATCAGGACTGAAGTCCAGAAGATGTTGGACCTGGGATTGATCCCTCAGATAGCCCTTGGGCTATTTCAGTAGTCTTGGTACCAAAACCTCTCACCCAGAAAGGTAAGAGAGAGATGAGGTTATGTGTTGACTACAGGGGTTTCAATGCAGTCACTAGGACTTATGCCCATCCAATACCAAGGGCAGATGAGCTTAGCCTCAATCAAGTTTTCGAGCACATTTGACGTGACAGCTGGCTACTGGCAAATCAGATTAGCTGAGGATGCAAAGCCAAAAACAGCATTTCCAAACCCTAGTGGGCACTACCAATTTGTGGTGTTGCCCTTTGGGTTGAAGAATGCACCTGCCACTTTTCAATGGTTCAATAAAGTCCTTGCAGGTTATCTAGATGATACTGCTGTCTTTAGCTCCATCTGGGAGGATCACCTGGTCCACCTGAAAAATGTTTTGGAGGCCCTGCAGAAATCAGGCCTCACTATCAAGGCCACCAAGTGCCAGATAGGGCAGAGTCAAGTTGTATATCTGGGCCCCCTTGTGGGTGGAGGTCAGGTTCAACCATTGCCGAGCAAAATCCAGACCATCATGGACTTGACCCTGCTTGCAGGTTAGGCCACTCCCCACGCCGCACAGCACCACCTGTGTGTTCATGCCTCCAGCCCCCTGCTACCCAAGTTCGCGGCCGCTACAATTCCGCTACCTCCAGCGCTTCTCTCCCTGTGCCCTCACATCCGTTTTCCTTGCCCCTTTTGTGCTCTAATTTTGTCTATGCCCCTTTCCCAGCGTTTTTTTTCTGTACCATCAGCATTGTGTTGTGCCCCGCTCTGTGCTCTCATTTTGCCTGTGCCCCTCTCCCAGCGTTTTTCTTCTGTGTTGTGCCCCGCTCTGTGCTTTTATTTGTTTATTTATTTATTTAGTGTATTTTATTTAGCGCATGGCTACCCCAACGGGGTGTCCCGGCGCTCATTGTGTGGTAGTTTGCTGATTTTGGCTCTGATGGAATTTAGCAGAATAGAAATGATTTCAGGGCTTTTCGGAATGGGAGTTCTTCTTGGATCAGTCGGATAGAAAGAGGGACTTTGTTCCAGAGGGTGGTAGCACATACTTGAAACGTACGTTTTTAATTAGGGATGACGAGAAATTTTTTGGAACTGGAGCGGAGGAGTCTGGTGTTGCTGTGGGGATGCAAGCAGGAGGAAAAGTATGCAGAACCCTTGCCCCTAACTGCTCGATGGGTCAAAATTAAGGCCTTGAATTCTGCTCTTTGTTGAATCGGAAGCCAATGAAGACGTTGTCTTTGAGGGGAAATGTGCTCACGCAGGGAGATGCCGCAGACCAGCGGGACTGCAGCATTTTGAACCATCTGATGTCGAAGGCAAAGGCCAGAAGCAAGTCCAATGTAAAGGCCGTTGGCGTAATCTAGATGGGACGTAATCAATGCTTGGATGATTGTTCTTCTGGTATTATTGGGTAAAAAGTTAATACATTTTTTTATCATTCTGATTTTGGAGAAGCATGCGGCTAACACCATTTGGACTTGTTTATGAAATGAAAGACTGGTGTCCCACCTAACCCCAGGATTTTTCACATACTCTTTGGGTAAGGGGGGTGTGTTTAATTCATGGGGCCACCAAATATTTGGAGTCAAGAGGGGAGGGTTGGTGGAAGAAACGGACCTCAGTTTTACCGGCATTAAGCCGTAGGAAGTTGTCATCCATCCAAAGGGCTATGTTGTTGAGGCAGTCAAAGGTGGACTGATTAGGGTTGTTGTAGGTAAACAGTAGCTGAATGTCATCAGCGTAAGAGGTGGCTTTTATACCTGATTGGGCAATGGTCTCAGCCAAAGGAGAAAAGTAGACATTAAATAAGAGGGGGCTTAGTGAGGAGCCAGGCGGGACTCCCCACTTCAGCGGACGATTGTCTGAAGTGAAAGGGGGGCTGAATACCGCCTGAGTCCGTTTTTTTAAAAAGGAAGTAAGCCATTCCAGTGCCTTACCTTGAAAGCCCTTAGATCGAAGTCGGTCAAGAAGGACGGTGACGGTGTCGAATGCTGCCGACAGGTCAAGCAGCACCAACACCGCTCTAGATCCCTCATCCTGTCTCCATCTCACGGAGTCGGCCATTTCTATTAAAGCCGACTCAGTACTGTAGCCGGTTCTAAACCCATGTTGGGAATCATGAAAAGCGCCGTTGGATTCAAGAAAGTTAGCGAGTTGTTGATGGGCTAGTTTTCGAGTACTTTTGCAGGTGCGGGTAATAGCGAAATTGGCCTATAATTGGATGGTTCGTTGGGGTCGGCGTTGGGTTTTTTAAGGATAGGAACCAGTCGGGCGTGTTTCCAGGAGTCAGGGAAAATACCTGTCCGGAAGGAATCATTCCAAATCTCGTTAAGAATTGGGTTAAGAAGAGGGGCCAGGGATTTATAGTGTTTGGCCAGCCATGGGTCTGTAGGTGACCCTGATCTTCATTTTGATAATTCTGTCAAAGAACATTCAAGAGTGATTTCCGCAAAGTTGGTAAAGACAGGGGCGGAGACTAAATTGACTGGGCTGTTATCCCTAGGGAGTTGTTATCTGGAAAGGAATCCTATATGGTGGCAATTTTTTCCTCAAAGTAGTCCGAGAGGCGATTGCAAAGAGATTGGGACACTGGTGATTGTCGTTTGAGGGCCATAGGATCGGTAAAGGCTCTAACAGTATTAAAGATTTCTCTTGAGGAACCCTGTACACAGTTAATTTTCTCCTCCAAGTATATTCTCTTGTGGTCGATTATCCTCTTCCTATAATCCTTAAGGGCTGATTTGTAAATAAGTTTACTGTCAGGGGAGTATGTTTGTCTCCAACATCTTTCTAAAATTTTACTGGCTGAATTGCATTTGCGCAAATCATCAGAGTACCAAGGTGCAGAAGGGGCAGCTCGGAAGGTTTTAACGGGTTTGATAGGAGCAATAATGTTTATGGCAGAAGAGATTCTGTTATTGAGATCAGTTAATCTAGAATCTAGGTCTGAGGTTTCTGTTAGGACGGCCGGAGGAAGATGGGCTGCTACGCTATCGAGGGTGATCTTACTCCAATTGCGGCCTACTGTTTTGGCCGGGAGTCTAGGTCTGTCCTTGTGATGTAGGTGAATGGAAAAAGGAATGAAGAAATGATCTGACCAGATTACTGGATAGGGTTCACTGATGCAAATATCTGCCAGATTAGAGCAGATCAGGGCTAGAGTGTGCCCGGCCTTGTGGGTTGGATTAGAGACCAGTTGATTTAGACCACCATCAGAGAGGGTGGACAAAAAGTTTAAATTGGTTTGATCGTGAACGTTATCCACATGGAGATTAAAATCTCCAAGCAAGGTGAAGTTTGCGTAGCGGGAGCACGCCTGAAGAGCATAGTCTAAGAATGCCCGTTTTGCCTGTGCCCCTTTCCCAGCATCTTTCTTCTGTACCACCAGCTTTGTGTTGTGCCCCGCTCTGTGCTCTTGTTCTGCCTGTGCCCCTTTCCCAGTGTTTTTGTTCTGTACCACCAACATTGTTTTTGCCCTTCTGTGATCATATTTGAGACTGTATCTTGCCCTCGCTGTACTTCTATTCTGTAATTATATCCTCCGCTCGTTTCCGCCACTGCCTCCCCTGCGGCCCGCGCACCCATTCGCTGCCCCGCTCCCACCTCCTAGCTGCTCCTCCCTTCCACCTCGCCATATATGGCGGCCACTGGCACGCCAAAGGCGCACCTAAGGCAAGCCCGTCTGCACCCATCCGCGCCCGGACCACGACAAGTGCCAGGAATCCTGGTCCCCATGAACGCCACAAGGCCCGTCTCCACTACCACTCCAGCATCCTCCTCGCACTCAACACCGGACGATCAAGCACCTGCTGCCTGGCCGCCTCGAATCGCACCCAAGGACCCTTCTCCTGCCAGAACTGCAGCTTCACCATCATCTGGCTCGCCAAACCACCCGCCAAAGAACCCAATTTTCTCAGATGTATCTTCCTCAATACCCACTTTGCACACAAACACGCCGGGGAACTCTGGGACCTACTAGACTCCTACACCCCAGACGGCGCCTTCCTAACAGAGACCTGGCTGAACCCCACCTCGGCACCCAACATCGCCATAGCCATCCCGGAAGGCTACAAGATCACCCTCAAGGAGCGCACCAATGGAGTAGGAGGAGGAATCGCCATCGTCCACAGGAACACTCTCAAAGTCACAATCAACACCGATGACACCCTCAGCACCGCCGAACACCTGCACTTCCAGATTCACACCGATCCCAACACCACCCTCAGGGGAACCCTTGTGTACAGACCCCCCGGACTCTGAGCACAGTTTAGCGACTCCATCACCGACTTCGTCAGCACACACGCCCTCGCCTCCACGGACTACATCCTCCTCGGGGACCTGAACTTCCACCTAGAGAATACCAACAACGCCAACTCCACCACCCTGATCGACAACCTTGACAACCTCGGACTCAGACAACTCGTCACTACGCCCACCCACTCCGCCAGCCACACACTTGACCCCATCTTCTCCGCCAGCTCCCACGTCTCCTTCAACCACACCACTGAGCTCCACTGGACCGATCACCAATGCAGCCACTTCACCTTCAAGAAACTCACCACGCACCTCTGCCCCGAACAGATGCCGCGCCGCTACTGGAGCAAAGTCACCAAAGACCAGCTAGCCACCACCCTCGCCCGGAGCTCACCCGCAGACCCGACAGACCCTGACGCGGCCATCGCAACCTCAGACAATGGATCAATGACTGCGCCAATACCCTTGCCCTGCTCAAGAAGCCCTCCATCTCCCACACCAGCAAGAAAGCCAGCTGGTTTACCGAAGACCTGACCAGGCCTCCAAGCGAACCTGCCGAAAACTCAGAAAAAACTGGATCCATGAACGAACACCGGAAAGCTACACAGCCCACAAGAACGCCACCCACAGACACCACCACCTCATCAGATCTGCCAAAAGGACCTCCTTCAAAGACCCCCTAGACAACAATGCACACAACAGCAAAGAGCTCTTCAACATTGTGAAGGAACTCTCCAATCCCAGCTCCAACACCAACAACATCGCACCTCCACAAGACCTGTGCGACTCGCTGGCCACCTTCTTCCATCGCAAGATCACAGACATCCACAACAGCTTCAACGCCATCACCAACCCAGCAACCACTGAGACCCCTGCGCCCACGACCACCACCCGCACCAACCACCTGATCTCCTGGACCAACATCAATGACGACAACACCATCAAGATCATGAACACCATCCACTCCGGATCCCCTGAAGACTCCTGCCCACACCACATCTTCAACAAAGCCAGCACCTCCATCGCACCCCATCTCCGAAAAACCATCAACATCTCCTTCAAAACAGCGACCTTCCCAGAGAGCTGGAAGCAAAATGAGAACAACGCCTTACTCAAAAACACTAGGCGGACCCCAAGGACCTAAAGAACTTCCGACCTATCTCCCTGCTCCCATTCCCGGCGAAGGTCATCGAAAAGGCTGTCAACAAACAACTGACCAGCTTCCTTGAGGAGAACAGCATCCTGTACCCGTCCCAGTCCGGGTTTCGCAGCAACCACAGCACCGAAACTGCCCTCATCGCCGCCACCAATGACATTAGGACCCTGCTACACAACGGAGAAACTGGGGCCCTCATCCTCCTGGACTTGTCAGCCGCCTTCGACACGGTCTACCACCGCACACTACAAACACGCCTCCAGAACGCCGGAATCCAAGAGAGACCCTGGACTGGACCTCCTCCTTCCTCCCTGGCAGAACACAGAGCGTCCGCCTCCCCCCTTCCACTCTGAAGCCACTGTGATCATGTGCGGCGTACCCCAAGGATCATCCCTCAGCCCCACATTGTTCAAAGTCTACATGGCCCCACTCGCCCACGTCGCACGATGGCATGACCTCAAGATCATCTCCTACGCTGACGACACCCAGCTGTTCCTCTCCCTCACCAAGGACCCCCACAACGCCAAAACCAACCTACTCAAAGGAACGAAGGCCATCACCAAATGGATGAGGAACAGCCGTCTGAAGTTAAACTCGGACAAGACGGAGGTCCTCGTCCTCAGATCCACCCTCTCAGCTTGGGACGACTCCTGGTATCCGACTGCACTAGGAACACCCCCAACACCCACCAACCACGCACGCAACCTAGGGGTCATCCTCGATTCCACCCTCACCATGATGAGCAGGTCAATGTCGTCTCCTCTTCCTGCTTCAACACCCTCCGCATGCTTCGCAGGATCTTCAAGTGGATCCCCACCGAAACGAGAAGGACGGTCACCCAGGTCCTCGTCAGCAGCAGACTGGACTACGGTAACGCCCTCTACGCAGGAGCCTCGGCCAAATTCCTGAAACGGCTCTAACGCATCCAGAACGCCTCCGCATGCCTGATTCTCGACAGCACTCGCCGCAGCCACATCACTCCCCACCTGAGAGACCTGCACTGGCTCACTGTCAACAAGAGGATAACCTTCAAACTCCTCACCCACGCACACAAGGCACTCCCCAACACTGAACCAGCGTACCTCAACAGCCGACTCAGCCTCTACACCCGCACCCGCCAGCTCTGTTCCGCAGACCGCACCCTCGCCACCGTCCCCCACATCCAAAGAGTGACCGCTGGCGGCAGATCATTCTCCCACCTTGCCGCCAAGACATGGAACACCCTCCCCATCCACATACGGCAGATCGAAGACCTCCTGATCTTCAGAAGACTTCTTAAGACATAGCTATTCGAACAGCAGCAGCCTCCCCCTAGCACTTTGAGACCCTGACGGGTATGTAGTACGCTCTACAAATGCTATGATTGATTGATTGATTGATTGACTGGGTTGCTCCAACCACCCAGACTCGGGTCTGAGCTTTCTTGGGCCTGACTGGGTACTATAGGAGGTTTGTCAAAGGTTATGGATCCATAGTGATCCCTTTGAATGACTTAACTTCCAAGAGAATGCCAAATAAAGTTCAGAGGACAGTTATCTGTCAAAAGGCATTTGATGACCTGAAGCAGGCCATGTGCAATGCAAAGTACTGACTATTCCAAACAATTCATTGTTCAAACTGATGCATCTGAGTTGGGGGGTAGGGGCTGTGTTATCACAACTGAATGATGAGGGTCAGGATCAGCCAGCAGCTTTTATTAGCAGAAGGCTGACACCTAGAGAGAAACATTGCTCAGCTATTGAGAGGGAGGCCTATGCTGTGGTTTGGGCTCTAAGGCTGTACTTGTTTAGCACTCACTTCATTGTTCAGACAGAACATAAGCCCCTCTTATGTCGAAAACAGATGAAGGGTGAAAACCCCAAACTTTTGAAGTGGTCCGTTTCTGTACAGGGGATGGACTATACAGTGGAACATACACCTGGGACTAACCATGCCAATGCAGATGGACTCTCCAGATATTTGCATTTAGAACATGAAGACTCAACTGTCCAAGGTTAGTTTAATGTCCTGACGTTTGGGGCGGGGGGGGGGAGTTGTGTAGGAGAGTAGGGTCTGCTTCTTACAGTTACCCCCACTTTTTGATGATGTTTCACTGTTTTTGACTTAGACTGGCTGAGTTCTTGCTATCCAGGACCCCAGCCTAGCTGCTTTTTCCTCTGAATTGATTGCATGTACTTTAGGTACACTCCAGATTGGATTCTGTGGTACCCTTATAAGTCCCTAGTATATGGTATACTACGTACCTAGGGCATAGGTACCCCAGAAGCCTCCCAGGGATTGCAGCATGTATTGTGCCACCCCTTAGAGACCACTCAAACTGACACCACAGGTCTGCTACGGCAGCCTGTGTAAGGTGGTGCATGCACCCCTCACTTGATTATAGGTTCATTATATCTACCTTATATCACTGCACATATAAATCTATCAGTCACCCCTATGGCAGACCTTATCAATCCTGAAGTCAGGGTGCTGGGTGTTATTTGAGAGGGTGCACATGCATGAGCAGAGCCCCTCTGCAGTCTTCGGAACCTATTTTCCGGCATTGTTGTGATTGTGTTGCAGCCAACCATATACTTTTAAGTGCATTATAATTTCGCTGTAAAAATGCTAACTTTAAAACGTCTGCTTAGAAACATGTTGTGGTTGGTGTCAAACACCTTGAAATCATACCTCCTGTAACTGGTGGGGAGGTATGATTCCACCCTCCTAAAGGGACATATGCGATACACCGGTACAACCGGTACAAGCTTTCTCCACCTGGTCATTACAAAATGGATGCTGCCAGCCACAGACACGAGTCTGCCCTCCTGCTGCTGAGCCAAGCTCGAGCAGGGAAAGGCTTGACAATAGGCATCCTGTCACAGGAAGGTGTAACCACCTCCCAGACAGGCTTTTGTGTATTGGGGCTCGTTGGGTGCACTCTGAGAGTGCTTTGATGTCTGCACTGGGGGCACATTTGGTGTCACTCTGCATAGTCCAGTTCAAACCGGTTGCAGGAGCCATTCGCTCCTGCTCTGACACGAAACTGGACAAAGGGCATGGGTGTAGCCACCCCTCTGACCTGACCCTCCCATAGGTGGGTCCCCAGAGTTTGTACCACCCCATCCCTGGGTATCAAGAACTAACTACAGGAATTTAGATTTTACCTGGACTAAACTCTGCTACAGAAACAAAGTACTTTGACGATCTGCATGATGCTGGACGACTGAAGAATCTCCCTTGGAGTAAAGGAGTTATTCCCCTGCTAAGCAGGCACCTAAATGCTTATGACTGGTTTGCATCTCTGAAGCTCCTGAGGACTCCGAAGATTTCTGCAATACAGGAGGTGGGTTCCCACGTTCTCTGAGGTTGATCTGCATTCTCAGCAATTCTGAGGCTTATATTCCTTGTGGGAACCGTGCAACCCGTACCCCTGTGCACCATGCTCTTTTGCAGCAGAATAGGCTTTTTGGCGACCCGTGAGGCTGTGCTTTTAGCTACTTGTAGTCCTGGCCCAGAGCAGTGTTTCCACTGAAGATTTCTGGCCTACACTCCACAAGTCTTCCGTGGGATGGTATTTCGTGATTCCTCTTGAGGTCCCTTTGCAATCCCTTGTCCGTTGGCCTCTGGGTCCCTGAAGGTAAAGTTAATTTTCCATTGGCTTTTCTGGTTGCTCCAGACGTGCCCTGACTCTCCATTGCCTGGAGAGTCGCTAGGACCCTGCTGGTCGTCACCGAAGCTGATTTCCTCTGACTGCGTGGGTTGCAGTTGTCAAGGCTTGTTGGTGTTCCATCCAGACACTGATCCCCCAGCACTCAACATCCTTTGTGGGACAGCTCACTTCCAGACTTTGGTTGTCCTTGACATCTCCTGGTCCCCGTAGATGCGGAGTCAAGCATTGCGTCAACTCACCTTAAGCAACCGACATCGGTAGGCATTCGTCCACTGAGCCCCTGGTCACCCTGAAGTGACCCATACTCTGTTCCCTCTGCTTTCAGGTTCTTTTCACCTCGAATCCAGGCTTGGATTCCACCTGACACTTTTTCTCTTCACGGCAGCAGCACTTTTTCACATCACGCCATTGAAAACTACGAATATTCCCGACATCACTTGACACCTATGCACCTGGCTTAGGTAACACGAGTACTCCAGAGCTCACAAGACTGCTGGCCTTAGAACCTTCTAAGTCTGAAAGGGTTTGCTCAAAGTCCTCTCCGAAGTATCCTTAATCTCTAAAATTCTAAACAGGACTTTCCCATAGAGTCGTACGGAACTCGTGCCTGTGTTCTCACGCTGCACCCGTCCTCCGGGTGTCCCCTGGGTCACTACCTTGGGTTGTTCCTTGGGGTCCCAGCGATTTTACGTGCTCTAGGCACTGTGTCTAGTCAAGTCGTGGTTGTTATACTACTTTCTTAGTATATGGTTTGGTCTCCCTCTGGAGCCCACTGTGTATTGTGCTATTTACTGTCGTTCTAGTGATTTCATATTGTGTGCTTTGTTCTCTAAACTCATTTAGTTAGTATAGAGTATTTAGTAATAAATACATATATTTTAGATATTCCTTATGTGGTTCTCCTTACATTTGGTTATTCAGAAGGTTCAGATCTTGTATACCAAGCTGCTTTACATTCCTTCGAGACTTAGCCTGAAAGCCGCTCTCCATAGCTATCACTTCAATAGTTTTCAATAAAGGTTGTCTTAACCTAATCATCAATAAGGTTTGTTTGGACTGGTACAAGGAGCCCACTATAATTAGTGGCCAGCATATTCCAGGCCAACTTCTCACAGCCGGTGCAGACTTGTACATACGAGCGGAGGTGTAGTCAGACAGTCAGCGAGTCACCTTGGGGGCTGCCTCACCACTCGAAGGGAAGGGGGAAGGGGGAAGGGGGTGTCGTAAGCAGCACCTGGGAAACCCGTTTTGGGGATCATCATCAGCTGTACAAAATAAGCTCCGACCGCTGAGAGTCGGAGACACACAGAACACGCTTCATTACCGTCATTACATGTGGGCAGAACCAAGCCCAACTTGGGGACACCCAGGCCCCGACAGCGCCGAGCTGGAATGCAGCATCAAGAGGCTATTCACAGGCTACAGCACGGGTGAAGGGCCGCCGAAGAGCGTTTTAGCACAGATACAGCATATCTGTGTCCACGCAGGAACCTGTCAGCAGAAAGAGCAACTCAATAAATAAAAAGTACAAGCACTGAGTTACAACCAAGTAAAGGGCCCAGTAGCCATGGGAGGTGACAAATGACGACATGGACATAAAAGGAGGGACTAACAAGCCTCATAATCAATAAGAATACAGCATTTATGAAGAACAAAGAAACAAGCTAATGACAAATATAGGCGGGGGAGTGGGCAGAGCTTCCTTCCGTACTGAAGTACCCCAGTTCTTCCCTTGGGCAGCGCTTGCGCGCTGACTCTAGGCTCGACCTAAAAAGGACATGCAAGGAATGATGTCACAATATAGCTCATAACCCAAGCAGACGTCATCAACCAAAGCAACGCTCTTGCACGCGTATTGTTAGTAATTGTTAAAGATGTAAGACAGTGTAAAGAGAACTCTTTTTTTCTCTTTACAAAGGTTCTCCCCTTTAATCTGCAAGGCGTATTGTGCAAGGAAAATAGCAGAAATGTACTAGGAGATAGGAAGGTGTTGGCTGTCTTTATTTCCAAGAAACCTTCCTCCATTTTGCAGCCTGTTGGCAGAGTGCTGAGCACATTTTTGAACAGTGATTTGTTCACTCAAAAGAAAGTAAAAAACAAAATCAAATAATAAAACAGATGTAAATCTTCATGCCAAAGCCAGTGATTGTGCTGGTTAAGAATACTTCTATGTGTGTCTTAACATTTTCCCATTTACAAAATATAAGTGAGATTCTTATTTGGTACTTTAGAAGTCCTAATACAGCCATCTGAGAAAGAAACATTGGGGTGTGTTTCAGGAAGCTTTGCTCTAGCATCAGGACCACTTGTTTTCAGTGCAATTCTAGCAAGAGAACTAAGGGGCAGATTTACAAGAAACTGACGCATCTATAGAGATACATCAGTTTTCCTGTGCCTTTTTGCGAAACCCTGCAAAAAACACAGTTGATGGACAGAATGTAGAACAATGTCATACATTCACCCCAGTACAAGGATCTGGGCCTAAATCCATCGTTTTTGTTGCACTCCACACCACCCTGGGTTAGACACTGGCTTTATGCAATTCAGCTCTGACCCTGTGCCCCATGGGAACAGTCCAGTCCAAACTGCCAAGCCATGTCTTTCCTAGACCGGAATCAAGCATCCAAGGACCGGTTTCTGGCTCTCAGCCTTCATTCAGCCTGGATAGCTTGACTCCAGTGGTGTGGAGAGCCTGGGACTCACGTCTGAGTATACCCAGCACACTCAGGGTGAAAATTGCAAAAAACACAGTTGATGGACAGAATGTTGAACAATGTCATACATTCACCCCAGTACAAGGATCTGGGCCTAAATCCATCGTTTTTTTGCACTCCACACCACCCTGGGTTAGACACTGGCTATATGCAAATGAGCTCTGACCCTGTGACCCATGGGAACAGTCCAGTCCGAACTACCAAGCCATGTCTTTCCCAGACCGGAATCAAGCATCCAAGGACCGGTTTCTGGCTATCAGCCTTCATTCAGCCTGGATAGCTTGAGTCCAGTGGTGTGGAGAGCCTGGGACTCACGTCTGAGTATACCCAGCACACTCATGGTGAAAATTGCAAAAAACACAGTTGATGGACAGAATGTAGAACAATGTCATACATTCACCCCAGTACAAGGATCTGGGCCTAAATCCATAGTTGTTTTGCACTCCACACCACCCTGGGTTAGGCACTGGCTATATGCAAATCAGCCCTGACCCTAGGCCCCATGGGGACAGTCCAGTCGGAACTACCAAGCCATGCCTTTCCCAGACCGGAATCAAGCATCCAAGGACCGGTTTCTGGCTATCAGCCTTCATTCAGCCTGGATAGCTTGACTCCAGTGGTGTGGAGAGCCTGGGACTCACGTCTGAGTATACCCAGCACACTCAGGGTGAAAATTGCAAAAAACACAGTTGATGGACAGAATGTAGAACAATGTCATACATTCACCCCAGTACAAGGATCTGGGCCTAAATCCATAGTTGTTTTGCACTCCACACCACCCTGGGTTAGGCACTGGCTATATGAAAATCAGCCCTGACCCTGTGCCCCATGGGGACAGTCCAGTCGGAACTACCAAGCCATGCCTTTCCCAGACCGGAATCAAGCATCCAAGGACCGGTTTCTGGCTATCGGCCTTCATTCAGCCTGGATAGCTTGACTCCAGTGGTGTGGAGAGCCTGGGACTCACGTCTGAGTATACCCAGCACACTCAGGGTGAAAATTGCAAAAAACCAAGGTTGATGGACAGAATGTAGAACAATGTCATACATTCACCCTAGTACAAGGATCTGGGCCTAAATCCATCGTTTTTTTGCACTCCACACCACCCTGGGTTAGACACTGGCTATATGCAAATCAGCTCTGACCCTGTGCCCCATGGGAACAGTCCAGTCGGAACTACCAAGCCATGCCTTTCCCAGACCGGAATCAAGCATCCAAGGACCAGTTTCTGGCTATCAGCCTTCATTCAGCCTGGATAGCTTGACTCCAGTGGTGTGGAGAGCCTGTGACTCGCGTCTGAGTATACCCAGCACACTCAGGGTGAAAATTGCAAAAAACACAGTTGATGGACAGAATGTAGAACATTGTCATACATTCACCCCAGTACAAGGATCTGGGCCTAAATCCATCGTTTTTTTGCACTCCACACCACCCTGGGTTAGACACTGGCTATATGCAAATCAGCTCTGACCCTGTGCCCCATGGGAACAGTCCAGTCGGAACTACCAAGCCATGCCTTTCCCAGACCGGAATCAAGCATCCAAGGACCGGTTTCTGGCTATCAGCCTTCATTCAGCCTGGATAGCTTGACTCCGGTGGTGTGGCGAGCCTGGGACTCACGTCTGAGTATACCCAGCACACGCAGGGTGAACATTGCAAAAAACACAGTTGATGGACAGAATGTAGAACAATGTCATACATTAACCCCAGTACAAGGATCTAGGCCTAAATCCATCATTTTTTTGCACTCCAACCACCCTGGGTTAGACACTGGCTATAGCAAATCAGCTCTGACCCTGTGCCCCATGGGAACAGTCCAGTCCGAACTACCAAGCCATGTTTTTCCCAGACCGGCATCAAGCATCCAAGGACCGGTTTCTGGCTATCGGCCTTCATTCAGCCTGGATAGCTTGACTCCAGTGGTGTGGAGAGCCTGGGACTCACGTCTGAGTATACCCAGCACACTCGGGGTGAAAATTGCAAAAAACCAAGGTTGATGGACAGAATGTAGAACAATGTCATACATTCACCCTAGTACAAGGATCTGGGCCTAAATCCATCGTTTTTTTGCACTCCACACCACCCTGGGTTAGACACTGGCTATATGCAAATCAGCTCTGACCCTGTGCCCCATGGGAACAGTCCAGTCGGAACTACCAAGCCATGCCTTTCCCTGACCGGAATCAAGCATCCAAGGACCGGTTTCTGGCTATCAGCCTTCATTCAGCCTGGATAGCTTGACTCCAGTGGTGTGGAGAGCCTGTGACTCGCATCTGAGTATACCCAGCACACTCAGGGTGAAAATTGCATAAAACACAGTTGATAGACAGAATGTAGAACAATGTCATACATTCACCCCAGTACAAGGATCTGGGCCTAAATCCATCGTTTTTTTGCACTCCACACCACCCTGGGTTAGACACTGGCTATATGCAAATCAGCTCTGACCCTGTGCCCCATGGGAACAGTCCAGTCGGAACTACCAAGCCATGCCTTTCCCAGACCGGAATCAAGCATCCAAGGACCGGTTTCTGGCTATCAGCCTTCATTCAGCCTGGATAGCTTGACTCCAGTGGTGTGGAGAGCCTGTGACTCACGTCTGAGTATACCCAGCACACAGGGTGAAAATTGCAAAAAACACAGTTGATGGACAGAATGTAGAACAATGTCATACATTCACCCCAGTACAAGGATCTGGGCCTGAATCCATCGTTTTTTTGCACTCCACACCACCCTGGGTTAGACACTGGCTATATGCAAATCAGCTCTAACCCTGTGCCCCATGGGAACAGTCCAGTCCGAACTACCAAGCCATGTCTTTCCCAGACCGGAATCAAGCATCCAAGGACCGGTTTCTGGCTATCAGCCTTCATTCAGCCTGGATAGCTTGACTCCGGGGGTGTGGCGAGCCTGGGACTCACGTCTGAGTATACCCAGAACACTCAGGGTGAAAATTGCAAAAAACACAGTTGATGGACAGAATGTAGAACAATGTCATACATTCACCCCAGTACAAGGATCTAGGCCTAAATCCATCGTTTTTTTGCACTCCAACCACCCCGGGTTAGACACTGGCTATATGCAAATCAGCTCTGACCCTGTAACCCATGGGAACAGTCCAGTCCGAACTACCAAGCCATGTCTTTCCCAGACCGGAATCAAGCATCCAAGGACCGGTTTCTAGCTATCAGCCTTCATTCAGCCTGGATAGCTTGACTCCAGTGGTGTGGAGAGCCTGGGACTCACGTCTGAGTATACCCAGCACACTCAGGGTGAAAATTGCAAAAAACACAGTTGATGGACAGAATGTAGAACAATGTCATACATTCACCCCAGTACAAGGATCTGGGCCTAAATCCATCGTTTTTTTGCACTCCACACCACCCTGGGTTAGACACTAGCTATAGCAAATCAGCTCTGACCCTGTGCCCCATGGGAACAGTCCAGTCCGAACTACCAAGCCATGTTTTTCCCAGACCGGAATCAAGCATCCAAGGACCGGTTTCTGGCTATCGGCCTTCATTCAGCCTGGATAGCTTGACTCCAGTGTTGTGGAGAGCCTGGGACTCACGTCTGAGTATACCCAGCACACTCAGGGTGAAAATTGCAAAAAACCAAGGTTGATGGACAGAATATAGAACAATGTCATACATTCACCCTAGTACAAGGATCTGGGCCTAAATCCATCGTTTTTTTGCACTCCACACCACCCTGGGTTAGACACTGGCTATATGCAAATCAGCTCTGACCCTGTGCCCCATGGGAACAGTCCAGTCGGAACTACCAAGCCATGCCTTTCCCAGACCGGAATCAAGCATCCAAGGGCCGGTTTCTGGCTATCAGCCTTCATTCAGCCTGGATAGCTTGACTCCAGTGGTGTGGAGAGCCTGTGACTCACGTCTGAGTATACCCAGCACACTCAGGGTGAAAATTGCAAAAAACACAGATGATGGACAGAATGTAGAACAATGTCATACATTCACCCCAGTACAAGGATCTGGGCCTGAATCCATTGTTTTTTTGCACTCCACACCACCCTGGGTTAGACACTGGCCATATGCAAATCAGCTCTGACCCTGTGCCCCATGGGAACAGTCCAGTCCGAACTACCAAGCCATGTCTTTCCCAGACCGGAATCAAGCATCCAAGGACCGGTTTCTGGCTATCAGCCTTCATTCGGCCTGGATAGCTTGACTCCGTTGGTGTGGCGAGCCTGGGACTCAGTTCTGAGTATACCCAGCACACTCAGGGTGAAAATTGCAAAAAACACAGTTGATGGACAGAATGTAGAACAATGTCATACATTCACCCCAGTACAAGGATCTAGGCCTAAATCCATCGTTGTTTTGCACTCCAACCACCCTGGGTTAGACACTGGCTATATGCAAATCAGCTCTGACCCTGTAACCCATGGGAACAGTCCAGTCCGAACTACCAAGCCATGTCTTTCCCAGACAGGAAGCAAGCATCCAAGGACCGGTTTCTAGCTATCAGCCTTCATTCAGCCTGGATAGCTTGACTCCAGTGGTGTGGAGAGCCTGGGACTCACGTCTGAGTATTCACAGCACACTCAGGGTGAAAATTGCAAAAAAATACAGTTGATGGACAGAATGTAGAACAATGTCATACATTCACCCCAGTACAAGAATCCGGGCCTAAATCCATCGTTCGTTTTTTTGCACTCCACACCACCCTGGGTTAGACACTGGCTATATGCAAATCAGCTCTGACCCTGTGCCCCATGGGAACAGTCCAGTCCAAACTACCAAGCCACGCCTTTCCCAGACCTGAATCAAGCATCCAAGGACCAATTTCTGGCTATCAGCCTTTATTCAGCCTGGATAACTTGACTCCAGTGGTGTGGAGAACCTGGGACTCACGTCTGAGTATACCCAGCACACTCAGAGTGAAAATTGCAAAAAACACAGTTGATGGACAGAATGTAGAACAATGTCATACATTCACCCCAGTACAAGGATCTGGGCCTAAATCCATCGTTTTTTTGCACTCCACACCACCCTGGGTTAGACACTGGCTATATGCAAATCAGCTCTGACCCTGTGCCCCATGGGAACAGTCCAGTCCGAACTACCAAGCCATGTCTTTCCCAGACCGGAATCAACGTTAATGTAGGTACTGATAGTCGGAAGATAAGGATACTTTTTGCACCGCATAAACTTGGTGCAAATTTAAAACTCTGCTATAACTTGCTGCATGGACTGGTCTTTTTTGTTGTTGTTGTTGTTGTTTAATAATAAAGATGTATTAAAGTGTAATACAAATGTACAGTTTTTCCTTTTGTTTGACATGACAATCCAAGGTTATGATGTAGAATAATTTCATAAAAAGAAGTACTTACAAGAAATAGTATTAAAATAAAAGAAGAGATCAACTATACAATAAACTTATTAAAATATCATAACTCTGCACTCACAAAATTGCATTTTTATGTTTTATCTATCTATACTAATATAATAAAGAGAGAGCCCAAACCTTTGAGGCGGGTAATGTCAGGAAACATAGCACCAATCACAACACCCAATACAGCGTTGGAAAGGGCAGTTGCAGCAGAAGGGCGTAGGCTATGCAGACTCCCACCATATACATTTAAAAGGTAAAAGAACCGTGCCAGCAAAGTAGTCCCTTGGGGGCGTGTCTGCGTTGTGCTGTGGGCGTGTGCTGGGGGCGTAACAAACGCTGGGGGCGTGTGGTACGTTCCGCTCTTCATGCCATGTCTCATATCGTGTGCTGTGGGCGTGTGCTGGGGGCGTGGGCGTGTGCGGGGTGCCGGATGATGAAAAAAAAGCGAGCGTTAAGCCCAATATTTCATTGTTTTTTCTTCCTAGGTTCTGTACATTCCAGCTCCGGATGTGCTTGCCCCGCGCTCCTAGTGACGTACACTTGCTTTACTGTATGGAGGTCAGGCATGGCGCTATTCCCAAAGGCCGATAAGAACGCAAACAGGGGCCATTGTGCAGGAAATGTAATCTCGCCTTAACTTCCGGTGACGCCTGAAGCGCAGACTGGAGATTTTCCACTTCTGTTGCGCACAGGCCTCGCGCCACGCACATCCGGACACAAGGCCCGCCTCCACGGAAATAGCAACAAAGGGACTATCTCTCCCCCGGGAATATGTGATGATATTCCGCAAACCAACATCCCGCATACAATCACTATGCAATTTTTTTTTGACGCTGGACTATTACTCCGCAAAGACATAATTTCGAAAACTTTTACAACGCATATGACTTTATCACACATGCCATTATAACGCAAATGCATGTGTGGTAAAGTCATATACATTGTAAAAGTACATTATTAAAACATCAAATATATGGGCCCGATTCACAGAATGAACTTAAGACTCAATCCTAAACTTACTACTATTTTGGTATTCACAGAATGCACTTACTACTTTTGGCATTCACAGAATGAACGTACTACTTTTGGTATTCACAGAAGTTAGGATTTTGTCTTAAATTTGTCTTAAGACAAACTTAAGACAGACTTAAGACAGACTTAAGTTAGAATTTTGTCTTAAGTCTGTCTTAAGTCTGTCTTAGGTTTGTTTTAAGTTTGTCTTAAGACAAACTTAAGACAAAATCCTAACTTCTGTGAATACCAAAAGTAGTAAGTTTATTCTGCGAATGCCAAAAGTAGAAAGTGCATTCTGTGAATACCAAAATAGTAGTAAGTTTACAATTGAGTCTTATGTTCATTCTGTGAATCGGGCCCAAAGTTTGTATATATGTGTATTTATAAATATACTAGCAGCCCGTCCCGACCTTGTCCGGGAGCAATCAGGCTTCAGGGCCCCCGCCCCCCCGACATTGTCCGTGGGTCCCCTGGAGTAGCAGCCCGTCCCGACCTTGGCTTCAGGGCCCCCACCCACCCTGACATTGTCCGTGGGTCCCCCGGAGCCTTACCTCATCCGCACACCTCCCCGCGCTCCTGAGTTCATTGGTCCGCCGCTCCTCCCCTCTCCTCCCCACCTGTCCGCCGCTCCTCCCAGCCTGTCCGCCGCTCCTCACCGCTCCTCCCCGCCTGTTCACTGCTCCTCCCCGCGCTCATGTCCGCCGCTCCTCCTCGCGCACCTGGACGTCGCTCCTCCCCGCGCTCCTGATGTCAGCATGCACGTCGCGGCCGGCGCTACTTCCATGGGACTACTTTTTTTTTCTCGTAAATTTTTTAAATAACGTATATTTTTTACATTTATGTAGCCTATGTCCATCAGCACACCCTGACAATTTCAACGATGTATCGGATGTGTGGATTGGCGCTGTGGTTCCCGAGTTTACCCCCTCAAAGGTTCAAAGTTCTTCCTTTATAACAGTAGTATAGATATATATATATATATATATATATATATATATATATATATATATATATATATATATATATATATATATATATATATATATATATATATACATTTTTTATTTAATTAAAACATTTATTCTTTCAAATTGCAGTATTTATCATTTTTTTATTTATTATTTTATTTTATTACCCTTTACACCCTAAAAACTAATCCCAACCTGCTCCCTTGAAATACCCCTGCACCCCATAATCACAACCCACCCTTACTCCTTAAAATACCACAACACCCTTAAACACTAACCCATCTTAACCCTATAAATATACCCTGTACCCCAAAACCCAAACCTATCCCTAAACCCTAAAAATACCCCTGTACCCCAAAACCCAAACCTATCCCTAAACCCTAAAAATACCCCTGTACCTCAAAACCCAAACCTACCCCTGAACCCTAAAAATACCCCTGTACCTCAAAACCCAAACCTACCCCTGAACCCTAAAAATACCACTGTACCCCAAAACCCAAACCTACCCCATAACCCTAAAATACCCCTGTACCCCAAAACCCAAACCTAGCCTTGAACCCTTAAAAAACCCTGTACCCTAAACCCCAAACCTACACCATAACCCCAAAAATACCCCTGTACCCAAAAACTCAAACCTAGCCCTGAACCCTAAAAATAACCCTGTACCCCAAAACCCAAACCTACCCCTGAACCCTAAAATACCCCTGTACCACAAAACCCAAACCTAGCCCTGAACCCTAAATATAGCCCTGTACCCCAAAACCCAAACCTAGCCCTGAACCCTTAAAATACCCCTGTACCCCAAAACCCAAACCTAGCCCTGAACCCTAAAAATACCCCTATACCCAAAACCCAAACCTAGCCCTGAACCCTAAAAATACCCCTATACCCCAAAACCCATACCTATCCCTAAACCCTAAAACTACGCCTGTACTCCATAACCCAAAATTATATCTGAACCCTTAAAATACCCAAACACCCCAAAACATGTACCTCAGTACCCCAAAAAATATACCCCTATACCCATACTTGCCTTATCCAAACATAAATTAAAAAAACATGCTTTTACCATTCATGCATTTACAATTAATTTCGTTGTAAATATATGCGTTGTAAAAGCATATAAAATGTGATGCCATGCGGTATAATGGCATTCCGGAGCCATGGTACTTTTATAATGAAAGTATGCAGAGTGATGGTATGCGGAAAGATAGTTGCGGAATAATGGGTGTTTACCCTCTCCCGGTAAGTACATTTATGGCACGGCGGCCCACATCTCCAGCAACATACTCATATTTTTTCACCACCCATTTGAAAAATGCACAGGTCTCTCTCATTGATGGCCAGCACCGACATACACTTTTAGACACACCTCCCGCCACAAGTTCTAGAATTGCGAACTTTAGAGCTGGGGAGCTACGCTTGAATCTCGGTATCAGCTCAACATCCTGGGATTCCAGGCAAATCGCTTTGTCTCCCTGTGCCTACCACAAATGAATGTGTTATTCTATAATGTAAATTGTGCTCATGCCATGTTGTCGAGTTCGCGCTATATAATATTGCAAAGAAAAATGAAGTAGGGACGGGACGGGCTGCTAGTACTGTATAAAAAGGAAAAGAAAAAGGAAGAAAAACAGAAGAAGAAAGGGATGAGACAAAAAAAGAAAAGAATACAAAAGCAAAGAAATGTAAAAAAATATGTAATACATGTCCTACCTGTATGTCATATAATAAACTTTGTCATATAACAACTTATTTCATAGAGCAACTTTATGTCATATAACAACCTATTTCATATAAGAACATTGGTTGAATAAACTATGTATGATAATACACAGGAAAGGGAAAAACAGTCATGGGGCCTGGAAAACCACTGTAGAATTCTTGTTATGTTATGTTATGTTATAAGTGACTAGTAGAGCGCTCGTTCACCGGTTGGTTTCTTGGCGCTAATGAGGAAGAGGGAACGCAAAACAGATCAGCTTATTTATATGCGCATGAGAAAAGCCAGGTTTTGAGAGACTTTCTAAAATTCATAAGGTTAGTGCTCAGTCTGATTTCCAGTGGGATGGAGTTCCACAGTCTAGGGGCAAGGGTAGCAAACCTGCATACCCCTTGACGCTTCAGTTTGTAAGTGGGTACTGTGAGGAGGTGAAGGTGGGCTGAACGGAGGTCGCGTGAGGGTGTATAACGGGAGATGTGGTCTGTGATGAATTTGGGACTGTGATTGTTTAAGGATTTAAACATCAGGCAGGCGGTTTTGAAAGCATACTGCTGGTGGATTGGTAGCCAGTGTTTTTTTTTTTAAGAAGTGGAGGCGTGTTGCCGTCTGGGTTTTTGGTAGTTAAGTCTGGCTGCTTGATTTTGTACTAGTTGTAGTCGTTTGGTTAGTCCAACTGGAAGATAGCATTAGCGTGATCAAGCCGGGATAGGACAAGGGCAATTACTACCTGGATCAGTGCAGTTTGGGATAGCAGCCTGCTAATTTTTCTGATCTTGCGGAATTGAAGGAAGCAGGTGGAAATCACAGTGCCTATGTGCGCTTTAAGGGACAGATCATTGCTTAAGGTGACTCCAAGACTTTTTACTGAGGTAGTGGCAGTAGGGGGAGGACCTAGATTGTTTGGCCAGTAGTGTGGGCCCAAGTGTGTTTGTGCTGCACCTATCAGAATGAGTTCAGTTTTACTGGGGTTCAGCTTTAAATGGTTGTGATTCATCCATGACCTTATGAAGTGAGGTAGTGTGGCTCACTGGTTAGAGGCGGCAGACCCGAGAGCAGAGGACGGCCCGGGACCAGGGTTCGATTCCCGGCGCGGCAGGTTTCTGGACCAGGGTCAGTGGACTCGATAATTCTCTCGCCTCGGTGCCCACTCTGATCAGCGATCACACTCGGCAACTCTGGGCATTAGCTTGCCTCATCCTCACTAACGGCCCCACCAGACCGCCGGGGATGCCTGGTCTCACCCTGGAGATACCCATTAAGGGACCATCTCTCAGGGAAGCCAGGAAGGGTTTCGCAGCGGTCGAAGCGCCTTGGGACCCTCCGGGTAAGTAGTGCGCTATATAAATGCCTATACATTTACATTACATTTACAAGGTCATGGTGTCTTTGAAGTCGAAGATTGACTGGGGGGAATTGTTGATCTGGAATAGGAGTTAGAGATCATCCGCATAATTGAATGTGGTGATTCCTCTCTCCTTGACAGTGCTTATTAGTAGGTGAAGGTAGATGTTAAACAAGTGGGGGAAAGGGACGAGCCCTGTGGGACCCCCACAAGTAGGTGTTAGCTTGGGGGTGGCGAATGGGTCAGAACGGACTTCCTGGGAGCGGTCGTTCAAGAAGGATTTAATCCAGTGGAGAGCTAGGCCTCTGATGCCGGCCTCCTCGGCCCTGTCGGCCAGGATCCCGTGGTCAACCGTATCAAAGGCCGCCGAGAGGTCGAGCAGTACCAAGCAGCCGCGGCCAGTAGTGGGAGTACCGGCCAGGTGGTGATTTGCGGGGGAGGGAGGGTGGGGGGTAGTAATGTATGGATTACGTAGTTTAGCAGGTAAGTAAACATAAAAATAAATAAAACGAATTTCGTTGCGTGCACTGCATCACCAAATGCGATGCAGTGCGTGCAACAAAATTATTTTATTTATTTATATGGTTACTTACCTGTTAAACTCCGTAATCCATACATTACTACCCTCCACCCTGCCCCTCCCTCTCCCCACCAGCCCGGCCGGTACTCCCACTACCGTCCGCAGCTGGTACCAAGGCCTGTGGTGTACCTATATCTGCTTTTTCACGTAGGGAATCAAGTACAGCTAACATCACAGTTTCGGTTGAGTCTGCTGGGCGGAAGCCAGCTTGACAGGGATCGAGAAATCCCGTCTGTTCTGGAAAATTAGATAGGCAACTAGCCACATGAGATTGCAGTAGTTTGGCCATGGAGGGGAGCAGAGAGATGGGACGGTAGTTGGCCAGCAATTGTGGGTCTGCGCCTGTTTTTTTGAGAAGAGGGACTACAATGGCTTCCTTAAAAGCATTGGGTACACAGCCTTGAATCATGGATTGGTTGAGGAGGGCAAGAACTGGGTCTGGAAAAGCTGAGAAGGCTCTTCTAAGACATGAGGGGAACAGCGATCCCGAGGAGAGCCTGTTTAAATTTTGGCCAATAAATGGTGTAGAGTCTCAGTGTCAATAAGGGGGAATTGGTCGATAGTTTGGGGGTTTCTGATGGTAGGTAAGCCATTAATGTTTATTAATGTGGGGGTGATGCTTGCTTTGATCATATTTATTTTATCAATAAAATATGTGTTTAGGGAGTCGCAAAAGGCTTGAGAGGGTTTGGGTTTGTTTAATACTCTCTCTGGGTTTGATAGCTCATCTACAATCGAGAATATTTCTTTGGATTGATTACTGGCATTAAGGATGCGAGAAGAGAAATATGTTGCTTTTGCAGTGTTAATTAATTTTTTGTATTCGTTCATGGCTTTGACATAGTTGTCCTTTCCTTCTAATGGATAGTTCTGCCTCCATTTCCTCTCTATTTGACGCAGAGACCGTTTTTGAGATTTTAGATCGGGTGAGAACCACCTCTGAGCATCGTGTCGGCGGGTGAGTCTAATTTGTTTGAGGGGGCGTGGGTGTTGCTGGCTGCTAAGAGCCAGTTTGAGTAGGACTCCACATGATGGTCAATATCTTGATTAGGGATGGATGCGGTGTTTCTGAGGGAATTGATAAATTCAGCATTACCTATGGTGTTCCATTTTCTAGCGGTACTGCCCTTTAAGAGTGTGAGTTTTAGGCTGAATTTTATAAGATAGTGGTCTGACCAGGCACAAGGCTGTATAGAAAGAGCTGAAACTGATAGTTTGGTGATCCATAGTTGGTCGAGGATTTGACCTTTTATGTGAGTGGGGGAGGAAGTTCAGACATACGAGTGATTCGGTCAGTTCACTTGAGTGTTGTCCTTCTTGGGGGTCACTTGCCCAATAGTTGAAATCCCCCGTCAGCAGAATACTTGTGTGGTCGGTGACTAGAGGTGCTAGTTGTTATCTAAGGAGGTGGGGGAACAGAGGCATATATTGGAAGAGCATGTATATAAGTATACAGATAGTAGAGGCTGACTTAGATTTAAGTTTGAGCACCGTGTTTTCTGTGGCCGGTAGGATGAGTGGAGTAAGGGCAGAGAAGTTCAGTTTTTTGTGAATGATCGCTGCAACTCAGCGGCCCGGCTTTCCCGTAGAGCAGTTAGTTTGCAAGTTGTCAACTTTTTTTCCATGAAATACTACAGGACCTAGTAACTCGGTCCATTTAGAGTATAAAATCCAGTTTACATTAGTAGGAGCAGTAGAATCTTTACGAACAGAAGGCATTATTGCAGATGGAGTGACAGCCTTCTGACTAGAGGATGGAGAGGACTCCATAAGCATTGGGCTAGCATATGCAAATGTCACAGGAGAAAAGTCTCAGTGCCACACAACTGAAAAATATCAGAAGGGTGTGCGTTATTCAGTGATGTCAAATGTAGCACCAACAGCAGCAGATTGTACAAAACCAGTTATTGAAAAAGGAATGAAATGGCTAAAATGGCCTAAACTCTTGAACTCACTGCAAAAAATCAAATAAAGTGAATTATCAAGTAAGATCGTCTGATATTCCTTATCTCCACAGCTTTTTCAAAGTTGACTAGACATGAAGGCTGAAACACAGGTACATACATCAGAGTGACAGCATTCATATTTCTGTACCACTCTAGGAATAAAAAAAATGGTGAAAGAGGATCTCAATCCTCTGGTAAAATAAAGAAATAAAGAAGCGAAGTGTGATAGAACAAGGAGAATGCTGGCCCGCCTTGCTCCTCAATCCATAAAATGGCGGCCACGACGGTCGAGGCTGAGGTACGCGATGCGGTAGAGCAACTGCATGACAGCGGCTTAAATGAAGCCGAGAAAGAAAAATATCTGCTCTCTCCGCGTTCGCAAACCGAAATCTTCAAGGCAAACTTCGCTGAAGGCAAACCGCTGCTTCTACTAAATGAAAGTCTCCGATGGTGAGCAGATCATCTCAGACCTGCGGCCGTCTTGCGGGCGGTTCCTCCGCGCCCCCTGCATGGACTTATCTTAATGTTGAACTGAGGCTTTAAGTCACCAATTCAGCAACATATCAAGGACAGTGAAGTAGATTTTGCCCACAGTAATGACAGAGAGGAGTCATGTGCAAACAATTAAGGTTTATTAACACATTAGAAGAGTTACAATCTCAAATTGAATCAGTTTAATCATAAATTGATAATAACCTGAATACAGCATATGTGAACATAATCCAGGCTGATCAATTAAAAATCTGCAAATGAGTTATTGTAAGACAGCAAATGTAAAGTTGGCTAAATTCAATTCCCCTGAAGGTTAACTCCCTAACGCTAAGCTAAGATTGTGGGAAAATTGGGGAATTTAGAAGCACCAGGTGTCAACAAATATATAATCGCAAGAAGAACCAAATGAAGGTTTCGATCAAGAAAAAGAGAAATGTGCTTGCTCTAGAAAGTAACTCTATGATCAGAAATATAATGAGCATTTGGGTCTCAGGAGATGAAAAAGAGCTTCCGCCTACATAGGAGGACATGATGAGGAAGTCAAACTAGCTAATGTCAGGTTTTACACAGTTAAGACATTAAATTATGTCTAAGAAATACATTGGACAAATTCTCACTGAGAAAGAGCTAATCAAAATTACACATTCACCATGAGCATGGTCTCAGCCCGTTTCATATGATTAAGGTATTAGACTGACATTGTTCTCATGGTGAATGTTTAATTTTTATTGGTTTTTACTCAGTGAGAACAGAGTTAGAGAAGACGTCCTCCCTTCGTCTGATAAATCCGAAGGCAGCTTCAGTCCCACTGCATTCAGAGATATTAGACTATGGGAGACTTCTTCTCTGACTCCTTTTTTTCAGACGTGCAGAGAGCTAACATCCAAATTATTAGGTTGCAAGAAAAAACTTCCACATAAAATTTTAACAATAGCATTCAGATTAACCTGATCACAGCAGCTACAGGTGCCTGGAATGAGAGAAAGATTATGCACATTGCTAGAAATGTGGGTCTCTAGTTGGCAATGGTTTGCACCTTTGTCCAAGTAGGGACCTTTCTTTGTAGTCAGGGTAAGGGGCAAACACTTCTAAAATAACCCCTGCTCACCAGCTTGGTCGCTTGTCACGAGCAGACAGGCTTATCTCAGAGGCAGTGTGTAGAGCATTTGTGCATGCATACTAACACAGTGAAAACACTAGAAATGGATCCCCCACCAGTTTAGAAAAATAAGCAAAACTTTATCTAAACCAAAAAAATCTCATACAACACAAATTCAACATGCAATACTGTAAAAATAGTTGGTAGTTCCGTCCGGGGCTACAGTGATGCTGAAAATGACAGAGTATAACAGTTCCAGCCTACCGCATTGGTACGGGCCACCCAAAGCATTTATAGACTCGTATACAGTACCTTTCTTGTTGTGGCCAATCCATTTGGTACTAGTCGGTCGGTGCAACTGTCGCGGTTGCAATGTGAAGTGAAAGCAGTGCATCGTGCAGAGCCCTCATGGTGCGGTGCAGGCAGCAGCTTGGGGATGGTCATCCAACTGCGTTGGTGAGGCCAAAGCTTACAATACGGAGTGAGGCAGTGCTCGATGCAGTGCTGGCAGGTCATGGTGCAGGCGACAGAGCCGGTCGACGTTCGGATCGGGCAGCGATGGTGTCGGTCATCCGGGCAGAGTGAAGTGCAGTGGTGCCTTTTGCAGTGCCTTCAGGACACAGAACCAGTGACGGACTCGGTGACATAGTCGGCTGCTCTTTTCTTCTGCTGCGACTGAAACCAGCGGTTCCAAAGACGGTGCCCTGAAGGATGGTGAAGTCTTTCTGTTCCGGAGACTTCTTGAGCAGGGGGCAAGCTATACCTCAAGCCCTTGGAGATACTTTGTCAAGCAGGATACACACACAATTCCTCTCCTTAGCAGAAACATCTACTGCAGACCAACCTCAGAGAGCACACAGCAAAGTGGCAGAACGTCTCCTCCAGCTTCTACCAGCTCTTCACCTTGGCAGAGCTTCCTCTTGAATTTCAAAAGTATTCTAAAGTTCAGGGGTCTGGGTCCCAACATTTATAGCCCATTTCTCTTTGTTTTCTTGTGTCAGAGAGCCTCTGTGCTCAGTCCAAACCATTTCTGTCCTCTAGTGCAGCTTCCCCACAGGAGGTGGAGACAGCATTGTGTAAGGCAGACCAGGCCCATTCTCCACTACTCTAAATGCAGCCCAGGTCTATTCAGCCCAGCCCTTACTAATTCAAGAAAGGCAGGGCATACATACCCCCTCCCCAATGGTTGTCTGAGAGAATGCACATCCCCAGCCCCTGTCACTCCAAAGCCAGACAGTCAATCCACAAACCAGCAGAGGCACCCAGGATGGTTAAGGAAGAAAGTACCCACTTTTTGAAAGTGGTATTTTCAAACACAGAATGTAAAAATCATCCTAAGATTCTGAGTTCAGGCATACTAAACTTCACCTTCCCATCTTGTCCCAATGGGAAGTTATATTTATAAGATTTTATTAATAAACTTCTATTCTATTCTATGGAACAGATATCCTTTCAATAGTGAAAAACAAAATTGGCAGTATTTCACTATCTGGACTTGCCACAAACATCAGGGATGTTCTACCTTTCACATACACTGCACCCTGCCCACAGGGGTACCATTCAGCCTGCCGTTGGGCTGACTCACATGTAAGAAAAGGGGAGGTTAAGGCCTGGCAAGTGGGTGTACGTGCCAGGTCACCATGGCAGTAGAGACTGCGCGCATACACTGCAGTGGCAGGTCTGAGAACCTTTTGCAAGGCTGCTTCAGGCTCACTCAGTGCTTCAGGCCCACTAGTAGCATTTGACTTACAGTGCCTGGGTACCATAATGCACTGTACTAGGGACTTAGTAGTAAGCCAAACAAGCCAATCATGGAAACACCAATCCATATTCACAATTTAGACAGAGAGCATATGCATTTTAGCACTGAACAGCCGTAGTAAAGTGCCCAGAGTCCTAAAACCAACAAAACAGAGGCCAAAAAGCAAAAAGTCCGGGGATTAAGCCACTGAAAAAGTGAGGTCTAACACACATCAAGCAAAAATACAACATTTCATTAAAATTCAGTTGGACATTCTGAGGCCTACCACAACTCCTGATATATTAATGTGAGTATACTCTAAGGTTACTCAAGTGTACAAAATCACTCTTTATTACCATCTAAATATTAAATGTCTTGTGCATGCATGCAAACAATGAATATATGTGTTAAGTATTAGCATAACATTGGATGCACATGAAAAATAGTGACACTGCATCACCAATTCACCCGTCTGATGGCTCGATGAACAATCACACAAAACATCCAACATTTTCCTTCATGACAGTCTAGAAACAGGTTGCTGACCGCTGTTGCTAACATCTAAATTACTTCCAACTCCTTCAACTTGTCATAGACATAGCAAAGCACTGCCTTCCTTCCAATTCTATTTCTTCTATTCTTCTCTTTTTAATTTCATCCCATATCCTCAGCCCATTTCTCTCTACCTCTCTGCTCTGAAATCTTTTCCCTTTTCACCAGTTTCAATCCCTTTACCTTCCAGAACAAACAAATCACACAAACTCCAAGAATCAGAATAGGTCTCAATAAAGTACCTAAAAGTTTACCAAGTCCGCTAAGCCATTTACCTATAGCAGAAAAGCCTTTCAAATTACTTCACAGGCCCCTGTTTCTTCCAGTGCCATCAAATCATTAGACACACTTATGATATTCTTCACATGATATGAGAAGTCATCGGGGATCCATGCAAAAGTCCTCAAGCGCTCCTTCACCAAAACTCAGTAGCAAGGACTGAGACCATGGAACTGTTTTAGCCTTGGAAGAGGAATCACCAACTCAACCTGGTGAGAGATGGAATGCACCCCATCAGCGAGGCCTTTGCAGTAGTCAAGAATCTTATTATCTGTAATATTCACAAGCACAGCGGAAAGCATAGCAGGAGATATTATTATTGTCTGCAATATTCACAAGCACAGTGGGAAGTAAAGCTGGAGATAATATTATTATCTGTAATATTCACAAGCACAGTGGGAAGTATAGCAGGAGATATTATTATCTGTAATATTCACAAGCACAAAGGGAAGTATAGCAGGAGATAATATTATATGTAATTATTCACAAGCACAGTGGAAAGCATAGCAGGAAGTCTCATGGCTCTGCCCATGAGACTCTCATGGACGGATAAGACAAGTGCTTCTCAGGCTCATCAGCTGGAATAGAAGGGTCTCAGCCATTTCAGAGACGTAGAGGAACATACTTTAGCAAGGCAAGAGTTCAGCATTCCAACAATCTGTTCCATGAAGTCTGAAGCCTGAGGAGTGTAACTACAGTGGAACTTCTGATCAACCTGTAAAGCGGCACATAGAAATTTCATCACTTCATTCTTGAAGTGTCTGTCACAATCTGACTCCAGAGACACCGGGTTCCCAAAAAGAGGGCTAAATTCCCTGGGCAACAGTCTGGCCACATTAAGACTGTCATTTCTTCTAGTTGGGTAAGCCTGAATCCATCAGGAAAAGAGTCAAGTCAAGTCAAGTCATAAAATTTATATAGCGCACTACATACCCAGAGGGTCTCAAGGCGCTTAGGGAGGGGAGGATGATTACTTGTCAAATATCCACGTTTTAAGTTGCTTTCTGAATGCTAGGTGGTTCTGGGTAAGGCGAAGGTAAGTGTGAAGTGAGTTCCATGTTTTAGCTGCCAGGTATGAGAAGGATCTACCTCCCATGGTGGTCTTGTTGATGCGAGGTACAGTGGCGAGGGCTTGGCTGGAAGATCGTAGTTGGCGGGAGGGGGTGTAGAAGGACAGTCGTGAGTTGAGGCATTCTGGTCCGATTTCGTAGAGTGCTTTGTGTGCGTGGGTTAGGAGTCGGAAAGTGATCCTCTTATTGACGGGTAGCCAGTGGAGGTTTTTCAGGTGACCAGAGATGTGTTCGTTACGCGGGATGTCTAATATGATCCTGGCTGAGGCGTTTTGGATTCGTTGGAGTTTTTTCTGGAGTTTAGCGGTAGTACCTGCGTAGAGGGTGTTTCCGTAGTCCAGTTGGCTCGTGACCAGAGCGTGGGTGACTGTTTTCCTGGTTTCGGTGGGGATCCAGCGAAAAGTTTTTTTGAGCATGCGAAGAATGTTGAAGCAGGATGAGGAGACGGCGCTGACTTGTCTGTTCATTGAAAGTGAAGAATCCAGGATAACGCCTAGGTTCCGTGCGTGGTCTGTCGGGATGGGTGCTTTTCCAAGGGCTTCCGGCCACCAAGAGTTGTCCCATGCAGAGGGGGATGTACCTAAGATGAGGACTTCTGTTTTATCTGAGTTCAGTTTCAAACGGCTGTGTTTCATCCATTCGGCAACTTCTTTCATTCCTTCGTGTAGGTTAGTTTTGGCGGTGCTAGGGTCATTGGTGAGTGAAAGGATCAGTTGAGTGTCATCCGCGTAGGAGATGATGTTGAGGTTGTGTTGGCGGGCAATGGCTGCGAGGGGGCTCATGTATACGTTGAAGAGGGTGGGACTGAGTGAGGATCCTTGTGGTACGCCACAGATGACTTCAGTGGCCTCGGACTTGAATGGTGGAAGGCGGACTCTCTGGGTTCTTCCGGTGAGGAAAGAGGTGATCCATACAAGTGCTTTTCCTTGTATTCCGATGTTTCTGAGGCATTGTAAAAGGGTGCTGTGGCAGACTGTGTTGAAGGCTGCAGAGAGGTCGAGGAGGATGAGGGCGACTGTGTCTCCATTGTCCAGTAGAGTTCGAATGTCGTCTGTTGCTGCGATGAGGGCGGTCTCAGTGCTGTGTTTTGCTCGGAAGCCAGGAGGAGTCGGGGGATTTGTTGGCTTCGAGGAAGGCGGCAAGCTGGTTGTTGACAGCTTTCTCGATGACTTTGGCCGGGAAAGGAAGGAGCGAGATGGGGCGGTAATTTTTGAGTTCGGTGGGGTCCGTTGTGGGTTTTTTCAGAAGGGCGCTGAGTTCAGCGTGTTTCCAGCTTTCCGGGAAGGTGGCGGAGTTGAAGGAGCAGTTGATGACGTCTCAGAGGTGCGGTGCTATGACGGAGTCTGCTTTGTTGAAGATGTGGTGAGGACATGGGTCTGTGGGGGATCCTGAGTGGATGGAGTTCATCAGGCGGATGGTGTCCTCAGTGGAGATTGAGTTCCAGTCGTTAAGGGTGTTCAAGGGGGGTGAATGTTCAGCATATGGTTGGGTGGGTTGGTCTCCGGGTTGGTTGTCGAAGCTGTTGTGGATGTCTGCAATTTTGTTGTGGAAGAATGAAGCTAGGGAGTCGCAGAGGGCTTGAGAGGGGGTGATGTCGTTGGAGTTGGCCGAGGGATTGGTAAATTCCTTGACGATGTTGAAAAGTTCCTTGCTGTTGTGGGCGTTGTTATCTAGTCGATCCTTGAATGCTGTTTTCTTGGCCTTTCGGATTAGTTGGTGGTGTATGCGGGTGGTGTTTTTGAAGGCGTCCTTGGTGCTAGTGGTTGGGTCTTTTTTCCAGGCCTTTTCAAGGGAGCGGCAGAGTTTCTTGGACTTCTTAAGATCATCGTTGAACCATGAGGCTTTCTTGCTGCCAGGTTTGCTTTGACGTTTTTTCAGTGGTGCTAGGATGTCGGCGCTGTTGGATAACCATAGGGTGAAGTTGGTGGCGGCTCGGTCTGGGTTAGAAGAGTGGGCTGGGGTGTTTAGAAGGAGCGATGAGGAGATCTGGTCGATGGTGATTTTGTTCCAGTTTCTTTGCAGAGTTGGTTGGGGGTGGTTGATGGGTTTAGGCTTGTTGTAGGTAAAGTGAACGCAGCTGTGGTCAGTCCAAAGGAGAGCCGTAGTGTGGCTGAAGGAGACGTGATTGCTGGAGGTGAAGATAGGGTCGAGAGTATGACCTGCTATGTGGGTGGGGGAAGTGACCAGTTGTTTAAGTCCGAGGTTGGCGAGGTTGTCCAAGAGGGTGGTGGTGTTGCGGTCGTTGTTCTTTTCAAGGTGAAAGTTGAGGTCTCCCAGAAGGATGTAATCTTTGGAGGGGAGCGCGTGTGGAGTGATGAAGTCCGTGATGTCTTCACTGAATTGTGCGCGGGGTCCTGGTGGTCTGTATAGGAGGGTGCCTCTGAGTGTGGTCTTGGGGTCGAAGTGGATCTGGAAGTGAAGGTGTTCAGAGTTGGCGAGATTGACGTCAGAGCTGGTTGAGATGTGGATTGATTTTTTATGGACGATAGCGATTCCTCCTCCTGTGTGGCCGGTACGGTCCTTGCGTGTGATCTTATAGTCTTCAGGGATGGCAATGGTGAAGTCTGGGGCGGAGGAAGCGTTCATCCATGTTTCTGTTAGGAAGGCGACGTCTGGAGAGATGGTGTCTAGTAGATTCCATAGGTCAATGGCGTGCCTGTGGACCGATCGGGTGTTGAGAAGGATGCATTGTAGGCGGTTAGGGTCGGGAATATGAGGTGTGAGCGTAGCGGAGTTGGTGATGGTACCGATGAATTTGCAGGAGTGGCATGAGAAAGGTCCATGGGTGTGTCCAGGAGCGGCTTGGACGCAGTTGGTGGAGCGGCAGGGGTTGAGGGCTAGGAGGGTGGTGGCATCGTAGGTAATGCGGGAGGGCTGGGCAAAGCGAGGGCCAGGGGGTCTGGCGCTGGGCCCGGTCCAGGTGCGGACGGGCGTAGACGGGCTTACCTTTGGCGCACCTTCGGCGCGAATTGGGCGCGGTCGCTGCGCGTGAACGCTGCACGTGGGAAGAACTGTCATATATGGATAGTGGAGGGGGAGGGGCGAGGGCGGCTCAGCTGGGAGGCGGGGCGGGCACACGAGGACGACAACAACAAACAAAATGGAGGCGGAGGGGGGAGCACAGCGGAGCGCTAGAGGCAAACGCGCTAACAAGTTTAAAACAGCAGAATGAAATAGACAAAGCGCAAATGAAGCAAAGCGGTAATTAAGCACACAGCAGGCGAAATGAAATGGCAATTTTCCAAGCAATGCAGCGCTACGATACCAGATGTCTGCAAGGGACACTGGGAGCGACCACCCAGCCCGTGAGAGAGGAGCGAGTCACGGCGCCTTCAGGGAGAGGAGCGCTATTTCTGGTCAGTGGGAGGGCGGCTCAGCTGGGAGGCGGGGCGGGCACACGAGGACGACAACAACAAACAAAATGGAGGCGGAGGGGGGAGCACAGCGGAGCGCTAGAGGCAAACGCGCTAACAAGTTTAAAACAGCAGAATGAAATAGACAAAGCGCAAATGAAGCAAAGCGGTAATTAAGCACACAGCAGGCGAAATGAAATGGCAATTTTCCAAGCAATGCAGCGCTACGATACCAGATGTCTGCAAGGGACACTGGGAGCGACCACTCAGCCCGTGAGAGAGGAGCGAGTCACGGCGCCTTCAGGGAGAGGAGCGCTATTTCTGGTCAGTGGGAGGGCGGCTCAGCTGGGAGGCGGGGCGGGCACACGAGGACGACAACAACAAACAAAATGGAGGCGGAGGGGGGAGCACAGCGGAGCGCTAGAGGCAAATGCGCTAACAAGTTTAAAACAGCAGAATGAAATAGACAAAGCGCAAATGAAGCAAAGCGGTAATTAAGCACTTGTGAGAATTGCATTCCTCCTTCCTTCATTTATCTGCTGACATGGGGCACACATGTGGCATTATGTTGATGTAACCACATGGACCCTGAGGTTAAACCAGTGAGTGGAAAAGAGACAAACTATTTTGTCATGGCCTATGTGGGTAGTACCATCGAAATACCTTGCCTTAGGAGGCAACATGGTATCAGGCAACACAGGACAGCCTTCTACGGAAACCCAAACCGTATCCTCATTCTTAGTACACGCTGCTCTGATCCACCTCTCTTGCTCACACTTTGGTGCTGCATCCAGCAGTTTCTTCACCTCTTCCCACATCTCAACAACAGTCAGCAAGACGCCCATAAAAGTATCACTCTTAGATGCATTTAAACAGTCTTCATTGAGGGTACAAAACCCACGAGTGCACTGTCTGGTTATTTAATCTGTGTAGCGGTGTCAGCAGCCACAAAATAATTTCCACTTTTGTGTGCTGCACACTTCTCAACAGCTAGTTCATGAGGAATTGGCAAGGCATCACAATGGCTCATAATATAGTGCCCATTCCTGATGGGGGAGCCGGGCAAGGTCATAAAACCCCACTGGAACCATAACTGCCCAAAATCGTGGACCCGGCCAAACCCCTATCTGGCTATCAGTATTGATAGTGACTATTGAATTGTCAGAGACACAGGCTGTTGAAGAGCGATCAGTTCAGCCACCAGTGCAGAGGTTACATTACACAAAAAGGAGGCTTCCACTACACCTTCTTAAGTGCAAACGGTACAAGATGCTTTCAAAATCCCTTGTTCATCTCTCAAGAAACAGCTGTCCACAAGCAACATGCAATCAGGGTCTTCCAGAGGGACATATTGAATATCAAGTCTTGGCTATGTATACAATGATGTCACATTAAGACATTCATGATCAACCCCATCATTATTTTCATCATAAACAGGCAAAGGCAACAATGTGGTAAGATTGAGACAGGAGCTCCTCCGCAGAGTGATGTTCTCTACATTGAGGATAACCTGCTGTTAGATCTGGGGGTCTCTAGTTGGCAGAGGTAGATACCAATGCACATATAGGGACCCTTGCTTCTATTCAGGGTAAGGGGGATGCACTCTTTAGATATCCCCTGCTCACCCCCTTGGTAGCTTGGCACGAGCAGACAGGCTTATCGAAGGCAATGTGTAAAGTAGTTGTACCAACACTCACAGTAACACAGTGAAAACACCACAAATGGACTCCACACCAGTTTAGAAAAATAAAGTATCTTTATCTAAACTACACAAGACCAAAACAACAAAAACCCAACATAGACAGTTCAAGAATATGCTTATAAAAGAGTTCTAGGGTTTGCGTCAAAATAATCCACAGTTGCATCATGTTTAGCCCAAAGTACCTGGAGATGCGACAAAAGTTCCAAATGGAAACTGCAGCATTGAAAAACAAGCGATGCGTCACTCCTGAGACCCTGGGGAGGCGATGCGCAAGCCCCGCTGGATGCAGGGGTCATGTTGCGATGAATCCGGTATGTATGGGGAGGGATGCGATACCTTGTATGGATTCTGGTGCGCAGGTTCTGTAGGAAGCGTCTCGCACAGGCACGATTCGACGATCTTTGGGACGGCGACGAACTCAGGTGCAGCTGCGATGCGCGGCGCAGCGTCAATCTTCTCCTCTTGCGGCAAACACTGGATTTAAAAACCATCCTTCCTAAAAGATGTGTTATTACATTCTGAGTTCAGGGATGCCAGACTTTAATTTTCTATCTTGCTCCTATGGGAAGATATGCAGGTAAACATTACACACAGCATTCCCCATTATAGCCTATGGGCAAGATAGCCCTCTCAATAGTGAAAAACGGAATTGGCAGTATTTCACTATCTGAGCATGTCACCTACATCAGGACATGCTCTACCTTCCACATACACTGCACTCTGCTGGGGGGGTACCTTGGGCCTTCCATAGGGGTGTCCAATGTGTACAGAAAGGGAAGGGTTAGGCCAGGTCAGCATGGCAGTTAGCAACTACACCCAGACACCATGGTGACAGGCCTGAGGCACCATTTTAGGGCTACTCCTGTGGGTGGCACAATCAGTGCTGCAGGCCCACTAGTAGCATTTGAATCACCAGCCCTGGCACACTCAGTGCACTTTACTAGGGACTTACTGGTAAAACAAATATGCCAATCACGGATAACCAATCACAATAACAATTTATACAGAGAGTAGATGCACTTTAGCAATGATCAGCAGTGGTAAAGTGCCCAGAGTCATATTGCCAACAACCACAGGTCAGGAAAAATAAAGGAGGAAGAAGCACAAAGTTTGGGGATAACCCTGCAAAAAGGACCATTTCCAACACCTACTTATACTTTGTTAGTTGGCTGTTGGTCTTGTGTTGGGTTCGAATGCGGGCGAGTAGGATTTCGATGGAGTGGGGAACCATGACTGTAAGATGGTATCTAATGACGATGTCCTCACATCTGCTGAATGCTGACATAAACTGCGGCACTGCCTTTAGGCAACCAGGTAATGCACCAGCTACTGGGTCAAGAGTGGCTGAAAAATATGCTACAGGTTTTTAGGAAGCGTCATGCGTTGGATTATCAATTACAGGAAGCACCCTTCTCTCTTGGAAAAATATAGAATGAACACCATCTCAGAAACTGGTATTTCTAGAACTGGGGCAGTAAAATTACTTTCTCTCAGCTTGAGGAAGTCCTTTTCACATTCAGTGCCCAATTGTAGAGGATCAAGCACATCTTTCTGTGTAAGCCTCTTTAGAGACTCAGCCACTAGGGAAACATTGGGAATCCACTGATTGCAGTAGCCCACCATTCCCAGGAGGAACTTCCTGACTTCTCTCTGCATTTTAGGAGTATTCCTTTGCAATACAGCAGAGATTCTCTCTTGAGACACTTTATTGCTCCTTTCTTAATGTGACGTCCTAGATGCAGAACTTTTTTGACAGTATTGCAGTTTAGTTGGGAACACCTTATGTCCATATTCCTCCAAATGGTTCAACAGGACAATGGTATCTCGTCCATAGGCTTCTTGTGTTGTTAACGCTATCAAAAGGTTGCTGATGTACTGGACTATAACTTAGCTGGCTGGCAACTACCGGATCTCCGATTCTTTTTCAGTATCTGATTTAAAAAGGGGCTTTCTGTATCCCCTGAGGAAGTGGGGATGACCACAAACATCCTTGCCTTGTCACTCCTGATCGACTCAGCTCTAGAAGGAAAACAACCCTTGTACCTGTGTTTTATTGACTACAGCTCCGCCTTTGACCGCGTAAACAGAAATCTGCGGAGACAGCGATGTGAGAAGACGTGTCTCGAGCGAGCTCCGTCGCCCCGCTGCTTTCTCAAGCCTGTATTAGCGTAGTTTTCGGGGGGCACACACTCCTGGAGACCCTCTATGTGCCACTGAACCTGCTGGTGTCCCTCTCTGGTGGTGATCTGCGGCTGAGAGTCCGCACGCGGCAGCGGCATCAAACTCCGGAGCTCCTGTGAACGGCCGTTGGCCGCCATCTTACAACGGGGCCTGCTGCCGGGCCGCCTGGACCGGCCCCCACGGCAACGACCAACACTGTGGTTTGGGTGAGGCACCGGTACACCCCTGACCCCTCCTGTAGCTCCACTGCAGCGGAACCAGCCTGACGCCATAGGGGACGCGCCGGTGCTGTCGGGGCCGGGCTGCCGACGGCGGGGCACACAGCAGCGGCCTGGGCGCCGAGGCTACGCGAGCCCCCGGCTTGAGCTGAAGCATCAGGCCCGACCCAGAAGGATTGCCAGAGACCACCCGCCTGCGAGCCCTGGCCGCGGCTCCCTCGCCCACCATCGGACTCCTCCGGTGAGCTGCAGCGCAGCGCCCCCCCCTCACCGCCATCTCCCGGGGGCCTGGGGACAGCGAGGCCCGGCCGCGGACCTGCCTGCCATTTTGCCCTCTTGGTGGGGGACCGGCCCCAGCATACAGAAGACCCCTGCCTGGGTGCACCCGGCTGACCTGGACACGTGGGCGATCTGGAAAGGAATCCCACCGCTGCATACCGGTAAGGCCTGTGCCTTGGGGGGCCCCAGCACAGCCGCCCTCGCCCCCTGGCTCCCTCTTCGATGCAACCCGCCCCTGCCGGGCCTGGTGCGCTGCTGACTTGGCGACCCTGCTGCGCGCCTACGGGGACTCCGGGGGTCTCCACCGTCTCCTTCCCCTGCTCCTGGGTCTCTTGCAGCTGGGACGCCCCCGGGGGCCTTCTTTGACACGGCCAGCTGGGCACCGCACTGGGGGTGGATTCTGGCCCAGGCGGGACCGGGAGGCTGCGCCACATCACGTCCTTTCGGAGGTCCTCCGCCTGCAGGCCCCAAGCCCGACCCACCGTGGAACACCTGCCGCCATCGCCCCCCTGACGCCTCTCCGGCCTACAAGCTACATCGCCCCCCTGGCTGCACTACCTGCCCCCGCTCCAGCGACCCCTTCGCATCCTGGACTGCCACTGGCCAACTACTGCCTGTGTGCGCCCCGCGTACTGTCGGCGGGCGCGCCGCCGCCTCTCGCCTTGTGGCCTTGAGCCTTTGACCGTGGGACCCGGGCGCCTGGATCACGGAGGCACCGGCGCATTTCCCCCCCGGACTACACCACACCACCGCTCTGGGACTGCGTGCAGTGCTAGACCCAGTCTCCCACCGCCCCTCGACGCCCCGAGTGGACTATGACCCGCGGCAAAGGGAACAAGCCGGACCCCCCACCTGCAACGACCAGAGGAACCTCAGTGGCCACCATGTGGGGTAAGGCGGGCTCGCCATCATCCTCCGGGGGCCCCGCAGCATCATCGGGGGGGAAACTCCCCCCGCCGGCCGACTCCCCGCCGGTGACGCAGGCCTTCATGTCCTCCTTCATGGCTGACCTAAAGACTGAGATTGGGTCCCTCAGGACGGAGGTCCATACATGCGTCAAAGAACTGCGCAGGGAAGTCACCGATCTCGGCGACCGGGTCGACGGCCTGGAAAAGACGGTCGACTCCCGCACCGAGGACCTGGAGCAGATCTGGCAGAGGGTGGCGACCCTTGAAGAGCAACATATCCAGCTTCAGATCAAGCAGGAGGACTTGGAAAACAGAGGACGCCGCAACAACCTCCGCATTCAGGGCGTGCCTCTCGGAGAAGAGGGGACTGATACCATGGCCTACGTAGCCCTACTCCTGCAAGCGGTGTGGGGCGAGGAGGACGCCCCCCCCGCCGCGCCTCGACCGCGCACACCGAGTCTTTGGAGCGGGTGGTAAAGCGGGCCTCCTGCCCGACATCGTCACCAGACTCCATTACTTCACTGAGAAGGAGGCCATCTTGAAGGCGGCTAGAGACAACCCGGACCTGCGGTATGAAGGCCACAGGATACAGATTTTCCAGGACTTGGCCCCCACCACGCTCCATAGACGGAAGGTCTTCCGCCCAGTCACGGAGAAGCTCCGGACCCTCAACATCTCATATCAGTGGGGCCATCCTTTTGCGCTCATCTTCCGGTGGGAGGGCAAACGCAGGACCCTCAGGTCATATCGAGAAGCGGCGCAACTGCTAGGCATGCCGGAGTCCCCGGATCACAGTCCAACTCGCCCTCCTCACTCGGAGAGGGCACCTCCGCGTTCAGAGTGGTCCACTGTGCGCAAACGTCGACGGTCTCCTCCAGTGGACGCGCTCTCTACCTCGCAGACCAAGCAGGACATCATCGCACACATCCGCTCCCTTGAGGGCGATCGCGAGGAGCAGGCCTCCCAGCCTATCGCCTCTGGATCTGAAGGTGGGGATCGCCCCACGACCCCGGAAGGCCGCTGACCATTGCTAGTGTGACTCCAGCTGCCTTGAACACACACTTGCCCTCTGGGCACTTTGGCCTGTCCACATCCGATATGGTGACCTCACCCCACTGTGCCTGGGGGTGGCCCCCCCCCCCCCACCAGCGGGGACCGAAGGAAATGGTCGACACCCTTTGTCTCTACCAGGCCCTGTGCTATACCACTGAGTTCCAGCGCCCTCTAGGCACCTGCATGGACCATGTAGGCCCCATGGCTCGACACACCCCCGGACTACCTTGAGGCAGCGGGGTGCACGGACTCTGAGACGACCCGACTCCATTCAACTACTCAGATCTCCGCCCCCTCCCCTTGTCCTGTAGGAAGTGACATTCCTGAGTTCATCCAAACCCTCGGGTAGAGGATGTCCGGTACCTGGGACAATGTACACCGGCCCTGATGGCCTGTTTTGGTTCTGATTCTTCTCTGCGCCTTTACCTTCTTTTCTCGCTTTCCTTCTCCTACTTCTCTCTCCCACTGCCTTCTCTTACTGCCCTATTCCTGCGCTTGCGGAGGGGTGACATGGTGGGTCCTGCGGGGGTTGGCGAGCTGGAGGCGAGACGAGGCTGCCACTGCCCTTTCTGCGGGGGGTTCTGCTACGCTGGGTCCCGAGCGACTTCACTCCCCTTTAGTGCTATGACAGCGAACATTCCCACGCCCTTGAAGGTCCTCTCCCTCAACGTCAAAGGGCTCAACTCCCCCAACAAGCGGAAGCAAGTATGGCGCTACCTCCTACACCACTCCCCTGACATTATCTTCCTTCAGGAGACACACCTTCTCAGGGGGGACATCAAACGCATGGCGCACCCTAGATACCCCACACAATACTGGGCATCCTCTGACACCAAGACAGCGGGGTGGCAATTCTCTGCAGGGCTGGCATTAGGCGGGGACCCGTGAAACCCTTCAAGAGCGCTGATGGGCGGTTCCTCCGAGTCACGGTACAGATGGGCTGTGCCCGGCTCACTCTAGGATGTGTGTATGCGCCCAACCAGTCGCAGGACAAGTACCTCCAGGCGCTTCTGCGAGATCAGTTCCAACCGGGCGATACCAATGTGATCCTGGGCGGAGACTTCAATCTTGTTTGGGACCCAGAGTTAGATCGCGCGGGAGCCCCCTTTAACAATGCGGGAGCGATGTCCTCTACCCTTAGGACGCAAATAACCGACCTGGGACTTGTAGATGCGTGGCGCTACCATAACCCAGGGGCCCGAGACTATTCCTTCTACTCACATTCCCACCGGACGTACTCTCGGATCGACTACCTCTTCACCTCCCTGGAACTGGCCCGAGACTCCCTAGCTGCCGCTATATCCGACATATCCCTGTCGGACCACGCTCACGTGGAGCTCTTGCTTCAGGATCCCCTGGCCCGCACCCCTCGTGAACGCAGGTGGGTGCTCCCACCGAGGGTCCTTCGGGACCCGGAAGACGTCGCCAGCATCCGTGACGCCATAGACTCGTATTTCGCCGTTAACGACACTCCTGACCTGCCCTTCCACACGGTCTGGGATGCTTTCAAGGCCACCATACGGGGCCACATCACCTCCCTGGCGGCGGCACGGAGGAAGGAAGCGTTCAAGTTGGAAACCGACCTGACTACCGAGATCAAACTGGCGGAGGCCCGAGACCGGGACTACCCTTCGCGGGCGTCAAAGAGAACCCTCGCCAATCTCAGGGGGCAACTCCGCGCCCTGCGCACCAACAAGGCGGAGCACTCCCTATTAGCGCTCAAACAGCGGTATTATGAGGGAGGGGACAAGGTTGGTCGCCTACTGGCTGGCAGGCTACGGGCACGCGCTGCTAGGGCCCATATTGCTAATGTTAAGCGGCAGGATGGCACCAGTGTCACCTCTGAGAAGGCCAAGCAGGCTGCATTTGTCGATTACTACTCCACTCTGTACGCGGAGGAACCTACATCTGCAGAAGCGCGAGAGGCTGTCCTTGCGGACTTCGAGGGGTCTCCACTGTCTCCGGCATGTGCAGCCTCTATGGAGGGTCCCCTGCTGGAAGAGGAAATAACGGACGCTGTCAAGGACCTCCCCGTGGGGAAAACCCCGGGGCCGGACGGCCTGCCGTTGGCCTTCTATCGCCTGTTCCTGACCCAGCTCCGCCCGCATCTGCTGCGGCTCTACGGCTCCTTCTCTGACGCCACTGGCCCGTCCCCTGATATGGGCCTGGCGGAAATTGCCTTGATTCCCAAGCCTGGAAAGGATCCCGACCTTTGTGCCTCATATCGCCCCATCGCCCTCCTTAACACCGATCTCAAGATCTACACTAAGATCCTGGCCAAACGGCTGGACCCCCACATGCCGGGGCTGGTGAACCCGGACCAGGTGGGATTTATACGAGATCGTCAGGGAGCCGACAATGTCCGCAGGCTGGCGCGCTTGGTGGGGAAGGTGCACCATTGGAAGATCCCGGCCTGCCTCCTCTCACTTGACGCAGAAAAGGCCTTTGACCGGGTTGACTGGACCTTCCTGCGGGCGGTTCTCCGGAAACTAGGTCTTGGCCCCAACATGATTTCCAGGTGCATGGCCCCTTACCTTGGGCCACAGGCCAGAATTCGGGTCAACGGCCAACTGACATCGCCGCTTTCGATTCACAGGGGAACACGGCAGGGGTGCCCGCTCTCGCCACTCCTGTTCGCTTTAGCGATTGAGCCACTGGCGGAGCTACTTAGGCAAGATCCTGACATTCATGGTATCCCCCTTGGGGGACGCACCAACAAGGTAGCACTATTTGCGGACGATCTGATCCTTACTCTTACGAACCCTCGGGTTTCCCTTCCAGCGGTGCACAAAGCCCTCTCGTTGTTTGAACAGGCGTCCGGCCTTAAAATTAACCATACCAAATCTTGGGCACTCAACCTCACCATCCCCGAAGAGGAGATCTCCTTCCTGAAGGGGGTTGCGCCCTACCGTTGGGCGGATGACCACATTAAATACCTGGGTCTGGACATCACGCCCCACCTCGACTCGTGGTCCTCCAGGAACTGGGCCTCTTGCCGCAGGGAGGTCCTGGCAGACCTGCGGAAATGGAAACCCTTGATGGTATCCTGGCTGGGGCGACTCAATGCGGTCAAGATGTCGGTCCTCCCCCGCATTCTCTATGTCTTCCAGTGCCTACCCACTCAGATCCCGATCCACTGCATCAGGAGCCTCCAGCGCGACCTCACGTCCTTCATATGGGGGGGCAAACGACCCCGGTTTTCGCAGAAAGTCCTCATGGAACCGAGAGACAGGGGTGGCCTAGCCTGCCCGAATCTCCTCCACTACTATTGGGCGGCGCACCTCCGGTTCGTGGTTGAATGGGGAGTGCGCGAAAGCGACAAACATTGGTTTCACATGGACCGAGTGGTCACAGGGCGCACCATATGGGACCTGCCTTGGTTACCGCGGGTGGCGCGTTCTAGAAGCGCTTATATGGCAGTCCCCACGAGGACGGTGCTTGAGATTTGGGACCGAGTGGCAGTGTCCAAGGGTTTAACCACGTTTCCCTCTCCGCATACCCCCATTGCGGGTAACCCACACTTTCCCCCCGCTGCCCAGACCCGAGCTTTCGAGAGCTGGACACAAGGAGATTGCAGGGTTGCAGGAGATCTATTCCTCGGTGGGTCGCCTAAGTCATGGCTGGACTGCAGGGAAGAATTTAACCTCCCTTTAACTGCCAGCCTACAGTATGCGCAGCTGCGCCACTGGACCACGGGTGACGACATGTATCAGGCTGCGTCCAGGGCGTACACCCCGTTTGAGAAGTTGGTGCGCTCCCTCGGGGGACTGAAGCGACTCATCTCCTAAATTTATGACATCCTGCAGCACCCATCCGCTTCGCCCACACATCCCTACCAGAGGCAGTGGCAGACGGCGACTGGCACTGAAATCACGCCATCCCAGTGGTCTAGGCTCTGGACCGACATCCCCAAAACTTACCGCAGCATCCCACAGAGGGAAAACGCATACAAGATGCTAACGCAATGGTACTACACCCCCCTGCGACTCAGTAAAATGTTCCCCACCACCTCGCCAATGTGCTGGAGGTGTGGCACTGCGACTGGTGACTTCATACACATCTGGTGGTCGTGCCCCGCCCTGGCTGTCTTTTGGAAGGAGGTCCTCAGCCACATCAAGAAGGTGTTGGGTTTTCCCCTCCCCGAGGAGGTTTGCACGCTCCTGCTGGGCATTCGACCCCCCACACTTAGAGCACTCACGCGCAGCGACTGGGTCATCACCCTCCACATGTTAGGCGCTGCCAAACAACTCATTGCGCTATACTGGAAGCGGGCCGAGGCTCCGCCGATAGCTTCCTGGTTCGTGCGCCTCTGGCAGGTCTTGACCATGGAGCTGCTCACGGCGCGGATTCAATTGAGGGGGGTGCGCTTCAAGGCAGTGTGGGAACCTCTAGTGCGTCACCTGTGCTCCATCAGCTATGCCCGTCACATGCCTCCCAGGCTCCGCGCTCTGCAGTTGTTCGAGGACGCCCTCCTCCCTGCTGACCCGAGCAGGCTAAGCTCTTAGTCGCTTCCCTCAGTGCTGGATTGCGCTCTACGTTTCCCATAGGCGACCGCAGATACGCCTCCCCTGGCCTCATACCATCTCATCGCTGCTCCTCCTTTTCCGACTTTTTCTTCCTTCCTGCTTGCCACTCTGGCTTCCGCCCCCCTTTGGGGCAGTTTGGTCCCTGTTGGGCCTTTGAAAATGTGACACCACTGCTCTCCTTCCCATACGCACCTCCCCCGCACAGCGACACACTGCCAGCTTCTGGCTACCTCTTGATACACTCTCCCCTAAGCCACGCGGCCGGCCCTCTCGGGGGTTGTAGGCAGGGCGCTGTGTTAAGGATTCCACCCCCCCCGGTAAATTACATCTGCCGACTTCTTACTGCGCGGCCGGCCCCGACAAGGGGTTGTAGGCTTATCGCTGTGTTCACAATAAAAACAGATTTGAACAAAACAGAAATCTGCTGCGGCAAAAACTGGAGAGAATGAAAATTCCAGCAACATTACTGAACCAACTAATCCTCCTGCACAGCGACACTTGGGTCCAGGTTAAACTAGGTACCGGCGACTTTTTAACTAAGAAAATTCCAACTAACACAGGAGTAAAGCAGGGATGTGTGCTAGCGCCAACTTTATTTAATCTCTTTATGGCCGACCTATCTACCACACTAAACGAAAACAACTCACATGCGCCAAAACTGGGGGGCACTCAATTGTCTAACTTATTTTATGCTGATGACTTGGTGCTAATCAGCCGGACCCCGATCGGCCTACAGCGGCTCCTCGACATCACCGCATAACACTCCAAAACAAATAAACTCAGTATTAATTATTGTAAAACAAAAGTAATGCGCCTCAACTATTGCAAGAAGAAACCAACATTCAGTTGGAACCTGGATAAAAATAAACTGGAAGTCACAAATAAATATTGTTACTTGGGAGTGACTATTGATCATAGGGGGAGCTTCAAACCGCAATGCGAGGAGATAGAAAAGAGAGGCTTAATGATAGCTGTATCTCTAAGGAACTTGAAAAATAAGACCATCGGCCCAAGCTTCACCCCACTCCTAAAACTGATACAAGCCAAACTGATACCATCCATTACATACGGTAGCGAAGCATTGAGAGGCAGAGATACCGGAACCTTAGAAGGAGTAATTACGAGAGCAATGCGGATGATGTTTGGTCTCCCGAGATACACTTCTCCGACGCAGATCCGACTCGAATTTGGGCAGGTTAAGGAAGAGCTTGCTCGCAAGGGAGCATACCTTAAGACCTGGCACAAAATTAGCAGAGGGGAAGCAAACACCCTCAACGCACTCCTCTGGAAGGATCTACAAAGCAAAGACAACTGCCCAGCAAGACTCTTTCTAGAGGATGCAATTAAACAGCTGGGGGCGAGTCAACTATGGGATCTGCAAGGGAGCCTGGCAGGTTTAAAAAAAGCTGTAAACAATACAGTTAGGAAAGAATCCCTCCTACAAGACAAAGCCTCACTAACGTAGAGAGCACATGGCTGGCTGACAGTACAAACCTACAATAAACTCACACCACAGGCATACCTTCTGACCAGCTTCACTAAAAAAACAAAAGAAACATTCCTAAAATTACGATTAGGAGTATTACCCTCAGCTGACCACATGGCCCCTTGGCTGCGGCCCCCAAAACCGGCAAACTGTCGCCTGTGTGGAACTCATGAGGAAAATATAGTACATCTCATTACCATCTGCAAAGAGCTGCAGCAAGATCGCAGGAACCTACTGAGACCCCTGTTCATAAAAAAAGGAATCAGGACGTGCAGACAAGCAACTCTGGCTTGCTTCAGAGGCGACGAAGTGCAAATGGCTTGCCGACTGGTAAAATATCTTGGAGCTGTAGAAAGCAGAATCAACACAAAGAAAGAACAAACGGACAAGGACAGCACACCCTCAATACTGTGAGTGCCAAAACATCAAGACAGCTCAGAGACTTAAACTGAATTAAAACACTGGCATACTATAACTAAAAGTTATGAACATTCAGGGTAAATGCCAGCCAGTCTTCCAAAAAGGAATAGGCACTGCAATACCTAACTTTGTATGGAAATGAGGCCAGGACTGACAAAAGAAACCCTCTCCGTAGAAGGACACGAGCACCTAACGGCAGACGGACACTCCATTCTTTTTAACTTTTTTTAAACTGCACTTTGTGACATAGCTCAAATTGAATAACTCCATCATCTATGCTGCTACAAATATTTTTAATACTTTCCTTTTTTACTGCTGATGGTTTTTGTAATGGTTTTTATTAACTGTACAATAAAGTATTACTTACTTACCCTGAGGAAGTACCAGCATAGGCCAATGACTGTGAGCAACTCAGCATCGCAAGATATCTGGAACTATATTTCTGCTCTCTAAAACCTTCTTTAAAATGCTCTACTCTAAAATCGATTAAATTACTGGGATGATATCAGCCACTGCCTCTGGTGAGGAAATAAACTGGGGTGTTTGAAGGAATTCAGCATTCTGCTTAATCATGATCTTTACAGGTCAACACATTTGATCAATCTGATGGCAGGTCCTCTCCTGTCAAAAAAGGGAACAGTCCAACAATGGGCCTGTATGTCCTTATCTTAAAATCAGCACCCTCATCATGTGTTTGGGATTCAACACCATCTGGCGTACAGTAAATCACACAATTAAGTTTGCATGAGTGATTCCTATCTAACAAATTTTACTGCGCTAGAGTCACATATCACAAACTGATGATCTGATTCATGTGGAACGTTAACTGAGACCTTAATCACTGTTTGTTTGCAACTAGGACTTGTTTATATGGTTGGGATACCCGTCACCCCCTCCCAACACAATCCCCAAGAATGGGAAGACGGAAACGGTTCTTGAACTTTTGGAAGGCGGGAGGGAGTTACCCTCCCGGCCGTATTTATTAAAATATGAAACAAAATTAAAATGTTAAAATAACAGTTTCATATCATGTACAATTCCATTTACACATTACGATGTTTCTTGGCTAACCTTAACACATCTCTAATACAAAGGTTCTCCTAGCCGAATCTAAAACATCCTGTAAATGCATTTCTCCAAATTCAAATTGTACATCCTAACATTACGGGCCAACGGCAAGGTCGTAACCGGTGTCAGATCCCTAATACCAGAACTCCCCCCTCACTTGTGAGGGGCGGGCACACAGAGGACTATCCCTCTGTGCCAACTTCCAATTTCCCTTGTCTTAACGGGGGCCCCCTATTTACTCGATGCCATCTTTAGTGGTCGTCCGAGGACTCGTGTGAGGTGTCTAGAAGGTAGCGTAGACCCCCCTCCCACCCCACACTGCTTACCACATCTGCCGTCGCAGATGTCCTGGCCCCGGGAAATTACCAGGAGGGGCCCGTAGCCCCTCCTCCCCAGGGAGGGGCCTATGACCGCCTTCCCTTTCGGCGGCCCCATCCTTAGAGGGGACCGCCTCCCCGTTTGAGGGGCCAATGGACGCCTCCCCCCGGGCGCTCCCATCCATAATGGGTGACACCCCCACCTCTAGGTATCTTCCAATTACTGCTCACCAATCATGACCTTACCGCCCGACCAAAAATAAATACGACATTTTTAAACTAAAGAGGATGGAAAAGACAGTTATACTGAGCGGTTCAAAGTATAAACTCCTACTAAGCACTACATTTAACTCTGCTGCAACTACTTCGCCGATATACATGCTGAAAGAGCAACCACTTTATTACATACCAAAATTACCAACTTTATTCGAAAACAACCTGGAAAAGAAACAGTATCATGTCACTCGACTTTATTCCAAAACAAATCGCTGTCCTCAGGGGCTGGTGGGTGGGTCAAAATTGACTCCTTGTTCCGTCTCGAGCTCACGTGCAACGGGGAGGTGCAGCTTCTGAGCACAGGAACAAGAGGATGCTTCCTTGGATTGTTGCTCCTTTTATCCTCCTTCGGGCGGGCGTGGACCCTCCTCCAATCCGCCTACAGGGCGTGGCCATCGGTGTAGGTGTCTAGGACAACCCCTCTTGGGCGGGAAAAGGCGCGACCCGGCTACGCCGCTTCGGGCATACCAGCCGAGACACGCCTCCCGCCCAAAATGGTTTCCCGGGGGGATCGGGGTCCTCCACCATACGTTCGGGGGGACCGAGCGGTCGCCCCTTTCCATATGGTTGGGATACCCGTCACCCCCTCCCAACACAATCCCCAAGAATGGGAAGATGGAAACGGTTCTTGAACTTTTGGAAGGCGGGAGGGAGTTACCCTCCCGGCCGTATTTATTAAAATATGAAACAAAATTAAAACGTTAAAATAACAGTTTCATATCATGTACAATTCCATTTACACATTACGATGTTTCTTGGCTAACCTTAACACATCTCTAATACAAAGGTTCTCCTAGCCGAATCTAAAACATCCTGTAAATGCATTTCTCCAAATTCAAATTGTACATCCTAACATTACGGGCCAACGGCAAGGTCGTAACCGGTGTCAGATCCCTAATACCAGAACTCCCCCCTCACTTGTGAGGGGCGGGCGCACAGAGGACTGTCCCTCTGTGCCAACTTCCAATTTCCCTTGTCTTAACGGGGGCCCCCTATTTACTCGACGCCATCTTTAGTGGTCGTCCGAGGACTCGTGTGAGGTGTCTAGAAGGTAGCGTAGACCCCCCTCCTACCCCACACTGCTTACCACATCTGCCGTCGCAGATGTCCTGGCCCCGGGAAATTACCAGGAGGGGCCCGTAGCCCCTCCTCCCCAGGGAGGGGCCTATGACCGCCTTCCCTTTCGGCGGCCCCATCCTTAGAGGATCCCCGTTTGAGGGGCCAATGGCCGCCTCCCCCCGGGTGCTCCCATCCATAATGGGTGACGCCCCCACCTCTAGGGATCTTCCAATTACTGCTCACCGATCATGACCTTACCGCCACAGGCCGAATAGTTGACCGGCTATCCGGACCCCCCACAAAAACTCCTACTTAAAGGTCATGGCTGTACAAACTCTTTAACCAAGCTACGAAGTCTCCTATGAGTAAGGTATTCCCCTCCCGGGACAAATGGACCCCATCCTCCAGATACATATGGTCCCCCCGGATACATCCATGAGGAATACAATGCAATTTACCTGTACGAAACAACCTACCAAGTTTGTTATTAACTTTCTTCACCGACTGATTTAAGGCTGACACAGAAATAGCCCCCCGCCACACCTTCCGCGGAATCATGTGTGACCATGCAATCGTGCACCCCGGAACCCTTCTCGCCAACCAACTTACTGTGGATAGAATTAATTCGAGAAGTACTCGTCGACCAGTGGTCACCAAATCATTGCCCCCAAGATGCACTATGATTACAGATGGCGGTGACCTTGTCCGCCCTAACAATCCCTCCATAAATTTTTGAAACTGGTCAATACAGAGCCCGCCCCTTCCGTAGAAATTCACCCTGTACCCGTATTCCCCAGCCACGTGAATCATGTCACCTGCTTTGAATACGTCTACGGCGCGCCTCACGTATGAGTGGCCGACGACCCACACCACTCTTCCCTCAGCCGGTGATCTTTGACCGCTGGTCCCCAGGTGTCGGGTCAACTGCTCAGTCCGCCCCGCAAAGCCTGCTCGCGAAACTGAAAACCAAACAGAAAACAAGAAGCGTGAGTGCATGACATTAGCTTCACAACATGTGCAACCGCACATACCTCTTATAACAATCGAGGACCAACGCCCCAACTGTTTCACTTCATCCACACTCAACCCCCTGGCTGTAGCCTCTGTAGCAGCACCTATCCGGAATGAGTGGGTCCCAAAATCACCCGGGTTCAAGCCCGCTGCCGCGATTGCCATTGTTAACACCCGCTGAAACTGAAACCTGGTCAGTGGGGTGGCGTCGGTATGTCTCAGCAAGCTCCCCCCCCATGATGCCGCCCTTTGCGCTAAGTAATCCTCTACGCATTTCACTGGGCACATGTGGGACCCTAGCATGCGCTGAACAACCACACTGTCTCCGATCGCTCCCTGATCGGTTTTGGACTTGGCTATCGTGACTACCATCTTGTCACCTCTGATCTGGATGTGTTCTTGACACAGACCTCCCCCCGTATCCTGCTTGTTCTTTGCTACCAGTTCGCTTATCCGCATAGCCCCATGGAATGCTAATGCAAAGGCGGCCCGGAACAGCACTGTCTCTGACTGAGATGAACAAGTCGCAGGGAGTACGGACATTAACTGGGACAACCTTGCTAGCCCTATCGGGCGCCTCTTGTCCTCTCTACGACCCTCAAGGCGTTGCCACCCGCGCAGCACCTTCTTCACTACAAAGGACGCTGTGGGGTCCTGAATGCCATGAGCCTGCGCCATGAACGCAATGGCGGCTCGGTGTCTATTGGCTGTTACCACTGATCGGCCTGCCTGATGTAATGATACTAGGAATTTCAGAACATACTCTTCCTGCCCCCAATGCTCCCCCCTAGCTGGACCCAAAAATGCCCAATAGGAACGGAACGCCCCTTCATATGCCTTCCTTGTCCTGGGGGCTAGACTCTCTCCCACGAGGTTTTGTAATCCGGGGCACCGAGAGACCAGAGAACTTCGGGAAATGGTGCCGCCACCAAGTCCGCAGAGGGCAGATGGCCCCGGAAGGCCTGCATGTGGGAACAAGAGAGTGCATCAGCCGCCTGGTTCAGTACCCCAGGCACGTGTTTTGCTCTAAAGTGGCCGTTTAATTTCATACACAGCAGGACAATTTCTTTCATTAATCTCAAGATCAATTTGCAGCGTGCTGCCTGATTATTGACACATTCTACCACGGTCATATTATCCGACCAGAACACCACAGTGCGATCACGAAACCCCTTACCTCATACCTTTGCTCTCCCTACTGCAATAGGCAGTGTTTCCACCACAAGCACCTTAAAGAACACCTCGTAGCCCTGCCCATGTCTTTAAGGCCACTAGGATAGGGAACAGTTCAAGAAACCCAATGTTACCTGTGAGCCCACTCTCGTGCCACCATGCCGGCCATGTTCGTGCTGACCAATGATTACCAAAGATGGCGCCAAAACCCACACTCCCTGCCGAGTCGGTCCACAAACCCAGCTCCTCGGAGGAAACCGCTGGTTTGTTCCACAGGACACGACCGTTGAAATCCGCCAGAAATGCCAACCATATGCGCATGTCCTGGCGAACCTCCGCCGAGAGTCTTGTGCGGTGATGCCCTTCCTTAGGGCCAACCATGGCTTGAGCAATAGAGCGAGAAAAGGGACGAGCCATCGGTATCACTCTAAGGGCAAAATTAAGCTGACCCACAGCTTGCTGCAACTGATGGTATGTTACTTTCGTCTCGCCAATACATGTCTCGAGCGAGGCCCTAAATTTTAATACCTTCTCTTTAGGCAAACGGAAGCACCCTTCTTCAGAATCGAGCTCAATTCCCAGAAACTCGAGTGAAGTAGACGACCCCACTGTCTTGCCTGGTGCCAATGGCACGCCAAATCTTCTCATGAGATCACAAAATTTACTCAAAACCTGCGCACATTCCGTGTCCCCGGCTGCCCCCAGAAACAGAAAATCATCAAGGTAATGCATAACCTGCGTAAAGCCTGTGGCTCTGGTGAACGCCCATTGTAAAAAACTACTGAATCGTTCAAAATACGCACAAGAGATGGAGCAACCCATTGGCATACATTTATCCATGTAATAGCGTCCCTGGAACACAAAACCTAACAGACGCTGATCTTGTGGGTATACCGGGAGTAACCGGAACGCTGACTCGATATCAGATTTAGCCATCAGTGCTCCGGGCCCCAGGCGATTCAACATGGCGACGGCCTCATCAAAGGAAGCATACCGCACTGAACAAACTCCCGGGTCAATCGCATCATTCACGGAAAGACCCTCAGGAGCGGACAAATTATGTATCAACCGAAACTCACCTGGGTCCTTCTTGGGGACTACTCCCAACAGTGAGCAAACAAAATTAGGAACAGGCGGGTTCGCATAAGGACCTGCAACCCGACCTCGGGCCACCTCCTTTGCGATCTTTGCCTGTACTACAACCGTATTCTGTTGAACCGACAGTTGGTTTTTACACAGTGCTTCCCCCCAAAAATCCCCCGCCGGGATGCGGAAACCACATGAGAAACCGTCCCTCAACACCCCGGCGGAGACATGATCAGGGTATTCGTTCAGCCAGGGGATCATTGCCATGATGTCGATGGGAGTAGGTAGCAGCGCCCCTCGGCTGTCATTAGACCTGTTTGGCGCCGCCTCTGCCCCCTGTATCGCCATTCTTGGCTCTGCATGAACTCTCGGGGTGTGAAGACTGTTCGCACCCTGCACACTCATGCCTGAACTTGCATGTCCCCTGTGGTCTAGTGCACTTGCCCCTGTTGAAGCTCCAACAGACCCCTTTCTTGCCCGAGTTCCCATTACTCTTTGTGTGCTGATCACTACCGGCGCCCGCTCGAAAGGGCACCGATGGGGAATGGCGGGAAGACTCTGCCCCATTCCCGCCAAACGAAGACGGTTTTGTCGGGTTTGACCTGACCTGTTTCTGCCAGGAAATGGAGTCGAAACAATCCCACGTCAGGGATGAGTCGTGCTCCTTGGCCTTACGAAATTTGTTATCATAACCCAACCATTGATCACCATCGTACGATTCATAAAACTCCATTATTCGTGTCTGGTAACAAGCCAATTCCTGTAACACCTCGGGCCTACGTTCCCCCATGATTGCAGTGAACATCCCAAAAGCCCTGGCCCAATTAGCGATTGTCTCATCAACTCTGAAACCCTCCATCTTTGCTCGCCATACACTTGGATGCAACAATTCTTTCTGATTTCTAACGTGTTCTATTTCATAATGATCAGTCAATAGCGAAAACATGTTCACGTATTTATCAGCCCATATCATTTCCTTTGTGGCCAACGGGATATGTTGCACCACCTTTTCCCTCCTTGAGGGCAACGACCCCTCCCCAGCCATTGGCAACAGCTTCTTACCCGAATCAGTAGCTGAACTCGCTGCTGCCGCTGTTCCAACGCCCGAAGACGGTTGTTCCACGGGAACCTGAGGGGGAACAAAAGAACAAGGTGCCTTCGCAGCATCTCGCGATTGCCGCAACTGCTTCATTATTAGTTTGGCCTCTTCGGCCGTATCCCCTGGAGCTATGGCACCTTCATTATTCTTGCCCAACCACGCCGCCAACTGGGCGGCCAACTCGGGTGGTATATCCCCCTCGTTCACAGGTGTAACTACGACAGGGATCGGCTGTCCTGCGTCCGGAATCGGAACTGGGGCCTCTACTGGCCTGACCGGGCTCGCCGGAGGTGACTCGGGAACCGGAGCCTCACCCCCTGCCGCCCTGTTCCTGGCCCTTTTACCTCTCCCGGCAGGGACTACTCCCGGCAATGCTGGTCCGATGACTTTCTTAGGCCGGCCCGTACCGTTCATGGCCGCCATCTGCTTCTTCATGTTCGCCATGTCCTTAACCAGCATACGAAGCATTTGGTCGGTGCTAACCTTCTTTCCGACCCTTTTGCCCGGCATTTTCTCACGATAGTCGACCGAAAGGTCCTGGAACCAAAGTTCGAAGCGCTAAAAGAGAGAAACACAAAAATTACTAATTTCCAAATTGGCTCCTTGTTCCGTCTCGAGCTCACGTGCAACGGGGAGGTGCAGCTTCTGAGCGCAGGAACAAGAGGATGCTTCCTTGGATTGTTGCTCCTTTTATCCTCCTTCGGGCGGGCGTGGACCCTCCTCCAATCCGCCTACAGGGCGTGGCCATCGGTGTAGGTGTCTAGGACAACCCCTCTTGGGCGGGAAAAGGCGGGCCCCGGCTACGCCGCTTCGGGCATACCAGCCGAGACACGCCTCCCGCCCAAAATGGTTTCCCGGGGGGATCGGGGTCCTCCACCATACGTTCGGGGGACCCAGCGGTCGCCCCTTACCATTCGAGAGGGGTAGGTTTGGGACCTCCACTGTCCGCACAGTGGAATGGGTAGCATCTGTGTTGCCTCTCCTTCTACATATGAGCCACTCCGGTCAACCGCAAAAAGATAGTGCCAAGCATGTCATATTCCTCCCTTCTCAGGCACTATCACTGTGAAATATCAGTTGAGCACTGCTTGACAATGGAGAAACAGCAGCCCTCATCCTCCTAGACCTCTCCGCGGCCTTCGACACTGTCTGCCACCGTACACTAGTGCAGCGACTCAGCAACGTCGGAATCCAGGAGAAGGCACTGGAGTGGATCATCTCTTTCCTCGCCGGAAGGACACAGAGAGTCCGCCTCCCCCCGTTTAGATCTGAAGCCACCGAAGTCATCTGCGGCGTTCCTCAAGGCTCTTCGTTCAGTCCAACCCTCTTCAATGTCTACATGAGCCCACTCGCAGACATCGCACGCCAGCACAACCTCAACATCATCTCCTACGCCGACGACACCCAGCTGATTCTCTCCCTCACCAACGACCCCGCTACCGCCAGAGCCAACCTTCATGAAGGGATGAAAGAGGTAGCCGAATGGATGAAGAACAGCCACCTGAAACTGAACTCGGACAAGACGGATGTCCTCATCCTGGGACCCTCACCCTCCACCTGGGACGACTCCTGGTGGCCCCCCGCCCTAGGCAGCGCACCCAAACCTACAAACCACGCACGCAACCTGGGCTTCATCCTGGACTCCTCCCTCTCCATGACCAGACAAGTCAACGCCGTCTCCTCGTCGTGCTTCAACATCCTGCGCATGCTACGTAAGATCTTCCGGTGGATCCCCACCGAGACCAGGAAGACAGTCACCCAGGCCCTCGTCACCAGCCGTCTGGACTACGGCAACTCCCTCTACTCCGGAACCACCGCCAAACTCCAGAAGAGACTCCAGCGGATCCAGAACGCCTCAGCACGACTCATCCTGGACATCCCCCGTTGCAGCCACATCTCCGGACACCTGCACTGGCTCCCGGTCAACAAGAGAATCAGCTTCCGACTCCTCACCCACGCACGCAAAGCCCTACACAACCAAGGCCCAGGATACCTCAACAGCCGCCTCAACTTCTACGCTCCCAAACGCCAGCTTCGATCGACCGGCCACGCCCTCGCCGCCGTCCCCCGCATCCGAAGAGCCACCACAGGGGGACGGTCCTTCTCCTACCTCGCCGCCAAGACTTGGAACTCCCTCCTGACCCACCTCCACCTCCACCACCTCGCCTTCAGGAAGCAACTCAAGACCTGGCTGTTCGAGCAGTAGCGGACCCCCCTTCCCCAGCGCCTTGAGACCCTCTGGGTTAGTAGTGCGCTATATAAATGCTTTGATTGATTGATTGATTGATTGATTAACCATGGACCTCCAAGAGTGTTGAAGGCTGGGAACAGTGGAAAGGTGCCTAAACTCGGGAATGGGTTCTTTTGATGTTAGACCTGTCAGTCTTAGGGTGGTCTTCACCCCAAACATTTTGCCTTTACCCTACCTTCTTTTACTAATTTCGTTTTTGTTGGCCTTAGGACTCTGTGCACTCTGCCACTGCTAACCAGTGGTAAAGTGCTTGTGTTCTCTCCCCTAAACATGATAGAATTAGCTTACACCCAATTGGCATATATAATTTACTTGTAAATTCTTAGTAAAATGGTACCACATGTACCCAGGAAATGTAAATGAAATGCTACTAGTGAGCCTACAGTGCTCATTATGCCACTCACTTAAACAGCCCTTTAAACAGTTGTATGACAGTGTGGCTAAACCATATGTACCTCAAGAACGCTGTTGCAACAACGAATATGTCTTAACAATGCATTCCTTCACCATGAATACCTTTACCATGCATGCCTTTTTCAACAATTTTAGTTGTAAAAGCATGATTGCTACAGGGATATGCATGGTAAATTCCGTACTGGAGTATCCTAGCTACTAGCTAATCCAACCAGCTGAACTTTGAACCACCGGGAACACCCTCTAATCTCAGCCCAAAAACGTGCAAAACTGCACTACCCATAGTCCACAAAACAGGTGTTTTGCCATTTTGAAACTAGGTCTAAAACCTCCCATCTAATGAATCGATTTTTGCAACAGAAGCCTCTTTCACCAGTGGCAAATGGAAACACCCAAAAAGCATTTTTCAGCAATTTCCAAAGGAACCAATTGGACAACATTGCAAACTAGCAAAATTGCTTTTTTTAACAGTTCCACTTGATATATCCTTTTCAAACTTGGAGGAACACAAATCCAACTTGTCACCAACTACCTAACCGAGCCTCATCCCAATCTGATAATGGAAACGGGTACGACTTTTACCCCAAAGATCCAACACCTGCGCTTATTCAAAAAGAAACAAAATTCAACCAAAATAGCTCAAAAAACACACCACATCACCGCCAAACATTGCCAGCTCCTATATGCACAAAGCAACACGTGCCCTGAGCCCTAAACTCTGGGAACCCTACCCCACTCCAACCCTAAGCCGTAAAAACTACCCCAATCCTCCCTGAGCCCTAAATACACCCCCCTAAAAACTACTCACCCAAACCCTGCCCCAGCCCCTCTTACCTGTCAGTGTCAAGCATTCTGTCCAGACACTTTCTATTCCTCTCCCCGCCAATCCATAAATGTAGACCACACACTAAATCCATGTATATTTGTGGTTAAGGCATATGCGTGGTTAAAGCACGCGTTGTTCTGATTGCGGGGTAAAAGGCATGCGTGGCTTAGCCCACATTTTAAAGGTCGTTTCTCTCTTTAAACATGCCTGTGTGCACAGTTTTATATTGCCGTTTCAAACTGGCAAAATAAACATTTTTGCCAGGCCCGCACATCCTATTTAATACTTATAAGTCACCTATAGGTTAGGCCATGAACTGCCCAGAGGCTAAGGTGCACAGTATTTAAAAAGTTGAACACATAATTTTAAGTTTTACATGTCCTGGTGGTAAAAGACTTTTCAATTCCTTTTCACTACTGCAAGGCCTACCTCCTCCTTAGGATAACATTGGGTTACCCCATTACATTTAATAAGTGATAACTTTCAATTTGAAACAGCTCGATTGGTTGAGTTTGGTGTATAAAGAAATCAAATTAAAAGCCTTCTTTAATGGTAACATCAGATTTTTTGTCACAAATCTGAAAATGACACTTTTAGAAACTTGCCATTTTCTTGTCCCAACCATTTGGTGTTTACTGCCTGTATCCTGGGTCACATGACTAGGTGTAGTTGCAGTTGGCCTTCGGATATTGCTTTGTGTATTGCTAGGTGTTGGCAGGATGGGCCTCTCTGAGTTAATGAGTGGAAGGTGTTGCCACCTACTACACTTGCACATGACAAAGGCCCTGCCTGGGCACTCTCACAAAGAGTTTGACACAAGTCTATTGTGACCCCAGGACATTGTAAGCCCCCACTGTGGGTGGAAACCTCTAGAAGCTTCTCCTACTCCAAAGAGGGCATTAGGTTTATATTTTGGACCTTCAGGTTGTAACTCTTCAATACACATCTGGACCTGTAGAAGACTCAGAAGAAGGACTGCTCTGCTGCAAGAAGAACCACCACTGTGCTGTGCTGCTGTTCTGCCCTGCGGCTTGAGTGAAGGACTGGCCTGGCATCTTGAACCCGGGACTACCAGAGTAACTCCAAATGCTAGTTGGCTGGCTTCCTGATCAGAAGTCTCATGGACAGAACAGACCTTCCTCCATCTTGCTGCCCAGCACCTGGACTTTGCTAGCTGTGAGTCCAACACTCTCAAAGTGGTGCCACTGCTGTCCTGGACCCTTGGAAGTGGGACTGATAGTGCTCTATCAGCACCAAGTGATCCCATCTGAACTGGCGCATTGGAGTGGCAGAGCAATGCATAGTTGACCAGAAACTCCATAATGCAGCTGCTGAGCGAGGCATTGCCTCACCAAACTCTTGCTTTGTTCATCTCCATCACAGGACTTTGCATCACTGCCCGCAGCGCTCAACATCGCAAGTCCTGCATCTTCTTCAGACCCAGCCAGTGTGCAACGTATCTTGATGCAGGTCTTTGCATTGCAAGCCCCTTGTCGACAGTATCCTCAATGAGGATGCAGGACCTTACATCACAGCTTCGCAGCCCCTGGAAATTGCCGCTGCACAATGCATCCCTGACGTGGGACTCCATGTTGCTCTGCAACTAGGGTTTTAGGTAGGCTTGTTTATCAGGCCTAACTTAGCCCCTGCAGCCGGCTCATGCTTCATTCGATCGGCTTGAACTTAAGACTTTGTCCCGGACCGGCGCGACCAGATGAATACAATTGGCGCTAAGTTCATTTAAACTTTTCCAATTGCATAACTCTTGTAATATTGATTGGATTTTTGTCATTTAAATTATTTACATAATTTTCCTCTGCTTTTATTTAAATTGGTGTGGGATTTTGCTTGTATTGCATGTCACCTCATTACTTTTTGACGTGCTGCAAAAATACTTTACACATTGCTTGGCTGCTTTTGTGCCAAGCTACCAGAGGGTTAAGCACAGGTTAATTTGGGGTTGCTTGTGATTTCACCCTGATAAGATTTGTGGTCGCTGCTTGAGTAGGGTTTCACCCCATCATAAAGTAACCCAATTTTCTACAGTTGGGCTCTGGAACTCGAGTTAGCATTAAACCTCAGGGTATTTAGATTATGCTGCATTAAGTGGACTTGGTCACATTAGGAACTTCGCCATCAAACTGCATTCAATTTACATTTGATCTACAGTCATGCTCCCTGTGGCCCAATGTGTTACAATAATGATACAACATACTTTGCAATGACTATATCCATTCCTAAATGTGTATCAACCTGGACTCCTCACCCTCTGTCTTGTGGAACACCATTCCCACTCTGCATCATCTGGCCACGACCTTGATATCCAACTCCTTGCATTCCAGTACCACTGTTAGAACCAAAGCTAGGATGCCCCCTGTATGGACCATTCTGAAATCCTTTTCTGAGCCAACATACATTTCTCATTCGTTTTCATTTGTCTACCTTGATTTGCAAATGTGAAATGTATCACCATGACTGCAAGATACATGCACATATACACCTGTTGTACCTCCCTCGAGGGATATGCCCTAACTTCTGAATCGCTTCTCCTAGCCTTTCCTTTTGCCCCTCCAGCACCACTGTCTTCTTTTTTCTCAATTTATTGGCCCACTGATATTTGATCTTTAGGGTGTCACCCCATTTCTGAATGCTTCCAACCAATTCCCTCAAATGCAACTTCAACCCTATCGTTTGCATATTTGCAAGGGGTCTCTTCAGTTATGAACATCAAAAATCTTCTGCAGAGTTTGACTCCGTATTCTGCTCCTATTCCTTCTATGGCTTCATGAGTCAACCATGCACGCTTAGAAGCTTCTCAGCATAGGAAAAGGAGTTCCACTTTTTTATACCCATTCATGAATTCTAATTTCAGTGTTCCCTGTAAGGGACACTGAAGAGTCCCTTTAAGGAGTGTGAGTTGAGAGATATGCCTCAAGTCCATATGTCACAATGCAGTTGCATAATTTGTTTTTGAGTCATCTCACTGGTGTATTATTATGTTAATAATCATTTAAAGAGCCAATAAAAATGAATGGCCAGAAATGCTTAAACCAAGAGCACATAACCAGTGATGGTTCCTCCGGGCAACATTCTAATCCAAGAGATACAGTGGTCAGGTGATGTCAGGGAAGCTATCTTAATTCCCATTTTGAGGTTGACAGGATATGTGAGGAAAGCACAATTATTGTCTGGAAACCTAGGTAATGTGAGTTCACGCCACGGCACACATCTCATATGCATTTAAATTGATGTCATCTGTAGCTAGCATTTCAATAGGATTTCAATACTCTGAACAAAAACCTCAAAAATGCTAGTTTTTATTTTACTGCAAACCTACCTCTCCCAGCATACATGAAGACTGAATGACAGCAATATATGTGTGTGTAAAATCACATGCTGCTACTCAAAGGCGTGGACGCTAAAGTTATTATTAGCCGGGAAACACTAGGTCAGGTGAGAATTTTCTTAGTTCACATGACCTCCTTAAATATCCTCAGACAACCTCAAGTAAGAACATTTTATTGGAAATTAAAAATCAGTGTTGAATGGTCCTCGGGCGATACCTTAGTGTCCCTCAAGCCAAGATGTCTAACACCACCAATGAATGAGGATAATGAAGAGATGATACCTGCTGGTGTGTGACAAGGAGAGATGCCAAGCCTTAGGAAGAGCAGCATTTGTTCCTCATTAGTGTGAATGGAGAGGCATGCCCCTGGCTGCGTTCTGACTTCCTGTCTGCATTGGTCGCTAGAGCCCATCAGTAGAGATGACACAGCAAAAAACTCACAAGGCATATTTAAAGTATAAAAAGGCTGCTTTAATATAATAGGTCTACACCCAAAGATCATAACCTAAGCATAAGCCTTACATACTAAATGGAACTCCTCGCTAATATGTCGTCATACCTGAAATCCCCTCACCCTGAAACCCTCAAGGTACATCCCCTGAAACATTAAGACCAACACTAACTCACTTCCCCACAGCCTGTTCATTGCGGACGTCACCCTGATCCCACTGCCACGTCTCACATATTCTCCTAGCAGCTAAATATAGACTAAATCCAAGATGTACTTTATACTTCTACTGCACGCAACCTCCGACCATCATGCACACTTGCAGAACATGTCCTACCAGCAGCATCACTGAAACTAGAACAATTAAGAAAACAACATAGAAAAAATCTTCCCCCTTAAAACACAACAGCAATAAAAGAAATCCCAATATCTTGCTCGGCAGCAATCCAGATTTCCGGACAAATCCAATTCACGCATAAAATATTCAGGTCCAAGGTCATGAGGATCCCCCAAAGAAAACATTGGAGTCCTAAAAAGCCCCAGTGAGATCCCATCTCTTGTCCTCTCTCTCCCTAAACTCCCCCTTCCATCACTTCAAGACACACCAGTCAAGGTAATGGATTGCAACACTGCATTGCTGTGATAAAGTAACTGTACTCGAATTTAGAGATACCCGCCAGCCCAGCAGTCATCTTTTAACATGGGCAGAAAATGCCATAACAAAAACAAAAATGACGGTTCAGTCCGACGAACGTTTAACGTGTTTTTGTTTTTTTCTAAAACAAAAATCTCAAAGAATGAATTTAATTTTGAAAAAACAGAAACTAATGACATTCACACCATGGGAGACGTCTCCCATGGTGTGGGGGTCATTTAAAGGTGTTTACTGTCCATTACAGCTTTTTTTTCACACTAGCAAGAAACCCACTCTAAATAGAACAGGTGGTCAAATGGCCAAGCCGTCATGCCATTGGAGCAGAGTAGTGCCCGTCGCTGACATACTTAAGATCCGCCCCTCTGTAAATCAGGCAGCTGTGACGTCACAATACCTCTCTGACAAACTCTACATCAGACCCAAGTCTTACACTGTCTCTCGTGACACAGACTAAACAAAGATGCGTAAATGCCATTGATTTTATTCACTCCTGTTATGCGCCTTTAGCCTGAGAGGAAGTGCTTTCTTACGAGGCCTCTGCGTGGAATCATTTGCTGGAAGCATCCCATTTAGCCGCAGAAAACAAGCAAGCAGAGCATTCTCCTAGGCTTGCCTTGTGCCTGCAGGCCTGGAGTGGCGCCCGCTGGTCATTAAAGGTGCGCATCCTTTCCTTGCAGAATAACCGGTTGTGACAGGCACTCCAGCCTGGCAGGTAATTCGGAAAACTGCAGTGTTTTGCAATTGCAAAGGCAGCCGCTCTGCATTAGCTTCTACATCAGGCATTGTGCTGCAAACCTGCCGAAGAAGTCATAATTGTAGCCAGTGGATGGGAGATGTTTGTGTGTTTCACAGCCTCTGGCTTTCAAACTGTATTTTTTTACATTTCTTATTTCACAGAAACCGCCCCCACCTCCGCTGCAGTGTTCATACCAAATAGATGTTGCTCTTTTTAGGATACAAAGTTCGAAACTGTAAATAAAAAAATATAAAGTACAAATGTTGTATGTTAGTGGAGTGGTGTGGCTCACTGGTTAGAGGTGGTAGACCCGGAAGCAGAGGTCACCCCGGGACCAGGGTTCGATTCCCGACACGGCAGGGTCCTGGGCCATGGTCAGCAGACTCGATAATTCTCGCCTCGGTGCCTACTCTAACCAGGGGTCCCACTCCGCAACTCTGGGCAATAGCTTGCTTAATCTCTACTAACGGCCCCATCAGTGCCGGGGATGCTTGTCTTCACCTTGGGGGTGCAGGGACCATCTCACAGGGAAAGCCAGGATGGGTTCCCCAGCGGTATACAGCCCCTGTGCGCTTTACAAGTATACAACATTTAATTTTACATTTAGAAAGGAGTCGAGCACGCAGTCCAACCCAAAACCAACCTTCCAGAAAAATTCCCGATCCCTGGAGCTCCTGACTGATCAAAGCCATCTCAGACATGCTCTTTTGTGCCAGCATACATTGCATTGTTATAGATTATAGCTAAATTTATGTTATCACTCCATCTAATGGCACACCCTATATGAAGTGTTGATCGTTACCCATCACAACTTTCACACTATGGGCCTCATTTACTATATTTTGACGCACAGCAGCGCAGCCAGGCTTCCTGTGGCTGTGTGCATCAAAATAAAAGGGCAGGAATGCACTGAAGCGACACGATACAGCGCATTCCTGTCCATCTCCCGCGCACCAGAGCACAAATAGGAGCCGCGCAACAATGAAGCGAGCCTTGCGCCATGTACAAGGGTGCCTGCGTTGCAGGGATCATTGTTGACGTACTGGAAGGAATACCTTCCTGCACAAAAACAATAATTAATGGTCTTTTACTCCCTGTAGTGCGCTACACAATGCAGCACACATAGAAAGAAAAGAAAACGAGGAGAAATAAAATAATTTCCTCCTGGGCAGGCGTAGGATTCCGATTCATTCCCAGTTTTACGACACTTTGTAAATCTGGGAAGGCGTCAGGTTCCATGGATGCTGTGTGGGAATACTCACAGCAACCCCCATGGAACAGATCTTTCACGCAGCAGAGTAATGCGTGAAAGGGGCCTTTATTTACAAGGCTATGTATAAATACTTAGGGTGACTTTAAATGGCCTTGTAAATATGGGCAAGCACACTGTGCAGCCGGTTCATCTAAAAAAGGTGATGCACCGGTGGCGCAATGGTCTTATAAATGAGGCCTTATATGTAGGTCAAACAGAGTGTCTCAAACATGTTTCGGTTCAGAATAGTTTTATACAGGTCTTCGGGGACAGGACCCATTCCCAGTTAACAGGATAACCAAACAACATAAATGTATACGAATCTCTATGGAATTCATTCTTAGTGATTAATATTCATGGCATGGATCCAACTCTCCGGGAGCTGCATTAGACCCTGGTTTACAGATAGACATTTCACATCCTATAGTGACAACCTCTCATAACTTACGTATTTAACCTGTGCTCTGCATTTAAAATAGGATATATTCAAAAGAGCAAGTACTCAAATGTAAAGTAGCAATCTGGACTGAATGAGCTACTCACTCTGCAGTATCTAATCCCAATGTAACCTGGACCCGTCTAAAACACTCTACCACCCTCTGGGCTTTATAAATGCTATGTAAAACTGCAAACAAGTAAATATCTTGTATGAATGTGTGTGGATGACTGAGTTATATGTGTATGATGTGCAGCTCTTCCAGTGGGCTATTAGTATTGTGATGCGCCACAGTGAGCAAATGTGCCTCAGTCTGGGAGTTTGGACTGCTGGTGTGTGATCCTTAACGGGTCTATGCTTTGGGTGGATGATCAGGGAGATGCAGGCCAATGCATTATCATACTGTGATTGTTATGTTACGGCAGCTTCCATTATATAACTCAATTTTTTAAAGGAATTACTTATCGTTAAATGTATTCAGCATCTTTCATCAACATACTGGGTGCCTCAGGTACCACAGGGCAATATTAACCTGTATGTACTTACTGCTAGTGAATTGTGGTTCTTGATGGGATGTACTGGTATTGTTTGTTGTGTGTTAGAATTCTTATGCTAACAGTGAAATGCTCTCCTAGCTAGGACTGGACTTCTCCCTGGTGGAAGTGTCTGCCAGCGGTTGTGCCTGGAGAGAGCATTGAAGCAGTCTCTCCTGAAGAAACCATCTTGGCTGCTAATCACTGGTTTGAGATTTCCTCCCATCAACAGTTTTGGTCCATGGTGCAGGCACCACATCTGTTGTTGTGAGTTTGGACCTCGTTCATTTAAACGCTGCAGCAAATCTATCATCCTTGGGGCACTGCTGGACCACACAATCTCCCAAAACGTTTTCTATGAGTTGCAGGAGAGCTTTGGTGCTTCATGTTCCTGGCATTTTGCTGTGGAGTGGGCTGCTGTTACCCAGAAGTTCTGTTCTGCTTGGCTGTGATGTACCGCCTCTGTTGTGACTTACAGTGGTAGCAGAGTGACAACATACCTGTGTGGATTATCAAGTACAGAGCATACAATCCATTGGCACACAATTGCAGTACTAAAGACGTGATTAACAGCCAAGGCAATACAGGAGAACCAGGACGAGCGAGTAAAGGCACATTTTGTACCTGGTAGCTAATTATAACAATTATCCTCCTCACGGTTTATATTATCTTGCGCTGCGCACTCTACCTAACTAAATTTACTTCTTTTCATTGCTGGATTTAGTATATCCTAAAGTTAGAAACAAAACATCCCTCAGCTCCTCCTTCTCAGTGAGGGGGTTGTAGCCCGTGGCAGGACTAGGTTTTCCAGCCACAAGGAGAATCCCAATGATGAAGCATGCCACCTATGGTGGGTGAGAGATTTTGTCCTAAAAAGGGACTTCCCCAATGGCTCAAGAGAATATCTCTGGATGTTTTGACTCCTCCTCTGTTTCTCAGCTTAGACCCGAGGGCTTCTTTGTGTGTTTGTTAATTGATTACGGAGCCAACCCTCGCTGGTCTTAAAACTTTTTCTCCTTGGAACCTCCCTTCACTGTGTTGTGTATAAATACAGCAGTGTTGCCAAGCATGAGCGATCCCATTGGGTTGGCCTCAAACAAAATACACTCATTGTGATTTGGGTGGCAGTCGACCACATCATAAGGTAGCCACGCCTAAAGGCTGCCATTTTGGATTCTGTTAGGGCTTCGTACCTGCTGTACACAGCGAACTTTGCAAAGTATTCGTGAACAACTGCAGAAACATACTCCAAGTAATATGGGTCAATTTAATTAGTTTTTGGCGGGCACTTGTTGTATTTGATACCTACACCGGACAACAGGACCACCTTCAAGCTGGCCACCCGGAAGCACCACCAGCTGATCCGCGCCGCCAAGAAAACTGCATTCAAGGACCGGCTGGACAACAACGCACACAACTGCAAGGAACTCTTCAACATCGTGAAAGAGCTATCCAACCCCAGCGCAGGAAACAACGACATCACCCCATCGCAAGACCTCTGCAACTCCCTCGCTTCATACTTCCACAACAAGATCGCGGACATACACAACAGCTTCAACAACCAACCAACGCACACCAAGACCGAACAACCACCCCCCACCACCACCCTCCACGCCTGGACCCCGATCAGCACAGAAGACACCATCCGCACGATGAACTCCATCCACTCCGGATCACCGACCGACCCCTGCCCTCACCACGTCTTCAACAAGGCCGACGCTGTCATCGCACCCCACCTGCGAGACATCATCAACACATCCTTCGACACCGCCACCTTCCCTGAGAGCTGGAAGCACGCCGAACTCAGCGCTCTACTCAAGAAACCCACAGCGGACCCTACCGAACTCAAGAATTACCGCCCCATCTCGCTCCTCCCGTTTCCAGCCAAAGTCATCGAGAAGACCGTCAACAAGCAGATGGCCGCCTTCCTCGAGACGAATGGATCCCTCGACCCCTCACAGTCCGGCTTCCGAGCCAATCACAGCACCGAGACCGCCCTCATCGCCGCCACCGATGACATCCGAGCCCTGATGGACAATGGAGAAACAGCGGCCCTCATCCTCCTAGACCTCTCCGCGGCATTCGACACTGTCTGCCACCACACCCTAGTACAGCGCCTCAGCAACGTCGGAATCCTGGACAAGGCGCTGGAATGGATCATCTCCTTCCTCGACGGAAGAACACAGAGAGTCCGCCTACCACCGTACAAGTCAGAGGCCACCGAAGTCATCTGCGGCGTCCCACAAGGATCCTCACTGAGCCCCATCCTCTTCAACGTCTACATGAGCCCCCTCGCGGCCATCGCACGCCAACACAACCTCAACATAATCTCCTACGCCGATGACACCCAGCTGATCCTCTCCCTGACCAACGACCCCGCCGCCGCCAGAGCTAACCTGCACGAAGGGATGAAAGAGGTAGCCGAGTGGATGACGACCAGCCGCCTGAAACTGAACTCGGACAAGACGGAGGTCCTCATCCTGGGCTCTTCACCCTCCGCCTGGGACGACTCCTGGTGGCCTCCCGCCCTGGGCACCGCACCCAAACCGACAGACCATGCACGCAACCTGGGCTTCATCCTGGACTCCTCCCTCTCCATGACCAGGCAAGTCAACAACGTCTCCTCGGCGTGCTTCAACATCCTACGCATGCTACGGAAGATCTTCTGGTGGATCCCCACCGAGACCAGGAAGACCGTTACCCAGGCCCTCGTCACTAGCCGACTGGACTACGGCAACGCCCTCTACGCCGGTACCACCGCCAAGCTCCAGAAGAGACTCCAGCGGATCCAGAACGCATCAGCCAGACTTATCCTCGACATCCCACGAACCAGCCACATCTCCGGACATCTGAGGGACCTTCACTGGCTCCCCGTCAACAAAAGAATCACCTTCCGCCTCCTCACCCACGCACACAAAGCCCTACACGACCAAGGCCCGAGCTACCTCAACAGCCGAATCAACTTCTACGCTCCCAAACGCCACCTCCGATCAGCCAACCACGCCCTCGCCGCCGTCCCCCGCATCCGAAGAGCGACTACAGGAGGAAGGTCCTTCTCCTACCTGGCCGCCAAGACCTGGAACTCCCTCCCGACCGACCTGCGCCTGACCCAAGACCACCTCTCCTTCAGGAAGAAGCTGAAGACCTGGCTGTTCGAGCAGTAGCGCCACCCCCCCACCCCCGGCGCCTTGAGACCCTACGGGTATGTAGTGCGCTCTATAAATGTCATTGATTGATTGATTGATTGATTGATACTGTGAACTGATCTGCGGGTTGAGTTGTACAGCAAATCACAAACCCCCACTGCAATTCATTCAGCACCATTTTGGTCGTTGTTTGACAACATTATTTGTACATATATACACAAACATAGGAAACAACAGAACACAACTGTTGACAGTGTCAGACAGTTAATCACTTCACTCTATTTTGGTTAAATAATAGCCATAAAATCAAATGTACACAATTTTTACACAGTATTATAAACACTTAATTAAACAGTAAGCAATCTTAATTCATAAAAAAACGTAGGGGTACATATAGTGAACAAGATGAGCATTAATTGTATAGCAAGGCATTGACAGCGATCCACACGGATAGGATAAAAGCTGTAAAAAGACAAATCTACACTCTGTGAATCCGTAGCTTCTCCATAATGGTACTAAGTACTTATGTTGTGCAAATAATTAAAAAACAAACTCTCCAAAATAATGTAAAATGCATAAGAATTTGGTCTGATCTAAGATCACATGGACAAAAATACTGAGGGGCAGATTTACAAGCCCCTTGCGCTGCCAGTGTGTCACTTTTTGTGACGATCTGACAGCTCATTTTTCTGCCCCATATTTACAAGGACAGGAAAAGCCTCAAAGGGTGGCTTTTTCTGTCCTTGTAAATATGGCTCCTTTACACGCAGCACTTTGTGTGAAAGGGGCTTTCCATGTGTGTTGCTGTGGATGTTCTCATGCAACACTCATGGAACCAGACACATTTCCTGATTTACAAGAAATCGTGCATCAGGAAATGCGTTTGAATGCCACGCCTCCCTAAGGGAGGCATAGGGAGGCGCAACAGGGAGAAATGTATTCATTTCTCCTCGTTGTTTTCCTCTTTCTATGCGTGCTATGTTCTGCAGCACACATAGAACGAGGAAATAACCTCTAATGATTTTTTATGTACAGGAAGATGCCTCTTCCTGCACATAAACAATCCTTTAAATAAATGATGTGTCACAAGTTCTATGTGTGCTAATGCAGCAGACATAGAATTTGGAAAATCCTTCCTGCACATAAACAATCATCCCCGTGACGCAAGCATCCTTGCACCATGATGCAAGGGTGCCTGTGTCGATGCATGACAGCAGTTTGTGTGCCAGCGCAGGGGGAACTACAGAGATGTGACATATTATTGTAAATATGTCGCATCCCTGTGCTTCCAAATTAACGCAGCGTGGAGCAGCAAAATTACTGCGCACTGTGTTAGTTTATTGTAAATCTGCCCCTAAATTTCAGGAGCTTCCCAGCCTTTCAGAAAAGACAATGTGTACTGAACACGCATTGCAAACCTAGTGAGTAGACAACGCTCATAAATATCAGAAATCAGAGGCCAAATACAGATAGTCCCAGTGTGTGGGGAGGTGCTCTTAATCTTGTCCATAGTACTGAATAAAAATCAAAAATCCCAGAGTGAGCCATGGTTGTCAATCGCTGTGGGAGTCAGTGGTCTCATTTGTGGCTGATTCTATGTAGGTGGGTGGCTGCTACTCCTCCTGTAGGAACATATATATGGCTCCCTTTAGGGACTAATCACAGAGGCATTTTCAAGTATATAACAGTGTATTCCTATAGTACTATTTTAATTACTCTTATGTGCATTTGTGAATTGTCCCTAAAACATCTAAAAGTGAAATAAAATGAGAATAATAAATTAGTATTAATATACAGTTAGTATACACAGAAAGGACTGTGCCCTCTGTTCCCCATTACTAATAAGGTGTTGATTATGATGTTGTCCGGAAAGGCTCCAAACGGTATTTGATTTGGTTGAATCCAATTGGGAACCCGCCTTTCTGACCCACTCAGAGACGTTTCCCGATGAGCGATTACGATGACTGGGAAGTGCTTGAGCTGCCCGACTCAGTTCTGAAAGGCATTGGGAGTAACTGAGTCGGTCAGAGCCAAATCGTAGCAGTCTACGGAGCAGGTTTCCAGCCGAGCGATTACCATGTCAGATTCGGACAGCCTTTTGGCAACAGTTGTTTTGGAACGAATCAGCTGTCAGAATCTGAATTTGGGGACCTGTAGCAGGCCCCCCTTCAAATGGGGCCCTCCGAATCAGGTACGTTGGGGTACCCATGGGTCCCCCCTATCCATGCATGCACAGTGTGGCAGGAACAATGGGTTACCTGCCACAGGGTGTAAGGTTTTCCCATACCACCCCTTTTATCAATGGGAGCCTGTACGCTTGTTCGGTACACGGGCTCCCATTGAAGTCAATGGGAGTCCGACAGAATCGTATCCGAATGCATTCAATTCCAGGTCGGACTCCCCTAATCCAAGTCGTTCGGAAAGTATTCTGGAACTGATTCGGTCGGAATGCTTTCCGAACGACATCGTGATTGATCCCTAAGTTGGGTGTTTCGAGGCAAATTCACAAAGGCTTGTAAAAGTACGTAAAAGAGAATCCATAAATGGTTTTGGGAATCAGCCTCTTTGTGCTTTTAAGGAGAGTGGCTGGTAATCTGTTCAATATAAATGCTAGGGAAGGGAAGTTGTAACTCCAAAGGGGTTGAGGTCTTTCTGTGATGTGAGCAAATCTGTGTGGAAGAAATAGAAAGGAAAAGATGTCTTGTGAAATGGAACCTTCAGTGGCCACCTTTCAGTATAAATTTACCTCCTGAGAGCAGCTAAGAAAATGATCTTTGGGTAGACTCCAAATGGCATGTGTAACATGTGTCTATACATGACGGCTGAGCAGGGACATCTTAAGGGGTTTGGGGGCCCAGGGCAAAAGTATTTTGGGGGTTCCTGCTCGGGACAGCTTTGAATTTATGATCCAATTTCAGCTCCTTCATGGTCTCTTTGGTTAGGTCACTGACAGTGCACAAGCACATTCATCAAATTCTAAATGTGTTTACATCTAATATTCAGAGATGGTGTCATGTGTTTTCAATACTATAATACAGCAGTAGCTTTCTAGTATTACTGTAAATAATCTCCGTGACACCCTCCCATTTCTCATATCTGAGGTCCTTTTTTGATCTAAAAGAAACTTTTTTATGACTGTTACATGAAAGATAAACACAATATTTCCCTGCAAAATGTTTGTAATAGACTCCCACACATCACCCACATTAAAAATAAATGAAAGGAAAATGGTATTAAAAACAATCTATTTAACAGATATTAAAGGTCATCAGGGCATAACTCTGTGCAGAACTGAGCTTTCTCAATCAGGGGGCCCCCTGAATGACTTGTGCCTGGGCCAGAGCCCACTTTGCCCATGCCTTAAAACGTCAACAGGTCATCTGCACATAGGTAGGCCTGTGACAGATGGCACTCATCTTAAATTTATATAGAAATGTAATCTGACATAAATATAGTGCCCTAAATATTTGTTTTTACAAATATATTCTTTTGTAAGATGTACATTTTCTGTTATCACCTTCACTGGGGATACATATCTATAAATAATATTTAGAACACAAGGTTTATACCAGACGATATTCTGTCAAAGATATTCTGTTGCACACCTGTTATACTGTAGGCATTATACAAGAGGGGATCAGCTTCTGACGGTGGAAGAGGAGGAAGCATTGAACCTCAAAGGCAGTTTGTAGTGACTTCCTGATAATTAGTTCAAGAAATGTTCTCACCCCTTTCATAGGGCAAAGAGCAGATTCTTGTCTCCACTTTTCTTAGAAGTACCATTTGTAGAAATCGGATCTTGCAGAGGTGGTCCCGAGGAAGGGGTGAGGGAACAGAGTTGATGTTCCCTGTTTTAGAGGTGTCACCAACTTGAAACTCTTCCATAATTCTTTAGAAGGGTAGGGCAGTCAGTAGGCAGATACCTAGTAGTGTAGAATATAAGTAGAAGATGTGGCAGAATTAGATTTGGTGAGAGTTCCGCCATAGAATAAATCTCTACCTTCCATCAAATCCTGCTGTGCAGGGAGATAAAACTAGTAAGGAGATGGAAGACGTGCTGATGTTTGGAAAGGAAGAAACTGGACCAGCATTGCTGTAGGCGTCTCCCAGGATTGGTGCCTTGGCTTGTACCTCTGACTTTCATTGGACAGTCTCCGTAAGTAGTGGCACCAGTTCATTGACCATAGGGGAGAGGACTGGTCGTCGTGCCACGTGGTAGCCCTTCTACATTGACCATTTAGAGTAGTTAGCATTGCGGACTTCTGCTATTCTGAACTGCTTTCCTGGAAAACGTTGTCAGCCTGGATTGCTGGGGAGTGCCGGCGGGTAGGGTCTGTTGCTGAGCCTGTATCACACCCATATTAGGAGACCACCAGGGCTGGGCAGAAGGGCGGGTCAGAGCTCAGCCAGAGAAACTGTTGTCTGCCATGGAGTTGTTTGTGGAGTAGGGGATGCTAGTGTGTGCCCCTGCAGGGAAATATCCTGACTGGGCAAGGTGTCATTACCAGCATGTGAGCCGTTTTGACAGTGTGCAACTGGATGGGACTATATTGGGTATAATTGAACACCAAAAAAAACCAAAAGTTTGATCGCCAGTAGCAGTCAAAATTCTTGGCACACCTCATTCTGTCCATCTGATTTCAGTTCTTGCCCCGACCATCAAAGGCAATCAAAAGCCTGGGTATTACAGCTGGCACTACACTGCAAAGGGACTGACAAGTGACTTCTTCAGTTTCTTCTAGTGTTATAAATATCTTTGCCCCATTTTTTCATTTCTATGCAAAGGAACATAAATACCCATCTATCATGGCTATCACTGGTTCCGGGTTATATTATTCCAATAGTTTATATTTGGGGACAAAAGCTTTGTCGATAAATCTGAAATCTATTCAAAACCACGCAGCTTGTCTGAGGTTGTGGGCTAAAGTGATCTTTCAACCATTAGCTTGGCTGCTTGTTCAACATTGTGTTACTTTTAAAACCTTATGCATTGTACATCCTGCTATTTAAGTAAAGACTTCTCTGTTTTATCAAAGCATCTGTCAGGATACACACCACTTACAAATGTAGGTTTCTCGAAGACTCCCTTACTTTCTTCTCCTTTGCATTGTGAGGATTTGTTAATCTTGTCTTTGTTGCAGAGCCCTCATGTAAGGCTTCCGCCCTTTTGAAGAGCCATGCTAAAGGTATTCAACTGATTTCTAACCATCTGTCATTTAGGAATTCTCGTCAATCATGGCTATTCTGTTAAGTTTACTACTACTGTTTAGTCTCTGCTGATCAGTATTAGTGACTGGAGAACCTTGGGTGACAGTGCACTTTATTAAATCTAACAACTAAACTAACTAAACCAAACTAAGGGGCATATTATCAAGAAACTGCGTTAAAATGATTGCCATTTTAGCGGCAGAAAACTACTGCTAAAGAGGCGATAATGGGCTTGATAATATGCCATTAAGAATTCCAATAGAAGCCCATGTTCTGGTGTCAACATGGGCTTCTATTGGAATTCTCAAGGGCATATTATCAAGCCCATTATTGCGGCTTTAGTGGCAGTTTTCTTTATAGGAAGGAAGAGCGCTTAATTGTGGCTGCATTGGGCCACAATTGAGCCTCAATCCAAAAGAATTCCCAGTACCCAGGACTCTAGTTAGTAATTATCTAGCGGGCATGAGACCCTTGTCCGCCTAAATTCTCAATCGTAGAATTACGGAGCACACCTGATCTTATTTCTATATTTAGATGTTCATTGTCTCTAATGCCCTACTGTCCCAAACAAACAATCTAGTCTGTAAATACTACTAATTGTGGGGGGTTCCGTATGTTTTCAACTCGGCGCAACCTAAAAATGTCAGCCCTACATAGGACCATACATATACCCACACATACACCAAAATAATCCAGAAAGAATGTGTGGCGGAGAGGAAGGCACCTCACGGGCGAACACCCTCGGGGCGATCTGGCCAGATGTTTACCAGAGACTTGGCCCCTTTCTCATCATAGGTGACCGTTACTATTCCAGAATTTAGTGAATAAGTGAAGAAAAGAAAATAGTAAAGAGACGGTGCATAGCAATTGAGCCTGACTGGGTGCCCCTAGCTGTCCTACCAGGTATCTACGTACAGGCAGCTGAAAACAGCGTATAAATGTGTAGCAATTGTCCATGTGTGACATGTTGAATTTGCTACTTATGTACCAATTGGCATGAGTCAGTCGCGAGGTAGTGTATGTTGGAAGTTATAGTGAGCGCACTGTGTTGAAATGTAGTGGACGGATTATGGAGTATAATTACCAAATAATGATGCAAAGCGGTGCCAGAAGGCATCTTGCAGTGCTAAGCTGCGCCATTAGGCAAGTGCGGGGATGCGTCATATTTACAGCAATATAACGCTTTCCTCAGTGCTGTCGCACAATTGGCTGATTAGTGCACAGAGTGGCTTTTCATGGGCTTGTAAATGTGAGCTGACACACTGCACCTCTGAAGTGTCACAAAAGTGAGGCTACGGTGGCATAAATGTGCCGCAGGAGCATTGCCTCTTTGAGAGCAATTTTTATGTTGCCATAGCTTTTGGATTAATTGGAGCAGTAGTTATTTCAGTTTTGATGATGCTGTTTGATTTTTGACAGTGACAGATGAGAGAGTTGTTATACGTAAATTATAAAAGTTGAAGTTGCCTTAAGTTAGAATATTGAATTGCTGAACTTGTCTGCTTAGAGTGAGGTGCATTGTGAGGCACTATCAGTCTCACTAAGACAGGTAGGTAACTATTCTTTTGTATGGGTGTGCTAATTGAACTTGGAGGCGCTTCACTCCCTGATGCACAGGAGTGCTAGTTACAGTGACCTCCGCAGATTGAAGGTCCACTGTTGCATTGAAAGGTGGTAGTATTCTTGGTATTACAGACATTTCTGTCTAGTTGAAGCAGACAAAGAATTTTAGAGAGAAGTGGTTCAGGAAGATCTGACGGGGGTGGGCGATATCTTCCACTCTGCCAGCGGAGTTGGTAGAGTTTTGCCCACTCCATGTTATGTTTGAGTTCCAGCCAAATTCTGCCAACTGCTGTGTGGCAGAGTTTTTTCTCTTGTGTGGCTTGCTAGTGGTAAATTTGTGAGCCCGAGTGAGATTTGGTGTCCCCTAGTGCGATTTTTGATCACTAGGAGGGAACTCAGCAAGATTTCTCCAACACTGGTTGTTGGAGGAGATCACAACCATTCGCGGTCAGAAAGCTGGCCCTCAAATAGGAAATCTACTCCAACGGCAGAAAAATCAACTCGAGAAGCTGTGCTCTCTGGCATGCCATATGGTGCCATTAAGGCTGATTTTTCAGTAAGGAATGAGCTCCTGGTGCTAAGTTACAGTGCGAGCAGCGCAATGTGCCTAGTTCTGCCCCTTCACGGTCCATGGAATCTCACTGAGTTTTTTTAAACCCCAGGAAATTCCACAGAGTTAAACTCTTGGAGTTCTGCCCTAGCCTAGTTTTCATAGTATTTGGGCATTGCGTTATCAGAGTGCCACACAGGAATTGGCTGGTGGACATCGTACACGCACTGTGATAGGAAGACCTTTGACAGAGACATGCTGGAATTGGTACTCCAGTCATGAAACCAACAGTAGGGAGACAGTGAAAGACAGGAACGGAGAGTGATTGAGAATTTGCCAGTATGAGAAAAATAAGTTATTGAGAGTCTATGTTACTCACCAATCATGGCCTTACAAAGGTAAATAAAAAATGGAGGATACTCTCAGGAAAATTAACCAAATTACCATTCCATGCTATCCCGTGGTACCGAACCTTGCTGTGAGATTGTTCTAAATTCCTAAAGAGACCGAAAGGTTCTCGGTCATAAAGGTTGTTTGGCACATAGGTGTTATTAGCAAATTCAAAAGGGGAGCATCTGCTAATAAATCCAAGACCCTTATTTACAAAAGGAAGGTCTGTGGCTATCTTCCTGCGAATTGTGCATGAATAACTGAAGAAAATTTGAAGCTTGTCTGGATTTATCTGCAGTTATAAGAGACCTAAAAGGGGTGGGATGGATTTTCCAATGGAATCCTTTGTGACTACACTATGCAAATGTACTGCTATACGCCCACAAAGATGTAACTCTTTTGTCAGTGGTAGAAGAGGTTTATTTTCGAGGGTGTGGTCGGCACAAAACCTCCTTGGTGCCATGACCATTTGCAGTTGTTAAGCTTTCAAAATGGAGGCTGACATATTGAACAGTGGCAGATTGTGAAGAGGCACAACATTCTAATTAAACACCTGATACAAATTGAGCAATGCGAATGATCAAGCCATGGGGAATTGGTGGAGTGGGAGAAGTATCCTTGCGAGATAACATTTTTCAAACATGGTGCCAAATAGTGCAGTTTAAAGCATCTTAAATACCAACATTAGATAATGAACCATAGGGTCTGAAGATGCAGCCATAAAATAGTCCAATACTTAAATTGTGTACTAAACAACTCTTACCCTTACTAGCAGTATGTGTAGTCCACATTGTCTACCCTTCCATAGAAATAAACTTAAAACTGTAGCAAAATTGCATTTCACCACAAATTGTCTAAAAAGTCAAAGGTATAGAGGCAGATTGAATAAATCAGAGTCTGCAGCTTCAAATGAACTATTAGTTTTTAAATGGATACATTATGTTCTTTCACTTGTAGGTGCTACCTTTCCCATGTGTACATTCTGCCCCTTGGAGGAGTGGTAATGGCACTTTCGAAGAAACCATCTATGCAACAGATCCCATACGCTCAACTAACTACCGTTTTATTCGGAGCCTTCCCTTTCAATCAGAGGCCCCGGTCATGGGACTGCAAGTTGAACCTTCTGCCAGGTATTTTACAGGGTGCTGAACTTGCTCAGCATTTCAATTTCAATAACACACCAGCAAGAAATGTTATCTCCCATCCAAGTGTTGCACACATCACACGTATGCTATGTGCTCTGCCGATTTTCAGCAGGTTGCCCCGAAGTGGGTCAAAAAAACAGCGTTTGCAATGTGAGCCTAAGTTGTTAGCACATACTATGAGCCCTGGTATTGTGACCCAATGGGAATGGGGCCTTTAACAGCCATAACAAGAAGGTACGCAAAAAATACACATATATCACGAGTATTATGAGGTATCAAAACTTTTTTAAGCGGCGCTCGTCATGGGTCATAGGCAGCATTATGAAATGTGTGGAGTGAGTTGTGACTTTTGACTAGGATGAAGATTTTGGTACCCTTGTCTTGCTGGGCACGTCATCAGCATTTAACACCTCTACCCCCTCAACACCCTTCCCTCAATTGAAGGAGGCAGGAATAGGAGACACAGGGCTGAAGTTGGTCTCAAATGTGGATTTCCCCAGATCTTGGCAATAAGGCCTGGAACTTACCTAAGTCCCCTTTTCTATTGGACGCACCAAATCTATGGGGATGAATGCCCCCTTCCTCCCCCTAGTCCAATAATTGAGACCACACCAAGTTTGGATTGGGGGCGTGTGACCCACCCAGCCATATTTATTACAAATTAAAAAACATTAATTATTAACATTTATGTGCAAAATTATGCAGAAATACATTGATAGACAAATGCTGTAATGTGGCTAACATTAACAAAATCTAATACACAAGACACTCCTACCGTAAATCTAACAATGCATATATTCACTTTCTGCATGTCCCCACTAGAGCCTACAGCAAGGTCAATGCCTGGCAGCCCCCAGATCCCAGTAAACTACAAATACTCCACCGGAGTAAAGGTTGTGCACGGGGTACAGCTTATCGGACGGAGACTTTCCCTCAGCCCCCCCTATGCCCTGAGCTTTAAACTCCATCACAGGGTTGCAGACTTCTGCAGACTGGTGCCCTGATGTGCATGCTCATGCGGGGGTGGCCACAGACCTACTGGGAAGAAATTACTCCACCAGCCCCCACACCTCGACAGCCTACTTACCAGCTGTCACTGCCACTGGAGTTACATGGTGCTGACCGCTAAGGACGGAAGAATATGCTTACCAATCATGACCTTACCGCCTGACTGGAGACACACAACTAAATACGACAATATTCCCTGCAACAAACGACCAAATATTGACACCCTATTACATGCATATATAACGCATAATTATATTCATTATATTTCTTAAGATGCCTATAATGAAAAGAAAAAACAGACACATTAGTGACATACACCCTTACAAATCCTGCCTCAGGGGATGGTGTGTGGGGAAGAAACAAGTTACGGGCCACTGCAGGCCCGGTTTCCTTTCCTGTGGGAAGCAAAAGAACAAGAGACTGTTCTGCTCCCCACAACCCCCTTTTAAAGGGGGGAGCACAGGGCAGGCTGGTCTAGACCGGTCTGCCTGGACGTTGGCCTAGCGTTTGAATCGGGAGCACTAAAGAGCTTCCGGTTCATGCTCAGACGAATCTCCCTATAGGCAATCCTGGGGGTGGGAGCGCCGCGTCATCAACTCGTGCAGCGGCCCCCTCTGCCCCCGGGGACTGGTGCAACCACCATAATGGCAGCTCGTGCTATTCTAGCCCTCGGCCCTGCCCATATGGCCTGGTACTTACCTAAGTTCCCTTTTCTATTGGACCCACCAAATCTATGGCGATGGGTGCCACCTCCCTCTTCTAGTCAAATCATTAAGACCACATTGGGGGCCGATTATGATCGCGGACGGACTTCCGTCCGGCCGCGATCACTGAGGAGGAGGGGACGTCCGCATGGGCTGTGGAGTCCCCTCCTGTGCGATTAGGATGTGACCGCCACCCTGGCGGTCACATCCTCTATTTTTAACATTGCAGCGGGTGCGGCTTCAAGCTGCACCCGCGGCAATGTTAAAAATGCAGTCATTGCATTTGCATGCAGAAAGAGGCAGGCACCTTGCGGTACCTGCCGCTTTCTGCATACAAATGCAGGGGGGTACCATAGGTACCCCCCATGTGCACCCCTCACCCCCCCTTCACCTAGGGGGCCCGCAACGGGCCCCCGCAGTGAAGTTACACATGCTTTTCCACAGAGGAAAAGCCGCCGCGGAAAAGCATGTTTTACATCCCATCCTAATCTGCCTGACGGTGTCTGAGAGACATCGTCACCAGATTAGAGCTTTTCCGCCGCGGTTGTAAGCCAACCGCGGCGGAAAAGCTGCGGACGGAAACCAGGACCCACCAACCATCCTAATGTGGCGGTGGGTCTTTGGTCAGTCCGCTGTGGTTTTTCCGCATCCTCTGGGCCGGCGGTGGCTTCCGCCGGCCCCGAGGATGCGGAAAAACCGCAATCCTAATGAGCCCCCAAGTTTAGATAGGGGGTGGGACGCTCCCGGCCATATTTATTACAAATTAAAAAACATTAGTTATTAACATGTATGTACAAAATTACGCAGAAAATACAAATACATTGATAGACAAATGCTGTAATGTGGCTAACCTTAACAAAATCCAATACACAAGACACTCCTACCGTAAATATAACAATGCATATATTCACTTTCTGCTTGTCCCCTCCAGAGCCTACAGCAAGGTCAATGAATGGCAGGCCCCAGATCCCAGTAAACTACAAATACTCCACTGCAGTAAAGGTTGCGCAGGGGGTACATCTTATCGAATGGAGACTTTCCCGCAGGCCCCCTCTAGACCCTGAGCCTTAAACTCAATCCCTTACTTTCTTTTAAAGTGCGGTTCACCAGCTCCCTGAATTGCCCCACGCACAGAGCGCCCTGTCCAAAAAATACCATCTTTGGTCCCAACTGACGTGCCCTGGCCTCGGAGGCCCCTGAAAAGAAAGTTTTCAAATGGCGGACATATGAATGCCCCATAACCCAAATTTCTTGCTGTTCCTGGGGCCTAGAATGAACTTAAACCATCACCTTACCAATCATGACCTTACCGCCTGACCGGAGACACACAACTAAATACGACAATATTCCCTGCAACAAACGACCAAATATTGACACTTTATTACATGCATATATAACGCATAATTATATTCATTACATTTCTTAAGATGCCTATAATGAAAAGAAAAAACAGACACATTAGTGACTTACACCCTTACAAATCCTGCCTCAGGGGATGGTGGGTGGGGAAGAAACAAGTTACGGGCCACTGCAGGCCCGGTTTCCTTTCCTGTGGGAAGCAAAAGAACAAGAGACTGTTCTGCTCCCCACAACCCCCTTTTAAAGGGGGGAGCACAGGGCAGGCCGGTCTAGACCAGTCTGCCTGGACGTTGGCTTAGCGTTTCAGATGAATCTCCCTGTAGGTCCTTCTGGGGGTGGGAGCGTTGCGTCATCAACTGGCGCGTATACCCCCCCTTCCCCGGGGACTGGTGCGACTGCCATAATGGCGGCACGCGCTATTCTAGCCCTCTGCCTTGCCCAATTGATAACGTATTTTGAACATGAGAAGCTGAAGAAACTCCGCTTTTTTTTCATTTATAAACCAGTCCAAGGATAAACAGCTTATTCAAAAGCATTAGTCTCTCACCCTCACGCCTTAGTCACCCTCTTTCAGACAAGCTTTACAGTTCTTGTTGAAAAGATGGGCCACACATTTGTAAAATTAAATTGAACAAAGATTCGAATTTTGCCTGCTGGCAATACCCCAACTTATATACAAAGAAAACAACTGTTTTATCTAGCAAGCCCTCTGCTTCAACACCGAAAGTTAAGAATTTAAGAACTGTGCGGATCACGCCTTGTCACCACTTGTCTCCTGCAACTCAAGTTACAGAAACAATCATAGCAGAATTGGTCCTCTGCAGTCTTCCAACAATGTGTTCCCTAAGTTGAAAAACCCCAATGCCACTGGGCAACCCCAACAGTAGTCATTCCCAGACTTGATGATGCCAGTGGCATATATCTAACCATGCCTATCTATAGGAAGTTTAGGATACAATGTCCAGACTGTTTTAATACTGGCCAAAAAATAGGTTGAAGCCAATGATCCAATCCCATTCACGCAATCAGGTTTTAGGGCAAACTTCTCGATGCTGGATAACATTCTGGCCCTTTCCTACCTATCTCACGTGACAAAGAGTAAGAAGCAACTCACGCTCTTTGCCTGTTTTGTGGACTATTCTGCAGCTTTTGATCCGGTAGACAGGAGCATTCTATGGAAAAAGCTAGAAAGGATGGGTCATCCGAACACTGGTTAAAAGTATTGACAGAGGTTTAGGAGATTCAGGTTAGCACAACTCTATGCATCAGGGCACTACTTTATGGCACTAGAAAATACAGTCAGTGCTAGCCAGAGCATAAAAAAAACACATTATGTAGCATATTGTTTCGCCAAAAACTCACACTCAAAAGTACTCAGAAGGGCTATCAGTGATTACAACCACTGTGGCTCTCTCTTTTTAGGAAACTTACCGAGCCCAAAAATGGAAAAAAATATGCTAAAGATGCAGAAAGTGTCTTTCTTTGTTGTTAACAAGATGTGTTTTTGTTTAGAGTATAGTGGTGTTCAAGAATCAAGAATGTGGCAATAAAACTTCTCTGCATGAGATGGTCGTGCCTATTAACACCAGCAAGGTTGGTGCTATTTCCACACGTTTATATTTAGGAAAACACACTTTCTGCACATTACTTGCCTTGCATATCTAAGATTGAGGTAATTTGTCATGATTAGCTGAGAAATCAGCTCCGGGAATCACATGACAGTCAAAAGGAGTCCAGCGTAATTGACAGCAGCCTTGTGTTTAATTAAATAAAATCCATACGTCATTAATGCTTGGTGATGCATCTACATCGAAAGATTATCAAAGGAGTAATCAACATGAACTAAAGCACAATTGTTATTGAATTAACATACCCTTTCCTTCTTAAAGGCTTCAATAGTCCTACCTTTTATTTAGTCCTTAGGGAACAGGCCTGCATTTAATAAAAGAATGTACTAAAACATATTTTCTCCCAGCGAAGTGCCATTTAATCACTGCATGAAAGCAATAGGTCACAGCCTCGCTCTGTATCAATAAAAACATGGGATTGATTTAAACCGACTACAAGTGATGAAAAGGTCAGTTCAGCAGGAAACAGATCACGTATCTGGAAGAATAGGTTTTACAAAGAGCCGAAGGCTCGAAAAAATAAATTTGTTTTTAGTTTTTCAATCAATGAAATAAATTAGCTATTGGTTTTAAAAGGCGAATAGAAAGAGCGCTCCATCGACAGAGAATCAGGACTCAAAATACCCTGATTCCATGTCGCTGGCACCAGGAAGTTTGGAAGGATATTGCTTTTGAGTGCTTAAAACTATCTTGATGCAAAAACTGCAGTTTTACTGCAACTGCTTCACCTCTTCTGCCCAGCGTCTGAGTTTGACTCTAGTATAAATGCGTCTGTGTTCCTACATTATTCGCTTCCACCACCCCATGGGTTATTTGAAGCCACTTTCTTGCAGTGTGAACTCTTTGCAATTTCTCTTATATAGCCCTCCGTGGCTTTCTTCTGACATTTCTAGGCGTGAAAAATTATAGGTGCAAAAATTAACCAATTTAGCTACACTCCATTGAGACACTTTGGATAGATGTACTATTGACTGTGACATTGCTAGGATTGAAACAAGACCTTCAGATCACTGCAGACATTATCAGTAAGTGATCTGCTCACTCAAAGGCAGCTGCTAAAGAGGAAAGTTATGATCAATTGAACCCACTGCTTGTATGTGGTGTGCATGGTTAGTCATTGTGCATGTGAGTGGGGTGGTATCTATTGTTTGGGCCCACTTTGAATGTCAAGGTTATGGAGTACTCCATGGGTTTTAGTGGTACCCAAATCTGTGGGCCCGATTCACAGAATGAACTTAAGACTCAATCCTACACTTACTACTATTTTGGTATTCACAGAATGCACTTACTACTTTTGGCATTCAAAGAATGAACTTACTACTTTTGGTATTCACAGAAGTTAGGATTTTGTCTTAAGTTTGTGTTAAGACAAACTTAAGACAAACTTAAGACAGACTTAAGACAAAATCCTAACTTAAGTCTGTCTTAAGTTTGTCTTAAGACATATTTAGGACAAAATCCTAACTTCTGTGAATACCAAAAGTAGTAAGTTCATTCTGTGAATGCCAAAAGTAGTAAGTGCATTCTGTGAATACCAAAATAGTAGTAAGTTTAGGATTGAGTATTAAGTTCATTCTGTGAATCGGGCCCTGTGTCTCCTCCTGCTCCATAACAGTCCACCTGTCCGGCTCTTTCCCCCCCTCTCTCTGTCTCTTCAGAAACCACTGTAAAGTCAAGGGCTGTAAGAATATCATATGGTGTGTTAGAAATGCATCCTTTTTCCATTACTCACCCCTTTTTTGACTGATTCTGGTTCTACCTGACTCTGACTGTGCCCTGGGCTCTGCTAACCAGGCCCAGGGCCAGTGCTCTGATGAAAAGGTATATGGAAATTAGGTATAATCTCACTTGACAATAGCAGACCCCTGTAAGTCACTAGTATATACTAAGGCAAGGCGGATTCAAACTACCTATATGTCCCTAGTATATCCCTAGCCTATAACAGGCCCAGTAGATTCCCTGCACTGGAGTGTTCACCACTATGCTACTCGCTGCCGTTTTTATGGGTGGACTGTATTTAAAAGTAAATTATATGCAAATTTGACTTTGGAAATAAAGGCACTTCCAATGTGGTACTCAACCTTGTTTTTACATATAAGTCACCCCCATGGTCTCCCCTACCTGCCCCAGGGGTGGGGTGCCATGTGATTATAAGCAGGAACATAATAAAATATGTTTTATGTTCCCTGGTGAGGCGAAAACTACCAGTTTTGTTTTCCCCCATTGTATATAGTCAGCTTAATAGGGGCACATTGGAATATGTTATTTGAGTATAAATATTGCTAAGAAGAAGCTAACATCTCATTCAGCAACTTATGCAATTGCCAATGATACAACAACTTACACTATTGTGTTTATCATAACTAGTACAGAAAGAAAGTTATAGAAGTATCTTTTCTGAGAGCCAAAATCCAGCCTTCTAGCAGCCTCCCCTGGTTGGTCTGCCTTAACAGGCTTAGGCAAGCTGCTCTGATGAGGTGATGAGGGGCTTGCGTAGAGTAGAGGTTATTTGATGGGGACTGCTTAGAACAGGCCAAGTCAGTGGCTGGGTATCAAACTGGGCTTCAAAGATCGCAAGACAGTAATGTTGCCAGCCACTCCTACTCCCTCTTCCTGTAACCCAAACCAGATAGCAGGCCTGGGAATGGAATTTGCAGGAGGTGGAGTGGGAGAGTTAAGGGAAATGGGCCACACCAGTGAGTTGGTTTAGCCAGCACTTACTCCAAAGGAGGAAAAATCTCTATCTTGAATTTTGAAGAGCGTTGCTTTGAGGGCCAATAATATGTCACACTTTGGAGGAAGCTGTCAGGCTTTTCTGTGGCACCCTGTACTTCATTGGACAGGGGTACCCCACCACTTGTCATCCCAAGTCACTGAATAAATATGTGAAAGATTTGCTGCCTGAAACTACAAGAAGAAGGTCAGCTCTGCCCTGGTCTGCACACTTACCTCATTGTGTTTAGAATACTACAATTCCCCTATACTTAAACATCAGTCAATTTTCTTTGAATATGCTCCAAGTAATACAGACTGCAACAGCTCAGCTGGTCCTGGAAGTTTCCAAACGCGCCTCGGTTAGAGAAGGATTGAGATTCCTGCATTGACTGCCAACAAAGAAACAAGTGGAGTTTAAAGACATAGGACACGTTACAACACAAACTTTTACAACGCATGCCTTTACAACACGGTTTTTACATCACAAAATCCATTTTAGAAACTACAAATACAACGCACTCCATTACAACGCATACCATTACAACGCATAATACTTTTAGGGCAACAGTAGTGTAAGTGTTGGATGGTGTAGGGGTAAAAATTACTTTTCCAACTGCAGTGAGAGCTACAGTAGGGTAAGTGTTGGATAGTGTAGGGGTAAAAATTACTATTCCCACTCCAGTGAGTGCAACAGTAGGGTAAGTGTTGGATAGTGTAGGGGTAGAAATTACTATTCCCACTCCAGTGAGTGCAAGAGTAGGGTAAGTGTTGGATAGTCTAGGGGTAAACATTACTATTTCCCATTACTTACCATATACTGTTTTGTAATAGCATGAGTTGTAGTGGCATGCGTTGTAGTGACATGCGTTGTAATGGCTTTTTTGTAATGGCATGCGATGTACAGGATGTTGTGTTGTAATAACTGCGTTGTAAAGGTAGTGTGCTGTAATGACTGCGTTGTAATGGTTGTTTCCTGTTTAAAGCATTGTGCTTAACGCATAAAGCCCTTCATTCTATGGTTCAAATTATTTGAAGACCACCCTAAATTGGTATGTTCCCAGAACATTGCTGAGATCTCGGAAACAGAATAAGGTAGTGGTTCCACGCTGCCGGAAAGTAAGGTGGGGTTTACTTGCCCTTACTGTAGCGCCTGCTAAGCTGTGGAATTCTCTTGCTGAAGTTATCAGCAGTCAGAATTCTCATTTGAGCTCTCAGAAGTGAATATAACCTAGTTGTTTGTGGAATTGATCATTAGGGATTGTGGAGGTGATTTGCCTGTTTTTGTGATCCACTGTTCTGTCTGTTCCTCCTCATGTATGGTGCGTTTATACCATTCGCTCTAATGCACTTTAGAAATACCAGAAATGCACAAATACAAATAAATTCATTGCACTTACAGTGTTTGATTACCTCATCCAGTCTCTCAACAAATTTGTTGATGGTTTCACCATGTTTCGGTCATTCAATAGTGAATACGTACCTTTTGTAATCTGCAATTGGCATTGGCTTGAACTTTAGAGTCAAGGTTTCTTTGATTTGACGGTATGGAATTTCATCAACTTGTGCCATTTTCTATATGACTTCTTTTACACCTTCACCAGCTAGTGTCTAAGGTATTTGACAATCTTCTTTTTATCTGTGTCTTCTAACACATCAATGAAATCATCTAAGATCTCTATCCAAGCAGACCATCTGTTGCCAATATTCAGCTTTTATGAGGTATCGAATGGTGGTGGTGGTTTTGATGGAGCATGGGAGAGACAAAAATGTTTGTGTACACCCTGTAAAGTTAAACTCTCATAATCATAATGACAGAGTGAAGCATGTGAAATAATCAACATAATGCACGTAGATAGACACTACATGCGGGAAAACAAATTGCTGTTTTGCATACATTATTAACTAAACGAGTGTAAATAGTTATACTAATACAGAGCTGTAATAAAACAAATAAGTGTGTAATTGTGCTTGATACATAAAGTCTCGTGGCAAAACGAAAAATACCATTGGTAAGTAAAATTACGCTATCTGTTGGCTTTGCTAGGTAACAACTAACTGGGAAAAATTAGAATGGCTGGAGGTACACAGAAGGGCTTTATTTCTCAAACTATTTCTTGTTGTGTTTATTTTCTCATTAGTTCCCATTGAGGCCTGCACGACCTGGCCAAAGAAAATGGCTGTTTACTGAACCCTTGACAGCGCTTTGGGAAAAAGATGACTTCCACACATGCTCTGTAAACTGATCGTTTGAAAAGAATGTCCTGTTCACAGATTGAAAGATGTCAAGGTCAGCGTGGCCTGGCACCAGGATATGTGCCAAAGGATGACTGCTTCTTAACCTGCATGAAAAGAGGAAATATATTTGAAATTAATACCAAAAAGTGTTACAAAAAGAAAATGACAAGCATGAATTTGAAATGAATGCCATGGGAAAGAAAGTGAGAATGACATTGTTAAAATACAAACTGGTATGGACGAGTACATGAGGTGATCATCACCACCCCTCTAATGGACCAATCAGAAAGAACTTTGGACCCTAAAAGTTTCAATATTAAGTTAGTTAGTTAGAGAAAAAGGATATAAAAGGGCTTGAGTGAAAGGGAGAAAAGAGACATTGCTCCACGAATTTTGTTTTGCACCGCAACATGCTGTCCATTTGGACAATTTTATGGTGCTAGAGACTTTGAAATATTTTTGGACTTTAATTTTGATGGAGTAGAGAAGATGATTGATTGCAGAGTTTGTATTTTGGAAGGGAGGCATTGAGGAGAATAGAGAGACAGTTCTGGGAAACTTGTGTGGCTCTGTCATTTGCTTATGACAGATGGGTAATATACTATTCTAATTTTCATTTCCTTTAACATATACTAAATAAATGCTTACATTTTGCTTGTCTAAATAAATTGCTAAATTTCCTTTCTCAAATGAAGTAGATAAAATTATTTCAAATTTCAACTTGAGTCTGTATTTCATTTTAGATAAAATGTCATGGGTGAATAACGGGCGGAACGGGTGAAGTAGGTTGCGGTCAGCGCTTCTCAGCTCTTGTCTATCTCTGCTGATAAAACTAACGATAAAAGTAGCGTGATTAATACGCTTGGTATCTGTATACTTGCATACTTTTAAAAATCCTGCACTAGTGATTTTATTGTTTTAAATCTGCATAGTACCATCGCCTGCTCATTTGCACATTAGATGATTATAGAAGCGTGATTACAACATTTTTTAACCTGTGTACTTGCATATTCTTAGTAACCTGCACCAAAGAGCCTTTAGTTTTAAAACTGCACATAACGTGTTTGCGCATTTGCACAATTGAGTAATAATTTTACCTGCCCATTGACGCCCCATTCCTCGTTCTGCCGCGGGAAGTCCCATTTGCTAGGGAGGGAATATTGGGCTGTGTCGTCACCAGCAGGCCTCATACCGCCATTTTAGGTGGGGAGGACTGGTGCTACGCGCTCTACTTGCCGCGACTTCCTGCCTACGAGCCTATTTAGCCTCATGCTGGTCCGGACGCGCAAGAGAAACACTTATGCACTTAAGACTTAACAACTGCCTACACCGGATACTACTCCCTGACAGAGGTAAGATGCACAACCGCAAATGTCGGGCATGTGGTGTTACAATACCAGGTCCTGCACTTAACAAACTCCATACAAAAACAGGGACCAACCTTTGTCCTGCTCCAGATCAGCCCTGGAACTGTCGGCGTAAGCCACACATCAAAACTTTGAAATACGTACTTTTAAATGTTAGGTCAATGCCAAAGCATAAACATGAAATTGCAGCTCTTATTACAGATAATATGGTTGACCTGGCCTTCCTAACTGAAATGTGGGCCGCAGACTCTTCTGGGCCTGACTGGCACACGCAGTACTCACCGACTACTCCCTAGCAAATATGGACAGGCAAGGAACTATCGGTGGGGGGCTAGCCATCATTCACAGTTCAATCTTTAAAATAAACATTCTCCCACAGCCTGGACTAGAAGCGGAGGCTATATCCTTTATGGTTAAGCTCAACAATCAAGTAATATTCTCTGGCCTCCTGGTATACCGGCCCCCAGGTCCCAGAGGTCCTTTTACTAACTCTCTCCTAACTTTTCTGGAATCCACTTCAGACCAACCCACCTTCACCGCACTAGGGGACTTTAACTTCCACCTTGAGGATAACAACTCCACCGAATCCACTACCCTTATAGATCACTTCCGTAGCTACGGACTCACCCAACTAAGGGCAGGACCTACTCATACGGCTGGCAATACCCTAGATGCCATCTTTACCAATAATCGCCATATCAAAGTTACGTCCACCACTCTGCTTCCCTGGACGGACCATGCCGCTATTCACTTTACTCTTACAACCACACTGACTAATCCCAGGAGAAATGACCTTGCACTTCCCACTAAAACTCGCCCATGGAAAAAGCTTGAAGTCACATCCCTTACCAACACACTCAGAAGAAATATGCCCCCTCTCACTAGCACAGATAGCAACTGTGGAGCAAACAAATTCCACACCTGGGTTACCCAGGCCATGGACGAACTAGCCCCGGAAGAAACAAAAAAAACCAGGACTCGCTCAGCCACATCACAATGGTATACCCCCGAAGTCAAATTGATAAAGATAAAATGTAGAAGGGCCGAGAGGCTATGGCGAACTGACTACAGCTCCCAGTCAAGAACTGAGTATACAGCGGCCCTACATGAATATAAGCTAATGATAGAGAAAGCCAAGGCAGCATTCTATACAAGGAAGATACAAGAATCCTCGAACTCCTCAAAAGAACTGTTTAAAACCATTACTCACCTAGCTAAAAGTTCCAGAGACACTATCTTCAAACCACGTCAGGATTTTGTGGAAAACATTGCCCAATTCTTTCAGCAGAAAGTTCAGACAGTCTACAATGACCTCAGTCGGCTACCCACTTGTAATGAGTCCTCCCATGAAACAGATCGACAGGCACCAGCTCCAGAATTCCACAACTTTTCCCTCCTTAACGACGTCCAGGTCGCCACTTTGCTCCTTCACACCAAATCCGGCTCCCCACTAGACCCATGTCCCCCGTATGTACTACACCTGGTTCCTGACACTATTAGTCAAGCACTTACCCCGCTCCTTAACACTGCAGTTAACTCCGGGCAGTTCCCCAGCAGTTGGAAAAAGGCCTGCATCAAGCCCATCCTTAAAAAGGAGACACTTGACCCCAATGAAGCAAAACACTACCACCCAATATCGTGCTTACCCCTTCCCGCCAAAATTCGGGAAAGTGCAATGATTCAGGAGCTAACCAAACACCTTGAGGACAGCTATCTATTAGATCCTACACAGCATGGCTTTAGGGCCTGTCATTCAACCGAGACAGCCCTGTAATAGCCTTGGAGAACATATGTCAGACCATGGACAAGGGAGGCAGAGCCACTTTGATCCTTTTGGATCTGACAGGGGCGTTTGATACCATCAGCCATAATGTCCTTATAACCAGACTAAAGGTGTTAGGTATCTCACACACAGCCCTAAACCTACTCAAGTCCTTCCTTGAGGCACGCACCCACCAAATTTACTGGGATGGCCTCCAGTCTGACAAGCTCCTTCTACCCTGTGGAGTTCCTCAGGGATCGGCCCTATCACCTACCCTTTTTAATCTCTACATCATCCCTCTGGCTGCACTGATAAAATCCCATGGCCTGCATCTAGTCTCCTATGCTGACGATACCCAAATGGCAGTCTCACTTGCGCAGACGGTGGAAGCTTCCGCCACCAGTTTTAAGAACTGTCTGTCAGACATAAAGAAGTGGATGAACGATCACTTCCTCAAGTTAAACACTGAAAAGACGGAGGTGATCGAATTCGGCCAAAAACCCTCCATCTAGAATGATCTTTGGTGGCCCCCAGAGGCAGTCACCTGCCCTGTTCCGGTCAACAAGGTTAGAAACCTAGGATTCATAATGGACAAGGACCTCACTTGTACAGCCCAAATTAGTCAGGTCACCTCAGCTTGCTTCTTCACACTGAAGGTCCTCATAAAATCTTGCCCTACATCCCTTTCGCCCTGAGGAAAATGGTAGTGGGAGCACTGATTATGTCCAGGGTAGATTATTGCAATGCCCTGTACATTGGCGCGGGCGAGAAACAACTTGACAGGCTCCAGTCAATTCAGAATGCTTTGGCCAGAGTTTTGCTTAACCTCCCCAAACGACATCCTACCTCCAAAGCAATTCGTGAACTCCACTGGCTGCCAGTTAGGCGCAGAATCCAATTCAAGGTTGTGTGCCTGGCCCACAAGTCCCTCTATGGGCAGATATCCAAGTAGCTTTCCAACCTTCTTCTCCCATATGTACCTGAGCGCTCACTTAGATCCAGCTCCCAAAATCTATTGCATACCTCTAGGATCAAGAGAGTTCGCTGGGGCGGTAGATTCTTCTCTCATCAAATACCCAAGCTCTGGAACAGTTTATCATCTGCACTTCGTTCCGAAATGAGCATAATAAAGTTTAGAAAGGCCTTGAAGACCTGGCTTTTCGCACTGCGCTAAGCCTACACCTCTCCTTCCGTCCTACAGCGCCAAGACGCCTCGGCATAGGAGCGCTCTAAAAATTGTTTAGTCAGTCAGTCAATGTTAAAAGTTTATACGATTCGTGTGATTGAGTTCGTCTTAATCGCCATCAACTGACTTCTACTAGTTGGTCCATCGACCAAATAGCAGAGTACCTTGATGTATATGTTTCTTATTTTCAAGTTATCATGATGATCAAAATGTATAATTGTATATAATGTATAAATTGTAGAATTTAGGTACCCCGCTAATGCAGCAGCTTGCCTTCTTTTTTCCACTGACTCTGGAGAAGTGTGATGTGTGTGTGTATGTGTGACTTGCGGTGTTATGGGCCCCACCGATGAGTAAGAAATAAGTTGCTCCTGGGTTAAGTGATATAAGTATAGAGGGTTGTTGGAGAGCTCTGGTGGATCTGTTTCAGGAAAGCAGCGGCATTATAACCAATTGCGTGATTGGCAGATCCTGAGAGTGGAAATTTCTCCGGCATAGTCTGCTGTCCGCTGTGACTGGCTTCATTCATACCATCTTTAAGTCCTTGTGCTGTTCTGGCCTTTGAGTCATCTTGGCCAGTCGGTAGAGCTATCAGTTGGATCCCTTCACTTTCTCGAGACCTCTGGGTTGTTCTAAATCATCACCCAGAAGCTTTGGTGGTGTGCCGATTTGGTTTCGGGCAGCTCTATGAACACAACCACAGGCTTTTCTTTTGGGTCTTCTCCACCCGGCTCTGTGATACGATGAATCTCTTTTCTTAGCGCTGGTGCGCAGATGACTGTTTCATGTATTTAAATAGCTTTGCTTGTGAGCGTCTCTTTGTACTGCCTGACACCTGGCTGATCTTTTGCCTCGCAGCGCTTCAGTTCACAGTGTTATTTTGCAATTGGCTGTGTCTATTTGCTGCTCTTTCAATACCTAGTTCCATCTGCCTTTAACGTTATCACTTCGTATGATGTATGACTTTAAGTTGCGTAGTAGTGCGGCATCCCTTTTTACGGCCTTCCCATCAGGTTGTTGGCCAACAATGTGTAGACTTCTTGGTGAAGATTTCATGAATTTCAAATGCTTTACACAGGCTGGAGTTGTGATTTAGCTTCACATATGCCAATCATCAATTAGGCACTTCAACTGAGTCCCACGTGAAACGCACAAGCAGTTTGCTGGACCGGGGGGGGGGGGGGGGAAGGAGGTTGCATGTTGGTACTGGGCGATCCTGGAGGAGATAGACGATGACACCAATCTCCCGGAGGTGTTATGGGGTAGCAATGTGGGTGAACAGTGCCAGCACCTGTGGCTGAACTCCTTTAGCCTACTGTATAAAATTGTGAAGCCAGCTTGGCTGAGGCTAAACCACCTATATACTTTACATCGAGCATATCTGTCTCCCCAAAAGCTAGCCAAATTCCAGCCAAGGAAAAAATTTAACAAATGTGATCTTGCAGAAGCCTCAGATGTGCACATGTTTAAAGAGTGCCCAGCCATTAGCCGTTTTTGGGAAGAGGTGATGGATGCCCTATCCTCTATTCTAAACACTACTTTGAGCAGTACTCTCCCTTTGATTATCTTTGGGATTGATGAAAACATCTTAGGACATGCCAGATCGTTCCTGTTTTTTGCAATTCTAATGGCAAAGAGACAGATCTGCAGATTTTGGGTGGATACAGCCCCTCCAACATGTACAGGATGGTTATCGTCCCTATATGAAGTTTCTAAAGTAGATTTGGCCAGATCCTGCAGCAGGAAAAAAGTTGCTTTTTGGGAATATTTGATACAGTGGAAGTAGGTTTCTGGGTTGTTATTTTTCCCCCCAGGTCCTTTGATTATGCCAGCTTCCCTGCTCCATGGACCTATAGCTAAGGTCTTCTCCGAATTTCTGGTCCAGCAGGCTGAAATATGCCTAGATGGAGATTTCTGAAGGTCACCCTCTCTGTGTATGTTTTCTCCTTCTTCCGCCAATCTGATACTCGTCTTTTGTGCAATTGTCCGATGCACACTATTGGTTCTGGTGGGCAGGACAAGGTAGCACAAAATGGTGGTTGACGACTTCTTTTAGCATACATAAGGGTTCGGCAAATGAGGACAAAAAAAAAAAAGCAGTTTGCTGGACCACATCAAACTTTGGTAGAGCACTGTTAGGCTTCGGGTTACTTATTCCCTATCTCATCATCAGTTGTAGCCTCCCAAGCCTGGGTACCCTCTAATGACTACACCACACGCAGAGCTTAGTATAACACGTCTTTATTCTTCCAGCTGTAACCACTAACTTAATAATCAAAACCTTCATTCACTTCAATACTTTTTTAACGCTTATTTCACAGTTCTACTAAGTCTATCAGGAGACTAAAAGGCTCCGTCATTGCTAACTTACACAACACTACACCCTGTATCATGTGCCCCGCCCTGCTAAAGTTCTCCAGGACTTTGCATTAGCTTCCTGACTTATAAAAGTTCACCTGGTTTCAAATCTACAACTTGTGAGTTACATTTTTTAGTTGCTTATTGATATGAAGTTGGAGCACATCTAAAAGAAAAGTACTATCCAATGATACATTGCTCTTGAATGGTTTGGTTCCATGTATAAATCTGCACAGAATGTTCGCTGGAGGCGAACAGCCTCTCTACAGGACGTAAGTTGACCCATTTTGTTATGTAGTGTTCAACCTTTATTTGAAATATCGCTGTATACCTTCATGGAGAAAGACTAGAACTAGAGAAAGACGCTTTGGTTGTCGGTCTTTGAGTGGTAGGGAATTTACTTCAGAACTGAGAAAACAAATCTACTGCTGAAACCAGGCAAAAACAGAGGAGATAAGGCACCCCAGCATTACAAGGATCTGCTTTGCTTCATTTCAGAGCATAAATGCAGAGATTATGAGTGCTGCTGTAACAAAATTGAGAGAAACAGGTTTAAGAAGAATGAAGGCTGAAGATGACTACCAAACACAGCCAACAAACCCACGACTCCTTGTGGAAAACATGTGGTCCATGTGACTCTGCTCATGCTGCTGTACACAGTTTTACAGTTGAGCAGCAGTGAAACATTGTGACAGTCTATGTGCCGCTGCACCCATTGCTGAGCCAAATTCCCTTGTCAAATAGTTAAAAAAAAATAGAGACAAGCTTTGTGTTCCACCGCACCATATGTGGAACCCTGTCCACGGCCCAAGCCATATTGGGAGAGGATGAGGGGCGCCATGTACCTCCACACTGACTGCTGCATCAATTTTCCCTTACGGGCAGCACTGAGAGATCTTGAGGGTGTGTGTACATCAAAACCTATCTCAGCCCTCAATACCTCCATTAAGCGTCCCTGAAATAGAACACGAGTGCCTGTGTGCATTCTCAACTGTTGCTATACTTGAACACCTGAAGCAGCACCCCCACTGAAGTACCCACATTGGTGTATAACTGACATTCTTGAGATCTTCCTGTACCTGTCTTCCTATTGAGAGGTACACCTGCTATTCTGCTGTTAGACAGAGATATCAAGAGAGAGAGAAAGAATTAGCAAGGACAGTGCACATATTGCATGGTTTCCATAGCACCACCAGATAATAACTCTGTATGTAGCCTTCAAAGAGCTGAGTAATCTAACACAATATTTAGACAAAATATCGGAAAACAATATCGTGATACAAAAGTATTTTGTCAAGAATATCATTTTTAGTGTTGTTTTTAATATTGTTGTAAAAAATAGTGTTGAAGAAATTGTATATGTTTGGCATTTCTTATTTGTGTTCTTAGTGAGATAATTTATTTCAGCTTTTATAGCTTGATTTATGTATATAAATAATGGTTTTATACTTTTTGTTAGTAACAGGATATTTTATTTTTAGGGTATGAGGGTGGGGAGATTTTTAAAAATTGTATATTTAGCCCAACATTTTTAATGATATGCATATTATTATTGGTTAACATTTATTTTATGTAATATTAATAACATATATGTGTAAAATATGTTTAAAATAAAGTTGAATTATTAAAATAATGTACAAAATAAAAATATTAAATATTTTACTAAAGTAAAAACAATGACTAATTCATGTTTTATAGAAGTTTCAAAATTTTCTGGAATACAATCTAATTGAATATAAAAAAATAAAATCATATAATATGTAATAACGGTATAAACTGTGATACAAATGTTCTCTTAAAAGTGCAAATAATGTAAAAACTTTTCAAAATGACAGTATATAAATATTCAATTAAAAAAGTAAACTTTTTATGAAAATATTTTTATGTACATTTCTTAAAATCAAACTTTTACAGATTTTTTTAATTAAACATTTTTATATTTATTTTATTTCAAATGTGTTATTTCATGTAAAAATATATCGTTCAATGTTTACAATACAAAAGTGGTTTAAAATATATTTTTATTATGTATATTTAGTTCTGCAGTTTTGGATAATTTGTTGTGAATTTAATATCATTGTATTTTATATTTAAGGAATTGGGTTTAAGTAGGGAGAGATTTTCTATTGAAGTGTATATAGTTAATTTTAGCTATTACTGTCTAACATTCTCTTCAAGTAGCCTTGGATTGGAGTGGCAATAGTTATTGCATTCCCTTCAGTGTCTACCGCCTTCTTCAATGTATTTAGACTAGAGTGGGAATAGTAAATGTCACCCCTTTAGTGTCCAGCACCATCACCAATATGGTAAGGCTGGAGTGGGACTAGGTATGGGGTGAGGAGTGCAAATTAATAAACTTAAGAGAGAACAGGCTTCAGCTCTGCAATATGAACTCAATAAGGACACATTCTCTCACTCCTTGGTCAAAACACTGAGTACTAAAACCAAGGTCCAACAAGCGCACCAAAATGTAAAGATAATATATGTCTAGGGAAATTGTTAATCAAAACACTTGGGGGTCCATTGTGATGTCTGCCCGCCATTGCAAGAGAGCCAGGGACCGACCACTGAATTTGCGGCAGTCCCGCCAGGATGCGCCCGCCACACTGTAGGGCGCATCCTGGGTCTTTTACATTGCGGGTGGATCTTCTGGCTGCAAATCCACTTGCAATGTAAAAGTACTTGTACCGCATTGCAATGCATTACAAGGCAGGCACCACGTGGTGCCTGCCATGTAGTGCATGGCAATGAGGGGGGTACCATAGGTACCCCCCATGTGCACCCCCAACATCCAGGGGGCCCGCAACAGGCTCCCAACAGCAGAAACCGAATGCCTTTCCATGGCATGGAAAGGCTGTTTTCCGCCTACATCGTAATGTGGATGGACCATATCATGCCCCTTTTCTGCTCGGTCGACGGGCCGACCGGCAGAAAAGCGGCAGACGGTCTTTCCGTCCGTTACAGACCTCAGCCATACTAATATGGTGGGGGGGTCTTTCAGGTATGGAAGGCGGGCGGATCGCCCTCGCCGGGCCAACAGTGGCTACCGCCGGCCCGGCGCGGGCGATGCCCTCGCCATCCTAATGGGCCCCTTGGTTTCAGAAATATTATGAGGAGAGCGAGCACACTGGGCACTTTCTGGCGTGGTCTGACAAGAAAAAAAGGAGAGGGCTGAGTGGTTACTCAATCAGATTTGACAGACAAAGTTGTTGACCACTATACGCTTTACATGATAGTTCTCCTACTATGCATATTGAGGAATATTTGCAATCTATTCGGTTGCCAACCCTTTCCAGTGAGATACAAGCTAATGATACAGCACCTATTACCTTGTCCAAAGTACAAGCTGCAATGAAATCTTCCCCCAATGCTAAAGCCTGTGGGATGCGATGGAATACCGGACGAAATGTACAAGGTATTTGAAGCTCAAGTGGCTAAGGGCTAAAGTGAGAGTCTGGAGTTTGCCTGTGCCGGAGCGGGTCGCCAAGTCGATGTGCGCTCCCACACTGCTAAACCTGTGGTCGCACTGCCCACCAGATTACAAGTTTGCTCATGCCTGGCAATGGAAGTGGCAACAGAATGGTCCCATCTTTCCCTCCCCCCACCCGCTGATATGTGAGTGACGCATTTAAGACTTAATTGGCAACTGAGTTAATAGCCTGAGCCACTTTAGCCAGAATCCAGGGCAGGCACGGATCAGCCTGAAAGCCAGTCTTTAGACACCTAATGGCTAATAAAGACTCGGGGCAGGCGCCTCAGTAAGACAGATATCAGACTGTGAGACATTTGCCAGCCTGGCTTGGATAGTGACTATTTTCTCATAAAAATACTTTGCCAATTGGTAAACCCATTCGGCAGTGGGTTGTTGATGTTTCGTAACAGCCTCCGGGTTCAGAAACGTTTTTCTGATTTTGAAAAATTCTTTAGTTTTTGTCTGATTCTTCAATTTTTTCTCAAAGAAGGCTTTTTCTGGACACTAACCTTAGCATAGTATTCATTTAAAGCTGCTCTATTGGTGTTTTTGTCTTCTGGATTGTAAGCTGTTCTCCATGTCCTTTTGAGGTGCTTGCAGGGTTGTTTACTTGTCTTGAGGTTATCATTAAACCAAGGGGCCCAACTGTTTAGATCTGAGAGAGCGTCGCTCCGAGACTGGAACTAAGTAATTTCTGTTGTTGACAATCCACTCACCCATCCATATGGGGTCTACCTCAGGATCTCTACATAGTGTAGAAGGAACTGTTTCCTGGGCAGTGCTAAAGTCGGAAGGAAGAATTCTGTGTAAGGTTCTAGTCATAATTTTAGTTTCTTCAGGGATAATCGGTTTGTGGATAAGTTTGGACTGGTTGAAACTGACTAAACAATGGTCTTTCCAAGATAATGGTAGGGGTCACCTGCCCCAATCGTTATATTGGAGAAAATTTGGCCTAATATATAAGTATGGGCGAATTTTGCAAATTCGCGATCCACGTATTTGCGGATTTGCAAATTCGCAACCGGCAAAATTTGCGGATTTTTTATTTTTGCGTGTTTGCGGGTGTTCGCAGGTGTTCGCAGGTGTTCGCAGGGAACTTTGCGTGTTCGGGGGGCGCTTTGCGTGTTCGCAGGTTTTTTTTTGCCTGGTTCATCACTGCCACCCTCTCGTTTTCTATGCCCTTCTGCCCTCTGTACCACTTGTTTTTGTGCCTTTCTGCCCTCTGCCCCACTCTTGTTTGTGCCCTTTTGCCCTCTGCCCCACTGGTTTCTGTGCCCTTCTGCCCTCTGCCTAACTCATGCCCTCTGTCCCACTTTGTGCCCTTCTGCCCTCAGCCATAAGTCAGCTTCAACAGGAAGCACTAATAGATAAAGTAAAGCAGGTGCTTGAGTTGAAAGGCAAATTAAGTTACACAGTCATTAATCACCCCAAGTTTGGGGTGATTAATGATTGTGTAGCTTCAATTGGTCTGGTGCTGAACCCTGTAACAAATAATCATGCATATGATTATTTGTACACTCAGCTTCTCACATTGCCCACTAGTCTCCCTCTACCACGAACCTTTATCTGGCTAAACACAGTGTGTTGCTGCTCTCTTGATTAAGTAGATCGATATTTCTTGATCTGGCTTATCTAATGGATAAGTGTCTAAGTAGAATTATGTCTCTGTAAACACAAACAAATATTATTTATTTCGACTTCCCTGGCACCATGCAATTCTCTACCCCTAGGTATCTGTGTTACCTTAAAACACCCAATCCTTGTGTTTAGCGTATCCACTTTCAACTGTTACCTCTACAGTCTATATGTAGCATGAACGATGTTTGAATTGATACTTTTCTCTAGGTAATCACTGAATTGACTGACAGGACCTGTCGTTGGTAAGTATAATTATATATATATATATATATAAAATTGCACAAACTAAATTATATTTGCTTCTTATCTTGTCATGTCTTGTATATCCTGTCTCCAAATATATTGTTGCGCTGCCTTGTTGTTGAGGTTATTAGCACTGAGCAGCTGAAAATTATCCTGTCTCAAATATAAAGTTCCTCGAGTTAACTCACTCAAGTCTTTCTCAATAGCTGGAGCGATAAACTGAAATGTCTCTTTGGCTCCTACAAACTACTATGGTTCAAAACAGAATACAAAGTCTTTTCATCTTTTCAAGTTTTAAATTCGAGGAATCACAATTTTCTTCAAGCACAAATTTCGTGGGTATTTAGCTTTCTCTTGATAACACCTTCTACCGCCAAAATGCTGAATCTTTGGGTGATACGGAAGCACAAAACAAAACACTTCCAATCTCTTCAGAAACTTTGTTGAAGTGTGCAGTTTAATTCACGAGCGATTGCTTTGACAGCTGTGATCGCTCGCGAAAGATACACTAGACCGCTAACCTTCGTTTTACTGTGGCGGTGGCCATCTTGGAATTCCGCGGCTCCTCGCCCGAGAGAAACTTCAACAACAAGCAAATTAGAGTCAAGGAAATGACTCTTCGCAGCCTGCCATAGAGAGTTAAGGTGTGCAATGATTTAGGTGAGTGTTTATTCTGCCTACAAGCTAATCTGCTCCCTACAATCCAGACACAGACAGGGTGTCTGTAAGAGATGTCACCTCCACCTCCAGCTGCTTGTGTAGATCTAGAAAATGTGTATATTTGAGGGACCAGGGTCCTGGATAATATTTAGTGACCTCAGGAAAGAACCGGCATGGCCGAGAGGTCTGTAGATCAAGGCTCCTGCCACAGACTGTCAAGGCAACAAAGAGAAGCAGAAACCCAAGTTTTCTTGCTCCATCTAAATCCCCAAGGATAATAGGAACACAGTCACATTTATTTGTATAAATGATGGCCACTCCGTACATCTGCCTATCAGGTTGTCCCTCCTAAGAGTTTTATATCCCTGAGGGTTGGCTGTTGCTAGAGTGGGGTTGGAAGACTCTTTTTTTTACAGCACCCCAGCACATCTGCCGGCCGCTATGAGTCATCACCAAGCTAGCTGTCGTCCGATCAGATATCTAAACATCTTTGTTACTCAACATTTTTCAGATTTGTTCACACTAAACTATATCACAACCCTCAACAAGGTTGCTACATCAGTGGAACTCCCTTACTCTTACTATGATAGGATGTGTAGCTTTAGTCAAGATGGCTATTCTTTCTCTTTTGGTTTATATATTTTCTAACATCATGATCAAAATCCATCAATCTCTCTTGGATGAGATTGACTCTATGCTTTGCCATGTTCTATGACAGGTGAAAAAAGCACGCACCAAGTTGACGACGTTACAGCAGAATATTGAACATGGAGGATTAGCCCTTTAGGGCCCCCTTAGTTCCCTCACCACCAGTCTTTCCATGGCAGCCTCACCTCCTTGAAATGGCTAGCAGTGAAGAAACCCGTAATCTGTTTTGCAGTGGCGCATGGGCACCACCAGCACATTACTGACTCACACCGCTGTAGCACCACTGGGCAACAGCAGTACCCCGGCAGTTGCAGCGGGCCAGTAGCAGTCTGGCCACCAAACTCAAATAGGGTGGCTGGACCACTGATACACCTGTAGACACAGTGCCCCCCGGGTTTGGCGGTCCTATGGACACACTTGTAATCAGGCCCTAAAATATTGCAAAGGTTTAGATCCTCCGATGTACCCACCTTTAACAAATGATTGGCGAAAATGAAGCTGACGAAATGCCATGAAGAGATTTATGCCAAAGAGTAGGTTCTTTTATAAAGATACAGAAAGATACGGCATGATTGGCTGGACTGAGTCATAATGTTTTTACATTTCGCCAGTCATCTTATCTGTGTCATTGTTTTATTTTACATTTCTAAGGACGTTTGCACTTAATGGAATACTATGGCCCTCATTATGATGTTGGTCGGAGGCAGTTTCAGAGAAAGAACAGCCTGACCCTAGGTTGGCGTTCCAACAACCGCATTAGGATGTGATCGCACCATGTCCTGTCACAAAATTCTATTTCTCAATGAGAACCTCTGCAAAAGGGCCGAAACCGCCCACATCACAAGCTCCCATTAAAAAATGAAGGTCTGTAATCATCCCTGAACTGTATGGCAGGCACCGCTCAGCAAGGGCACCACCACCAGCATATTACTGCCTCACACTGCTGGGCACTTTATTCTAATTTTTCTTATGCACTCTGCTGGATATATGTTGTATTTTGAGTATTCAAATATATTTCAAATATATTTATGAACCAAGATGGATGTTTATATTATTACAACAAACTTTTTCTACCTGATTAATGTAAAAATAAGATTAAAAAAAGAATTGTAAATGTCACCCCTTTAGTGTGCAACACCTTCCCCAATAAGGTTAGACTGGAGAGGGAATAGTAAATGTCACCTTTTTGGTGTCTAACCCTTTTTATACAAACATATGCAATTAAATCAGTCTAGCATTTTTTAAAGTTCTAGCTATTGGTGTTGTAAATTATATTGTTTTTACATTTTTTTTGTTTGCAGTGGAGTAGATTTATGTTGTTTGTAGTGGAATTATGTGGTTTTGTTATTGAAATTGTCAGGTGTGGAATTGTGTGGGATGGAATTGTATGGTGTGTAGTGTATTTGTTTAGTGGAATTATGTGTATGGTGAATAGATAGGGGTGAGAGCTGTATAACATAGAAAGTTAAATTGAGACAGATAGTTTTTTGGTGTAAAGTGGTGAATAAATTGTAGATATGAATGGAGAAGTAGTGAGTGAGAAAGAGGTAAAGGAGGAGAGAAGCTTATAGATGCATATATGGGTTGTGTTTGCGAATGCAGAAGACACCGAAAGAAGAGTATGAGAGTGTGTGTTTATAGTTTGAATTTTTTGAAAAGTTATGGTAAAGAAACTGTGACTTTTAATGCAGTATTGTATGTGACACAGATACCTTCTGAAATTTTTGCTAAATTAAGAATTGATAATCCATTGAACAAAAAGAGACCTGGAAAAGTAATGGAAGAGTATTTCTTAGAAATGGAGGAATTGACTCATGAGTATGCTTTTAATCATAATTTGACATGTAAATTGAGAATAGAGGAAAATACTTTTCTAGATATGGTTAAAGAGAGAAGAATCGCTTATAAAAGAAATGAGAAAGTAAAACATGAGAAATCAAAGTATTGGACTTTTAATGATGAAAATCTGGATGATAAAAAAGTGAATGTAGCTATAAACATAGATACACCAATGTTAGGGAAATTTTGTATAAGAAGAGACAATACTGTTTATGACAATTATTTTGTGGGTGCAAGTCAATGTAAAGACACCTATAGAATTATAGGGGGTTGGGGATTTAAAGGAGGAAAACATCCTGTTTTCCCGGGTGTTTATTTTATTTGTGGGAATAGAGCTTATTATAAGTTACCTGACCATTGGTATGGAACTTGTTATGTGGGAATGGTCTTTCCTAAAATTTTCCATGTAGAAAGAGGTACTAATGGTAAACATGAGATAGTCAAAGTTCTTAGTAGAAAAAGAAGAGAGAGTGTGTTAGAAATAATAGGTGATGTTTTTGGAGCACTGATTCCAGAAGTGGGAATTTCATTTAATGCAAATAGAATTTGAAAATTATCTACGATAGTTGATCGGTTGTCAGCAGATAGCGCAGGAGGTTTCCTGATGGTTGATACTAAAATGGTTGTCATGAGAGCAATGGTAATGCAAAATCGACTTGCCCTTGATATAATTTTAGCAAAAGAGGGAGGAGTCTGTGGAATATTGAAAGTGCAACATTGTTGTACTTATATTCCAGATAAAAGCCAAAATGTAGAAAGGTATATAACACACATTACAGATTTACATAAAGAAATTGAACCACTGGAGATTGAAGGTGTTCTTGAGAAATTAGGTAGAAGTCTTACAGCAATTAAACATTGGTTTCAGGAGATAGGAAGTTCAATTAAAGGTAAAATATTAATTCCAATAACAATTACAGTAATAGTGATTTTTCCGATAAGACTATGTTGTATATGCAAAGGTAGAAGAGATTTTAGAAAAACAATAAAGAAGACAATTCAAGAAAGAAAAGGAAGAGAAAGAGAAAAGAATGAGATAGAGATGGAAGAAATTAGAGAAAAGATTTTTAAAGAAACAAAGGAGAAGGATAGTAGAGTATAGATTGTACTAATATGAAGAATTTAAATCATGTTCTGTTAAATTTTCCAAAATTTAGAGAGATGTTTGGTGATAGGATCAACAGATGAGGGAATTGATGGAGCGAGGTGGTAAAATCAAAATTTTGTGCACCCCTCTCGAAATCAATGTTCCATAACGTTAATATTTTACTAACAGTGTGATGTGGTGAAATAATCAACCATAGCATAAAGATGCATACATGAACTCATAGTAACACTAATTTTGCTTGCATGATGCAATAGAATTTACTAATATATGTTGCTATTGTGATGTGGACTAATGCACAGTTTATTTATAAACAAACGCAATTTAAATGTGCTTATTGTACACGTTTTGTGCCAGAAAATCATCGGATATGTAAGTATAAAGTGCATTTATGTGGCTTATTTGCTAGGTAACAACTAATGGGGAAACATTAGTATGGTGGGTGGTAAACAGAAGGGTTTCACTACCATAATTAACATGAATTTGTGTTTGTTTCTATGATAGTTCCAAAATGTAGCCTGTGAGGCCTAGAACGAAAATACGAGCGAGTATTGGTCTGCACATGTGCATCCAAAGCCTGCAGGCGCGAGTGAGCTGACTGTGCTTGGATGGGAGGTTCAAGGTCGCTTTGCCCCGGAACCTAGGATGGGTGCCAAGCATGGACGATGTAATGCTCGGAGCATGAGAATTTTTCCCTATGTTTCAAGTGAAGGAAGTGCCTAGGCCATAGACTCTTAAACAAAGACCCTTTATTTTTCTGCTGATTCATTGTGAAAAACATGCTGTAATGATGAGGAAGTGCTCATCTACCCCAAATTTGTCCAATCAGAACTCGAATTGGTGATGTTAGTTACTTTTTAGATAGATTAAGTTAGAAAATTAGTGTATAAAAGCCCCTGATTTTGCTTAGAAGGGGTCCCTCTTTCGATTTCCTCTGGAGATGCTGCCGGACTGAAGATAGATTCATGGATGAAAGAATTTCTTAATGTTTATTTATTTTTATTTGCAAGATTATTAGGATAAGATGAGGGTGTTAGCTAGGGATGTTAGGAGAGAGTGAACTTGGAACTATCTGTTCTTTGCTAAACTTTTACTGAACTTTTAAATAAATGTCTATTTCTGAGCTTTAAAATAAATGATCATTTTAAAATAAAGTTAAAGATTTTCATTGAATAAAGAAATAAATAAATGCCTAAATGTAGGACGTACTAACAGTTTTGCTTTGGATAAAAATTAGATAAATGGAGAAATAAAAGCTGGTCTTTGTTTTTTCCTACGCCTAATTTTCCTTCTAGCAGATCCATTGCCATTATGGTGGTGTGTATGAATAAAATGGTGAATTAAATGAAACCATGGTTACATTGCAGGTGTAAATAAAAATAGTTAAATAGGTTTAGACACTCCGCCAATGTTATAGTAGGACTCCTGGTTCGTTGGCCAAATCTGTGAAGCGGAATTAAATGAACAGAGTAAGTGTGCAGTGTAATGGGCCCCACTGTTGAATGAATGTGTGTTCTGAGGATTTGGAGAAATGGCCATGTTGATTTAGAATATATTTCTGGAGTCCCGCTGTAGCAGTGGTGAGGAACCTCATAATATTCTTGGCGGGGCACGTGAGTGAGTGAGTGTGTACCTCGCTCAATGGTGAAAGGTCTGAGATGGTGCAGTAGACCTAAACCTGGGCCGAGGGAGAAGGGTGTAGGACATTTACATCAGGAAAAGAGGTACCACATTTTTTTCCGGGAGTTGGTATGATAAGGGTCCGCTTATCTAGTTCAAGTTCTTCTCAAAATCAACCACTGCCAATTCACTTTTGGTCAGGGATTTCATAGGCCATTGTTGATGCAATTGTAGGCACCTTAGTCAATGTTATGTGTTGGCTCTAGCTTGAAACCAATTTGATTTCTGTGAACCAAGGTATTGGCAACCTTAGCAAGTCGTTTAGTCAAATTTGTGCTTGAATTGTAATTTCTGCCTTGATAAGTGAGATTGGGGAATCTAACCAATAGTGACTGAGGGGCTTCCTGGTTTTAATAGATCTGAAATGGTGGCTTCACAAAGGTCATTGCACAAACTGCCAGTAATAACAGTAGAGAGATGTATCCCATGGAAAATTCAATTATGAGGTTGTTAGGCCTAGAATCTTTCCTGCAGGCCTCACACTTCTTGCCTCTTGTCTCTCTTCTATTGGTATTCCAGAGCCTCCCAGGGATTCAAGCTGTATAGAGCTGACTATAGTAATATGAAAAGGTGACTGTACATGTGGGTGAATCAGAAATGCAACCCACCCCTGAGTTTGAATAGATAGTACCACTCAGGCAGACATTTCACAGTTGTTCAATTTGTTGTTGATTTCACTGTTCATGGCAGCATGATTATAAGTTCAAAGTTAATGCTTTCAATCTGTGCTCTGTTCCTTCATCATATGCATTCACTAGTGCTTACTCTAGGGTATGGATTTTCTTTCAAGGGACATAACCTCCGGCTGTTTATTCCTGATCCTGTCATGACAACAGGCCATGGACTTCCCATGTGTTTTAAATGTCTCCCATAACATAAGCATCAATGGCATGAACCATGTCTAAGCTGGATGTATTCAGTGGTTTTGTAATGGAGGAATGCTGAAAAATCATTGTCCAAAAGCCACCACTCATTTAAGTTGACAAATCTGTCTGGAGACCACTCACAAGCAGCACAGACACAGTTCTAAAGGAGAGTTATCTGAAAAACAGCCTAGAACAATAAATGTCCTGACACTCCAGATAGGTATTGCACCGTTACAACGCAACTTTTACAACGGAAGTCTATTACAACGCAACTTTTACAACGCTGGTTCCATTACATCGCATGCCTTTACAACGCATGACATTACATAGCAGATGCTATTACAACGCATGCCATTACAACGTAAGTATAGGTAAGTATATAATTTTTTTGATTTTATTTCATATTATTTAATTTATTTAATTATTATTAATTATAAATAAATATATTTATTTATGTTTTTTAATATTATAAATCATATATATTTATTTAAGTAATTTTAAAAATAAGTATGAGTATAGGAGTATATGTTTTGGGGTACTGAGGTGTATGTTTTGGTGTGTTGGGGTATTTTTAGGTTTTAGGGTTGGGTTTGGTTTTTGGGGTACAGGGGTATTTTTAGGTTTTAGGGCTAGGTTTGGTTTTTGGGGTACAGGGGTATTTTTAGGTTTTAGGGCTAGGTTTGGTTTTTGGGGTACAGGGGTATTTTTAGGTTTTAGGGCTGGGTTTGGTTTTTGGGGTACAGGGGTATTTTTAGGTTTTAGGGCTGGGTTTGGTTTTTGGGGTACAGGGGTATTTTAGGTTTTAGGGCTGGGTTTTGTTTTTGGGGTACAGGGGTATTTTTAGGTTGTAGGGCTGGGTTTGGTTTTTGGGGGTACAGGGGTATTTTTAGGTTTTAGGGCTAGGTTTGGTTTTTGGGGTACAGGGGTATTCATAGGTTTTAGGGTTAGGTTTGGTTTTTGGGGACAGGGGTATTTTTAGGTTTTAGGGCTGGGTTTGGTTTTTGGGGTAGAGGGGTATTTTTAGGTTTTGGGGCTGGGTTTGTTTTTTGGGGTACAGGGGTATTTTTAGGTTTTAGGGCTAGGTTTGGTTTTTGGGGTACAGGGGTATTTTTAGGTTTTAGGGCTGGGTTTGGTTTTTGGGGTACAGGGGTATTTTTAGGTTTTAGGGCTGGGTTTGGTTTTTGGGGTACAGGGGTATTTCTAGGTTTTAGGGCTGGGTTTTGTGTTTTGGGGTACAGGGGTATTTTTAGGGTTCACTTTTTTAAACTCGACTTTAAATAAATTAAATTAATTAAATTAATTAAATTAAATTAAATTAATTATATTATTTACAATTAATAAATTAATTAAATTCAATTAATTAAATTAAATTAATTACATTTTTAAAATTACTTAAATTTATTAAATTAAATGATATTATTTACAATTTATATATTAATTAAATTACATTAATTGAATTAAATTAATTATTATTTTTAATTTAATAAAATTAAATTAATTATATAAAATTAAATTATATTATTTACAATTTCAAAAATAATTAAATTACATTAATTAAAATAAATTAAATATATTAATTTAATTACAAATTTAATATTAATTAAATTACAATAATTAAATTAAATTAAATTATTTACTTTTTAAAATTAATTATATTTAAATTAATTAAATTAAATTAATAAAATTAACTTTATTACATTTTTAAAAAAAAGATATACTTACCTATACTTACGTTGTAATGGCATGTGTTGTAATAGTATCTGCTATGTAATGACATGCGTTGTAAAGGCATGCATTGTAATGGATCCAGCGTTGTAAAAATTGCGATGTAACGGTCTGCGTTGTAAAATAACGCGTTGTAACGTCATACATCCTCCAGATAACTCTGTGACCAGAATAAAAAAAATAATTCAAACAAGAAAAGATTGGTGGGGTGCCAAGTTATAGGTGTATGCATGGTCCCCCAAATCTCATGCACACGAGGCGACGCAGAGCCCAAACAACACCACACATTTAGAGAGGGAATAAGTCCTGTGTCTATATGATGAGTGTCTAAAGAGCGGTCCATGACTGCATTGTAGTCTCCCTTAATAACTGTCTTGCCCAGGTGACATGTGCAAGTGTGGAAGGGATCATCAGTAAGGATTAAAGAGACATGAACACAAAACGCCTGATTAGGATTAGAACAATAATTATTGCATCAAATAAAAATCTGACATCAAGGTGCTCAGAATGTATCAATGCTAAATTTATCACCCTTTATGCATATTTTGAACTCAATTCTTATCCTGCATGTGCTAGTAAATATCTGGCATTTTCATCTCTGTAAATTCTGACAGGTTTATCCAGCCGAAATTTAATGACGGGTGCAATCTTTTTTACACCTGGTAATTTTCTGGTGTGATAAATCACTTGTAATTGCAATTGTGGAATTTGGAGGGGGCACATTTAATATTCTGACTTTAATCTAAGGAATTGTAGGTAAAGTGTTGTACTTTGAAGAGGTCAGATTCACTATTCCAAATTGTAAATAAAAAAAGTAAATATATATAAAAACACAACTTAGAATTTCAACATAAATAAATAATATTTCTAACATTACATAATTGATATGAATAAAACCAATTAAGACTACAACATTTAAACAAGGTTAGATTTTAAATGAAACTATGTTTGAAAAATATGTAACAATTAAAAACATTAAACAATATATATCTAAAACACCTCACACCCTACTACCTTAAAACCCTAAAACCCTCAACAATAAATAAAAACCCTACTAAAACAATGAATAGGCTGGTGCGGGCCCCTTAGTTGCCTCTTTACTACCTGAAAGAGTCTCGACAGGTAACTCCTAATAAGCTTGGTGGTGACGCAGCAGCACCGCCAGCATATTAGTGCTCCTGACCGCTGTGCCACTGCCAAGGAATCCTAGATCCAAGGCAGGCGCAGCTGTCCTGTGGCGGTTAGACCGCCACACTCATAATACAGTGGGTGGGCTCGCAGTGTGCCAGTCGTCAGACCACCACTACAAGTCTGACGGTCCAATGGACCGCCATACTCGTAATAGGGCCCTAAATAAATTGTAATCAGTGGATAAACACAGCCCTCACAGTTGTATAGAGCATAAAACTTGACAAACACTACATCATTCCTTTTTACAAATTTTGAAAACAATGGGAAACACTGAAAGAGCTCCACTAGAATTCAGAATTAATAGAAACTAAAAAGAGGGAACACAACAAATATACAATCACATGCTGGTTTGAAACATATTCTCTTTATTTTATCACCAGTGATGGAGTTGTGTAATAATAAGCAATCCCATTCTTTTTGTATGAATGTTATGAATGCTGTCTCTAGCTGCCTGCCCATGGTGCAGGTTTGGGCACACATTTAAGTTTTCAAACATTTCGGAGCATACATTGAAATATTGAATAAGCTCAGTTTTCAGCTAAGTTCTCAGTAAAAATAAAATGTAAGTCTTTTAGTCCAAGTCAAAACACCTTTTGTTTAACTTTCTTGAACATGGAATGTGTAATGTCCCTTGTGATCTTTTTTACTTTCCATTTGATACTTCAAAGTTTATTGTTGTCATATTATAAATATATAGATATTACTACCAGACACCAAGTGGAAATGTCAGGACTGGATGACGAATGCACACTTTTCGCTATAATTTTGTGGTTTAATTTGGTATAATAGGCAGGAGAGTGTTATGAATGTAACTATAGAGCCTGTGGACCACTGAAGGTGACCCTGTGCTCGTCCACCATGATTCAAGCCAGTCTCAGACAGAACAAGTAATTGCCCAGGGGCAGCTGCATTGATGGTAGGCTCTCGGCTGATGCCAAGAACAAGGCTGCCACCAGCTCCTCCAGACTATCCTTGTTGTTTTTCATGTGTCTATCTCCGCCAGTCAGTCGGAGATGAATGGGAAAATGCTTACGGTATACGGGTACGTAGACTTTGCCTGTAAACACATTAGCAAGTTCATCAAACCCTTTAGTTCTGGCAGACCAATGCACTGTAACTAAGCATGCTGACATAAGTTGACCGTATACTTTTGTAAAAAGTATCATTGAAAAATGTAAGTCCTATACTTATATTGAAAATGACAAAAATATTGTTGACAAGAATATCGACTAGAATCAGATTTCTCAATAAATATTGCCATTAAAGTAATGTATTTAAAATAGTTTATTACCTAAAAGAAATAAAATGTTAATTTGATGATTTTTTAACTATTGATTTTAAAATGTAAGTATATATATTTTAAATATATTATTCGAAAAGATGGAAAAAAGAGAAAATGTATGGCGCTGCTTCTCAGATCCCAGTTTCCCCTACAGGGAATATACTATATATTGAATCATGAACTGAGTACGAGATGGCATCTTAGCTGATAGGAGGCTGTAGCCATGAGCGCGCCATTGAAGGAAATCTTTGAAGGAAGTATTAGATCACAAATGATTGTAGGAACTTGATGTCATAAGTTTAGAATTATAATTGCTTTGATTTTATTCTCAAAGGAAGGAAGACAGCACCAAGGACCCTCACAAAGCAGCTCCCATCACCAGCCAAAAGCAGCAACTGACTCAGCTGGAGCTTCCAAGAAGCTTGCATTCTAATATCCTAGGCAACCAGTGATGGCTGATGATGCAACATGCACCAAGACCATCACAACAGTGAATATAACATAGAATGAATGGAACATAAGGATACAACAGATTGTTCCTAGTCACTCCCACAGATGTACGACATTACAACGCATGCTTTTACATCGCATGCTTTTACAACGCGGGTTTTACAACCCATACCATTACAACGCATAGTGCTTTGGGGCGCTGGATAGTGAATAGTTTAATTTACTAATCCAACTCCAGTCCCCGTGGACAGTAGGGAAGGTGTTGGACCGTAAATTAAACCTATTCCCTATCCTAGAGCGCCCCCCAGCGCAATGCGTTGTAATGGTTTGCGTTGTAAAAGTTGCGTCGTAAAGGCACTGCGTGGTAAAAGTTGCGTTGTAAGTGATGTTTCCCCACTCCCACTCACGTTTCAAGCAGCTCCTTCCCAGTAAGTCTATATCCAAGAGAAGCATTACGAGAGGATGGAACTGCGTCTCTAAGACTGATGGTATTTACATTTATTTTAGCCTCAAACAAAAAACAAAGTGTTTGCCTCTTTTATGGGTAAAAGACACGCAGTTTGCCCAAAACATTTTGCCAAATGTTGTTTGTTTTTTTCTTATCCGAAAAACAATCAGTGCCTGTCTCCTTGCTATGGCACTGACACTGTGCAGACACTCACAGATCAGTTGGCACGGAGGAGCCCCGGTGGTGCTTGGATTTTTTCTTAGCCTCAGAAAAGTTTCAACACGCACCTGTCTCTTTGTTGGGGCTTGGATACACACATTTGCACCTCATCAAGTAAAGCGGTCAATCATTGGATTTTTTTCTCAGCCTCAGAAAGAATCTGTACTACAACTGTTTCCTTGGTGGGATGCAGACAAAAACATATGTAAACCAGTGAGGACCTGAACGCTGTTTGGAGTATATCTTAACTTGAGATCAAATCCAGACCACACTTAAATCCTTGCTCATATGAAGACAAATAAAAACATGTGCCACAGCGAGGAGCCTGAATGCTGTTTTAATTGTTCCTTAGTCTCTCAAAAATTAAAACCATGACTAGTTCCTTGCTGGGGTTCACATACACACAAGCATTTATTCCGTTATAGAAAGCCCAGACACTGTTTGGATTGTTTCGTAGCCTCAGAAAAAAATCCATATCGCGCCTAGCTTCTTGCTGAGTGCAGACACACATGCGTCTGTACTCAGAAAAGAACCCTGTTTTTATTTCTTCCTATCTTCATAAAAAAATCGAATTCATATCTAGCTCCTAGTCCATGGGCAGACAGACAAACAAACTGACTCACACACACACACACATCTGCTCCCCAGCAAGAAGAAAGCAAGCTGCTTGGACTTTTTTCTTAGTGTCAGAAAATATTTAAACTGTTCCAAGCTCCTCAAGTGAAAAAAAGAACTACAGTGGTGCTGTCGGGTTAAATATTTTTTTTAAATGCAGAATAATACAGATTGGTTGCTTAATAGATAACATAAATGTGGCAATTATTTGGATTGAATAGAAAATGTAAATTCATTAATGTTGGAACACCAAGATAATAATTAACAGCACTCATTGACAGATGCTTGCAAAAGTATTGGATTCAAATACATTGAAGCTCTCATTAATATTTACAAATATTTACAGGGCTGAAAGAAAAGCCATATAAAAGAAGATTGCAGTGACAAGAGGTATGGTGACATTTTATGCTCAGTGATCGTGGTGTGGTGAATATATACAAAGTGAAAAAATAAAAATTAGTAGAGATGGTCAGGCAAAAACACCATATCACTGGTGGGTAGTGCGATAGCTTAGTAATTTAGACCCAGAGATTTGTTTAGGCTGAACCACGGATTATTGTCGACGTTTCGACCCAGACAAAGCTTAGTTAAATTGTCATAAAGGCTCTTCTTCATGACAAACGGGGGTGACAGCCTGAAAGCAAGAGGGGAATAATTAAAAGGTGTCCAAACTTAGAGCAAACCAGGGAGAAGGAGGTAGATACACCAATTACTCACCCAGCATGGGGGTGGGCTCCCTAGGGCATTCCTTCTCTGAATGAATGCGGCCACGGATCTACGATAAATATAGATCAAGATAAGTATCTCATGTACTAAAGGAAAGGGGGACTGGGGGTATGGGTGTGCGGCATGCACCTACCCGGGTTAGGAAGGCTCTGGCTGTTTAGTGTTAGTCATTTGGAATGAGTCCCATGATCTAAAAGGAATGGATATCCACTATGAGGCCAAGAATTAAGAGGGAGCTAGTGGTCTAAAAGCATGTAGTCCCAACTTGAAGGCTTACCTATAGAGTTGAAAACCCAGCCCAAAAGCGATGAATCAATGCGGGCGGTTGGGAGGTGTACTTGAATGTGGCTTAGCCATGAGTCAAATCCTGAAGGAAAAGCGTGACAAAACATAGTCATATGTCGAAATACCAGTAACGTCATGGCAAAATTAAACCAATCTAGTGCAAGTAGGGGCTGCTTACCTGGTCTCATCTGCATGCTTCTCAGCAGTCTTGGTGGAGACTGAATGAGCTGCGGTGAAATAGTTCACTAGGAGACTTTGACATCAGGGACGCTTGCAAAGGCGTGCGCGGTCGGTGGCAGCAGCTAAATGCTGCTCGCTGAGTCACCAGGTATTGCGAAATAGACCCGTTCTGTGATACGAAGCTTATGAATAAAGCATGCTAATGCTGGGTAAAGCAATGCATAGTGTGTGAAACTGCGCGGTGCCCAAATAAATGGATGCATATGATGCATATGTGAAGTACATGGGAATTAGCTTGCTGACACATAATGAAGACACACAATTGTGCTGTATATGAGCACTATGCAAGTTGTCCAAATGAATCACATGGGGAAACTAGGGGAAATAGCAAGGCAACAAAAAGTGAAGACACATAATCATGCTGTGTATGAGCACAATAGTGTTTTGACATAGGTCATGCTGGGCTAATTTACCAAGCGTCAATGATTAATGTGCACCGGGATCGTGTCAAAAATTATTACAGTATATCCTGCTATGCAGTTGGTCAGTGAGCGGTGATGATTTGATACAGGAAATGCAGTCATTAATGTGCTGTCATCTCGTATGCAAAGGCAAGATACAGGATGATGTCGACCACGTTTGGGTGGAAGAAGCGATATCTTGACAATTAAAACCAGATAAGCCATGTTCAAACGATAGGATAGTGTCAACCACGTTTAAGATGAATGAGTGATTATAAAACCTGCTAAGCCATTGAAGAGATAATAGCACAAAGGCTTGTGCACACAGTTATTGGGTGAACAAACAATGATTGGATTGCAAATAGGGTAACAGACCAGCAGTTGAATGGAAACCTAAAGCCAAAAACATGAAGTTGGTAGCATGTTGGATGCACATGGACCCTTAATCCATATATATAGCTGTAATAACTGGATGATGAACCATTTAAACACTAATATATGAATGAAAAGATGTAGACATGTCTTATTGTGTTGCTTAGGCACACATAAATTAATGAAACGATAACATATGTTACAGTATTGCCAAGACACACATCCATATGTAATCACTTGATGAAGATACATATAAGTCATGATACGTGACCAAATATCAGTATGATATGTTTCAAATATTGCTGGGATAAGCAAGACAATTACAATAAAAAATAGCAGAAAATCATACATGATGGCATGGAGAGGGAAAATCCGGTCAAACGAATATTTGGAGTGTAATCAGATCAATTTAAAAGGGGGAGAGTGGTAAAGGAGGTCAATGACAATCACAGATGACCCATTTGTCTTGGTGTCTTCTCTAATTCATTTATCCAAAATTAAGGGATGCAGTCATTGAACCCCCTATTGGTTGCGTGCGTACTTTCTCCACCACCCACCATCTTAAACTACCGTGTGTGTAATCCAAGGAGATGTAATGCTCAAATAGTGGGGCCCCCTGCACTCTACACTTGATCCTTCTCATATGTCGAAGCACTCTCACCTTTATTTTCTGTGTAGTCTGTCCTATGTATAACATTACGCAAGGACACTTGATTGCGTATACTACATTTGTAGTGTTACAGTTAGTGTGCTAGGGAAGATTTTATGTTCTGTTTCTGTGTGTGAACGATGAACATTCCACAGTTTGTGAACAGCCCTTGCAATCACCACACTTGTGTTGTCCAGTCAGGGGTGGCAGACTTAGTTGACTTCTGATATCAGGTGGCTTTGGTGGTTCCAGATAGGCTTTGACTACGACGACCTTGATGTTTTTGACCCTCTTGAAAGCAAAGATGGGGTATTTAGTAGTGTCAAGTTCACTGGAAACCAAATTCCAGTACTTCTTCACAATTTTTTAAATTTTGTTGCACCTTGGGTTGAAAGTTGTGACGCATACAATATTCTCTTCTCCTGTGGTTTTCGGTTTGACTTTGAGGAGGAGATCACGAGAACAGTACCAAGCACTTTTTTTCGCTCGCTTGAGCAATCCCATGGTGTATCCAATCTCTCTCAGGTGTTTGGTGAGGGTGTCAGTTTCCTTGAAAAAGTCCACCTTCCTGTTACAATTGCGCCTCAGTCTAAGGAATTCCCAATTGGGAATGTTATCACTTAGACTTCTGGGATGGTGCGAGTTGTATTTGATTTAGGTGTTTCTGTGGTATTCAATCAATCAATCAATCATATCATTTGTAAAGCGCACTACTCACCCATGAGGGTCTCAAGGTGCTGGGGTGGGGAATGCTGCTACTGCTCGAAAAGCCAGGTCTTGAGGAGTTTTCTGAAGGTCAGCAGGTCTTGAGTCTGCTGTAGGTGGATAGGGAGGGTGTTCCAGGTCTTGGCGGCAAGGTGGGAGAACTATCTGCTGGAGGAGGTCGCTCTTCGGAAGCAGGGAACTGTAGCAAGGGCGAGGTCCGCGGAGTGGAGCTGGCGGGTGGGGGTGTAGAAGCTGAGTCATCTGTTGAGGTATGTTGGTCCGGTGTTATGGAGTGTCTTGTGTGGTAGGTGAGGAGCTTGAAGGTTATCCTCTTGTTGACCGGGAGCTAGTGCAGGTCTCTCAGGTGGGGTGTGATGTGGCTGCGGCAAGGGATGTCGAGGATCAGGCATGCAGAGGCGTTCTGGATGCGTTGGAGCAGTCTCAGGAGTTTGGCCGAGGCTCCTGCATAGAGGGCATTTCCGTAGTCCAACCTGTTGCTGACAAGGGCCTGGGTGACCGTTTTTCTCGTTTCTGTGCGGTTCCACTTGTAGATCCTGAGGAACATGCAAAGAGTGTTGAAGCAGGAGGAGGAGAGGGCGTTTACCTGTTTAATCATGGAGAGGGTGGAGTCGAGGATGACCCCTAGGTTGCGTGAGTGGTCGGTACATGTTGGAGCAGTTCCCAGTGCGGTCGGCCACCAGGAGTCGTCCCAGGCTGAAGGGGTGGATCCGAGGATGAGGACCTCTGTCTTGTCCAAGTTCAGCTTCAGTTGGCTGGTACTCATCCATTCAGCGATGGCCTTTATTCCTTCGTGAAGGTTGTATTTTTGCAGTGAGGGGGTCCTTGGTGAGGGAGAGGATCAGCTGGGTGTCATCAGCGTAGGAGATGATGTTGAGGTTGTGCCAACGGGCGACGTGGGCATGTGGTGTCATGTAGATGTTAAACAGAGGTGGGCTGAAGGATAAGCCCTGGGGTATGCCGCAGATGATCTAGTTGGCTTTGGTGCGGAAGGGGGGAAGTGGACGCTCTGTGTTCTGCCGGAGAGGAAGGAGGTGGTCCAGTCCAGGGCCTTCTCTTTGATCCCGGCGTTGTGGAGACGTGTTCGTAGTGTGTGGTGGCAGACCGCGTCGAAGGCAGCTGACAGGTCCAGGAGGATGAGGGCTGCCGTTTCTCTGTTGTCCAGCAGGGACTTGATGTCATCAGTGGGGGTGATGAGGCCAGTCTCGGTGCTGTGGTTGCTGCGGAACCCGGACTGGGAAGGTTCCAGGATGTCGTTCTCCTTGAGGTAGCGGGTCAGTTGTTCGTTGACGGTCTTCTCGATGACCTTTGCCGGGAACGGGAGCAGGGAGATGGGCCGGGAGTTATTGAGGTCCTTGGGGTCCACCTTGGGTTTCTTGAATAAGGCGTTGATCTCGGCATGCTTCCTGCTCTCCGGCAAGGTTGCTGTCTCGAAGGAGGTGTTGATGACTTTCTGGAGATGGGGTGCGATGGATGTGCTGGCTTTGTTGAGGATGTATTCAGTGCTATGCACCTTCCCTTCTTTGCCTTGCTGCTCAGCTAGAGTGGATGTGTTACAGAATGCAGGTGCATGTGAGGTAATGGAATGTTGGCGATGCCTGGTGGATGAGTGTCATTTGGGAGTATGGGCTGAGCAGCAAGGGAGTTGCTCCTGGTGGGGCTTGCATTATAATCTACAAGGCTCACCTTAAGATCTACAATAAACCTTCTTCATTGATCCACACCTCAACTACATGGATTTATTTACCCTTATTACATTTGGCGATGATCTGGAAGGAATCTACGTGTATCTTCTGATGGATTACACATTTTGAATTATGAAGAAACTACAAGGTAACTACAGGAACCTCTTGTAACTTTAAGTTACATTTTCAGTCACCTACATTTACATGCATGATATTTACATTATAGTACTTTATTACAAGGTTAATTAAGGGAATTTTTATTCTTTGAAGTATGTTTTAAATAGCCTTTGGCTATGTGACATTCAACGTCACCTACATTTTCAGTGCATAATATAATTTATTATGCATATTTGTTGACAAGTTTAGTTACAATAATTTTGCTGATTGGGTTATCGTTTGAAATAGCCTTTTGCTATGTGACTTTCCACCTGTGGAATTCTTTCTGCGTGGAATCGTCACCTATGTTTTCCCTACATGATTTTACAGTATTTTAATTACAAGTTTACAAGAAACTTCTAGTCAAGGCATTAGTTGCAATGAATAATGTGTGGACTCGTCACCTACATTTATTTGAGATTTTACTTTACAGTAATTGTTATGCAAACTACCTGTTTTTGGAATCTTTTGCTGTGATTCTGATTTATTTCTGTCAGGTTCTATGCTACCTTTGCGCTAAGTATGCTAATGTGCGTGGATAGTCTGGCATTTGAGGTTTTCTTCTCAAATGTTATCATTGTAGGTACTTCCAGCGGGTGTATTCTGTCACCCCTTTTATGTGTGTGTGTGGATGAGTTTCCTGAGTTGGGAGTTTCTTCTCTTTCCGTGGTTGTCCTTTATTTTCCATTTGACGTTCGCTGTTTATCATGCATGTTTGCCTGGCCAACTGGTGTGCACTGGTGTACTCTGGACGTTTTGTCCTGTGTTCCTATTTCTGCTTGTTCTTGTATTACTTTGCGTTTGATAAGAGTTGTGTTTTATTCTCATATTTCTCTTTCTCATTTAGTGTTTCCTTGCAATATTTTCGTTCTCTTTCAGTCTTTTACATGTGAAACTTTGTTTTTTATTGTAACCAGGATTTGTGTCTTGCATTTTATTGTTATGTTTTACTACGAAAAAGGGGACGATGTGTGTCGTGGTTTCAACTTAAGTATTTATCGATTGCTTTCCCGTGATTTCATCTTACGTATTTATTGATTTCCTTCTCATGTAATGCTATGTGCTGTTGTGTTTAGATTAAGTTGTTTGCAGCATGTTATTCTTTGAGGTGGATTTGTAAAGGGGGAAGATGTGTTGTATCCAGTATTCAGTGCTATGCATCTTCCCTTCTTTGCCTTGCTGCTCAGCTAGAGTGGATGTGTTATGGAATGCTGGTGCATGTGAGGTAATGGAATGTTGGGAATGCCTGGTGGATGAGTGTCAGTTGGGAGTGTGGGCTGAGCAGCAAGGGAGCTGGTCCTGGTGGGGCTCAAAATATAATCTACAAAGCTCACCTTAAGATCTACAATAAACCTTCTTCATTGATCTACACCTACATGGACCTATTTACCCTTATTACAGTTTTATTCCAACGGATTCCCGTAGAGATCAGTAAAAAGTACACCTTCTTCTACCTTGAAGGTGAGGTCCAAAAGGTTGATGGTGTCATTACTGTGGGACATGGTAAGCTGGATATCATTAGATCTATTGTTGAGCCAGTCCTGGAAGTCAAACACATTTTCAGTGCCAGTCCAAATCATGATGACGTTGTCTATATAACACTTCCATACTTCAATGCGGTCTATGAAAGGGTAGTTGTGGTTATATAGGTGTTCATTTTCATAGGAATCCATAAAGAGCTTGGCTAGGCTGGGAGCGAAACCTGTCCTCATCGTGACTCCCTTGCACTGGTAGTACTACTGATTCCTGAAGATAAAGTAGTTCCTCTTTATACCAGGAATGCTGTTGGTATCCTATAGGGCTTGGGGCGTTTTTCTAAAGTATCACCTCAAGTACCTTTCCCTGTGGTATACTCGTATAGATGGCAGACACATCCAGGGTCTCCAACAGTTGTGTGTTAACATTAAACTGTTGGCCTTGAAGTAGTTGATGCATATGGAGTCCCTCATAAACAATTTGGTCTCCATTTCCCATGGCTGTGGAAAGTTATCAATGTACTGGCTGAGGGGTTTCAAAAGTGAACCACAACCTGAGATAATCAGTCTCCCAGGTGGTTTGTCCAGACATTTGTGGACATTTTGCCACATTTAAGTACCCCTCCCAACCGCCCGCATTGATTCATCGCTTTTGGGCTAGTTTTTCAACTCTGTAGGTAAGCCTTCAAGTTGGGACTACATGTTTTTAGTCCACTATCTGCCTCTTAATTCTTGGCCTCATAGTGGATATCCATTCCTTTTAGATCATGGGACTAATTCCAAATGACTCACACTGAACAGCCAGAGCCTTCCTGACTCGTGTAGGTAAGACTTGGTTGCTGCATGCAGCACACCCCCTCAACCCCTTAGTACATGAGGTACTTACCTTTATCTATATTTTTCGTAGAACCGAGCTCCCTTCATTCAGAGAGGGACGCCCTAGGGAGGCCACCCCCGTACTGGGTGAGTAATTGGTGTATCTACTTCCTTCTCCTTGGTTTGCTCTAAATTTGGACACCTTTTAATTATTCACCTCTTGCTTTCAGGCTGTCACCCCCGTATGTCCTGAAGAAGACCCTTTATGAAACCTTAAATAAGCTTTGTCTGGGTCAAAACGTCGACGATAATCCGTGGTTCAGCCTCAACAAACCTCTGTGTCTTAATTACTCAGCTATAGCGCTAGCTACCATAGATATTGTGTTTTTGCCAGAACATTTCTAATCATTTTTATTTGTTCACTTTGTATATATTCACCACACCACGATCACTGAGCACCAAATGTCACCATATCTTTTGTCACTGCAATCTTCTTTTATCTGACTTTTGAAAGCCCTGTAAATATTTGTAAATATTCATGAGAGCTTTAATTTATTTGAATACAATACATTTGCAAGCATTTGTTAATGAGTGCTGTTTATTATTATCTTGGTGTTCCAACGTTATTGAATTTACATGTTCTATTCACTTCAAATAATTTCCGCATTAATGTTATATATTAAGCAACCAATCTGTATTAATTCGGCATTTAAGAACTTTTTCTTTACTCTGACTGAATCACTTTAGTTCTTCTTTATGCATACCCAGGTTCTGAGGGACAGAGGGTCACCCCATTGTGTTTAAAATCCTTAAGTGAGTCTTTTTTTTATATACAACTCCTTGTTTGGGCACAGATGAACACGCACACATGTCTGCACCCTGGCGAGTAGCCCAGACTCTTTTTGAATTTTTCTTTGTCTCAGAAACATCCAATCCACACGTATTTTCTTGCGGGGGCACAGATACCCATATACACAGACATCTGCCCCCTGCCCGCCCCAGGACACTGTTTTTTTCGTTTCACCTCCGAAATACAAACAGTACATGCCTCCTCACTGAGGCACAGATACACACATTGTGTCCCAGGGTTATCCAGCACATAGATAATTCACCCACCCTGAATATTTCGGAATATTAGATACAAGGAGGAGTCCTTGGTGATGTGACTTGTAAGGATGCCACCAATTTTGCTTTTGCAGAATTTCTTGAACAGGTCAGACATATTTGCTTGACCATCTACCACACTGCTGAGACTGCGCTGTACCAGCGCTGTGTTATTTTTAGCTTCCCTCGTTTGGTATTTTTGTTACTGCTTGCTTTGGAAATTACCCCTGCTTTTAAAACTCGCTATTTGCAGCTAGCGCCCCGCTCCCCTTACCGCATTTAAAACGTGCACCTCTGTGCCTCAAAAGCACCACCACTTTGGTGGGTCCGGGTTCCTGGGCTCCTTTTCACGCGCCATTTTGGGTTGGGGATTGTTTGTTCGGCGACGGCCGCCATCTTGGATTGGTCGCGCGCGCCAAGGGCTCACTGGAGAGCCTATTTAAAGTCGCTCCCTTACGCGCAGCGTGACGCGCAGGTGGACGCCTTCGCTTAGCCTGAGTCGTGCCGGAGTCCTGCCCGTCTGCGCCCGTCAGCATCCCGGAGGCGCCGGGGCGGCGGGGGACCCTGGCCTGACGAGGATGATCCACTATTCTTCGGCGATGCTCCGCGCCTTGCGCACTTCTTCTTGCCTGTGTCACTCTGTCTTCCCTGGTCGGTACAAGGGTAAGCGACACTGTCCGGCCTGCGGCTGGTCGCCTACGAGGACGCTGGGCACCGCCCCTATGGGGGCCAAGGCGCATGCAAAGCATCTGTGTCTGTTACTCAATACAAGGTCGCTAGGAAGACATGCCCTGCATATCTATGATCTTTTGGTCAGGGATAATCCTCTGTGTCTACTCCTAACCGAAACTTGGCTAGGAGAGGCGTCCAACCCGGACATCTTCACTGCGATCCCTCCAACCTATAACATCTTCCGCCAAGACAGAGCAAAGGGCAGGGGAGGCGGAGTCGCGGTGGTGGTTAGGAAGAACGTTTCTTGCTCTGTTCTTCCCGTGAACCCCATTGGGGGCTCTGAGTCCCTCGCTTTTATGCTTAAACTGTCTCCGAGCCAGGCGCTCAAGGGTCTGTTAGTTTACAGGCCTCCTGGCCCGGTGGGCTCCTTTTGGGGGGACTTACAGACAGCCATCTCGGAGCTGGCGCTGTCTGCACAGCACTGTTTGCTGGCAGGCGATTTCAATTTTCATCTAGATGTCACGGACGATTCGGATGGGGCAAAATTGCTGGATATTACATCACCGCTCGGTCTGGCACCGTTTGTGTCGGGGCCTACACATGAGAAAGGGCATACCCTTGATCAAGTGTTTTCCTCTGTCCCTATTGTCGACATTGAAACGCGGCCTGTGCTCTGGTCGGACCATAAGCTGATTGGGTTCTCTGTGTTAGAGGTGGGACGGTCTGACATCTGCGCCCCCTTGGTGCCCAGACCGGCATCGAGAGCATTACATAGAGTGACGCCAGCCATGCTAGAGCAGGCGCTCACGGAACATCCTTGCTCTCTCTCGGGAGATCTTGAAAAAGACACGGAGGCCTTGCAGAAATGGCTGACTGAGAGGCTGGATGACCTTGCTCCTAGGGTAACCCCCCGGTCCTCGGTGAAACGGCAATCTGCGCCCTGGTTCACAGAGGCGCTACGCATGGCTCGCAGCCTATGCAAGGTTGCTGAGCGGGCCTGGCGCCATCAATATGATGGGGAGGCCAAACTTGCCTATCGATCGGCGGTGAAGGCCTATCATCGCGATATTCTTGTTGCCAAGCGGGAATACCTCGCCAGGAGGATTGAGGCATCAGCGAACTCCTGCAAGGAGATCTTCACGATTGTGAAGGAGTTCACCTCTCCCTCCTCTTATTTACCCCCGCCTGTGTCACCCGATGCGTGGGCGCGTGATCTTGCCATCTTTTTCACCGACAAGATTAAGGCTATTCAGGCCTCCTTTTCGGAGAGCACGGCGGAGGCTTGTTGTGATCCTGGGGCAGGACTTGGAACACCGGCCACGCCTGTGGCTATCCTGGAGGACTTTCCATCTGTCTCCAGTGACATGTCCCGGACTCTGTTAGCCAGTCTTAAATCTGGATCCCCACTTGACCCCTGCCCCGCCAAATTTTTGGCTGGGATGGCGGCAGTGGTGAATCCCCTGGTTAACCCGATCCTCAATGCCTCCTTGAGTGAGGGGTGTGTCCCACGCTCCTGGAAGAGGGCGATGGTGATCCCCCTCCTGAAAAAGCCTGGTCTTGATGCCGAGGTTTTGGCCAATTACAGGCCAATTTCACTTCTCCCGGCCTTGGCCAAGATCACCGAGAAACATGTTCATGGCGTCTTGTCAAACTTCTTGGAGTCTAACAATCTGCTCCACCCATCCCAATCCGGTTTCCGTCCGAATTTCAGCACGGAAACAGCGCTTGTGGAGGTCTCTGAAATCATCAGGGAGACCTTGGATGGGGGTGGCAAGGCCATGCTAGTCATGTTGGACCTGTCGGCGGCTTTCGACACCGTCCCCCATAAGGCGCTGCTCGCCAGGCTATATGACATCGGCCTAAGGGGGACGGTGCTCAGATGGTTTACATCTTTCCTGGAGGGCCGCCGCCAGACGGTCTGGGTATCCCAGAGCTCAGCCGAGATGCCGCCATTGGGTGTTGGGGTTCCACAGGGCTCTGTGCTGAGCCCGACATTATTCAACATCTTTATGTCCCCTCTGGCGGCTATGGTTGAGGCCTACGGAGCCCAGATCGTGTCCTACGCCGATGACACACAACTCCTCTTCACTTGTGAAAAAGATCAGACATTTGATGGGGAGAGAATCCGGGACTGCTTGGACAGGGTCTTCAGCTGGTTTCAGCTAAATTGTCTGAAGGCCAACTCCAGCAAGTCGGAGGTTCTATTCTTTGGCTGTGCCTCCGATCCCGAGTGGCGGCAGTGGTGGCCGGCTGCCATGTGTCCTCCGGCACAATCATCCTTGGTTGCCAAGAACTTGGGTGTTAAGCTCGACAACAAACTATCTCTGAGAGCGCACATCCTTGGCCTGTCCGGCACCTGTTTCGGTATCCTCAGAATGCTCCGCAAGTTTCTTCCCTTACTGTCTGCGGAGCACAGACGGATTACGGTGCAGGCGCTCATCGGATCTAGGCTTGATTATGCCAATGCCCTTTTTCTAGGCCTTCCGGATTACTTAGTCCAGCGTCTGCAGGTGGCACAGAACTCGGCAGCCCGGGCAATCTTCGGTCTGCACAGACGAGCACGGGCTTCTGTGTTGCTGCAGTCGCTCCACTGGCTGCCAATTCGGAAGCGGATTGTCTTCAAATCTATGACCCTGATGCACAAGGCTTTATTTGGCTCAGGCGCTGGATATTTGAAAAAAAGACTAGTTTTCTATCGCCCGGCTCGCTCACTGCGTTCAGAATCCCTTTTCACTGCTGTGGTTCCACGCGTGAGGAAGGCACGCACTGGGGGGCGCTCTTTCAGCCTCAAGGCCTCCCAGTTGTGGAATTCGCTTCCTTTGGCACTGCGTAGCACCCCCAACCTGCTTCATTTTAGGAAGAATTTGAAGACGTGGCTTTTTAACCTCTCTGTTTAGGTGGTTTTCTTTTTCCTTCTTTATCGGGGTCTGTTTTTATTTGTTATGTTGATCATACACTGTAAGTTGCCTGTGGAAAGCGCCGGGACACTCTTTCAGAGTAGCCGAGCGCTATAAAAATGCAATTTAACATAACATAACATAACATTTGCACCGGTCAAACATTTTTGTGAAGGAAAGCTTTGGTTTGTATGGGGAACTCCCATCACACAGCACTCCCACACATATTCCAAGAGAAACTTACCTCACATGTGTTGGTGTGTATATCATAACTAACAGGAACATGCCAAATACATGACCTTGTGGACTTAACATAGTGTCAATGTGGTCAATACATGGTCACAGTTTGTTGTTTCCTGTCCCGTACAAAAGGTCCACCCACATATTTGGTATACCATTTTCTGAACTATTGCAATTTCTCTGAAGTACTGGAGTTTTATCTACCAATACTGTGAAATTTGGAGGTGTTTCTGGGTAACAAAATATATCGGGGTACATTCATGCCACATCACAGTCGACTTCTCTGCACCTCTAGTTTTTATAAATGTATGAAGTCCATTGATTCTCTTGGGAGCCTGGTGACCGTGAGCCTACATGTTTCAGAAGTAGCAAATGGAATCTCCATTATCAAATACATTTCCTAGTGTCTAGAATGTTGATACATGCTCAAAACCATGGAAACCCCACCCAAGCTTGGGAACCCCACACACAGAAGACCTATGGGAATCAGGATTTGGGTAAAACCTTGGCAGGGATTTGTTTCAGTGTGAGGAAGATTAAAAAATATACCATGTTTTAAGAAAAGATGTTGAATACCAAACACGTTGTCCCAGCCTACCTATCAGGGTGAGGATGGATTGGCACCCTTATGATATGTGCATGTCAAAAATATATGGTTGTTTCCATTAATTCCAGAGGTATTACCTGTGACCAAAAGACAGACAACTTAAGTGGTATTTCACTTGGAGCCTTCAATATTTTCCAAAATGTACTGCACTCATTTTATCACAGTTGGGCACCCTGAATGTTACCCAAATCTGTGTGGTACCCTCATGTTCAAGAGACCAAAGGGAACACAACTGGGGTTGAGTCTTACTCGTGATTTTGTCCTGTGCTTGGGAGACTGAAGGAAATTTCCATGTTTTGCTAAAAATCTGAGAATTATCATATTCAGCATAATCTACAAGCTCTCTCTTCTCTCCCGCCCCCCTCTTCTCTCTCTCTCCATATATATATATATATATATATATATATATATATATATATATATATATATATATATATATATATTACATATTCAAATATTTAATAACCTAATGTGAATTCAAAAATTTGTTTAAATTAAATTGTATTAAAAGTGAGAAGATTCATTTTCATTAATTCTACACATCATGTTTAAAAATGATTCATGCACATTAAAAAAAATTCTTTAGGTGGAAATTAATTTTTTATTTTGAAATTCACAAAAAATGATCTGTTTGAATTTATTACAGTTACATGAATTACAGTTTGAATTCCAAATTAATGTAATAGTGTAGCTTTTTGGTTTTGTTCTACATTTAAACTAAATATATCAAATTAATTTACTTTAACATTTGACATAGAAATGTTCCTAAGATTTATTTGCGAGTTAAATTAACATTCTTCTATTTTTCCATATACTTTATCATGCAGAGATCTCCACCCTTGTCAAAGTATGGGGAACATCAAAAATGTATTTAACTCGAAAATAAATATCAAAAAAATGTTTTTGTTAAATAGTAATGTAGTATTTTTTGTTGTATTTTAATAAATGCGGATCCAGTGGAACCTACATTTGGCTTAATTGGTAGTCGTGATGCGGTGGGATGGGAGGGGGTGGAGGACCAAGCCAGGCTCCTCCCTGGCTGGCGCTGAAGGCGATCTTACCCAGGATCCACCTAAGAGGATCACCTCTGTTGGCTTATGAGACCAGCGAATGCTTGAGGAAGAGTAAAACGTGAGAGTCACTCAGTGTTCTGCTCTCTTAATGAGACCTGATTGGCAGGGGTTGCATTGGCTTTTAAATTTTAGATGTCATTATTAATCAAAGTAACAGTGCTTCGTTTATTGTCTTGGAACCATGAAAGGTCAAGTATGCTCTACATAGGTTCAAACATGTGCCATGCATGCTACCCAAAGACTGTCTTCTATTCGCTATACAAAAATCCATGAATGCTGCTGAAGGTGGTCAAAGCAGTAACAGAAACCAGTCTGCAGAGTTGAGAAGTTTGCAGACCAAACTGCAGGACGTCCATCTTGGCTCTACTGAGCCAAGTACACTCACCATTTCTCTGGATGTGTTCAGCTCCCATGGACTTTCAGAAAGGAAATAAACCATGAATCCAGGGCTCAGTGAGTGAATTGCAAATCCTGACACGATATGCTGTGTTTTCCCTTCAGGAGCTCCTATTTCGCTGTTTAGAGCGGCTGTTATTTTAAATATTATCTTTACAAATCCCATTAAAGTTCCATTAAGCCAGCCATTAGCAGCTGCTGTTAATGGTATCTCGCTGAGCTCTCAGCACGAGCTCTTCCGGAACTGATATCTTCTGGGCCTGGGAAGGGAGGAAGGACTACGGAGGGGGCGCGCGGCTGGCAGCTTGTTGACGTGGTGAGAGGAAGGGCGCGAGGCGGGCTCTGATGAGCCAGCATGTAGAGACAGATGCCGGAGGGCACAGAACGAACGCCCTGCTTGTGTGTCCTGGGGGTGCTGTTTACACTGGGAGCTGGAATAAATAAACTAATAGCTGTCAGAACCTGTGACAGAAAATAACTCACTCACAGTGCAGCCTTGCAGAAATAGATACCGTGCGTGTTGCAGAGGAAATGTCTTTCTTTCCTGCGTTTCTTCCTCTCTTGCTTATTTCTTTCCAGTTCGTTTTTTTCTTCTTTCATTAGTTCTTATAGTCTTTATTTTTTTCTCATTTCATTTTGTAGTCTTCAATTCCATGCTAAATGTTTTCTTTCTTTTTCACGCTTGCACCAGCCAGAGCTTGTGTCATGATTAAATAAACAAACACTGGCAAAGATAATAGGTCCCGCATTTGTGAGGTATTGGCTTTGTCAATGTTTTTAGCCTTATTGTACAGCACAGAGGCTACTGGGCAGTGTAGCTGAAAGTAAAAAATAACAAGCATTGGCATAGCCAATAGGTCTCGAGTTTGGGACCTTATAAGTGTTTAGCCATGCAACAGGATATTGTGCTGCATAACTAAATACTTATAAGTTCCCAAAGGCGTTTGGCTGTGCCAATGCTTGTTTCTTACGGTAACTATATCCTAACTAGCTACAGAGTGGCGATCGCCACTGTGTAATTTATTCATGAACTAAGCACATTGACCAGCAAGGCTTGTGCATATGAGATTAGTAGCATAGGTGGTGAAGATGATTGGCGAGGAGTGGCATAATGCTGAGATTGCTGGGCCTGGAGATGGGAAGGCATGGTGAGTCTTCAGTGAGTTATCCACAAAGATCCCTGTGGCTCAACAGGTGGACCTTTAGGAGGTACTTGAGTGCATGAAGTGACAGTCTGGCCCAAATATTACAGGATCAGGTGCAGTGGAAAGGGACCACTAGTAGTTCAAAGTTTGAACTGAGATGGTAGACAGGGTTATTAGGGGGAGGGGTGACGTGGGCGAAATGTGGTTCGCAACATTTTTAACTAGTGAACGCTACTGCTAATTCGCATGTATATTTCAGTTCATAAGGGTTTATTTCATTAATGCTACATTGGAGCAACTTTGTCTAGAAAAGGGTGTTAACGGTCAAGACACACATTGTCACATTTCATTTACAAGGCCTTCCAGCTAAATGGCTGATTAAAATCTTTTTAGGAGAAAAGGAATGAGTATCGATATATTGTTTTAACTTTAAATATATATATATATCTATATCTATCTATATATCTATCTATCTATATATATATATATATATATATTTTTTTTTTTTATTTTTTTTTTATATACAACACCAGAGACGTCTGTAAATATGTAAAAAAACATTGCTGGTACCACAAATGTAACTATTGTAAATATGTGCTAGTCATGCAAAAAAATTATTTGGTCAAATGTCAAACTTGGTTTTATATTTTTGCACTGAGCACTTTCAAGTCAAGTCAAGTCAATAAACTTTATTCGGTTGTGCGAATTGACAACCATAAAAGCATTTACACTACATTTAAAAGAACACATTTATACATAAGAATAAAGTACAATTATAAAATGAGCAGGAGAAGACAAATATACAACAAGCATTCAGAGTATTTTGCGGAGTCCATTATAAAAAAGAGGTAATAGCAATTCATATATTATTTTTATCCTTCCATACTATTTCTAAATTTTACTGCCAATTTTAAAAAACTGCATAAATACAAGGTATATTCACAACTTAATAGCTGTAGAAAGTGCAGTGCAGGACGATATTGTGTAAAATTTAATTTTTTCAGACAGGGTTTTAAATATAGTTTCCTCGGTACAGTATAAAAGGGACAAAAGAAAAGAAAGTGTGCCAGGTCTTGCGGAGACATATCGTCGCAGCCGCAAGCCGGCAACACTTGTCCACGATGAGATCCCCTTGGTACAGCCAGCAAAAAATGAAACAGATTAAACCTGAACCTGATCAGTAAAAAACGATCGTAACTGGACAATTGCCAGGATAAGTAGGGTTCCATGAGCAAAGTGCTCTTTACTAATACATGATTACGAACACTCTCTTTTTTTAGCTCACGTGATTCCCTGACTTGGATTCTAAGATCAATAAAGGCTTTCTTGACCGTTATAACATCCTGTTTAGTGATCGATTCAGGGGATAAAAAGAGTTCAGGGCGACCTAGATCAGCAAAGCACTTAAAAAGATACTTTAACCAGGGGACCTTCATCCTGTTGTCCCATGTGAGTGACTCTCTTAAAATAAGCTGGGTGAGTGGAATGTTATCGTTTAACCAACAATTCATCCAGCATAACATGGGATTAACAGCAATCTTGTCACTTACGAAGGAAACCCCCAGTTCCTCGTGCACGGAGAAGTTGGCCGTGCCCCTGGGAACCCTTAATACTAGTTTCAAGAAGTTATTTTCAACAGTCTGTAAGGGATCCGGAGGAACATAACCCCAAATTTCACTTCCATAGCACGCTGTCGAGACACTTTTTGCTTGATAAAGTTGGAGTAAGGCGGCAACTGGACTATTGCCCACTTTCTTAGAAAAGTCCATTATTGCCGCATTTACCCTAGTGACTTCTCCCTTCTTTTTTTCAATCACAGGTCCCCAATTTAATTGACTGTCAAAGAGGACCCCGAGATAGGAAAATGTATGTGTAGTAGGAATACGTACACCATTTACATTTAGGCAGTTTGCTTTTTTATTTCCCTGTCCGACCTTCATTATGTATGATTTAGAGTTATTAATGCTTAACTCTCTTGAGGTCATAAAAGAATGGAAGGAGTCTAGTAAGATTTGAAGTCCGTTTGCTGTTCTTGATAGGAGGACTGCGTCGTCCGCATATAAAAGGACTGGCAGCCCCCTACGGCCAATATACGGATAATCCGTATTGGTGCTTAAAAGATACTCTTCCAGATCATTTATATATAAGTTAAAAAGGAATGGGGCCAGGATGCAGCCTTGTCGGACACCACGATGCACCCCGAAGTCTTTGGTCACATTCAGGTCTTGGGTGAATCTGACATTTGCATTGGTGTCCGAGTGCATATCATCTAACAAATCGACTAGGTTTGGATCCACACCCATTTTTAGCATGGCGTCCCAGAGCTTCCCCCGGCTCACACAATCGAAAGCCGAGGAAAGATCCATGAACGCCATATGGATCGTTCCTCTTCGAGCCTTAGTATACTTCGCGATGATGAGGTATAGGTTTAAACATTGTGAAATCGTAGAATGACCAGGCCTGAATCCATACTGGATTGAAGATATTATATTATTTTCTTCTGACCATCTGACCAATCTATTCAGTATTACTCCTCCCACAACTTTAACCACGGAGTTTATTAAAGATATTGGTCGATAGCAGGCAGGGCTACTACGGTCTCCTTTTTTAAAAATAGGCACGATAGTGGATACCCCCCATGATTTTGGGCATCCACAAAGCACAGCAGCATTAAGTACAGCTGTAAGGACCGGTGCCCAGAGTGTTACACTAGATTTGAAAAGATCAGGGGGGAGACCGTCAGGTCCTGGGGCCTTGTTGTTTGATAGGCCTTCTATGCCCTTTATTACCTCATCAGTTGTGAAGAACAGGGATTTTTCACTAATTTCTTTTGGACTACATTGTACCTGGAGACCGTTACCTTTAAAAATGGAACTGAAGTGGTTAATCCACACTTCTTCTGGGATATTGGTGCCTGTACTTAAAATACTGGGATGATCAAATAAGGGCTTGTTAATGATCTCCCAGAACTTAGAGCTATTTTTTAGTATCTCTGGATCTAGCAAGGACTCCCAAACGCTTTTCTTGACAGTACGTTTACGAGTGGCAAGAGACTTTTTATACTCAGCCCGCAACACCCTAATGGTTGAAGGATCTCTTGGTTTTGTTTTTAGGGCTTTCTTAAGCTCACGACTGGCCTTCGAACAGTTGCTGTCAAACCATTTTGGGTTATTGGATGAGTTAGCTATCCTCTTAGCAGGTAACGTTAAAAGTGACTCCACCTTTTTAGCAATCTCATTAAAAGACGTCAAAATTTGTAGTGGTGCTGAAGCAGTAGATGTACATGTTATCAGATCATGATGGCATACATTGTTAATAGAAGAATAAAATTGCTTACAGTCCACCATTGACCACTTTAAGCGTCGCTTACCATTAATACATTTAGTAGTACCACAGTCCTCTCGAGGGTTATGTTTTTCGAGTAAATTCACGCCCATAGTAATACATAAAGGATTGTGATCGCTAAAAATGCTAGAAATAATCGAAAAATCCCCAACAAAATTAACAAATTCTGCCGAAAATAGAATATGGTCTATATATGACCCTGTTGCGTGGCCTTTAAAAGTAGGGGTTGAAAATACAGTTTGTTCCTCAACTATTGACATAGCAGTGAAAAGGTTATATTCATTCATTAAGTCATTTAAGCATGAACCCCTTCGCGAGTGATCAAAGTGAATTCCTTCCAGGTTGTTGCAACCCAAGTGACCAACAGGACTCAGGCTGGGGTTCCCACATAAATGAGTGTTGAAATCACCCGCTATTATCTTAAGGCGGGGAAGGGAATCATCTTTGGCCCTTAGGAATTCACGCAATGACTCAATATTGCAATCGCCAGACTGACTCACTGCATTATAGAAATTGATCAGAGCAAAACTTGTACTGCCCCTCTTAAATTCGACAACCTGAATATTATTATTGCCAGAGTGATGTACAGTTTTAAGGCATATTAGTGACAAGTTAACGAAGATTGCCAAACCCCCTTTAGCTCTACCACTAGGTGAAGGAACTGCCGAAGTTGTGAAACTCTCATAACCGTCAATGTGTATATTTTTCCCCACTGCCCAGGTTTCTTGGAGGCATATAACGGGGTAATCTTTAACAAAAGATAACCAATCTGTATTGAACAATTTATCCTGCAGTCCAGCTATGTTCCAGGATAATAGCCCCTCCTTATATTTAATTGGTTCGTGTTGTGTTATAGCCACATTTCCACGTGCAGTTTGAGTGATAGGTGTTGAGCCTGTACAGCAGCGTACCCGATCTGTCCCGGGATTAGCCGAAGTAGAAGCTTGAGGACAGGCTGGGATTATATCAGTGGGTAAACCTGGTATATCTATTTGATTCAAGCCACCCAAACCCCCTTCCTTACTGCCTTGCGGTTCTAACCCTTGAAGAATGTCTCCAAAGTCTGTATCTTCTGGCAATCGGTCGTTGGAGAGGAGGTTAGAAGGTGTGTCAGGTAGTCATTCCACCCCATCCAGTCCCCCTTCATCTGAAAAGATGCCATACCTATTGGAGATGGGGATGTTAAAGTGATTATTAAAATGAGTAGGGTAATAATGATCTGGAGGGGGTGGTCGTATTGGACGTTCCCTTCTATCCTGACTATACCCCCAGTTATTAGTTGGTACCTCAAAACCCCAGCCATTAGATGTCGCTGGCCATATAGGCCTGGTGAGATTATGAGTAGGCTTAGGATAGGTCATGCTCCGCTGTTTTTTGCCGAAAAATTCTAGGGTGAGAGGAATGATGGTACCTCTTCTGCGCTGCGGCGGCAAAATATTTGGCAGGATGTTTGGTAAAACTGCAGAATTGGCAAAATTTATAATAATGCAATCACCCTTGAATTTTTTAGGGTTTTGACCTATCCATGGGACCCTTCTAGCTGACTTAATGTCACCAGCTAGCTGTTGTTTCCCCCACGGGGCCAACTGCATATTGCCTGATAACCAGTGCAGGGCCTTACTGAGCACTTTCAATTGTCACCATTTTTTGAACAGCAGTAGAAACCTTGTATGAACACACTACAAGATGGCCGCCATAAAATTGATTTTACACCATCGTTTATGTCTATGACTCAAAAAGGGCGGACTGTTTAAAATGGTGAATCTGTTTGTACACTGACAACACTGACGAAGCCTTGAGCGAAGCGCGTCTGTCGGGGGTGCTGGGGGGTTTGGAAATAAAATAAAGAATAAGATCACGACATCGGAGTGCTGGCCGTTTTCTTTCCTGATATCGATTTTTGGGAACGTGTGACGATATATATATATATATATATATATATATATATCTATATATATATCTATATTACCTACTGTCGATAGCCAGTAGGTATATATAGTTAGGATTATTTCTCTATGGAACTTTTGAAAATTCTATGTCTAATAACTTTGGCGTTTGTGGACGGAATCGGCTGAAATTTTCAGGAAAATGGCACATTTTGTTTCTGAGCAGCCCTTGAAAATTTGAGGGGGTTTCGTCAAGGGGAGGCCGAGAAAAAAGGGGGGTCCCAAAACGCGTTTTTCCCATGTTAATTTCCATAGGGCGTTTGGCCTCACTTTTAGCTCGAACGGCTGAATGGATTTGCACGAAACTTGGCAAAATTGTAGGGACTGTTAGCCCGATGTGCCTTTGCTGGGTCTCAATATATGTGCTCCAGTGGATTTTGAGATATTAACGTTTTAAAAAATTTATATATCTGTGACAGCGTCCCAGATAGCGCTCCAGATCGCGTACTTTTCGCGTCACGGAGCTTTGCGAAGCAATGCTGATTGGCTCTCCGGTATCTGTCAACATTCTAAACAGTCCGGTGCGGCCGCCATCTTGTCTCTCGGTAGGATCGAGAGACAATAAGAGGTGAAAAACGAAGGGGGAATTTAATGAAAGGGGGCAAGGTAGACCCCTCTTGACCCCCTAGGAATGATGTTAGGGTTATTAAAGGGTCCCGTGGGGAAAATAAAAAAAAATTGATTTTTCACGGTAGAAGCGCTTCTCGGTCCGCGAACCGGGTCGCAAACTAACGGCTGAATGGATTTGCACGAAACTTGGCAAAATTATAGGGACTGTTAGCCCGATGTGCCTTTGCTGGGTCTCAATATATGTGCTCCAGTGGATTTTGAGAAATTAACGTTTAAAAAACAGATATGTCTGTGACAGCGTCCCAGATAGCGCTCCAGATCGCGTACTTTTCGCGTAACGGAGCTTTGCGTAGCGAAGCTGATTGGCTCTTCGGTGTCTGTCAACATTCTAAACAGTCCGGTGCGGCCGCCATCTTGTCTGTCGTTAGGATCGAGAGACAAGAGGAGGAGAAAAACGAAGGGGGAATTTAATGAAAGGGGGCTAGGTAGACCCCTCTTGAACCCCTAGGAATGATGTTGGGGTTATTAAAGGGTCCCGTGGGGCAAATAATAAAAATTTGATTTTTCGCGGTAGAAGTGCTTCTCGGTTCGCGAACCGGGTCGCAAACTGGTAGCGAAACGTGAATTCGCCATTTTGTGTTTCGATTTAATTAAATTACTAGGTATAAGGGGGTACGGGAGACGTATCCTGACCCCTTTTGTTTTCTGAGGGTGGCTGAGGAGACTTATATATGTTGATACATGTCTTCCAGCGGCTGTGCGTGAGCGTTTTTTTTTTTTTTGCTGCGTGACGTCTGTTAACGTTCGATTCGATGGAAATCAGGAACTGTTGACCGCCATTTTGTCACTGCGAGTAAATATTTTGTTAAAAATAATTGTTATAAATTAATCCTTATTGATAAACATTGTCTGCGCCATCTTGTCGTTTTTGCAATGCCACACTTTTGTTGAGCACGGCAGCCATTTTAGATGCCTTGACCAGACCCACTCTCTGCACGCCGCCGATCCTCAGCATGGCTCTCCACCCTCGCAAGCATCTCCCCCACGCACTGGTCACCCCCGCTCTCTCTCTCATGCATGGGCCAGAAACCTCCTCCCATGTGCGCTGCTCTTCCCTGAGAATCACACCCTGTGCCCGCCCGACACCACCCTTTCACCCTATTCACTACCGCACCCTCTGACACTCCTCTTCCTCTGTGTCCGATTGTCCAGGCCGGTCCCAGGCTATCACCTAGCCCTGCAGATGTAGTTTATGGCCCCAGCTGTAGAGAATCACCCCTCTTCAAAGGAGTTACAGTAGATCAAGGCCCCCACCTGATGAGATCCGTCACACCACACGCGTTCCTACTATCTGATAACCATCCTGTATTGTGCTTGGGGAGGGGATTCTCACTGTGAGGGTGTGTGGGACCGAGCCTGAAGCGGAAGATTCCAGGGATGCCTCTTTGTACATCAAAGTTTTTACAATTATGTGTCACATAAAAAAAATAGCACTCCAACAAAGTAGTAGGATTTTAACACTTTAATAACTTATAAATATATAGAACGCAACAAAAACAGTAAATACATTTAAACATTTTTTTGAAAAAAGAAGCAACAATGGTCAGTAGCTGTGTTTTGTGTGAATAGTCCCAAGGCAGCACAACGTGCTGAGTTCTGGACGGCACCCAGGTGATGTTACCTGGGTGCCGCACTGGTTTTTGGTCTCCTACAATGCAGCTCCGAAAAACGGCGTGGGGCGTCCCGGAGGGTGCGCGGGGAGGCCTCGTCAGTAGCGGTCTGTTGTGCGAATAGTCCCAAGGCAGCAGAACACGCTGAGATGTGGATGGCACCCAGGTGATGTCCAGTAAGTTGTCGCACTGGTTTTGGCATCCTACAATGCTGCTCGGAAAAACAGCGTGGGGCGCCCCGGGGAGGGGGGGTGGGGGGGAGTTGGCGTGAACGGACCTCCCCAGGTGGAGGCTCGTCTGCTGTACTGGGGCGCCCCTTTACCGTTTCAGTTGCCATTCCGCCCGCTTTTGCTACACTGTGCTTCATCTTCCATTCAGCTGTTTATCGCCCGCTCTTGCGGCTACAGCGTCTCGCTCACCATGTAGTTGAGTTGCGCCCACTCTTGCGGTGCAGCGATAGGCGGCTGCCACAGGACTCTTAAAATGGCGGACGGCTCTTTGGATTTGGGCCTGGTCCACTAAAATGGCCCTGGGACACCTTGGAACTCGGACGTCCCCTGAGCCTTGAAGATTTTACAAAAGTCTTGGGGGCTCCCGACTCCTGCAGGCTTCCGGTGGGGAGCGGCTGCCATGATTGCTCGCGGAATGACCACGACGGAGCCACGAGATGGTGGTGCTCTCAGGCTGACGCCAGCTTCAGTCTGAAACATCTAGAAACAAGGTGGGGCTTTCATCGTTTGGGAAAAAAAAATGTTTTAATCCAATGAAAAGTGTTATTTTTAGGTCATATGATCAAGCCTTCCATCATTAGGAAACCAAAAGTAAAATGAACCAATGAAATGTTTTATAAAGAAGTCACATGACCTGTTATGCTTACGTTACGCGCTGCTATAATAAGCGTAGAAAATCCGTTGGCACGTGAGGCGGCGTCAGTAGCGGACCAATGTGCGAATAGGCCGAAGGCAGCACAACGCGCCAAGATCCGGATGGCACCGATGTGGTGTCCAGCAAGTTGCCGCACTGGTGTGGCCATCCTACAATGCTGCGCCGAAAGTCAGTGTGGGGCGCCCCGTTGGCCTGTGAGGTCGCGTCAGTCAGTGGGGGCTGTTTGAGAAAGCAATGTGATGCTGTGCGTCGCCCCCAAGATGGAGGCTCCTCGGCTGCAGTGGGGCGCCCCTTGGTGTTTCACTCGCTATCCAGCTGAGTTGCGTCCGCACTTGCGGCTACAGTAGGCCGAAGGAAGCACAACGCGCCAAGATCTGGATGGCACCGAGGTGGTGTCTAGCAAGTTGCCGCACTGGTGTGGCCATCCTACAATGCTGCGCCGAAAGTCGGCGTGGGGCGCCCCGTTGGCCTGTGAGGTCGCGTCAGTCAGTGGGGGCTGTTTGAGAAAGCAATGTGATGCTGTGCGTCGCCCCCAAGATGGAGGCTCCTAGGCTGCAGTGGGGCGCCCCTTGGTGTTTCACTCGCTATCCAGCTGAGTTGCGTCCGCACTTGCGGCTACAGTAGGCCGAAGGAAGCACAACTCGCCGAGATCTGGATGGCACCGAGGTGGTGTCTAGCAAGTTGCCGCACTGGTGTGGCCATCCTACAATGCTGCGCCGAAAGTCGGCGTGGGGTTTCCCGTTGGCCTATGAGGTGGTGTCAGTAGCGGACCGATGTGTGAATAGGTCGGAACCAGCACAAGGCGTCAAGATCCGGATGGCACGGAGGTGGTGTCATAGTTGAGAGTTCTGAACAGTGCTTGTAACACTGTCTGAAGCTTATTTGCACCTGCTGCAGCTTCACTATTGCTCTGGTGTGGCCAAAGATCGCCCATGACATAGGCGGCCGGCTCCCATGGTCCGGCGGAACTTTTTTCCTTTTCCTTTCTGCATCTTGTCCCACAATCCGTTTGACCTTTAGACACGACCAGGTCCCTGAATGTGTGCAGGGGGACGCTATTGATTGAATCAAAATGGCGGCTTCACACAAAGCTGAATCAAGCGTTGCTGGTGATGCTATACAGACATAAAATGGTTTTCAGTTTTTACATTCTTCAGGATTTTTCCATCCAAGTCTGCTTGAGAGTTTGTAGAACAATGGCTTTAGATCTTGCCCTCCCCTCTTTTGACTGTTGGTTCTTGTTGCCTATCTCTTCTGTTGTCATTTAACTGAACCTTTTTTGACTGCCGAAAGGGGTTCTGTTCCGACCGCTGGTTGGTGGAGACATTTTGACTATATCCTGGACCTGCCCGGCCTCGCCCAAAATGGCGCCGGAATAAATGGGACTCGTAACTCCTTGTTGTGTGCCTTGATATCACGAGATACGTATGCAGTTTTGAAGCACATGGCGGGCGGGAACGAGAATTGATTGAATATTTCGACATCCCTATTGATATTAAGTTCTGATGTGTTATTGATTACTGTACTATTGAAAGTTCGAATTAACGTCACCCATGGTACTTGCCCGCAAATGTATATCTAGATAATTTTATTGTAAGTGGCCCTGTCGTATTTTAATTACAAAATGTACGTCCACCGATTCCGCAACTGTTAGACACCTTAGTTCTTGCAACCTAATGGCCCGCTCGTTGCGTTCCTCTACAGTGTAAATGTCTCCTCATCATATACGATTCCAGTTTGCTCCGTGGCCGGCCCACGTGGTTATAGGCCCGTATTTGTATACTGACATTTTCACAATAAAGGTTTTTAAAACAAAACATGGTAGTAGTATTTACATTGGTAAAGTTTTTAATTTTAGTCACTGTTTTCGAATCAGTAAAAGGCAAGTGAAATAAAGCAGTCCAATTACATGACGGATAAAAGGTATAATACGCAGGAACACAGTAAAGATAAATGGTCAAGGGCTGTTGTGTTTTTTACTCCTGCAACATAAAGTGATCGATAAGAATCTGATATTCAGGCGTATCGGCGACTAAGACAACAGGCCGAGCATCTTTTGCTCAACGGCTCCGTCATGGGACGAAGAAACACCCTTTTTCTAGAAAAAGGAATATATTTTACCTCCAGGACAGTTGTAAATTTTCCGGGAAAATACATTAGCCTGGAACATTATAACATATATGTTTAAGAAAAATAATGTTCGAAAGCAATAAAAAGCGTAATTTTTAGGTCATATGACTAAGCTTTTCATCATTAGAATAACAAAAGTAAAATGAACCAATGAAAAGTTTTATTAACAAGTCACATGACCTGTTATGCTTACGTTACGCGCTGCGCGCCGCGCCCCGGATCCCTTCCGGGAAGCTGCGCTTCGCGCAATGGAGTACTTCCGGGTGCGCTAACGTGGCGTGTCATATAACGCATTACGCGACAACGTAGGTTCAGAATATAGTCAAAATGTCTCCACCAACCAGCGGTCGGAACACAACCCCTTTCAGCAGTCTAAAAAGTTCTGTTAAATGACAACAGAAGGGACAGGCAACAAGAACCATCAGTCAAAGAGGGGAGGGCAAGTTCTTCCCTACCGGGTCACTTTGGGGCGCTACCGGAACTGATGGAATTGGTAGTCTACAGTGTTTCTGGATGTTTCAGAATGAAGCTGGCGTTAGCATGAGAGCACCACCATCTCGTATCTCAGTCGTGGCCATTCCACGAGCAATCATGGCAGCCGCTCCCCACCAGAAGCCTGCGGGAGTCGGGGGCCCCCAAGACTTTTGTAGAATCTTCAAGGCTCAGTGGACGCTTTCGAGAATGGGGCCCAAGCCCTAGCAGACATGCGTCCGAGTTCCAAGGTGTCCCATGGCCATTTTAGTGGACCCCGCCCAAATCTGAAGAGGGGGCCGCCATTTTGAGAGTCCTGTGGCAGCCGCCTATAGCTGCATCGCAAGAGCGGGAGCAACTCAACTACATGGTGAGCGAGACGCTGTAGTCGCAAGAGCGGGCGGTAAACAGCTGAATGGCGGAAGAGGCACAGTGTAGCAAAAGCGGGCGGAATGGCAACTGAAACGGTAAAGGGGCGCCCCACTACAGCGTGTCTTCAGGTCAAACGGATTGTGGGATAAGGTCCAGAATGGAAGAGTCATCAAAAGGCAAAAAGTTCCGCCGGACCCCGGGAGTCGGCCGCCTATGTCGGGGGCGATCTTAGGCCACGCCAGGGCAACACGGCTTGGGGAGGGGGCAGAAGACAAGCGCACCCTCCCATTCCGCGCCACCACACCGTATGTTGAAAATCTGAAGCCATCGTTCTACAAACTCTCAACCAGCCTTGGATGAAAAATCTTGAAGAATGTAGAAACTGAAAACCAGTTTTTGTTTGCATAGCATCAGCAGCAACGCTTGCTATCAGAGTGCATGAGTTTCATGCTCGATCGATTGAGCTAGCCGGATCAGGCAACAAAAAGTATAATATAGTTATGTAAATAGTTATTTAATAAAATGTTTTACCCTGTTACTTTGCTGGTGTGTTGTATATATTTATAATATTTGCATAGAGTTTATCATTATTTTGGGTGGGGTGGGTGGCGGAGCCGACCTGTCTTGCAGCCATCATGGTGTGGAGCTCAGTTCATCTCACTAGTTTCGTATTTCTCATGAAGGGTTGTTCCTAATGTTTCTATTTTAGCGAGGTCAAAAAGAGATCCCATTAGTGGCCTACTGATTTTGCTCGATTATTATTATTTTTTTTACACGATTTTTCACTATCTGCAAAGACTAAACAGAGTATTGCGGCTTTGTGCTTGTTAGTAAATAGAGTATGAACCAAAGAGAATAAATTCTAAAATAGTAAATGCTTGGATAACAATCAATCAAATGGAGAGACAAGCAGGCACGACGGATTACAACGGGGCAAAGGCCTGCGTTAACTACCCTTCACTATCTGCAAAGAGAGAGTACTTCTAAGAGAAAAGAGGGGTGGGGGCAGCGTTCAAAGCACATCAGAGTGCGTAAACACGAAAATGTTTTTACCTATCACGTACTTGATTTTTGACAGCTTTTGATATTTGCTATTAAAAAACCATTGAAATTCACTGAAAAAACCATAGGTTTTAGCCCATATATAGTTAGGGATTAGCATTTACAAAACCTTATTTTACTCGCATAAAACCATTGAAATTCGCATATATAGTTAGTTGCGCTAACTATATATTGAGCACCCGCAATCCACTGCTGATGATGTCACATATTACATCATTCATGACATGGTCAGTGACATCACTGATGACATCACTGATGACATCTCAAATGACATCACTGATGACATCACTGATGACAACATCCAGTGGCTGTCTGTTTCTGTAAAGTTAAAATATGTCTTACATATTGAAGAATGAGTGGATGTATAAGTGTCTGGATGAAGGATTTAGTAGGTGCATGACTGACTGTATGAGAGAGTGATTAAATGTGTCTCACTGAGTGCATGGGTTAGTGACTAAACTATCTTAATTTGTGCATCATTATATCTGTTGTTCTATGAACTGCTGCATGTGTTGATCAGTAGCTATATGAGTAACTGTATGGGTTATTGATTGGTTGTCCAAGTATTTGTATGGGAGAGTGAGTGTGTGTGTGGGGGTGGCTGGGAGGTGTGTGACTCTGTGCATACATGTGCGAACAGTTGATTCACTAGATCTATGGGTTCAAAACTGCATGTGGAAACAGCTGTATGGGTGGTTGACTGTGTACGAGTGTATTGGTGAGTGAATGGATATCTCAGTGCTACATGTCAAAGTAAGTACATATGTAAAACACAGTACATGTGAGAGTTCACATATATAAATTACTGTGCATAAGAGCCAGTGAATGTGTGAGTGGCTGTATGGATCATTGTGAACTTGTATCAGGGATTGTATAAAAGAGTAAATATGTGTTAGTATATGTTCGAATAAGTAAAGTGTGTATAACTGTATAGTTGAGGAAATGGAGGTGTGATTGATTCTTTGCATGACTGACTAGGTGTGTGAGTAACTCCATGGATGAGTGACAGTCTGTGAGTGTCTGTTTACACTGAGTGTATCTAAGGTTATATCAGAGTCTGAAGAGGTTCATCGTATAATCACATGAATGAGGTCATCAGTGATGTGATCAGTAATGTCAAATGAGATGTCATCAGTGATGTCATCAGTGATGTCATTTGAGATGTCATTAGTGATGTCATCAGTGATGTCATTTGAGATGTCATCAGTGATGTCATCAGTGATGTCACTGACCATGTCATGAATGATGTAATATGTGACATCATCAGCAGTGGATTGCGGGTGCGCGATATATAGTTAGCGCAACTAACTATATATGCGAATTTCAATGGTTTTATGCGAGTAAAATAAGGTTTTGTAAATGCTAATCCCTAACTATATATGGGCTAAAACCTATGGTTTTTACAGTGAATATACATATATATATATATATATATATATATATATATATATATATATATATATATATGCAGAAAACACTCCCGAAGCCACCTCCAATCACCACGGACCGGCGAAGCAGGAGACGGACCACAGGATCTGACTAAACAATTATTTTACTGGTACAGGTAAACAGCAGTGACGCGTATAATACAGGTAAACAGCAGTGACGCGTATAATACAAAGTGCACGCCCCCAAACAAACTCCTGCCTGGTCATGTGACCATAGACATAATAGAAATACTTTGAAGTACAGTGGCTAATGTCTATATAGAATTGTTATACTTCCAGGAAAAAGAACTTGGATTTCATATTGTGAGTTTAGGGGAACAATAATAAATTACGCTAGGGGGCGCTATTTGTCGTTTATTGTGCACGAAAGTTCTGAAAAGGAATGATTGCCCTTTTAAATGTATTTGCAAGAGTGTTTGTAAGATAAAAGTTCATAACTTGCTGTCAAATGGTGACAAGAATTTACAAATTCAACCGTTTTGCTTATACAGTTTACAAGCATTACTACAATCGGCACAGGCGCTAGTGAAGAACGAAGTATTGCAAGCTACTTCACAGCAGAATTAATAATGCCCGCACTATTAGAATGCTTTTTTTCAGGCGCCAATGTGAACCGATTCAAAAACGTGAAAAGAGAGAGGAGTATTAATACAGGGGAACACTATAGAAGAAATGTTGGATCTTGGATTCTGGGCTTCTGCTAAAACTCCTGTGATTCTTGGCTAATCACGTAATCTCAACAAGCCTTTAAAAAACATGAGTTTGTGCTGTGTAATCTGGTGCTCATGGAAAGCAGCCTTTGGCCGAGTTCGCGCCTTATAAAACAGCAACAAAAAACAAGATACCTGATACTGGAATGCAGCCTGCCGTCCAGCTGGTACGCTGCGTGCCGCTGATGACTGTGCTCGCTCCCGAGACACATATGCTGTGGGAGGGAACATTTAAAGATAAGGCTGGACATATCCGAGCCTATGGCCATTTGCGTGCTTTCTTTTGTGGAAGCCTTACGCAAATGGCCAATCAAATGCGTGGCCTGAAAAAAAAAAACATGTGGTAAAGATGTGTGAGATGGAAGTCCTTACTGGAAGCCTCACAGGGCAGCGCATGCGCGATGGCTCAGGCGAGACCTAAAAAGTGCTATGCTGCGGCCTCACTGTGTGTGTCACAAGGCTCCTTTTGTTGTTACGAAGGTGTTTGTTTCTACAAGGAAACAAGACAACATAGAGAGGGGGGCAAGATGAACAATGGATGGAGGACAAGTGACAGGGGCAACACGGACAACTATAGGATGGCAAGTAACAGAGGCAACAGGGACAAAGGCAAGGGTGATGGTAGGGTTAACATGGGTGCATGGGACTACAAGGACAACAATTGCATGGGGAAACATGGACAACAGAGGGAGGGCAGTGTAAAAGGCCTAGTTGCTGAGGGTGAAGGCCTTTTCTTGCATGGGACACCAGCACAGATTGGTGACACTAGACAGTGCGTGAATTATACCGTGGTCTGACCCGAGAGGTCGGAGTACTGAATTTTCACCCTTAGAATCACATGGTCTCCTGTCCTTAACCTTGGTTCCACTGCTCTACTGTCTCGACAAACCCTGTCATTTGTATCCTTCCTTTTCTTTTGGGCTGCATTCTCGTTGATTAGTGCTGGCTGCCAGGAATCACTTGCTGGTAGCAAAACCCCAGCGTGCCTTTTCATCATCAGGTGACTTGGTGCACATCCTGTTGCACTATGGGGTGGCAGGCAGTAGGGCCTTAAAACTCTTGACCGTGAAAAGGTGGCCCATTGTCCGTTTTGATCTATTCAGGTATTCCCAGCAGGACAAATACTCTTTTGAGTGCAGGCTTGACCCATTCAAAAGCAGTGGAGCTAATTATTTCAACTATTTCAAGCCTTTAAAAAACATGAGTTTGTGCTGTGTAATCTGGTGCTCATGGAAAGCGGCCATTGGCCGAGTTCGCGCCTTATAAACCAACAACAAAAACAAGATGCAGCTATCCATTAGGACTATTATTAGGCAGTTGTCTGGAAGGCTGCCAAAATCAAGGCGCACCGACAACCAAGGATGCTTGGGAGCACTTTCAGTGAATATCAGCACCACAAGTAGTTTAGGACCCGTGATGATGCAGGTCCAGCAGTTCTTTACCCGTTCTTCCACCATGCTGTCCATCCCCGGGAACCACACCTTTCTTTGTAGACCTGCTTTCATTTTGGCCACAGCTTGATGCCCTTGGTGTGCAAACTCAATAGTGCTGTCCCTTAGTTTGATGGGTATGACTATTTGTTGACCTCTCAACACCAGCCCTTCTCACTGTGACTGAGCTCATCCCAGCAATGTTACAGGTGTGTGCAGTTGCTACATTCCTCCACTGTCAGCTCTTTCATTCCATCAAGGAAATTTCTCCATAGGTGACTCTTGAGAGCCTCAGTTACTTGCATGAGACAGGTATCTTTCTTGGAAGCTTTGACAACATCTGCCACCGACAAAGCTTTTGGGCACGCCATTTCGGTGATCATTCAGATGAGCACTTCTAAGCCTGGATCGATTTCCCTTGAATTGCCAGGGTCTTCAGACAAAGGGTGGCATGACAAATAGTTGGCAAGGTTATTCACCCCGGGCCGATTAGCAATCTTAAATGAATATTGTTGAAGCTGAACAGCCCATCTCTCAATTCTCGGTAGACCATTGCGAGCTGACCCTGCAAATAGCAGTACTAGAGGACTGTGATGTGTTATTATTTGGATGTGTTGTCCACACAAGTATAGATGAAAATGCTTGCAGGCCCACCTAATGGCCAATGCCTCCCTTTCTATCTGGGATGGTGATTCTCAACCACTGACAGTGCTCTGCTTGCATATGCAATGGGAACCCATTCACATTTGCTCTTAGCCTGTAGAAGCACAGCTCCCAGCCTGACCGGACTGGCATCAACAATTTGATCCGTCTTCTGAGAGGAGTCAAAGTAGGCCACTGAAGCTCCCTGTAAGAGTGCATTCTTGACATCCTTAAACGCCTGAACCACCTTGCTGTTCCATTCCCAATTGACATCTTTACAAGTTAGTGCCCTCAGCGGTTCAGTGCGCATGGCCAGGTTCGGGATAAACCTCCTGCAGTAGTTGGCATTCCCATGTAACTGCAGACTTCAGAGGAATTGCGAGGAACTGCTGCTGCTTTGATTTATTTCGGATCCGCTTACAATCCCGCACTTGAAAACTTATATCCCAAAAATCAACTTAATTTGCATAAAATAGACATTTCTGTTGATGTAGTGCTAACCCACAGTCAACCAGTCATTGCATTATGGCTCTTAACCTCACATGACGTTCTTCCAGTGTTGTTGAGAATATCAAGATGTCATCACTGACACAGTACCCCGCCCTGAGAGCAAATTCCTTATTTCATCCGGGAACACTTCGGCTGCTGAGGACACACCAAAACTGAGAAGCTTGAACCTCCTGAGCCCCAAGTGAATAGATAAACGTGGTGATGTATCTGCTCTACTCCTTCAACATGAGTTTGTGATACCCAGAATTGAGGTCCAGCTTAGAGAACCATTTAGCCCCATTCAAATCAGCCAGCTGTTGCATATGGCCATGTTCAGCTGTCTCATGTCCACACATAGCTGTGGTGCGCCAGGCTTTTTAGGTTTAGGAGCTATCACCGGTGGGGACACCCATGGAGTTGGCCCTGTCACTTTCAATAACCCTTGCCTCTCCAGTGGTTCAAGTTCTCTCTCGACCTGAGGGCTAAGATGAAAAGGCACCCTTGTGTGCCGCAGTTGAAGTTGAAGCTGAAGTTGAAATGTTTTATAAAGCGCTCTAACACATGTGGTTTCTTGGCGCTGAGGACTGCCAGCACTAAGGGGAAACAAAAGAATTACTGCAATGGATATGCATGGGAGAAGAGATGAGTTTTTAGGGCTTTACGGAAGTCCATATAGATAGGGATGGACCTAATGGTAAAAGGAAGGGCATTCCAAAAGTGAGGGCCAAGGGTGGAAAACCTCATGCTTCCAAATGTTTTCCTCCGAAACCGGGGAACACTCAGAAGGGACTGAGTGGAGGAGCGGAGGTTTCTGCTAGGAACATAAGCACAGATCTTCGAGTTAATGAAGATTGGGGCAGTGCCAGCCAAGGCCATGAAGATCAGGCAACCCATCTTGAATAAAGATCGCTCCAAGATGGGCAGCCAGTGGAGAGCTTTAAGCAGGGGGGTAGCTCGATGAGACTTCAGAAGCCTGTAGATGAGGCGGGCTGCTTGATTTTGAAATAACTGTAGGCGCCCAAGTTACATACATACAGTTACATACAGGCCATTGCCGTAATCAAGGCGGGATAAAATCATAGCCAGGAGAATGAGTTTGAGAGCTTTAGCAGAAAAGAAGCGGGAGATTTTACATATAATTCTAAGAGACAGAAAACAAGATGAAACAACAGAACTAATCTGAGGGCGCATGGTAAGGTCATGACTGATTTTGATGCCCAAAGTTTTGACAGAGGCAGAGGGTTGGGGAGGGGAACCAAGGGCTGGGGGCCAGAAGGCAGAATTCCAGGGGCTGGGGAGGCCACCGTTAAGGACCAACTCCATCTTGTCATGGTTAAGTTTTAGGTGATTATGGTTCATCCAGTCATAGATGAACGTAAGTGTGGTTTGAAACTTAAGAATAGAATGAGGGGAAGAGGAGAGGTTGAAAATGAGCTGGAGGTCATCGGCATAGTTAAATACTGTGACCTCCATTTTTTGCAGAGCGGCTATAAGGGGATAGATGTAAAGATTGAAAAGAAGAGGAGAGAGAGAAGAACCCTGGGGGACCCCGCAAGAGACAGGACAAGTGGGGGCAGAGAAACCCTCCAGCTGGAGGGCCTGGGCACGGTGTTGTAGGAAGGAAGTGGGCCAGGCCAAAGCTGCAACCCGAATGCCGGCGCCCCCGACACGTTCGATAAGGATGGAATGATCGACCGTGTTGAAGGCGGCGGACAGATCGAGGAGGACCAAGGCCTGAGGAGAGTTGATGTCAGCACTTCTACTAAGCTCGTCCAGGACTGAGAGGACCACAGATTCTATCGAGCGAGCTGGGCGGAAGCTGGCATGACGAGAGGCCAGAAGGTGGTTCTCCTCAATAAAAGCAGAGAGACAGGTGGTTACGTGGCTCTCCAGGATATTTCCTAGGAATGGGAGCAAAGAGATAGGATGGAAAGTGGAAAGAGAGGTAGGATCATTACCAGGTTTTTTTAAGATGGGAATCACAGTGGCTGATTTGAACGACTCTGGGACAATTCCCTGAGTAATGGAAGTATTAAGAAGAGTTAACGGATGATCGGGACAGCTAAGGAAGACTTCCCTCAGAATGTGGACGGGGCAACAGTAGGAAGGGGACCCCGATTTCACTTTCTTAAGCAGGGAGAGGAAGACCTCCTTAGAGATCAGAGAGAGCTGGTCAAGGAGGGAGAAGGTAGGAGGCAGTTGGGGAGGGGAGAAGGAAGGGGACGGCAAGGGAATATTGCGTTTGATGGTAGCAATCTTCTCAATGAAATAGATATTGAGGGAGTTACAGAGAGATTGAGAGGGGATAGGCTTGGGGACGACTCTGTCAGAAGGTGCTAGATCGTGAACGATGGTAAAGATCTCCTTGGGTTTATTTGCCGCAAGGAGGATCTTTGAAGAAAAATATTTTGTTTTGGCTAGGAGGATGGCTTTTTTATAATCCTGGAGGAGAGTAGAGTATTGTGTCCTAAGTTTGAGAGCCTTAAGGTTGTTAGTGAAGCATCTGTTAGCCTCGTGAGAGATGCACGTTCTGACCAATTTGAGGGGGGAAACTGAGTCACAGGAAGCAGAAAGCCAGATGTTAATGGCAGCCACCTGAGAATCAGGGGGGGCACCGGCCAAACAAGGGGGCAAGGCCGCTATGGAGGAGCAGAGATCAGCAGGATCCACACGGTTCCAATTCCGAGCCCAAACGTTTTTAGGAGGAGAGGGCTTATTGACGGCCCCAAGTTCAAGGGAGAAGGAAATCAAGGAATGGTCAGACCGGGTGCAAGGAAGGACTGTAAGAGAGGAGATGGGCAGATTGGCTGACCAGATCTGGTCAAGAGTGTGGCCGTGTGTATGGGTAGGGAAGTGAATCTGAGAAGTTAAATTTAGGCAATGGAGAGATTCTGTGAAGTCTTTGGATGTGTGGTCCTCCCGGGGGTCACTAGGCCAGAAATTGAAGTCACCCAGTATCAGAACAGAGGAATTGTTGACATAGCTTGGGGTGGACGGTAGAATAGCGCACAGGTGAGAGGAGTCGCTAGGTTGACAGAGCGAGCAACTAGGAAGTCAACTGCAGTGATGATGGGATAGGAAAGAAGCTGGAACTGGAGGTTGGAGCGGACTAGCATAGCCACTCCCCCCCCGGCCTTCCCATCAGGGCGATCGGCTCGAAGAGCATAGTAAGAGTCAGGAAGAGCCGCTAGGACATCAGGCAAGGAATCAGGTGAGAACCATGTTTCAGTCAGAAACAGGAAATCAGGCTTGGCTGTGTCCAATAGGTTGAAGAGCTCCAGTTGGTGTTTGACCGCTGAGCGTGTGTTAAGGAGGTAGGCCGTAGCAACAGCAGGAGGGCTAGGAAAAGAATGGGAGAGGGACTCTGATTGGGCGGTTGAAGATGAAGAGGTCTGTAGTCCTAGCATAGGAGACAGTAATGAAGTGTGAGTTGGCTGAGATATGCCCAGATTCTTAATTTGGGCCAAGGTAGAAACACTAATAGGCCAATTACCTTGGCAAGCAAGTAGTTGTGTAGAGGAGTAGTTTAAAAAACAAGCATAATGGTGGACCCCGGGTCCCGATTGGGCGCAGACGGGCTCGCCCTTTGCGCGCCTTTGGCGTGCCCGCTGCGCTCGCCCGCTGCGCGTCGGAGGAGGTATGGCCATTATATGCCGGGGAGTTCGGGAGGGCAGAGCAACTGGTCCGCTAGCCCTGTTCCTCACCCAAGATGGCGGCTAAGGGGCTGGCCCCAGGACAGCACCTAATCGGCTGAGATGGGGGCGAGGCGCCGAGAACAAGCAAGGCGTGCCAATGTATTTTAAAAACAGGTCTGTGGCAAGAGATTTGAGCAAAGATGCAATTTTAAAATAGCTAATAAACGCTATCGCAGTCACACAATCCCGGCTTCCGACTCAGGAATACACGCACACTGTCAGTCACAGGATGTATCATGTTGTCAATATGTAGTTTACCCTGGATGCCTTTCTGGCTCCCCAAGCCTCTTAACAGTTCAGGGAACTCCCCTAGAATATTATCTGCATGAGATTGATGGACTTGTTTCGCGAACACCGCTAACCCTAAATATTCTGTAGTATGGCAGCCTAACTCCCTGTGTTATCCTTGGTTAAGTGAAATATGGCCTGCTTCTTGTCCACTCCACTGACCACCTACACCTCTATGACTCCTATTAGGGGAATTGGAACTGTGCCCCTGTATGTGTATATTCTAGCCTTGGTTGGCATGACCGTGGACTTAGTGTTCAATTTCTGGAAGTGTTCCGAGTCAATAACATTAACTGATGCCCCAGTGTCAATGATGGCTGAGGTCCTCACTCCGTCAACCTCAATTTGGCACATCGGCGGCGGCTGCCATCTTTAGTTGGCCCGTCCAGTGAAGGATATTGTGAACACGTTGTCATTCTCCTTGTCTTCTAGCTGGCCTCCACTGATCTCAATCTTGTGGCTCTGCTTGTCCAACATGCACCTGCCTCTCTGCCACTTTGACTGGCGTTGACTTGTTATCTCCTGCTTGTGCTTGAGAGCACTCATGTCAGTGACTTGGCCCTGCAATTTGGCCTACTTTCCAGCTGTGCAACCCTTGGAAGGGGGGAAGTTCCTTCTGCAGGGGTAGTGCGTGCCAGCACTCCCCTCTAGAACCAAAAGCTGGCAGGAGGACTTGCAGCAGGCTTACACCACATACATTCACCTACATGTGTTACAGGCTTTTTCTGCCCGCACTCTCTCAGCGTGTTGCTGCTAGGGGCCAACGCTTCACCCGATCATGGCCGCCCATATGACTCATGGAGGCCAACATCATGGCCATCAGCATGTCATGAGCAAATGCTTTGTGGGGGCAATCCCCCGAACATTGCCAGTGTGAAAAACCTAGATGCTGGGGGTACAGGACTTTTCTTGCACGGTACACTGGCACAGATTGGTAATATATCATGCACTGACCCAGAGCGGCCATAGCACCTTTTATTTATATCTTTTGGTCGCGCCCGGCCAACACACAGCATGCATGGTTCCTTTCTTACGTAGTGGCTGGGTGGCTCACTACATAGGTTCAACACAGGCAACTGAATAAGCGTGGGTGGAAGAAACATGGACAATGGAGGGAAAAGGGAGGGCGTGTGGAGGCAACACGGTTGATGTAGGAATGGTGGGTGGGGAAACTACCCAACAGACAGCAGATGGTCGGTGTGAAGAAGGAACATGGAGGGGGAGAAGTACACAAGGGAGACAGGTGAAAAGCCACACTTTGGTAGAGTGCTTAAGCATAAAGAGAAAAGTAGCACTCAAAAAAATGAGCAGTGGAAGGATACGAGTAACAGGTCCATGCTGCAGGGCAGGTAAAAACATGAAAACAGGAAGGAAGCATACAGCAGATAGCCAATAAAAAATAAGCAAATGAGAGTGACAATGAAGCCATCCAATGGTAAGCAGCATATGGCCTCTAATCTCACTGTTAGAAAACAAAGGGCCTCATCTACAAGAAAATGACATAGTATGGCGCAACAGCCATTTAGTTGCACTGTGCTGCATACAAATACCAATAATATAAAGTACCCCTGTGCTTTCTCCTGCACCAGCACACAATTGTCTGCCATGCGCCAGCGCACGCACCCTTGCATCATTTTTCAAGAGTGCCTGCACTGCAGGTATGATTGTTTTTGTGCAGATAGGGACATCTTCCTGCACAAAAACAATCATTAATGGCATTCTCCTCTTTCTATGCAGCACGCATAGAAAGATGAAAAAACAAGTGAAAAAAAGTATTGCTCCTCGTTGTGCCATTCCTATGGCTCCCCTTAGGGTTCACTAACAGAATATCGACACCTAAAATATCCCATTACCACAATATCAAGTTCTAAATACCGATGTAAAAAATATCTACATCCTATATTTATAATGATAAGTACAAAACTATCGAAATAAAATATCGATGTCAGAAATATAGTTGTATAAAATACAGTTTTTATATATATATATTTGATAGCTAGCATCCCCTATGGGGAATTGTTACGACTTAAGCGCATCTGCAGCACTTCGGAACAATTTGATACATGTAGTAAGTTGTGTTTAGATCGTATGTGACATCGAGGATACACTGAAGACATCCTTAACCCCTTAAGTGCTGCCTCGGTGCATTGGCCGACGGCAGCACTACCTCCCCAGCACTGCGCACGACCATTGGACGTCCATTCAGCACTAGTTCCAATGGACAGCGCAGCACTGGGGAGGAATGTTTAATAGCATCTATGAGGTTAACAGAAATGTGAAGTAACAAAGGACCCCCTGATGCGGATTGATTTCCTGGGTCAGGGCAGAGAGCAAGTGTGAGTAAATTACCCAGGCAAATTTCATGAACCAACTAACACATGAAAAAATAAATCAATACATATTCAAAGAATGATACTACACCATTGCATGTACATATAAAGATACAAATTTAATAACATGATATTCAATAAAATTGATGCATAATTATACACAAAGGATAAAAAGATTAGTAGCATTTAACCATATGCATATTTTCAATCAAGTAAATAGTTCATTTGATATAAAAGATAGATGGCTTCCTGTTTTATGTCAACGCGTTTCGACACTTGTGTGCCTTCCTCAGGACTGTACCATCACACTGAAAAAGATTTAAAAAATAATTTTACAATATTGTATTACTATGTACAAAACAACTAGTGCCAAGACTTTACTAGCATGTGCTCATAGTTGGTTATCTTCATGGTTGATAATACCGCTTTTTCAATATCCTAAACGATTAGATACGGCTGCCCAAAAGCTGAGTACAGTACATCATTAGAGACTTATTTTAGTAGATCTTATCTCACTAAAGAAATCATACTGTCCATTTCTATCTCGTGACAATATCGTACATCTGATTCAGATGTCTCACTCCTAACAATAAGAGCAGATAAAAAGAAGAAGAAAAGGAGAAAAAGATGCACAGATAACATAGATGTATGGCCTGCTTGAGTAGAGAATAACACAAAGAAGGGTGTGGATATGTGGCCCCTTTTGGACATAATTATAGGAATCTAGCTTTAGATGTTGGAAGCTGCTCTATATAGAAAGTGTTGCTTATATATCATTAATATGTGGCATGACAATATATAGCATCTCTATGAAGGTAAGGTTCCCGTGTGCTCTACCTATATTCCTATTTATATTCTAATATAGCCATAGTTATGACATTTATAATTATGGAGGAGAGCTTACCTATTATAAGCAAAAGACCAGAATTGATGCGAAGAGGATAATAATCAGAATGCCATCTAGGTCAGTTTGAGTATTGATAGAGAGCCTGCATAGTGAAAACATTATGTCTTTAGTAAGCGTTTATGACTGAGCAAAGTCAGATGGAGCACCTTAAGATGGTAAGAGCACTTACCTGATTATCGACTGGTGCTCAGATTTGATAGAATATTCAGATAAATAACTCGGATAGTTTCCTTGATATTAGTGGGCTACTCCTTATCGCCTCACAGGATTAATTTAGTGCAGTTGTTAAAATTATCACTGGGGATGAATAAGAATGATTTAATTACTTACACAGTAATATTCTTTTGTCTCGGTGAAAAGATGGAATACGCAGTAAGTGTTTATAGTCTATCATAGAAGACTACATTTCTTGCTTAACAGCCATCTATTTATATTTCTTAAGGTGCGCTAATTGGTTCTATATTCTACTTGTTCTTAAAAGATGCAAAGGTGTTTATCTGTATATTTATACATTGCTTATTTCCTCTATCCGGTTTACATCGCTCTATATTATATATTTCTTACCCTGTATTGATAGAGAGCCTGCATAGAGAGCCTGCATAGTGAAAACATTATATATAGGGTAAGAAAAATACTATATTATATATCTCTTATCCTGTATTTCCAGGTATTCCTCGTTAGCGTCCGTTCATAAGCCGCGTATATAATATCACGATATTGCTGCCTATCTATAATAAGTATTAAGCGAACGTTGGCTATGGGCTCATGGAGATATAATACGTTTTAACTTAATTGCGGCGGCTATCATATTTACCAATTATCAATCTGTTGCAGTCCGCGGGCAACTTCAGTTAATAGCATCAGGTGATAGCTTCAAAAGTTTTCAGCTGTATAGCGGTTCTTGTAATATAAAACAATAAAACAGCACTAAATCTTTCCTGTTTTACTATGTTTTAATCTAAAGCTATGCGTATTTACGTTTTAGGCTTCATTACGTTTTTTAAAACGTTTATTTACCAGATTAGACTTTCATAATCCAGGTCCCGCTTCGTTAATAGCTGAGAGAGTTCACAGAGATCGGGCGGTCTAAAAAATAACACGGTGACACTAGCGTTACCAGCTACCCATTGTTTAAGACTTTACGCATATGGTACCGACTCTCTGCATTTAGTCTAAGGCTAAGTCTAAGAAATATTCCAGGACTGTTTGTGGATGTTAAAACATTCCTCCACAAATGGAGTATGATCGCGAGCAGATGCTCGCGAGATCTCATGATCCTCATTATAGCCACATTGAAAGAATTAGCTACAGATTTAAAAAAAGAAATAGAAGAACTTGAGGACAAAATAAAGAAATCAACTACCTTAGAGGAAGCAGAGAAGCAATTAGAGTCTCTAAAAAAGGATATTGTATCTTTTGTGGAATATCTCACTAACAGAAAACAGGAAAAGTTTTCCAAAGATAAAAGATTTTACACAATAGAACAAACTTATCCATATCTGGGTGAGGGTTTCTATAAAGGGGAATACCAATAAGGAGGTAGCAATTATAATCAACCTAAGGTCAATACCTTCTCAGACTCCTCTGACCCAGAATCCGATGGGGATTCAAATTATCATGAAGATGGCCCATATAACCCTAATAATGACCGTAGAAATCAGCGCCAACCTTTTTTAGGATATCGCGGAGCGAAACGAGGGCGACCACAAGTACGATTTTAGCCCCAATCGAGAGGCCACTATCAATCCCATCAACCTCATCAATATCCTGCGGAGCCTCAACAATATCTGGAGACCCGCAACAAACAATACCAGAGACAATGGCTATAATACCCATCTTTAACCTTTCTAATTATGTTTTCTCTGAATCAGATATATCCATTCTCACAAAAGGTCTTTCATTTGTACCCCATTCGAGTGTCAACTTATTTGAGCTTTATCAGGACATAAACTCCTTTTTTAGAAAAGTCAGACTACAGAAGTTTTTCGCAAACAATGAAGAATTACAGGCAGACATAGGCACTAATAATATCGTATCCTTACCATCTACTTTTACCCCGTCCTTAGATCAGCTTGGTCCTGAGATGGCCATATTTGAAAAAGTTGTTATCAATAAACTAAAATCTGCACTGCAATATGTGCCAAAGCCAATATACAACATCACGAAATGAGCACACTGCACTCCAAAATTTAAAGACTAACAAATCTATCATAATCACAAGCAGTGATAAGGGAGGGGGAATTGTTTTGATTGATTCCATTAGCTATGAAGCAAATATGCTTATGATGCTGAATGACCCAATTTTCTATAAGAAAGTCACAAAGAACCCTACAGAGAGAGTAATCAAATCTATACAGAAAATAACAACTCAAGCTATGAATAATAACATCATCACTAAAAAAGAGTATGAATTCTTGAATAAATCAGAAAGGAAGGTGGCCTGCATTTATGGGACACCTAAAATGCATAAAAATGAAGAAAATCCGCCCTACCGCCCAATTGTTTCTACTATTGGAACGCCCACTGAGGCTCTATCTAAATATATTGATAACATCCTAAGGCCATACATCCAGTTTAGCCCCTCCTACATAAAAGATACTGGGGCAATTATCTCTAAGGTTGAGCATTTACCCTTTGATGATAGAAAAGATCTGTTAGTCACACTGGATGTAGAAGCCCTCTACAGTAACATCCCCCAAAAAGGAGCTATAGAGGCGACTAGCTGGTTCATCGACGTCCATAAGATTCCATGCCATAAACCGTTCATTCTTAATTGTCTATCAGTGGTACTTGAGGAAAATGTATTCCAATTTGGAGACCACATGTATCAACAGACAAAGGGCGTAAGCATGGGGGCGGCCATGGCCCCATCCATAGCAAATATATATATGGCAAGATTTGAATACCATCACATACATAATGAGACTGCACCATTTTATGAGTCTGTTTCCCATTGGTACCGGTTCATTGACGATATATTTTTTATATGGACCAATGGGGAACAGACTCTTAAACAATTCCTAGAATGGATTAATCTAGCAGATGGTAACCTACGCTTTACTGCACATTTTGATGCGACTAAAGTGGAATTCCTTGATATATACATCAAGAATGAATCTAACAAACTAACAGTTGATTTATACACCAAGACAACAGCAAGGAATACGCTACTCCACTTTAGTAGTTACCATCCGAGAAATCAAAAGGATGGGATACCTTTTTCACAGTTTCTAAGAGTGCGGAGAAACTGCACTAATATTAGGGACTATGATAACCAGGCTGAAAAAATGAAAAAGAAGTTTCTTGCTCGCGGATACCCTAATCGCTTGATCCGCGAAGCATATAAGCGGGCACGATATTATGACCGTGACGCTCTCCTAAACTCAAACAAACAACAGAAAGCACAAAAGCTAGTATGTATAACTAAACATTCTCCTCTAAATAAGACAGTCAGGCAGATTATCAATTCCAATTGGCACCTGCTAAATGTGGAACCAACACTACCTAAAATACCAAAACCTATGTTTGCGCACTGACGCAATAAAAACCTAAAGGATTTAGTAGTCAGATCACGTTTTAGCGGAACCAGTCAAAATGTCCCGTTCATACAGAAATCACTCAATAGAGAAAATGCCATTAAGGGCACGTCCAGGTGTGGATCATGCCAGTCCTGTGATGGCATAATAACAGATGAGACATTCACGTTCAATAAAGTAGCAATACGTGCCCAAGAGTTATGGACGTGTAACACCACAAATATAGTTTACCTGCTACTCTGTCCATGTAACCTAGGTTATGTTGGAGAAACTGCAAGAACTATGAAACTCCGCCTAACAGAGCATAGATCTGCAATCAAAACTAAAAAACTAACTGCGCCACTAGTGTCACATTTTTCTGATTTTCATCATTCCCCATCCCAGATTCGCTGGCGTATTTTAGAAAAGATTCATATGACTGGTAAAAATGGTGGTGATAAAATCAGGAAAAAAAGAGAGGTGTATTGGATCTTTACTCGGGATACATTTACCCATGGGTTAAATAATGATCTTCCATGGATAAATGCCATACTATAAAATAGAAATTAGAGATACTTCTGTCTGTCATTCCCTAGATTAAGAAATAGACATACAGCCTTTTTGGAATCATGAATCCTGCATTTCGGACAATATGAGTACTATGCAGCCATCCTTAAGCATCTTCTATTGTTCTCAAGTTATTATATTCCTATACAGTCACTAAATGGAGAGAACAAAAATCGAAATAAATATTTGAAGAGTCAAGCTAAGGATACTTCTATGAAATATACCTAAAGGCGGCAAACACAGCAGGTAAAATAAACCAACATAAATAGTAAATATAGAATTATGTCCCTTTAAGAAACGCGACCTTACGTAAAGGACCAATTGATGCGCGCGTTATAAAGGCCAATAGGAAACGGGAAAACAAACTCTTTGCCGAAGTGCCAGATAACGCCGAAGCGCCGTTGTGTACTGTCCGTTCTGAGGAATAATAACGCAGGTAAGAAAAAACTTAGCCTTAGACTAAATGCAGAGAGTCGTTACCATATGCGTAAAGTCTTAAACAATGGGTAGCTGGTAAGGCTAGTGTCACCGTGTTATTTTTTAGACCGCCCGATCTCTGTGAACTCTCTCAGCTATTAACGAAGCGGGACCTGGATTATGAAAGTCTAATCTGGTAAGTAAACGTTTTAAAAAACTTAATGAAGCCTAAAACGTACATACGCATAGCTTTAGATTAAAACATAGTAAAACAGGAAATATTTAGTGCTGTTTTATTGTTGTAGATTACAAGAACCGCTATACCGCTGAAAACTTTTGAAGCTATCACCTGATGCTATTAACTGAAGTTGCCCGCGGACTGCAACAGATTGATAATTGGTAAATATGATAGCCGCCGCAATTAAGTTAAAATGTATTATATCTCCATGAGCCCATAGCCAACGTTCGCTTAATACTTATTATAGATGGGCAGCAATATCGTGATATTATATACGCGGCTTATGAACGGACGCTAACGAGGAATACCTGGAAATACAGGGTAAGAGATATATAATATAGTATTTTTCTTACCCTATATATAATGTTTTCACTATGCAGGCTCTCTTTGCAGGCTCTCTATCAATACAGGGTAAGAAATATATAATATAGAGCGATGTAAACCGGATAGAGGAAATAAGCAATGTATAAATATACAGATAAACACCTTTGCATCTTTTAAGAACAAGTAGAATATAGAACCAATTAGCGCACCTTAAGAAATATAAATAGATGGCTGTTAAGCAAGAAATGTAGTCTTCTATGATAGACTATAAACACTTACTGCGTATTCCATCTTTTCACCGAGTCAAAAGAATATTACTGTGTAAGTAATTAAATCATTCTTATTCATTCCCAGTGATAATTTTAACAACTGCACTAAATTAATCCTGTGAGCCCTCTAATATCAAGGAAACTATCCGAGTTATTTATCTGAATATTCTATCAAATCTGAGCACCAGTCGATAATCAGGTAAGTGCTCTTAGCATCTTAAGGTGCTCCATCTGACTTTGCTCAGTCATAAACGCTTACTAAAGACATAATGTTTTCACTATGCAGGCTCTCTATCAATACTCAAACTGACCTAGATGGCATTCTGATTATTATCCTCTTCGCATCAATTCTGGTCTTTTGCTTATAATAGGTAAGCTCTCCTCCATAATTATAAATGTCATAACTATGGCTATATTAGAATATAAATAGGAATATAGGTAGAGCACACGGGAACCTTACCTTCATAGCGATGCTATATATTGTCATGCCACATATTAATGATATATAAGCAAAACTTTCTATATAGAGCAGCTTCCAACATCTAAAGCTAGATTCCTATAATTATGTCCAAAAGGGGCCACATATCCACACCCTTCTTTGTGTTATTCTCTACTCAAGCAGGCCATACATCTATGTTGTCTGTGCATCTTTTTATCCTTTTCTTCTTCTTTTTATCTGCTCTTATTGTTAGGAGTGAGACATCTGAATCAGATGTACGATATTGTCACGAGATAGAAATGGACAGTATGATTTCTTTAGTGAGATAAGATCTACTAAAATAAGTCTCTAATGATGTACTGTACTCAGCTTTTGGGCAGCCGTATCTAATTGTTTAGGATATTGAAAAAGCGGTATTATCAACCATGAAGATAACCAACTATGAGCACATGCTAGTAAAGTCTTGGCACTAGTTGTTTTGTACATAGTAATACAATATTGTAAAATTATTTTTTAAAATCTTTTTCAGTGTGATGGTACAGTCCTGAGGAAGGCACACAAGTGTCGAAACGCGTTGACATAAAACAGGAAACCATCTATCTTTTATATCAAATGAACTATTTACTTGATTGAAAATATGCAAATGGTTAAATGCTACTAATCTTTTTATCCTTTGTGTATAATTATGCATCAATTTTATTGAATATCATGTTATTAAATTTGTATCTTTATATGTACATGCAATGGTGTAGTATCATTCTTTGAATATGTATTGATTTCTTTTTTCATGTGTTAGTTGGTTCATGAAATTTGCCTGGGTAATTTACTCACACTTGACATCGTTAACAGAGCCATATTAAAAACTAATGAGAGACCGAGATCTGCCTTGTTACCTAACACCATTGAACAAGATACACATATAACAGAGGAAAATAGTTCACCTAGACTAATTACCACGTACAGCAGACAGGAACGCAAGATACGGAGTATCTTGAATAAAAATTGGCCCATAGTTCTGACTGACCCAATTCTAAAAACCACGTTACCAGAACGTCCAAGTGTAACATTCAGAAAATCCAAGAATATGGCAAATCTTTTATCTAAAGAGACCCCCACTGAGACCCAAAATATCCAAACGTGGTTACCCACGACTAATGGTTTTCGAAAATGCGCGACATGTCGGGCATGTAACTTTGGAGCCAACACTAGTACATACAGGACCCCCTTTAAAATTAAAGAACAATCCATCAGGGGCAAATACGACTGCCGTACAGAGTATGCCGTATACGTTCTCACCTGCACATGTGGTTTGAGATATGTAGGCAGTACGAAGAATCCTGTATACATGCGAATCCTACAGCACATTTGTGCTATCATTAAATGGGACCCGGCTTACCCGGTAGCCAGACATTTTAAAATAAGCCACAACAAAGATGTCAATTGTCTTTCTTATTTTGTAATTGATATGGCACTGGCATCTAAAAGAGGCGGAGACAGAGACAAGGCATTAAGACAACTAGAGACAAGATACATTCTCAATCTCAATAGTAAACACCCTAACGGTCTTAATGATAGAGAGGACATGCACACCTTTCTATAACAAACTCATCTTGTCTCGTCCTCACATCCGTCTCTCTAATTGATGTCACACAAATAGCCTGTAAATCCTATTACCAATTTTTATAGCTGTCTTGTAAAATTGTGACATTATGAAATCTACTATTGCCTTCATCTTTTATACATTCAATTTTATCTCTTTCTAAATCACTTTTTAACTCCTTTTTGCACTATTATCACTCAGCACTTTAAACGTGGATTGGGAATCTGCAACATATGGATATTTGATTAAATAATGGGTCTCTCCCGAGAGCGGGACTGACCAGTAATCTAGATTAATCATTCCAGCATTAGCACTTTATTTGTTCAAGATTGCAACTGCACACATAACATGAAGTGTAAGATTAAGTATAGTTCTCAGCGAAGCAGCTTTATTATGCATTTACACAAGAAGCATTCATGTAATTAGAATTTCCATTGCATCAGCGTATAGCATTATTTGCACATTTATTTTAGCATAATCATAAAAAAAAAATTTTATGCAATATAAAATCATTGAATGGCTTTTATAAATGGTTTTTTATATAATAGTTTTTAACATATTTATATGTTATTTATCATGTGCATTTGACATACGATTCTATGCTGCTAGCCTATTTTGCACAGCCTTACGCATTTAAGCGGTAATAAGGTACAAATGATATTTTGAAAAAAACTAAAAACAATGTGATTTAAAAACTGCTTTTGTTTCATCGTGCATGACATTGAACTGAAATGCTACCAATCCAGTGAATATGTAAATACTTTACATTTGCAGTATATCTTCACTGTTTATCACTAGAGCACGTGGTGCCATCACGAGAAAAAAAGAAAAAAATGAGTGTGTGCCTTATTTAAAATGAACACTACTGCATGTCCGCCATGTGATCAAGGGCAGTTCCTGCCCGAAACGCGTCATGCCTATCCTAACTTGCAATGGATAATAAACCTATGCTGTGAACACTCGAAGAGCTGTGTGGTGGTCCGTATCTTTCTGTGGTCGCAACCTTTGAAGCAGAGATTGACCCATATATATAAAATAATAAATATTAAATATATTAAATAATGAGATTAATTTAAAATAGACGTAATTTAGAAACACATATATAACAATTAATATATATATTTATAGTTACTTTAAAACAATTAATAAACTATATATTTGAATTCATTTTATGATTTTAAAATGATATAAAAATGTAACAAATAAATAAATATATATATATATATATATATATATATATATATATATATATATATATATATATATATATATATATATATATATACACACATATGCCAACAACATAACATTTATTTAAAAACATTCTATTATAAATTAAAAAACATTAAACTATTTAAAAATCTTTAAACTTAAATTTCCCACTCCAGTCAGTGCAACAGTAGGGAAAGTGCTAGATAGCAGAGGGGTAAAAATTACTATTCCCACTCCAATGAGTGCAACAGTATGGAAACTATTTACCCCTATAAAACCCAAACTCACACAAAAATATTAATTTAATTTATAAAATATTTATAAACATATTAAATAATATTAACAAAAAAATAAACAATTACCCTAATTCATTATCAATTAATTATTAATGTTACTGATCAACTAAATATTATTGTCCATATGGATCATTCATAGCCGAATCGTGCCACGCAATTGAGCCGAATTCCGACTGAGCGAGTACGATGCACGATTCGGATAACCGAGTCCGTAAGCATACGTCTGCATCATACCCACTCGTTCTGACTCCCAGAGCACATTTCGCTTGGAAAGCCCTCCTGTTTCGGGTCGTATAGAGGGCTTTCCTAGCAAGATCTGAATCGGGCCCTAAGTGACTAACTACGATGGCTGACAGACTTTAGTCCGTCTGCAATCATTGCATATTTGGGACCGCCCGCCTACAAGGCAGCAGTCCCAAATACCACATTACGATGTGACCACCACCACGGTGGCCGCGTTCCCTATATTTTGTATTGCAGAGGGGATGCAATCATCAGCCCCTGCCGCAATACAAAATAAGGTGTTGACATATCCCTGTATTACGCAGCGGACACCATGCGGTGCCTGCCACATGGTACAGGGATATGTAGGGGGGCACCATAGGTGCTCCCCAGGGCCCATGTCCAAGGCCCAGTGGTAAGGGGGGCCTGCTTCAAGCCCCCAAATCTATATCCGTCAGCCATTTTGCAGCAGGTTGAACTCCGCAGAGCAACCGGAGAAAATAGATATCATAATCCCTACAGAGGGGCCTAGCAGGCACCTGTGCAATGCAGGGACTAGCATATGTTCGACCGGTGGTCGGATTGAATCCACCCGTCTGGACCGTGGCAGTAGGTCTTTCCGACCACCACACTTCCGCCCATCATTGTAATATATGGCGGGCATAAAACCGCATTGCAATGGCATCGTAATCACCCACTAATTATTAATTAATTAAAAATAAATTACTTCCCACCCTTTACCTTTATAAACCTTTCAACCTACACCTAAAGAAATTACACAATTACCATGATTAATTACAATAAATTAATTAATATGAATTAACAACCAATTAATAATTAATTAATAATAAATTACTTCCCACAATTAACACAATAAAATCTCAATTAAATAAATAATACATTTAAAATTATGATAAATTTATTATAATTAAATTATTTCCCACCCTATTCCCTTATAAACCCACAAATATTAAAAAAAAATGCCAAATTTAACTTGAATAAAATCGATAACTACTAAAAACTTAACACATATATTAAAAAAACATAAACAATGCTTACACAAAAAATGAATCACGTACATTTAAATATATACTTAAATACATAACACTAATTAAAAAATCGATATTTTAAACAACCATATTTTTGCAAATTATAAAAAGGACTTCTATATTTTTAAAAACAATATTTCTCACCTTAAAATTGATATTCTTGACCACAATATTCTTGTTGTCGATATTTCTGTGTCACGATATTTCCAACTCAATATTCTGTCTGAATACCTCCCCTGAGGAGGCGGAGTATTCTGACACATTCCCAGTTTTACAAAATGTTGTAGATCTGGGAATGCGTCCGGTCTTATGGATGTTGCATGGGAACACCCACACCAACGCCCATGGAATGCCCCTTTCACGCAGAGTAATGCATAAAAGGGGGCCATTCTTACAAGGCCATGAAAAGTCACACCGGGTGACTTTACGTGGCCTTGTAATTATGGGCAAGCCTGCAGCACCGCCGGTGCTTACTATATATAAGTGGCGCACTGGTGGCGCAATTGGCTTGTAAATAAGCTCCACTAAGTCTTGCAAGAGACAGCACATGCTCTGTCTTCTCTGCTTAGGTGTTACCTAAAAATATACGGAGAGGGGCTATGGGTCAGCGCCCTTGAGTCATTAGGTTCTTGCTATCAGCCCTCTTCAATCATTGCTGGCAGTTATATTGTTTGTCTATCCACATGAATGTATCATCTTCAATGGCATGCAGGGTTATTAAGGGCATTAGTCTGCCATAAGTAAGTGCTTCCATTGCAGTGCATTATTCACAGAACAGTACCAGCGGGGAGGGGTACAAGGCTATTTACTCCGAAGCCAACTTGAAAAGACCCCTTCCAATTTTCAACAACACAATTTGCTTGAAGTAGGGTTTAAATAGGTATGCAAATGAGGCACACTCCTTATCAGGTTTTATTTTTCCAAACAATTGTGTGCCAAAAGTGTTAAATGTAAAATACAAAATACATGACTTCATTGAATATAAGTACCAGAATATTCTGTAATATGTCTACATCATACCTCTAGTGAGGGTATTTTACCATGCAGCATCTGATGCTTTTAATAGAGAATTCAGGTTTTCCAAAATGGCTCATAATTTAGGACAAGAGAGTGGTGGCTCATGAGAGGAGCCAGGGGTACTTTAGGAGGCGAGAACACATGTACCTCCTTGCAAATCGTGTAATGGGTGAGTTGAATGGCTATAGATCAGCCATATTATTGTTAGAATATAGTGCTTTTTCATTTTTGGTGTCTTCTGTTTTGAATTATAATTGTGGTTACTAGATATGTGTCAAAATATAAAATGCACATTTATTCATGCTATTAGTTATTGGCAACATGATAATCAAGTCTGCTTGAATAGATTCATGTTATTTCTTATTATTCATCTGTTCTTTTGATTGTTTTGAATGATGATCAATGTTTCATGGAAGCTGATAACTTCACTTCTTGTGTATGTTTTTTAAGCAAGAAGCACTGTTCCACAGAACATAGGTGAAAATGTGCCAAGTCATTTTCTGTTAATTGTTTATTCTGAAAGGTTCAACAGTGAACAGACACTTTGTACAAAATAGGAGCAAAGTGTGTAAAGATATTAGGTGGGTGATTTGAGACAGAACACAAAATCCATACAGAACAGTATCACCCTCTTCACTGAAGGCTACGGGGAGGCACATTTCGGCTTCCCTCCTAGGCTTATTTGGCCTGATGCAAACAAGGTATTTTACTGAACATTGTTGAATTATTGAGAATAGTTATGCTGGATTGTACCATCTTTTAAGCTCAAAATTAGGCTTCTTCTTTGGTGCAAAGGGTAATTTAGTTAGCTAAAGGGATGAGCTCCAGTTTGGGCATTTTAATGAAACAGAATCTTAATATTTTGCCATGATGTTGCCATATTATCTGTTGTTCGTTCTATTGGTAAATCCTGTTGACACTCTGTTCATCTTTATATTTGTTACTATTTATATGCAAGCACTGTTAAAATACATTTTTTTAAATAGATTCTTTGCTTCCTAGTGTTCTTGATTGTGCCATTCCATTATGAAAGAGGGTTTAAGCTACACTTTCTGTTGTCCTAAGATCGCATAGGATTGATCATTGGCTAAAACACGTTCCATTTGCATGATGCTCAGTGGTTTGTGGCATGATTGCAGTCCCAATGGCTCTCTGCCTTGGTTTGGAAGACTGAAACAATCCTTGGTGCTCTGTGTCTGGAAAGCCCATTCCCAGGCCGTGTTCCATAGAATAATCAAGAAAAAGTATCGCTGCAGAGAAAGAGTAGTGTGGGAGATATGGTAAGATTTACTTGTTAAAATAAAAGGAAATCAAAAATAGAACACCATTTTAATGAAAACTGATCCGAACACACCCCAACTAACCTAATTTAGCAGCTTACTACAAAGCAAATAAAGTGTTCAACAACTGGAAGGTCCAATAACAATTGGAGTATGCCATTATCATCCACATTGACAATGGCATTGTATCGCTGCTCCCAGTAACACTTAGGAGCAGATGTACAACTGTTTTTTTGCGGTCGCAAAAAAGTATTTAACACTTTTGCGTCCGCAAAAAAACGGTGGTGGTATGCACCAACGCTATTTTGCGAGTCACAGACTCGCAAAATAGTGTTTGCGAATCGCCATTAGGAAGGGGCGTGCTAAGGGCGTCCCTTCCAAATAGAGAGTCCAAATGGTATGTACCATTGTTCTGCGACCGCATTTGTGGACGCAAAACACTCGCAGTCTACCACCTACTTCAAGTAGGTGGTAAACCATTCGCAAACTGGACCCCCTTCCCCTTTGTTAATGAGTGCAAAGATAGTTTTTAAGAACTAGAAGTAATCCCAGGGACCACGGCCTGCCCTTAAAAAATTAAACAGATTTTTCTTTTTTAAATGCATTCCGTATTCCTTTAAGGAAAACAGGCTGCATTAAAAAAAAAAACAGCTTTACTGTAAAAGTAGTCACAGACATGGTGGTTTGCTGACCCCAGAATGCAACCATCGGGGTGATTGCTAGCCATTCCCAATGTGGTCGCAAATTGCGATTGCCTCATGAATATTGATGAGGCATGCAGTTTGCGACCTCATTGGGAATCGCAAACAGTGTCTGAGACAGTGTTGTACATTGCATTTTGCGAGTCACAAATTGCGAGTCGCAAAGTGACGTAATTTGTGAGTCGCAAAATGCAAGCGTCGTACATCTGGCCCATAATCTTGAGGTACACTGTAGCCGGCACACTCTCCATCGACTTGGTATTGGAAACCAACTTCCATAACACAGCTATGGCATCCGTATGGTACAATAAGAAACTACTCACGCCAAACTCTTGTAAACTTGGACATTTCTGGTCTGCCAAAGGAATTACAATGATTTCTGACATATGATAACTCTGGTCCACTGCCTTTCTCATCTTTACAACATAAACATAACCTGTCTAACCTAGACTTTTATGATTCCTCAAAATTAAGGCAAAGATCTCCAAAATGGGTCCCCTTTCTAATTCTCAACTCGTTCGGGGATTATAATTGTTTCTTTCACAAGGTCACAGCGCTTCAAAATTCTATAAACTACTCATTACCTGAAAATGTGCTCACCATCCACCCCTAGAACAGAAATGAACCTCTTTTTTTTGTCCTCATAACCACCATGTAGACACAATGCCAAAATGGATTAACAGAGATCAGCTGTCTCAGTTTATCAAAAAACTGGAAGGGACACAAGCATAGTGGGGACCATCCCTCCCTCAGCTATCTTCTGCGTTCCGGAGAGGCACGGAATCCACATTTACCCAGCTACGGTAAACCTTGGATTAAGTGACCGCCAAATCGGGCCGGACTAAGACCGGGTAACGGCTGTACTAATAGTGCAAACAACAGAGGCACCATAGGAGATCAATCATTGGACCCGAGGGGGAAAAAACCCCCCAAAAAAAACCTTGGTTAAGTCAATGGACCCATGATAATAAATGTCAAAAAGCCCTTTTGCTCTGGTTGCTCGACCTGGCCAAATCAGTGCATGAGGTCTGCAGGACTGAAACTTGCCAGTCTCTGAAGGTAGGAGATGAAGAGTCCTTCCATTTCCTGCAGATCTCCCTTCTTGCTAACAGCATTCCATAAAACACTAGGCTTTTGGCTGAACTCTGTACACCCTCTAGGACGCCAAATATCACAAGAGATAAATCTATGGTGAAGGAGGCTCCCAAAGATGCTGTGAGGGAATTGCCAATCTCCTCCCAAAATGTGACTAAGTGAGGGCATTCGAAAAACATATGTGCATCTGATGCAGCAACAAGCCCGCATTTAGCACAAGACACTGAATCGCCTTCGGAAAATTTAAACAGCCTAAGAGGGGAATAGTATGCCCTATGCAGTGTATAGATGTGATTCCTGCGTAGCCAAGAAGGCTTGACAATGTTCCACAAGAGTCCAAATGAAGCCGACCAAAGATCCTGCAAATTGTGGTCCATCAGTAAAGAGCCCCACAGCGACTCCGGCAGAATGAAGTCGACATCCGACTCATCCAGTATAAAATTATACCACTTGCATACTTCTTTTTTAGCTGGACCGAGGTTTACCAAGTTAGATACCAATGGACTGTATCCTCCAAGTCTGGACTTGCTCCTGTTGGCGGAAGAAATTTTGTAAGCTTGAATCCAGCTAGCCATTTGCAAATATTTGAACCGTGAAAGGTTGGGGCCGATCTTGGCCTGCAGATGTTCCCACGAGAGGAGATCCCCCTCATAAAAGAGGTCTCCCCAAACTTCCAGGCCTACCTCTCTCAAAGGAAAAGCTAGACTGTCTTCAAGCCAAGCGGGGCTTTCAGGTAACCCCCACAACTGTGTTTTTTCACAAAGGTAACCTTGTTTTATAGATTTCATAACTTCGGCCCATGTTCTTGCAAGACCTTGTAGAATCTTCATTTTTTTTTCTTTTAAACTTGGGATTGCCGAATTTAAAAATAAAGCCCGAACGATTAACTCTTTCCCCGTCCAGCATAGCTGCAAACATCGGGCCCACCCCAGAAGCTGAGGGCACTTTCAGCAACATTCGGGAATGGGATAATTGGAAGGCCCATGCATACATCTTCAGGTCTGGAGCAGCCAGGCCCCCCTTGCAATTCTTGGAAGATGGTTATTCAAGATAAAAGATGAAATATTAGACTGAAACTTGGTTAAAATAGCTTTATCAAAATATAAGGGAATCGTATTAAACAAAAAAGAAATTTTGGGTAGGATCGACATTTTAATAAGGTTGGCTCTTCCTAATAATGAAAGAGGCAGGTGCGACCATGATTGGAGAAGCTTACGGCATTCTTTGACAACTGCTGATAAGTTAACCTGGGCAAGTTTATTAATGTCCTTCACAATCGTCAAGCCCAAGTACCGCATTGAGGTGCCTGCCTGAAACTCTGTTACAGAATCATCATCATTCCAGATCAACATTTCAGTCTTGGCTGCATTGATCTCACATCCTGACATTTGTCCGAATATATGAGCAAATCTCAGGATAGCCGGGAGTGCGGTGGTAACCTCTGATGTCAAAATAAACACATCATCGGCATATAATGCTACCTTTCACATCTATCCCTGATAGAAAAATGGTTTGATGGTCACCTCCTCCCTTAGTTGTTTCACGAAGGGTTTGATATAAAAATCGAAAAGCAAGGGGGAAAGTGGGCATCCCTGCCGGGTCCCCCTAGAGATAGAGAAAGGGTCCGACAGGTCTCCATTAACTAGTAGGCGGGCAGATGGATTTTTATACAGCAGGCTTATCGCCCTACGAAACCCCTCGCCCACGCCGAATTTGGCCAAGGCCTCTGACAGGTACACCCAGTTAACTCTGTCGAAGGCCTTGGTTGCATCCAGCGTGAGGGTGGCCAACGGAAGATTGCTAGTTATTGCCATATCCATTGCGCCAATTAGATCATAAGTCAGTTCATAGAGTTGTCTTCCTTTCAGGAAGCCCTTCTGATCAGAATGAAGAACCGAAGGGGCAATAGAGGCCAGCCTAGTTGATAAAACTGTGGTGAAGACTTTATAATCCACATTTAATATAGAAATAGGCCTATATGATCCACAAGCCTCCTTCGGTTTACCAGGTTTTAAAATAAGTAATAGAGGCATTGTCCCACGACACAGGAGGTGGCAGTCCTTCAGGAAGAATTTGATTGAAAAATGAACCTCTTGTTTCTCTTGCAATAACCTTATCCTGCCAGATGCGGACACCTAGTCCAGAGTAGGCTCACAGCTACTCCAAAATAAACTGAGCTCATTGCTAAAGCAGAAAGGACTTTTTTCAGCACACTGCATTTATTGGACCCCCTCCCTAAAAACGACCTCAACTACCCATTCCCCTTCTTCTGCCCTGAGGCCTAAAACTGTGCACCTTCACATACACTACCCCAACCTACCCCTGCGCTGTCCCTAAAATATCTCCAACCCCTTTCTCTACCCTGAGACCTACCCGACCCCCCAGCTCTGAAACCTACCCATCATCCCTGCCCCACTTACCACACCACATCCCCTGACTCTCTTCCTGGGGTCTCCCTGCTTCCGCCTTCCGCACAGCATCAGCCAGCAACTAAACTGTTCACTGACTTAACCACGTAATATGCATGGTTAAGGCATATGCATGGTTAAGGCAATGTTGGAACACGTGCAGCTGAGGCCGCGGAGTTCCAACTGTTTCCCCTTTATCATCATTATCTGTATGTACCACATTATTGTACACATTATGCAACTGTCGGATGTTGAATCTTTTTCTTCTCCCTCCTCATTTCCTCTGTATCAGTTTTCATTATAAAACCCAATAAAATGTGTTAAACAAAAACAATTGGAGCATGTTAAAAGATATGTAACTTGTGCAATATTGTACACACTACAGGGCCACTAACAAAAAAGTTGTTTTGAAAAGATGGGACATTCATCTTACAAAAGGCTGTTTTGCAGAGCTGATTGTAAGGAGACTCCACTCACAAGGAAATCCTGGGCACAGCAGTCTTCAGATTACGCGGATAGTTCAGGATTTGCACTACTGATTGCCACTGAGTGGGTTTAATGTCTAATGATTCGTAGAGACCGGGCCAGAGCGCTCTTAAAAGCATGAAAAATCTGATTATTTTCAACACTACTAAAAGTGAAAAAGTCCCCACGTATTTCAAGATTTCTGACACATCCTCTCTGCCAAAGACATGCAAACATAATCTACTTTCAATGACATGCATTAGAAAGAAATGTTCTTTACAGAGGTAGAGAAGTAATAAACCCTGTTATGGAGTGCAGGTAACAAGTCACAAAATCCTCATTCCTGTCTTCCTCTTCTACAATCATATGCCAATCTGTGTTAGGGTGGTGATTCTTCACTCCCAGAGTTGAATATACTAGGGTACCGTTGTCTATATGGGTGAAAAAAGATCAGGCATTCATAGTGGAACCCCAACTTAAACTGAAGAATGGGGAATTACGAGAGGAATCAGAAGTTTTTGTCTGATTCCCCTAGTTAATCCTTATTATTCCCCATAGTTTCCCACACTAATTTTGGCGTTTTTAGAAGTGGTATTTCCCAGAAGAATATGTCTGTCTCACGGTTTTTACAAATGGATGTGTACAGACTCGGTCACATGTATCAAGATGCACTACTTTTGCCCATGTGGTGCAATAGGTATTTCACAACATTTCTGATTAGTTTTTTTCATACCGTTTTTTCCTTTGAGCTCATTAGCCAGTGCATCAACAGTAAACAAATTGTGCTCAATGATAATGACAGCAGTGAATATTCGTATTGACACATTTCTCGTGTCTTCTGTAATGTAGAAATTATTGATACACGAATAACATTATGAATTCAACATGAAGTTTTCCAGTGACGTATTCCCAATGCATTTCGGGAATCCCTTCGGCAGGGGAATACTACAAATGACAAATAATACATGTATTTAACCATACTGTAATAACTTAAAATACAAGAGCTTTCCTAGCTTATTCCATCACTGCCAAGTCGGTACCATTAGTACATGCTATTGCTCAAGCCCAGGCCAGTATTTTATATTATTACAGTATGGTTAAATACATGTATTATTTGTCATTTGTAGAGTTCCCCTGACGAAGTGATTCCTGAAATGCATTGGGAATACGGCATTGGAAAACTTCATGTTAAATTCACAATGGTATTCGTGTATCAATAATTTGTACATTACAGAAGACACGAGAAACGCGTCACTACAAACTTTTTCACTGTTGTCATTACTATTGAGAACACATTTTTACTGTTGATGCACTGGCTAATGAGCTAAAAGGGAAAAACTATATGAAGAAACTAATCAGAAATTTTGTGAAATAACTATTGCACCACATGGCCAAGAGTAGTGCACCTCGATGCATGTGTCAGGCTCTGTACACATCCATTTGTAGATATGGTTGCAGGATGGGAGTGGGTCAGGTCACAAGGTAGCACACAACAGATCCATATTGTTGAACAAAAGATTATTTTCATTATACTGAATACGTAGGTGTGCAAGATATATCCACAGTTTGAAGTCGTTTACAGTTTTACCATGATTCTTGACATTCCTATAGGGCCAGTATCTATTTTTACTAGCCATATTCAATAATACAAACATCTCTTAATGGAGGCCGTCGTGGTGAAAGCGAGAATTTGATGTTTCCGCTATCCTTTAAGATTCATTAGCATGTCTAAGTCATCTTTATGCCATGTCCTTTCTTGAAAAGATATAGGTACTTCTCAGTAGCAGAAGCAGTAAGTGGGAATTAGAGAACTAGGTAAAAACCCTATATAATCTCTTGAATGGTTGTTAGCACTAGAAGTTGGCCGGCTGGTGGCTGGATGGCCCGTATGCAACACCAACTAAAAGTACATCAGTTTATAGTTGATAGTGAGGAACACGCATTTGCAAAAGCAATAGTTTTGGCATGCTGGTGTGATAGTTACATTTTATTCATTTTTTATTGCAAACGTGCCATAAAATTAGAGAAAAAAACACAAAAAGCTGCCTAAATGTGGCCGCCATATGCTTGCAATAAAAATGTAAACAAAAAAAATCACTTTGCATATGATTTTAAAAGAAAAGATGGGGATTTCCTAGCAGGCAGGTATTGTTAGAACGGGTACAGAAACCCTTTATCATTTTTATGTATATTAATAAAAAATGCAGCTAGTGCCAATAACCGTTAAAAGCTCCTAACAGTATAGAGAAAAAAACTGTTCTCTTTACCCAGGCCCAGGGGTGCTCCTCCACTATGGCGGTGGAGCGACGCCCCACTGCCCGCAGAGGTAATCGAAAGCTAAAATGATCTTAATGCAGATCATTTTATTTTTCGTCAGGGGGCTAAGTCTTGGGGGGTGGGGCCACAGCACTGCAGCAGGGGAGGAGGAGTGGTGGGCCCTGCTGTCAGAGCGCATGAGGGTCTTCCAGCCATCTCAGGCCAGCCAAACTCACATGCGCACTGACATCTCTCCAACCCAGCTGCATTGCTGGGTGGAGAGATCAGCAGCATGGGCTCCAAACTTCTGATGGTGTACAAAACCAGTGCATTCCATCCAAACTCTACATAGCTCTCATGATGAGAGCAGCATCGGGATTGGCTGCAGGGGAAGCTGGGAGCTTCAGCTTGTACCCAGAGCAGAAGCCCTGGGAGCAGCACAGCGATCGGAAGACCGCCAGGTAAGTTTTCTTTTTATAAATTATTTTAGCCCCCTCATGCTGCCCCCTCCGCCCTCGATCCCCCCCTTGCTTACCCCCACGCCACCTACCCTGCTTCACCACATTTATCATACATCAGCCGCTACTGCCCAGGCCAGAATCCCTAACACACAAACAAAATGTATTTCGGAATGCCCATCTAGTGATGGCAGCTTGGAATTTGAGAATTTGTGTGACATCATTCACCAGACGGTTCCTTTAGTATGTAGTCTTAAAACAAAAAAACACTTGATTTGAAAACTGTGTTATTGAATTTTGTTTTCCCAAAGAACAAAATACAACATATATTAATATATACTGAGAGGCTACAATTGAAATGAATTAACAGTTAGGGTTGCAAAATCCTTTTGACTGTGCGTCTATGAATGTAAGTATATTTTGAGCAGAGAACAGAGAGCCAATAAAGTGTGTAACTTTAGTATATCACACAAAACGACACGTGATAGAGGAAGGAGATAGATCAGGGTAGAGAGAGAGAAGAAACAAAGATGGGGTGTAGGGAGATGAGTTTTGAAAACAGAGATTATACTAAAAAGTCTCAATGTGATTTAGGGTGGGTTAATCTTTTGCAAATATAAGTCCAGTTTGGTCCATAAAAGGCGAGATTACTTTTTATGAAATTATTGAAATTGGTAAGAGGTGTTGTTATAGTTTTTCCAGTTAGCAAGAATTGTTAATATACATTGCAAGCAAAATATCAACGAGGACACAGTCCCAAGATGGCTGAGCTTAGTATACTCGAGTCTGATCCAGCATGGATACCCAGAGAGATTATGGTGAGAGATAATGGGCTAGCGCTTGGGCCACTAGATTCCTAGAGGCAGGATACTCAAGAACCTCATCCGTCTTCCTCCAGGATCTAGGTTTAGGAGGAGAATCAGTCACATTTTGAGTACTATTGATGCAAGCATGGCCCGAAACAATAATAGGCTCAATTGTGGAATTAGATACTGATTAAATCAGGGAATTGCTAATCAAAAAATAATCCATTCTAGATAAGGAGTTATGAGTATGAGAATAAAAGGTCAAATCTCCACTTTTTGGATTATGAAGGCCCATATATTAGTTAGATCATTATCTTTGGTAAGTTTATGAAACTGAGCATGTGAACGGTTGGGTCTGTATGTATAGGGTGATAATCTGTCCAGGGAGGTGTCATATGGTAGATTAAAGTTGCCTGCTAGGATACGTTTTTTATTGGGTGGGACTTTGAGCAGTGTCTGGTTTAAAGATGTCCAGAACGTTGGGTCATCCATCGTCAGGGCATAAACATTTGCAATGTAAAAAGGAAGAGTTGTTTTTGGTGATTTTTGCCATCTAGCTTGATCATTTCCTTGGACAAAGCAGTCATATATCCAATTATGTTGCACGCTACGGGCTTCAGTTACACAGGTTCTTCTTTCTTGAAATAGGATGATATTGCTTTTTAATTTACGGAAATAATCTAAAATCTTTTTCCTTTTAATAGGATAGTTTAACCCCTTAGAATTAAGGGAGACAATCCTAATTCCTGAGACATCTGTGCTAGATTATACAATAATCATTTGGGAGAAGGGAGACTCCAAAGACAGAGAAGGGAATAGAAAGAGCAGGCGGGAAAAGAGTAGGGCACGCTTAGAACAGTATGAATATTGCCTAAAAGTGTTACATGAGCTAAACAACAACGTAGACCTGACTCTGGGTAAACAAAACCTCAATATTGAGAATACGAACACCACCCTCAACCGTCCCCCACACTCAGTGAGCATACCCGAGAAGCAAAAAGAGGAACCATGTCGGCCTCTTGAGTGGAGTTCAACAGCCAGACATTGAAACCGTATGATCTGATGTGATATAATTGTGAATTTAACCATAGATGGTTAGCTTTAGGAGATTATACACAGAAACTTGACATCAAACATGAATTAACCATATCTTAGTCATAAATCAACCCAAAGTATTATGCTATGGCAACCTTAATTTAGACATATATGGATTACCACAGATAAGATAGTCCTAGAAGATTGTGGCAAACATCTATAAAAGGATATGATAAAAAATGTTAAAGAAATCACACATGGTTAACCACAGATGATCCACCGTAGATTAGTGTTCTTGAAACAAACAATGAATTGGCCCATGGATGGAGCCTAATACAGTGGAATAAACTAGGTCAATCCTACAAGAGGAAAACATAGCATACAAAGAAGGTTGTGGGAGCAAAACAGTGATTGGGATCAACTATCAGCTGAGAGAAAAAATAACAGCTGAGCGACAAAGTCCACAAAGGCAAATCTGAGGAGCTGTCATATAAAAAAGTGGCGAGTAGATCTTTGCAATATGGGACCTGGTACCAAACTCGACAATAACATATTGGTGAAACAATGGGTACCAAAGTAGAGGGAAACATTCAAAGATTATATATCAGAGGAGTGGCATTACATAGAAGAGAGGAATATAGTAACAAATGAGCCAGCATTTAATGTGGCAAATGATTATCAATTATTTGGTGTACGAAAGATTCCAGTTCTTTTTGTTCATGGAAAATACGTGAGTTACATTCAAAGATGATCCTCAACTTCCTCAGTCCAATAAAGGTATTCTGAGGAAGTGGGAATCTTGGCGAAGAGAAATAATTTTTTTCTTCGCTCCACTGCAGGCTTTGCATAGTCTTTTGCGATTACAATTTTTTTATGTTTCCAGATAAGAATTTTGAATTTTTTCAAGGATCATTTCGGTAAGCTGGTACCTTAGAGGTCTGAAGATGAGAGCTTTTGGATTGTTTTGAGAAAAAGTGGTGATGTAGGTTCGAATCCTATTGGCCCGTTCAAGCTCAAAAGTACATTCAAAAGAAAGTTCAAGGACCTTAGGAGTCCACGATTCTAGGAAGGACACCTTAGATTTGACAGAGTCTTCTGTATTTTCTGGTAATCTGAATATTCAGAGTTTGCCTCTCCTATTTCTATCTTCCATGGCTGATATTTCTTTTTCTAGCGAGGATATTTCCTGCGACATTATTTCTGATGATTTTCTAACAGATCACTGCTTACCTTTAACATTGCTGATGAGAGATTCGGCTTCTTCCATTCTGGTTGTCAGTGCCTGTACATCTTGTCTGAGGCCATCCATTTCCATTTGAAGGCACTCTGTATAAAGTTTAGTTGACTGAGTAAGATCATGGATAGTGTTAAGTTTCGCTAGTATAATGGCCATTTGACAAGTTCTTTTTCCCTTTAACCAAGGAATCTGGTGACAACGGATCTTGTTTTGTTATCTTTTGACCCGTTTTTCTTTCTTTGGGGTCTTTATGCTCTTTGAATCCTCGTGAATCACCTTTGTGATATTTCTCTCTTGTGCCATTGTCACGTAGTCTTGAGCATAGAAGGAGCTTTGGAGACATTTCTGTTTATGGTTAGTAGCTGGACATGTCTGTCGTGGAGGGTTGTGGTACTATAACCGCATACAGAATCAGCTGAAATTCAAGATGTTAACAGGAAAGTGAAGGATTAAACAAGACCTCTGCTAAGGTGCTGATTGAATTGAAAGTCCTGTACTGTGCATTATTAAGGTAATTGGCCAAGCGTGATGAAAACAAATCCCATGATTGTAGCAGAGCCACCATGAGTGAACCTAGGAAAGAGGCAGGTACGGTGAATGTACTTTTTGGATGAATGCAGCAGGTTCATATTAGTTGTTTAAACATGAGAGACGTTGTGCCAAGGCTAGGATAAATGAATGACAGACACTGTAGACACTTGCAGGCACCACCAGCAGCCACAATCTGAAAATACTTGCAGGATAAGGTAGACAGTATCAGACATGATAAGCAGTTTCAAAAACAGAATTGCTGTGCAATATTGACTTTCTTGTGATTGCTACTCACAAAGTTGAAAACTGCGCCGTTATTTAAAAAAAAGTCCTTGCCACTTGATAATTGACACATGATGGTTGGTATTAGCAGACACCGTTACCTGCTACTACTTGACACAGCATGTCAATGCTTTCCTATTTTACACTTGTAGATACCCCTGGTATACAATAGGCCCAACTTATATAACAGTAGACACTCTCATAAATAATGCCAGTAAGCAGAATAGCTCAGGAGGTCCTCTGTATTATTTATATTCTTGAATCCTCTCCAGTGATGCAGGCGCATTAAATGAAAACGCATGAAGCACTTCAGGCCGACAGAGAGTTAAATGAGCAGAGCCTTTTCAGCTACTTGTAGAAACGCTCAGACAGTACAGCTTGATGATGCTACCCACTAGTAGCCTCCAAATATTTGCTGCTGCCTGGCACTTCTTGTCACTTCAGTGGATCATTTATAACAATTCGACTCCATGTGCCACTATCAGTACTTTGTCATATTGTTAAAAGTAGAATATCAGAACCTTATGCCAGAGCAAACCGGCTAAAGTCACATTTACAGAGCTGTGTAACACTTGCGACCACCATTTTGAGGGGAGCATTTAAGCATCAAAATCTTCCCAAAGACTCCCCATAAATCTTCAATTTATCGGACTCATTGAGGTATGATATGTACATCCTAAGAGAGTGGAAGTCAAGCTGGTCTGCTTGGGTTTAGTGTTTATCAACAGGTCCCACAGCGCAATATAGGAATTGGAATACAGGCTTGTAAGGAAAGACGGGTGCCATTTTAATGGATGCTTAAACACGCCTTGGGAGACAGACGTGTTATCTTGCTGAATTCTGTGCCATAACTCACAAACTTCTTGGAAGACACAAGTGTCACAGAAACATTACAGACATGTAGGAGCTTGTTTCACAGGCAGGTTGCACAACTAGAGAAGGCATAGACGAGACTGCAATGTAGAAGATCAGGTCTGGAGCTCTGCTGTTATGGCACCATCTTCGTCGGGCACAAGCCGCGCCCCGTAAAACAAAACACTTTATTTTATTGATATAGCAATAACCTAACAACAAGGAGCAGCAGAGCACATTTCAGAAACATTTTAGCGCCTTGAGACCCTCACGGGTATGTAGCGGGCTTTATAAATGCAGTGATTGATTGATTGATTGATTGATTGCAGCAGACTTAGTGTCATATCATCTATAGTATGCTGGACAAAGGAGATTCATGCTTACTCATTCTACTTGACCTCTCGTCAGCATTTGACACAGTCGACCACAACACTCAGAAACTCCCTAAAATTATGCATGGTCATCGGAGGCACAGTTCTGAAATAGTGCTCCCTATTTCTTGACAATCGCTCACTATTAAAAATAAAAGACGCTCGCTTGAACCCAACCACAATCAAACAAGGCATTCCATAGGGTTCCATCCTGTCACTCTCTTTAATTTCTACATGGAGCCTAAGACCTCAATCCTCCAGCAAGCCAAACTGGCATACTACCTGTACGCAGTTGATACTCAACTCTACTTAAACATCATCTCTCTGAACAACACCCTACACATAAATCAAATGCTAAAGAAAGTTCAGTGCTGGCTTGCCCTCACCCACAAAAACCTCATCCCACAGAAGATGTAACTCCTACCAATCTCTCCACAATGTAAAAACCAATTGTGAGCTGGATCATCCATCTAAATGTACTAAAGTGCGCCCCAAAAACCATTGACAGTACCAAATATCTAGGAATAGTTTTGGATAAGACCCTGTTCATGACAGTCCACATCAAGAATAAAACTACAAACACTGTGCACAACCTGACTCCTCAAAAAGTTCAAACCATTCATCCCTGAGAGTGACCTCAAAAACATAGTACCGGTGCTTGTCATAGCAAGACTTGATTTTGTTAGTGCCATCCTCACAGACACCCCTAAAATGCACATGGGGTCCATGAAGGCTACACGCAATGCAGCAGCGAGACTCATCATGGGAAAGAGACACTCTGATCATCACATCTCCATACTCACAATACTTAAGTCGCTTGCAGTTGAAGCCCGATGCAGCTTAAAAACTGTGTGCCTTACTCACAAAGTAATGTACTTCCGATCTCCTAAATACCTGGCCAAGAAATGTACTTGATTATGTGGCTAGTGCTCCCCACGCAGCTTGGACTCACTGCTGCTAGAGCCTCCTAAAGTCACAATGGAAAGATCCAAAGCACACTCGTTCACCAGAAATGTTTCTAGAATCTGGAACTCCCTTCTATGAGATGCACGGTTAAACCCCTTCATGGCCTCTTTCAAGAGAAAAGACACAGCAATACTGCTTGCAAAACGCCTACTTTCCCTATTAAAACCTAGCTCATCCTAGAACTGCATTAACAATCTCAACCTGGAGGACTTTAAACACAGACTTTGTCAGTGTCATTCAGGTCCACACGGAGTAGGTAGGTAAAGGTGGACTGACCTTTGTACCTACACCCTGGAAGAACTGACACACTATGTACATTATATAATTAACAATCTATTTAAACCGTATGCACTCCCTAAATACAGCATAAGATGATGTTTGTGTGTCACCGTACAGCACTCTGATACCCCAAGGTCATGTACGTGCTTAAGTAAACTCTCCATAACTAATCATAAATATCACCAATAAATAAATAATTTGGACTGGAGTAAGGTGTTGCAGGAGCTTATTGCTTCATATTGCATGGAGCCTCCCACATCCACAAGTAAAGTCACCATTCAAGTTGTTCAAGGGACAGGGTTCCTTGCATCAGAATGAGTCCAGGGTGAAGGGTGTGGAGCAAAGGTGTAAGGTTCAATGGAGTAAGTGAGTTGTCAATGAAAAGAAAGAAGATACAATTTAACCCTCTGGATGCCAGTCCTTTTCCCCCGTGTCATGCCCTTTTTGACAATTTGGGGTGATTTGCGCTTAGGCCCCCATACCTTTTTGACCACATGAGGTATCCTGCCAAGTATGTGTCCTTTTCTTCAAACAACATGAGGATTCTGAAGGTACCAGAGGTTTGTGGATTCCCCAGGAGGAGACCGAGAAATTGAACAAAATACATCTAAATTATTTTTTGTTCTGAAAAATTGGATACAAGTGTTGCAGAAGAAAGTCTATTTTTTCCCTACAAATGGTATCAACGGAAGGTTTGTGGTGCTAAAATCCCCATCTTCCCAGCTTTCAGGAACACCCACATATTTGTCAGAAAACTAACATTTTCTATAGTTTTTCCATTTTACTGGGGCATAGCCTATTTTTCCTATTTTTTGTACTTTCAACCTCCTTCCAGTTAGTAGTAGAAATGGGTGTAAAACCAATAATGGAACCTGAAAAGTAGGAACAATTCTGAATTCAGCAAGGGGTTATTTGTGTAGATCATTCTAGGTTTTCTTATAGAATGTAAATTGAAATTTAGTAACAAAAAAACAGTGATTTGTGCCTATATTTTCACCAGTAACTATAGTAAATTTTTGAAAGCTGTATACCATTACTTATGCAAGATCTTTCTGATTGCAGAGATATATGAGACCTGTAGGATCACCAAGAACCCGGGGTACCCAGAGCCAATAACTGAGTTGCTGCTTGGAATGGTTTTTAGTCGTGTACTGGGTAAACAGTAATTCATTTGGTAAAATATAAAGAGTGAAAAATAGGTATCAAGGAAACCTATCTATTTCTGAAATGGGAGCAATATATGGAGTTTAGAAGCAGTGGTTATTTGAGCATCTATGAAATTGTGGGTACCCGTATAAGTATGTAAATTAGAGGGTATTGTCAAAAATAACTTCTTTTTTACACACAGTCTTACATATAGAAGGCAAAAATGCATAGAAAGACAAATGGTAATAACACTTGTTCTAATATTCGGTATTCCCCTAAGTCTCCTGATGAAAATTGTACCTCACTTGTATGCCTATTGTCTGCGACAGGAAACAGCTCAAACTCAACGTGGACACATTGCATTTTTCCACTGAAAACTGACCCTTTTTTTGCAATTTGCCTAGCTGTGGATTTTAAGCCATAGCTCAAATGGCACGTAGGGAAACCTAGCACACCTGTACATTGTTTACAAATAGACACCCGGGGGAATCCAGGACGGGGGCGAGCTTGTGTGGCTCTCACCAGCTTCTGTTACCCAGATCCCTTGTAAACCTCAAACCTTTTCCTCACCTTTCTGTGATGAAAAGTTCTTGAATCTGCAGGGAGGCACAAACTTCCACCCAACCAGAATTCCCCCAAGTCTGGTGATAAAAATGGTACCTCACTTGTGTGGGTTCGACTAGTGCCCGCAACAGGAAATGGCCCAAAACCCAACATGGGCACATTAAATTTTTCCAGTAAAAACGGACACTTTTTTGCCAATGTGCCTGGCTGTGGATTTTGGGCCGGCACTTAGGGAAACCTAGCAAACCTGTACATTTGTGAAAACTACAAACCCAGGTGAATCCAGGATGGGTTGATTTGTGTGGCTCTTACTAGATTCCTTTAACCTGAATCTCTTGCAAACCTCAAATTTAGTACAAAAAAATCACAATGTCCACAAACTTACACACACCCAGCATTCCCCCAAGTCTCCCAATGAAAATGGGTACTTCCAAATCATGTGGTTGTTAGACGTGCGGAGGTTGCACGCCCCACGTGTTATGAAGTGGCAATGTTGGAATTGGTGATCTTCCACTTGGATTATTATGTGTAGGACTACCAGCACGTTAAAATACTATTTAAAGATGTTAGTTTAGATAGTCCTGTTATACAATTACCAATGAAAATTGCCAATTGGTTTATTTCAGTGTAAAATGAAAGGTGAGCTCTGGCCCTGGTCTCTGGAATGCTTTTTTTATGACAGTTCGAGTGACGGAAGTGATGTAAGATGGGCAAGCGCCAATGTCTGATGGTAAGAGCACAGTTAATGAGGTTTGAAATGCAGGGAATCTCCATGGTTGCCAGTGGAAGACTGCAAACTCAACCATGTAGGTCTGTGAGGCGCAACCAATGATGTGAGCTGCTTATCTGTGACCTCGACGCCAGGTTGGTGCAAGGGATTCTGAGCCAGGTGGTGGACAGTAGGAGTTCTACAGTTAGACTGTGTGGTAGGCCGGGGTTTCTATGCAGCATGGTGGTGGTGGGGGAGGGAAAAATCTGGGCTTCAGGAGACTGTGAGCAGTGTCATCCACCTTGCAGCTCTTACATACATGCAAACATTCTGAACCTTGGAAGAGGGATATTTTGAAATAAGTTTGAGACATTACATTACAGTTTTCCCCATACACGGCTGATGTGGAGTCATCCTGATCTGGCCCAGCTGTCTAGCATTAACTGAAGGCATGCATCTTCAAAGACAACTTTTCTCCACTCATCTTCTAGCTTCTGCACCTACTGCCTTTCCTAACGCAAAGATTCTCTTTCGACAACAAAGCAGCGCTTTTATAACATCACTTTCTGCTGCTGTTTTCTCAGCACACTGTATGTCAAAAGAAAATTCCCTTTGGGTTGTTCAATAACAAGACAACAATTCTTACATGCAGCTAAACATATGTCATTCATTCATTGGTACCTACAAATTGGAGCAATGCAAAATACAACAAAGCAGTTCTGTAAAAACAAATAGATTCAGCGTGCACAGTTTATTCATATATGTAAAAAACAAGTTAAAAACAAACAGAAGTTTAAAATTAAATACAATTTGGGAACACAGACAATATAAGAACGGAACAATTCATATACACAATCTAAACCTAAGTAGTTCCTAAGACTATTAAGGGAGGTGCAAAATGAAGGTAAAGATTCCACAACAGTCAGAATAATCCTTGCTCAATGTGTATTGCACTTCTCCCTTCTCAGCACTAGCAGTTTGAGAAAAGCCCCACAGTCACACGTGTGTTTTCGAATCTATTACTGGTCTGACATCAGGGGTGGGTGAGCAATACTTCACCCGATAGTGGAACTCAGTTGGATTCAGTGCAGTTTTTCAGCAACTCTGTGGAATTCCGCGGAGTGAAATTCTCCTAGCTCCGCCTAGGGTTACTAATAATATTGTACCAAATTTTGAATCACAGGCAGTACATTCTCCCTCACTTAAAACACTTACCCCCCACTGTTTCATAGGCACAAGAGATAGTCTGCCCAGCAGGCATTTGAGCAGAGAAGTGTTCCTGAGAAATTTCCCTAAATACTTCTTGGCTGACCCTAACAAAACTAACAAAACAATTCATTGGCCCGTCATGTGTGTAACTGCATATCTGTGTTACGGGAAGACATGGTTACTGCAATAAGATATGTGAATAAGACTAATAGAACTCACTTTATTGGCGTGAGATTTGTGAGTAATGCTATAGTTGATGATTTGATTCAAATGGAGCTGAGAACTGCTTTGATTAGTGGCTCCTCCATCTGTTTAAAACTTCACTTACCTGATGAATTTTTACCTGGAAGAATGAGCTTGCTGGTCCCATCATCTGTTCAGTTCCTAATCAATCGTGCCCAAATACCTTGTTCACTCGGGGTATCTGACATTGACTAACTGCAGGAGGTCCAACCTCAAGGCAGTGGGGTAATGGGTGGCAGTGCCTCTTGAAGGCCTTGGCACAACCGCAGTCATCGATTTTCACCTGAGGTAGGGACGATTGAATTAGTGAAAATGCTGTCTTGGAATTTGGCAGGTATTAAATGAAAACTCACAGATTTAGAATGGGGTGAGTTTATTGATAATCATTATATCATCTTACTCCAGTAAACGTGGGCAACCAGAGTTTAGGTCTAAGTATTTAACATTATATAGTAATGCTACCCCTGTCGGTGCCCGGCAAGCCTCATGAGCCATTTAATTTGTTAAGTGCACGATTAATTGTAAGATTGTAGTACTTCATTCTGGCTCCAGGGATATCCTGGGTATTAAACTGACTCTGAGGATCACATCCAGAGTGAAGGATAGACATATTGCCGTAATTAATATTAATGTCCGTTCAATTGCAGATAATAGTGAATCCTAAATACTTCACTCCCTCCAAAATCTTCTTGACTCAATTAAGCAAGAATGGCCTTTGATTATAGCTGGGGTTTGTAATACACATTTTGAACCCATTGAGCTGTTCTTGACCTTGCTATTAGCAGAAGATAAGGAGTGGAAATTCCAGAGTTATTGATCAACCTTGTGAAGAAATGGTCAAAGGTGGCTGATCAACTCTTCCACCTAACTCTTGTATATGGGCTAAGAGCAATTAATGGGCGTCCCAAATCTGATTATCCGGCCAAACCCAATTATAAGTGGTACAGATCCGCACGTTATATTAATGGTATACTTTTGGACCTTAGACTGTAGCCCTTGCTAAGTGACAGGAACGTTACTTTTGCCGCAATAGTGATCACAATGCACTGGTCCTAGATCTTTAAGCTGATATTTCTCTCACCTCCCAAGAATGTGAAATTGAGTCTTATCCCACACCATTGTTACTTACCAATAATCAAAGGAATGTATAATGGACTGACATAATTAACAATGTTTTCACACTGAGAAGAATTTATGAAGCCTTTGATGACTTTTTTAATCCATTCGATCTAGCTGACTTTCAGTGGTGTAATTTTGTTCCTTCTCATTTTGGGGCAGATTCACTGAACTAATCTGAGACAAAATCCTAAACTTACTATTTTTGGTATTCACAGAAGGCACTTACGATTTTTGGTATTCACAGAATGCACTTACGACTCCTAACTTTACGTCCACACTCGAGCCAGAATTTCCGCACTCGGACCGTACTCTACGCACCCGGAACGTACTGTCCACACTCTGACCGTACGCTGCGCACTCATACCGTACGCTTCACATTCGGATCGTACTCTCCGGCTAGAGCCACACTCTCCAGGTCGAGCTGTAATCTCCGGCTGGTGCCGGATAAAGTGTAATCAAAGGATTGGATTGCAATTTTTACAAAAAGAAACATTATGAATGTGTGATAACTTGTAGAGAAGGTCATGAAAAACAGTTTGGGAAGGGAAAAGGGTACGACCAGATATATTGACCGGGTTTTTGGTTCTATTTCTGAGTGATGGTGACTTTAGCTTGCTACCATCCTAGATCCCTATTCTTAGCTTGTTTTGGTCCTTTTCAGGCCTCTTTTCAGACTTAGAAGCATAAACTAGAGGATGGCCGCTTTATATGATGATAGATCCCTTATTTCTGACTCTAATCCATCTATTGCCTATTGGCTTTGACATAAGTATGTGTCCTTTCATCATTTTCAGGCCTGAAGACCTATAGTAGAGGGTGGATCCTGTAGTTCTGACTTTATATTACCTATTGGTAGGGTTTGTGTATTTATTTTGATAGAGCTATGTGTCTATTTCATCCTTTTCGGGCCTACAAGGCCCAGAACCATAGAGACTCCATTTTGCTTTCTGCCTCTGCTGACTGAGGAGCTTGCAGGGTAAAGGTAATGTTTATAGTTAAGCCTGTTGTGTGCTAGAGAAAAGCCAGTGGAGACTGGTTCTTATCGAAAGAATGTGTTTGTCTCTTGGGTCCAGACGTAACATGCAGATGGTCACTGCGGTTGCGCGGAGAGCCTTGGAGCTGGCACAGGAATTCGGTGGGAGGCAACTTTCTGTTGGAAATTTCCATGAGTAGAGAGCACTCTATATTATCGAAGTGCAGAGAGGCAGAGCGGTCAGACGGATCGTGGAATGGTAGAGGTCAGATGTTTTTTGGAGCTGAAGAAAGCAGTCAGAAGCAGTTGTGGGCAGAAGCAGTTACTTGTCAGAAGGAGTTGTGATCAGAGGGAGCTGGCCAGAATGAGATGCAGTCTGGAGAAGATGCAGTCAAAATAAGTTGCTTTGCAGTTGGATTAAGATGCTTTGGAGACAGAATGAAGTTACATCATGAGAGATCAGTTAGAGCAGGCAGTTAACAGCTGGAGTTTGGAGTGATACCTTTTGGCAGAGACTGAAGTTATATCGTGGATTAGTCTGTGGGAGCAGCTGGAGTGAGTTGGACATTGGAGCTGCAACAATCAGAGAGAGTGAAGAAGCTAGTGGAGCAGATGGTTATCAGAGCGGCAGAAACTATATCATTAGACTGAAGTTGGAAGGTGAAGACAGTTCGTGGGAGAGAGGAATTCAGTGCAGAGTGATCGGCGCAGATGTGTGTCCAAGAGTGCAGGGGAGAATCTGAGATGAGCCAAGGCACAGACGAGAGAGGGACCCAGATGACAGCTAGAACAAGACTTCAGGTGATATCTGTCCTGTTATATTAGTGCCCATATATATATACATTAATCCTTTCCTCTATTTCCTAGGCTATATTCCCTACTGTATTGTTGCACTGATTAACCCCTTTTCTTTTAGCGGTGTGCAGTCCTGTTATAATTCATTATTTCCCTTTTCAGCTATCTGCAGTTCCTGTAAGTTATATGTGGATGTGTTAGTAATAAAGCTTTCTTGTTTTCCATTCTAATAAAGAGACCCCGCAGATCTGTATGTATTCCTTAGATGTGTCTATTTCCCTTTACTTTTCAGGCTATGTCTAGATTGCTAGTTATTGTGATGTTATAATTTGCTATTTTGTAATAAAGGGACCCCAGTTCTTAGTGAACAGCTGTGCAGGTGTTATTTCTTCATGACTAACCTTTCTTCTAGCCAGATGCTGTTATGTGGACGGATGTGTTTCCCGTCTAGATAAGAGGTAACTGATCAAGGGAGCAAGGAGTGCCTAAATCAGGGAATAACCTTTGCATATAATAATTACATTTGGTTGTTATCTTCTAGGACAGAGCTAACCCTTCTTTTTACCCAAATGCTGACAGGAGAAGGATGTGACATTCCCTTCCCTACAGATAATTGAGCATGGAAGATTGTGTGTAGATCAGGTCAGGAGATAACCTCTGAATGCTACAATTTGGCCATTCTTGTGTGAGAGGATTGGATCTCCTATTCGCCACATAAGGGATAACAATTGTGTATGAGACATCCCCAGTAGATATTAGACATATAGAGAAACTTCCCAGCAGAGAGAGAGAGAGTTGAAGGTATCAATAGGACAGTGATCGCCGTTGTGTAGCGGCGTTAGTGAGAGCACCCGAGGGATACGGTGTGTATCGTCACACGATTGTGGCGGCAGCGTGAGCACCAGGAGGATATGGTGTGTATACCCACAGGATTGTGGCTTGAGTGAGCACCGGAGGGATACAGTGTGTATACCCGCAGGATTGCGGCTTGCGTGAGCACTGATTGAGGTCAGTGTGTAATGGTAGATGCATTAGAACTGCTCTCCACCATGAAGAAGAGAGTAGCATAGTCTGGGCCAGATTGCCGTGAGACTATAAGGTGAGATCATAGGATGTGACATGGAATTCCTTAGTAATCAGTGAGTATTCCTAGTAATCCTATAGATTTAGTGGTGTTTTTAAGGATATGAGCTTGTATATTGCTAATTCCCCATCCCCAGGAAGGTACCTAGGTATTGTGGTAAGTAGGCTCTGGGGAGGGAGATGGGTACGTTGCGGCTGGTTTGGCAGTGTCTTTGTGAGCTGGTGATATCTGTTCTGAAAATCCGGTCGATACACCAGACACTACATCATAACCCAGAAACGTTTTCTCCTTTGCATCATGGTGCATGCAGTGCACAATTTGCTCTTCTCACAGTGTTGACTGTGTAGTCAAAACTGTTATTTATTTATATTAAAAAGAATTTTGATCCTTTACACTATTTAAAAACTGTCATTATGTTGCTGATGCCAGGTAGGGATCCTTTCACACAAACACTATTCATGCTGTCATCTAATCTCTGTATCACAACTTTGGCACTAATAGGATAGCGCGGGCTTTATGCCCATTTTTAATTTCACAGAGGCAAAACACATGCACTCATGCATTCACCGAGACACTACCCCTCCACTTATGTAGTCACCAATGCTCTACCCATGTACTCATGCAATCACTCAGTCACTACTGTTGAAGACATTCATTCACCTTTAATACTACTTTTGCACTCATTCATTCAGTGATACACTACCCATGCACTCATCCAATGACCAAGGCATTTCTGTTGCAGTCATCCTTTTACTCAGGCACTACCCATGTACTCATCTAAGAAACCAGACATTAGCAATACACTAATAAAGTCACTCAGGGACTACCTATGCACTCATCCATCCACTCAGACAGTACCCCTGCATACATGCAATCATCCAGGTACTGCCCATGTACTTTTGCTATCACTCAGCCATTATTCCTCCACTCAACCATTCACTGAGGCGCTAACTATGCACTCATCCACTGACCCAGGCATTAACCTTGCTCCCATTCTTCCAGTCAGGCATTACCTATACACTCATCCAATCACTAAGGTACTACCCATGCACACATCCAATGAACCAGGCATTACTCTTGCACTCATACTTGCACTCATCAAATGACCCAGACATTACCCTTCCACCAAACCTTCCACTCAGGCACTACTCATGCACTCATCCATTCACTCAGGCAGTACCCATACACTCATGCTGTGCAGTCAACACTGAAGGGAGCACAAATTGTGCACTGCATGTACCATGATACAAAGGAGAAAACTTTCTGGGTTATGATGTAGTGTCTGGTTGTACCCTTAACCCTGCCCAAAATGTTTTTCATGACCTCCCCTACCATTTATCACACATTTTTAATGTTCCTTTTTGCAAAAATTACAATCGGGCCCATTGCTTACACTTTATCCGGCCCCAGACGGAGATTACGTCTCGAGCCGGAGAGTGCGGCCCTAGCCGGAGAGTACAGTCTGGGTGCGGAGAGTACAATTCGGGTGTGGAGCGCACGGTCTGAGTGCGGAAATTCAGGCCCGAGTGCGGATGTAAAGTTAGGAGTCGTAAGTGCATTCTGTGAAAACCAAAAATCGTAAGTGCCTTCTGTGAATACCAAAAGTAGTAAATTTAGGATTTTGTCTCAGATTAGTTCTGTGAAACGGTCCCCTTATCTTTAGATATAAGTGCTCCTCCAGTCAAAGAGAGAAATCAATGTGGCAATGTCCAGTGTCTATTTTCTCTCTCATTCCATTCCTTTTTGACCACTTCTACTTCTGGCAGTGGATTTGGAGAGGTGTGGAAACATACATTGCACCCATTAGATCTGGAGTAGTCAAGTCAATCAAGTCAAGTTGACTTTATTTGATCTTCCTAGGATAGATCATAAAAGTTACTCAAAACAAAATTTTTGCAGACACACAGATCAGGAGTAAAAAATGTGTGTTTTCTGATCTGACAGCCACCAAAAGTCAGTAGCATTTGAGCATTAGATTTCATTAGGGTCTTCTTTCCGGCCAAGTCCAGGAGTGGTCTGAGGAGGAGGTGGTGAGGTGCTAGTCGTAGCCAGTGCATTTGCCAGTGATTGAAGTATTTTGTACAACCAATCCTGACTACTCTCTCACCTTACTCCCACCCCTGTTTGCAGCCTTTCTTTGTTGCTTTACATTAGAAAAACCCAGAAGTCATAAATCCAAGGTGGCTTTCCCCCTCTCCCATTAGAAGGGAGACTGTCTCAATTTTAGCCACTCTCATATTTAGATGAGGTGTACTCCAACCTGTATAAATCAAAAACTGTAATTGCCTACTGCTAGGGTTGGAGCCAGAAAATCTAGGTTGGGCCATGGAACTAAAGGCAGCACACCCTGCTAGAACCTTTTGGCATCAACAAATCAAAAGAAGCAGGGCTAAGGCTGTCCTTGGTTTGACCAGTTATTCATGTACATCTCCCAGATGGTTAATCCATGTGAAATAGCTATTTGCTATTTACAATACTGCTGCCTTCCGTACCCTAGAGCGGAGCCATTGTCCACTGACAGAAGGGTTGTTCATTCCGAGACAGGAATGTGTATTGAGTATTCGAACAAGGTTGTCTGAGGCAGTTTAAAGTACACTTTATTAATGTTGCATTTCACTACCATTATATAAAATTTACTTTCACTAGTAAAGTACATTTTTGAAAGTAAGTGGAAATTAACCTTGAATACATTTCCCGCATTTTTCCTTGCTGAGATGTAAAATAAAGATTTTAGTCATACCTGGGACTGTTAAGTGAAGCCCCAGGTTTACCTACACAGTGAAATCTGTCTTGGGGTATTTACAGATTGTGAGGACACATTATCCTCTGACAGCAGGGTTTGTTCATTCCCAGCCAGGAATGTGTATAGAGTATTCGAACAAGGTTGTCTGAGGCAGTTTAAAGTACACTTTATTAATGTTGCATTTCACTAACATTATATAAAATTTACTTTCACTAGAAAAGTAAATTTTTAAAAGTAAGTGGAAAATAATCTTGAATACATTTCAAGCATTTTTCCTTGCCGAGATGTGAAATAAAGATTTTAGTAATACCTGGGACTGTTAAGTGAAGCCCCAGGTTTACCTACACAATAACATTTGTCTTGGTAAGTAAGCAAGTAAATTTATTAGCAAAGTTAATTAACCCCTTCGATGCTGATGACGAGCTCAGCTCGTCATCAGCTACGGCGCTCGTATGCTGATGACGAGCTGAGCTCGTCATGTAACGCGGTATTTTGAAAATAGCCGCACACAGCGGTAAAAGCCGCCGCAGCGATGCGGTTAAAACCATTGCAGTACAAAATCAGAGTAAATTTTTTTTAAACTACATGCTTGATAAAACCAGCGCAGCGCAATCACAGTTTCTCGGTTCACTTTAAACACAAAAATGCATCCTATTAAATTAATCTTTTAAACTTGGTACAGTTTTGTTTTATAATATAGTGTAAAGTCAGATTCAAGTTGTGACTTTTTCTTTCCAGTGCCTTCATATTTCTCGTTAAGTTTGCGTTGGCAATAGATTCAGTTGTGTTTTATTGAACTGTCTAAAAACATTTAGGGATCAGCTATTGGCATTTTCTTTTCCACTGCCTTCATACATTTCACAAAGCTACAATTCAACTGTGGGTCCTGAGATGCAAGACAGGCAAGAACTGCATTCCTTCGTGTGCGTATCCCTCGTCGATTAAAGTGGTGTTTCAACAGATGTTTCTGCTCATCCAACAGTTTCTCACAGGAGCATAGCAAGTGCAACATATCCTCTTGCACTAAGCCACATAACCGTAGAGGGAGCCTGCTTTGTCTTTTAGCCAGTGTGGGAAGTGTCGAATGCAGGGTAGCAGGCCCAACCTGTACTTTAAGAAGCACATTTTAGCGGTTAAGGCGTAACCCAGACCAAAGTAGCTCTGTAGTGCTTGTGTTGAGAAAGATTTTTGGGTCATCCAGCCATGCATTCTTTTTGAGAGGGCTGCCTTATCTTAAACCCACAATCGATCTGTCTTGGGGTATTTACAGCTTGTGAGGACACATTATCCTCAATATGTAGTGCGTCTTTTTCTTATTTATTGGATACCGAGTCGTCTGGGATTACAAGGCACACCTTAGGTTTGACATAAGAAAATAAAAAAATGGTTTTCCTCCATGTGTCACAGTAGTGCTTCTAGACTGCCGCCCAGCCAGAGCATAATAGGGTTTCTAGCAGCCATATATTTGGTCATGCATGAGGGTGTTATAAATATACACTACAACCCACATATGATATTTAACTACAAAGCCATTTTGCCTTTTCTGTGCCATATACCATGGGTTTATAGGAAAGGCTAATAAGCCAGTTAAGGCAATCCAATGCGTAGTATATATTTTAAGAGGGCATTTGCTGTACCACTGCTTAGTGGTAACATGGTAATTAAACGTCTATAATGAGCAAAACCACACAGGAACAAATAGGAGGACCACAACAAAAATGATGTCCTTTCTTAAATCATAATGAGGCACATGGTTCCAGTTTTCGTTAGGATACCTGGAAGTGCTCAAGGCAGCTTCTCCACTCATTAAATGTGTGCTGTGTTGACCCACTTCCTGCTTCTGCGAGCACAGCAGTGGTGAGTTACTACTCCCTACATTTGTGAACGTCCTTCAATGGCAGATTTGGAGCTTCATTATGAGGTCCATGGTAATGCTGCAGGGGCAAGTAGCAACATTTACTGTTCCATTGTAGCTGCAAGGTCTAGGCTGTCTCTGTGGATCCATGTTTTTCTTGTCCTGGATGAAATTCTAGGTTTAATATGTTAGGAATTGCATAGCAGGTATGGCCAGAACTCATATAGTACATTAATCATGGTGTATTTACCTAGAGATTATGTATTCACCAAGTGTTGGTAAATAAACGCCATCATAATTTGTAAAAGGTTTAATAAAATGGAATAATCATAATTGTCTCAATGTATGTAAAACAAAGTCATGTAAAAATACTATGACCATATAGATATTTCTTTTAAAGTCAAGAGTTGTTCCTTGTAAAGGCAGCAGAACATTGGGCTTCTTTGCAAGTTTCTGCCATGTGTCTTTAACTTTATTAATTGGCATTTGAAACGTGCAGCACACGTTGGGCTTAGCACACGTTAAGCTCACGTTGCCACCCCATCCATTGAGGGCCTTTAAAAGAAGACACCGCTCTCCGGGTCGCTCTTGCTCTCGTCATTTCATGCTTGAAATTGCCGGGCCCCGGGGGAAGCACAGTCGCAGACTAGTCTTTCCCCGGGGTCTTTCGCGCAGAATAGGCAGGGGAAGGGGAGGAGTTTAGGGGTGGGTATAAGGCGCAGGGGAGGAAGGGAACTTCCTCTTCCTGCGCCTGGCACCATCGGGAGGGTAACAAGAAAGGGAGCTTAGTGCAGGGTGGGAAATATACTGTTTAGTTTGAGTTATTGGGCTTTGGCCTGTGCATTACCGTCAGGGGCTGTTTCCACGGCAGCCGTTTCTTGTCACGCCGGAAGCGTGAGTTCCCGCACGATGTCGGGCGTGTCGTCCGAGGAGGTCAGGGCGGCCTTGCTGTTGCTAGCGCGGGCTGGCCAGGAGGACTTGCTGCAGCCAGGTGTGTTGGGCCAAGCGTGTGTGGGGGCCACGAAGGGCACGCGCGCAGCCTCGTAGTGGCATGCCAGGCTGCTGTATTGGCATGCGAGGAGGACGGGCCAGACACGCGCAGGCAGGCGGTTGAGCAGAGGGGGGGCGGAGCGCCCAGGGACTCGGCGAGGGGCGGGAAGCGTAAGAGCCTGCCCCCGCGAGTCTTCCCTCCACTCGATTTCTTGCCTGGGGCCTCTGGGGCTGCTGTGAGGGGCGCGGCCCCTCCAGGCCGGCTGCTGGGGCCTGAACACGCGCCGGTTGGTGCAGGGGTGGGGTGGAACAGGGGGATAGCCATATGCTGCCCCCTTTGCTGTCTGTGGGAGCTGGTGGGGAGGCCAGGGACCCCGAGGCGGAGAGGCAGGCGGTGGACCCCTCACCTGGGAAGGGTTGTGAGGAGGAGGCTGTGACTGTGGATGGGGGGCAATGGGATGATGCCCCCATCGACCTGTCCACCAGCTCCAGGGCGGCCACCCCCTCCCCGGCAGGGCGGAAGGCAGCTGGGGACCCAGCAGGCCCGGGTGGGTCGGCTGCCCTGGTGCCCCTCGGTGGGGTGGGAGGGTGGGCCCCTGTGCCTGGCCATAGGGGTTTTTCCCCCCCGGGGGCTGAGTTTTTTGGCTACTGCCCGCCCCGCCCCCCTGATCTGGGGTTCCTTGTCTTGGGTTAATAGGGCCAGGGATGAGAGGATCCTGGAACAGATGGGCGGAGCAGTCCAGGGCCAGAGTGGGGGCTGTGTGGGGCCATGAGATTGAGGGTCCCCCTACCCTGACCTCTGAGGAGGAACGGGAGGCGGAGTTGGAGGAGGCGCAGAGGAGAATTAGGGCCAAGAAGGCCGTAGAGGACCCCCCCAGAGAGTGATGGCAGGTGTAGGGACGGCCAGGACGGCTTTGAGGCCCGATGGTCCTGGGGCCCGCTCAGGCTGGAGCGACCTGAGGGGCGGGAGGGGATCCAAGCCGGCGGCTGTCGGCAGAGCCCGGGGGAGCCTGGCGGGACGCAAGACGGCTCCAAAACGCAGGACTGAAGTAGCAGGGCAGTCTTCGGCGGCTGTCCCTCCTCCGAGGGCTCGGGCTCCTGCGGCACGTGTGGAGTCTGGAATGCGTACGCATGCGGGTGTGCAGAAGGGTGTGAAGAGGGCAGTGAAAGAGGTGGAGAGTGCACGTGTGGATCTGGAACCGGTGCTTGAGTTGGATTATGGTGAGGAGAGTGATGAGCTGGAAGAAGGGGAGATGCGGGATGACGCAGAAGGCTTAGGGGGTGCTATGGACAACGGCGACATTGGTGTCTTAGAGGCCCCGGCGGCGATGAAGACCAAGGCTGGGACGGCGGCGGTCCAGGTGGCGGCGCCCAGAGGACGGCACAGGGAACGGACCACGGCACTCACAGGTGAGGGCTCCTGGTGGGCAGCCTGGGATGACGGTCCCCGGGGGGGCGTAAGAGGACTTTCATGTCGGAGGGAGTGGGGGAGGGTTCAGTCTGGGAGTCAGAGAAGCCATCGGGCAGTCCACTTGAGGATGGTGAGAAGGTGGACGGTAAGTCGGTGACTACGGGGGTGCAGACGGACAAAGGGGATGGTAAAGAGGAGAAGGGGCTGAAGGTACCGAAGAAACTGCTGTATATGGGTCTGGCGATGCCGTTGGGCTCGCATCTCTCTGAGAAACTAATATAAATTTTGAGGACCTCTGCCCGGCTGGGCACGTCTTCTCTAATATAGAACTGACTGAGTCTATATTCATTCTCATTTCAATCTTCTCCCTGCAAGGGACCACTGTTGTGTACATATAACTAAGCTCCCCGAGGTCCCTCGCCGATACTTATTGGGGTCCCCTTGTTGTTTAAAATAGATTCTGAGAAACTAAGGGCACGGATTTAGAGGCACGAATTCGTGGATGTGTTTAAGTTGCTGCATAGAGAGGTGCAGGCTAAGGAGGGTTCAAAGGAGGAAGTGTGGGAGCTGACGAGGCGCCCCAGGGTGCCAGTGACGATGGAGAACTGGACATCAGCCTTCTTGATTTATGCCAGTATTTACTGCGAGAAGTATTTGGACAGGGCAATTGCGCTGTTCAAGTACATGGACATCATTCGCAAGGCTCAGATGCAGTTCGGGGGCTTTGCCTGGCTGAATTATGACGAGGAATTTAGGGCCCGGGTTAGTGCGAATCCGGAGAAGAGTTGGGGGGAAGTAGATCAGGAACTCTGGGTTCAGTGGATGGCGTCCACACTCTCCACCGCATCCACACACACAGCCAGCGGTTTGCCGGTAGTGTATCGAGGAATCTATGACAGAATTTCGACAGACAGAATTTCGACCTACACAAATATCGACGTAATTATATCGATTGCAAGAATATCGACGCCCTATGTACAACATGGTAAGTACCAAAATATCGAAAAAATAATATCAATGTTAAAAATATCGTTGTCAAATATATCGTTTTTTTTTGGGTTTAAAATAACATGAAAAATACTGTAAATAATACTTATAAATTACTTAAACATATTTAAATATATTTAATAATGGTAAAAAAAAAATAATACATATTTAATAAAAAAAATAATATTAACAAATCATATATAATATATACTTACTTAACAATAATTACTATTCCCACTCCAGAGGGTGCTACAGTAGAGAAAGTGTTGGATAGCGTAGGGGTAAAAATTACTATTCGCACTCCAGTGGGTGCAACAGTAGGGAAAACTGACCCTGAACCCAAAAAATATCCCTTTACCCAAGAACTGAAAACTGACCCTGAACCCTAAAAATACCCCTTTACCCAAAAACCTAAAACTGACCCTGAACCCTAAAAATACCCCTTTACCCAAAAACTGAAAACTGACCCTGAACTCAAAAAAACACCTTTACCCAAGAACTGAAAACTGACCCTGAACCCTAAAAATACCCCTTTACCCAAAAACTGAAAACTGACCCTGAACCCTAAAAATACCCCTTTACCCAAAAACTGAAAACTGACCCTGAACCCTAAAAATACCCCTTTACCCAAAAACTGAAAACTGACCCTGAACCCTAAAAATACCCATTTACCCAAAAACTGAAAACTGACCCTGAACCCTAAAAATACCCCTTTACCCAAAAAACCAAAACTGACCCTGAACCCTAAAAATACTCCTTTACCCAAAATTAATTAATATTACAATTAAATTACTTCTCACCCTATTCCCCTATAAACCCACAACCCGCTCCAGTAGTAAAACATATAATTTAGTTAAAAATATACATAAATTATCAATTAATTATTCAATCAATCAATTAAAATAAGTCATTGCCAATTAATATTTAATTGCAAAATAAATTAAATATTAAAAAATAATTATTTAATTACAAATAAATTACTTCCCACCCTATTCCCCTATAAACCCACAACCCGCACCAGTAGTAAAACATATAATTTACTTAAAAATATACATAAATTATCAATTAATTAATCAATTAATCAATTAAAATAATTCATTGCCAATTAATATTTAATTGCAAAATAAATTAATCATTAACAAATAATTATTTAATTACAAATAAATTACTTCCCACCCTATTCCCCTATAAACCCACAACCCGCTCTGGTAATAAAACATATAATTTAGTTAAAAATATGCATAAATGATCAATTAATTATTCAATTAATCAATTAAAATAATTCATTGCCAATTAATATTTAATTGCAAAATAAATGAATCATTAACAAATAATTATTTAATACCAAATAAATTACTTCCCACCCTATTCCCCTAAAAACCCACAACCCGCTCTGATAGTAAAACATATAATTTACTTTTATATATTTTTTATTTATAAAAACATATTAAACACATATTATAACAATTAATTTAAATACACATATTAGTAAATCGAAATTACTTACATCGATATATATGCTATCGATATAAGTAATGTCGATATTACTTACATCGATATATATGCTGTCGATATAAGTAATTTCGATATTACTTACCTTAGGGTCGATATTCTGGCCATCGATATTCTGGACATCGATATTCTGTCCCTTCGATATTAGCAACTCGATATAAGTGTAAGTCGAAATTAAAGATTCGATATTTTGACTGTGTACCGTGTATCGGTCCTTTCCGCCGCATCCCGCCCAAAGCGTGGTGGGAGGACGTGCTGCAGTGCCCAACACCATCGTCTCGGGGCAACCAAACAAGCCAGGGGGATATTCCACGGAGGCCTGTTGGAGCTACAATAGGGGGTACTGTTCCAGGTACCCCTGTAAGTTCAAACATGAGTGCTCGAAATGCGGCTGGAAACATGCCCTCACTCAGTGCCTCACACTTGCCACGCCCTCAGAACAGTGGAGGAACGCCAAAGGGCGGGGCCACCCTGGACAGAAGGGCGCCTACACCGGTTAGGGTGGAGGCGATGGCCCCGTGGCTCTCATGGTACCCGGATCAGGAGGCGGCGGGGTGGCTCTTCTGGGACTTCACAGAGGGTTTTAGAGTGGGCTATCAAGGTCCCAGGGTGCGCCGTTGGGCCGACAACTTGAGATCAGCTAAGGAATTGCCTAGTGTGGTATCTGCTAAGTTGAGGAAGGAGGTTGAGGAAGGAAGGGTGGCTGTCCCGTTTACTGACTGGCCTTTAGATGATCTGATCATTTCTCCATTGGGGGTGGTGCCAAAGAAGGAGGAAGGTGAGTTCAGGATGATACACCATCTCTTGTGGCCGGAGGGCCAGTCATTGAACGACTTTATTGCAGAGGAAGATTCTAGAGTGCTCTATGCGTCAGTGGACGATGCGATCCGTCTGGTGAGGGTGTGTGGGGCGGGGGCTGAATTGGCGAAATGTGACATCAAGTCAGCCTTCCGTTTACTGCCCATTCATCCGATGGATTTCTCGCTCTTGGGAATGCAGTTTGGGGGGGCCATCTACGTGGACAAGGTTTCGCATGGGGTGCGCAATCTCCTGCGCTCTGTTTGAGCTATTTAGCACCTTCCTGCAGTGGGTCATGGTGCCAGTCAGTGGGTGCCGTGAGCTCACCCACTACTTGGATGAAATCCTCTTCCTGGGGAGGGCGGATTCCGGGGATTGCGGCAGGGCCCTGTCGCGATTCCAGGAGATGGCCCTTCATTTTAGTGTGCCTCTGGCACCGGAGAAGACGGCTGGTCCCAGCTGTTGCCTGACGTTCCTGGGGATCGAACTGGACTCGGTGCAGTGGCTGGCGCGCCTCCCTGCAGCCAAAGTGGCAGAAATACTGGCATGCTTGGAATGGGCGATTGAAGAGAAGCAGATTCCTTTGTGAGCGGTTCAAAAACTTCTGGGTTTCCTTAACTTTGCATGTAGAGTGGTGAGAGCAGGGCGGACGTTCTGTAGGCAGCTCGGCATGGCCATGTCGGAGCAGTACTCCCACATCACAGAGTCAGGGTTTCCATGGGGGTGCGGGCCGACTTGAGGACCTGGATTGCATTCCTGAAAGACTTCAATGATGTGTCCCTGGAGTTTGATGAGGAAAGGGTGGTCTGGCAATGCCAAATTTACTCTGATGCGGCTGGGTCAGCGGGGTTTGGTGTTTTCTGGGACGGAAGGTGGTGTGCTGAAAGCTGGCCGGCTCAATGGCTCAAACAAGAGAGGAGCATTGCTTTCTTGGAATTCTTCCCTTTACTGGTGGCACTGGAGGTGTGGGGGGAGGATTTTCGGAACAAGACAGTGCTCTTCCACGTGGACATCATGACAGTCGTGGAGCTGGTGAATCATCAGAGAGCTAGGGACCTGAGAGTGCTGCGGCTGTTGCGGAGATTCATGTTGGCTTGTCTGCGGCTGAATGTGGTGTTTTGGGCGAAGCATGTCCCTGGGGCGAATAATGACATTGCGGATGCTTTGTCTCGTTCGCAGTGGCAGCGGTTCCGGCACCTGGCACCGGGAGCGGATACATGCAAGACCGAGCTGCCGGCCGGCATCTGTGCCTTGGGGGAGTGAGGATTATTGGCCTGGTGGAGGGTTCTGTTGCAGAGACCACGAGGAGGACGTATCGTTTGGCATGGTCTGAATTTAGTGCTTTCATGGGTTGGAATCAGGATTGTGTCGTGGGTGATAAGTCTGCGGTGGAACTGGGAGTGAGAAGTTTTGTGCTGGATTGTATTGTCAAGGGTTTGACTGTGGCTACGATTTCTGGTAAATTGGCTGGGGATCTCCTTTTACTGTGCTTTGTTTCTGGGTTTTGATCCGACTAAAGATGTGATTGTGAGCAGGATGCTGCAGGGTTGGGGCAGGGAATGTAGGAGTGGGGGGGCAGGCTGCGGGAGGCAGTTACATTTGAGTTATTGGTCCGGCTGTTTAGGGTGTTGCCGGAATGTTGTTACGACCTTTTTGAGGCTGGCCTTTTCCGTTTGTGTATGGTGTGGATGTTTTTTGGGGCGTTCAGGGTGTCTGAATTGTTGGGTATGAGGAGAATGGCTGGCAGGTTGTTTGAGGAGATTCGGGTGGATGGAGGTCGCCTGGGTATTTGGTTGCGGTGCTCGAAGACTGATCAGTTGGGCAGGGGTCAGTGGGTGTGGATGAATGAGACAGAGGATGGGGCGGTATGCCCGGTGGTTGAATGGCGGACTTTCCTGGGGACGGCAAGTGTGGCAGAAGGGGAAATTTTTTTGTCACGCACCAGGCGCGCAAATGACGGCGGGACAATTATTGGCGGTGTTGCGCAAGGCTTTGCAGCGATTGGGTCTGGATGCGTCTGGTTTCGGGACTCACTCCTTTAGGATTGGGGCTCCGACAGCTGCAGCCCGGTTGGGGTGGTCCTGGGACAGGATTAGGCGGATAGGGCGGTGGAATTCACGATGTTGTGAGAGGTATGGGAGGAAATGAGATGGTCCCAGGTAGGCAGTTGGTTGATTCGTGGAATTTTGTTGTTCTTGTTCTAACATCTTTTTCTTCGTAGGTTACGTGTGTGGACCGGGGATTAAGACGGTGACATGGATTGTTGGGCACTCCTTCGTGCATTGGGCGTCCAAATATGCGGAGCAACAGGTTTACGGCCTTAACCTGGGACTGAAAGGACACTTGCATGAGGTACAAGGGTGGGGCAAAGGTGGCATGCGATGGGGGGCATTACTACACTGCCTCGCGAAGATGATCCCGCAAAGAGGATGCCAGGATTTGTTGATAATACATCTAGGTGAAAATGAATTGGTACAGCTGTCAAGTTTGGCGCTTTTACAGCTTATGCAGAGGGACCTGGAGGTGTTGAAGGCTAAGCTTGCAGGGACCTGCATTGCCTGGACGGAGTTGGTCCCCAGGAAAGTTTGGAGAGGGTCAATGAAGCATGGGACAATTGAAAAGGCACGAAGGAAACTCTATAGGGCGATGAGACTTTTCTGTGGAGACAAGGACATCAAAGTGAACGCACACGGAGGGATTCGACTGGAGGAACCTTTAGTTTTTAGGGACGACGGAGTGCACCTGTCACAGTTGGGAAATGCCTATTACATGATGGAAATGAGAGACGTGGTGAGCAAGTTGTGGAACGAGGCGATCTGGTGTTGCACGGAGTGAGTGCGGACGGTGTGCTTGTTGCGGGCTTACAGAACTGGGTAGGGCGGGTGGGGCAGGGAACCGCCCTACAGGGGGTTCCCTGGTTGGCGGTACTTGGAAGGGACAGGGGGGTCAAGAGCGGGCACACCCATCCCTTAGGGGGGGAGTTTGAATGGTGGATAGAGGCATGACTGGAAGGACACAAGGAGCGGGCTGGATGACAAGTGATTGCTGGGTGTGAATAAGGTATGGTATGGGGCATGTAGGGGTTTGTGATGAGGTGGAACGGGTGAAACGAATATGAGGGGAGTGTGAGTGGGGGATTGATGTTATTTACCTGTTGATGTTTATTGTTATGTATAGATTACGCAGCCTGGTCTAATAAAATGGCCTTTTACACTGTCACACTGCGTGGTCTGTTTATTGCGCGATGCCGGGCCCCGGGGGAAGCAGAGTCGCAGACTAGTCTTCCCCCGGGGTCTTTCTCGCAGGATAGGACAGGCAGGGGAAGGGGAGGACTTTAGGGGGTGGGTATAAGGCGCAGGGGAGGAAGGGAACTTCCTCTTCCTGCGCCTGGCACCATTGGGAGGGTAGCAAGAAAGGCCTCCCACCCACCCAGCAGTTGGAGGTGTGGTTTGGGGCGGTCTGTGGCGTTGCCAGTTTAGGCCAGAGCTGCTTTAGGCGGCACTTTGAAGGGACAGGGGGGTCAAGAGCGGGCACTCCCATCCCTTAGGGGGGGAGTTCGAATGGCGGATAGAGGCATGACTGGAAGGACACAAGGAGCGGGCTGGATGACAAGTGATTGCTGGGTATGAATAAGGTATGGTATGGGGCATGTAGGGGTTTGTGATGAGGTGGAACGGGTGAAACGAATGAGAGGGGAGTGTGAGTGGGGGTTTAATGTTATTTACCTGTTGATGTTTATTGTTATGTATAGATTACGCAGCCTGGTCTAATAAAATGGCCTTTTACGCTGACACACTGCGTGGTCTGTTTATTACGCAATACCTGATTTCCATCGTCGGAGCTTCCGCGCTTCGGATTCCTCCTTCCTGGTTTCCAGACAAGCCTCCTTTGTTGCTGTTTGCTTCCATTGTCAGGACAACGCGACGACTTCCTTTTAAAGAACCCTATCGTCCTAAAAAGCACTCTGCTCTGCAACATCAAGGAAAAGCGGTTAAAAGGTATTTCTCTGCGCTCTCGTGTTCGGAAAACAGTGCACACAGTCGTCCTTCAGGTACTTTGGTATTTTTACATTATATGAACAGTAAAACTTGTGCACATTTCTTTCATTTAGCACTTTTAAAGACTCATAAAGAGAAAAAGACTCATCATTAATCTATTATTGGAAATGTTGTGATTCAGAGAATTTGGTCTCCTTTTTCTTGCTATGACATTAGGTTTATGATAAAGAAATAAGCCGCATTTTGTTTAGTAAGTTAATTTCATAACTTTGAGAGATCGTATTCATAAATATATGATTATATGCAGTAAAGGTAACACATAATATTTATTTTAAAACGGAAAAGCTATATCAAGAGACACTGTTGTCCATGTTTTTTCCAGAGGATAGAGAGTGTCCACATCACCTTGTGCATTACGCAAAATACAGAAAAGAAGGTATAATTCAATATTGAAAACTGTGAGCATTATAGAAAACTATGCACACAAGTAGGTGTTATTCATTATTCTTTTATTATATTTAGATACCAGCAAATCGAAGGTTAAATAAATCCTGCTGCATAGCTGTATAGAGTGCAGTCAGGGCCACGGACGCATCTTGACCCACAGGACGCAGTATATTTTGTGTTTCTTTTTTATTTTATCCCATTTTCCCCCTTCCCCAGGAAGTCTATTCTTTTCAGGCTGTGATTGGAGTACAGCGGGACAGGCATAGCTTTTTGGGGGCATAGAGAACAATTGTCTTTTCTCTCAAATTGAACATCCTGGATTTCAGGTGAGTGAAAGACTTGACAGAAGAGCAAACCTTCACAAAAATTCAAGTTCTTTTTGAGCGATATGGACAAACCTGTCCAAGCCATAGCTCAATCTCTGAGTGAGGAGACAACTCAGGAGGGAACACTAGCAAATATGTTTCAAGACTTGCAGTTAGAAATACAAAAAATTAAGAGATGAGTAAACAGAATGACGCAACGAGTTGGTACGATTTAAACCCCTGGAGTCTTTATGGGACAGTCCTTTTCCTAAAGCCTTCAAATCCCCTTCAGAGACTGGTGCTAGATTAACAGTGTCAAATACTCACTTGACATCAGATACAGCATCAGCACCAGTACATGTTACAGTGGCAGTTCCCAATGTCGTACCTTTGGCTGCGCCAGAGCGATTTTTTGGGCGACAATACTAAGTTTAATGTTTTTCTTAATCAATGTCAACGGCATTTCATTTGTAAACCACAAGCATTCCCCATTGATGCAGTGAGAGGAGCTTTTGTGCTTTCATATTTGGGGGGCACAGCCGCTAATTGGTCTATTCTATATATAGATAGAAATGACCCCATCCTGTATAATTGCCATTGTTTAAAACAACCATGACTAAATTGTTTGTCAAACATACTTATGTTCAGGCTGGCGATAACGAGTTATTGAACTTAAAACAAAGAGGTAAGGATTTGGTATGTTACTTAACTACATTTAACAGATTATTGACAGAGATCCAATAACCAGAAGAGAAACGCATTTCACTATTTTATTTTTATTTTGGGGACGCCTTTCTGCATTTTTGCTGTGACCTGGTTGGAGTTGGGAGCTTGGAGTTTGCCATCAGCCATCAACCCACTTCTTGCGGAACCCGCTCCGCGGGTCCCGCTGCGCTTGGAGTGCTGCCTGCCATTGTTTACAGGGGGACGCTGAGGGAAGGATATTGGTAGGGGCTGCGAGCGAGCGCGCGCGCTGCACTGGGACTACATATCCCAGGAGCGCCCGCCTGCCTGCCTGACTTGCTACACCTGGGCCGCTCTCCCCGACCCCTCCCCCCTCTCACCGAGCATTTATCAGCTGTTCTTTGGATCTGGCGAGTGGGACGCCTTTCTGCATTTTTGCTGTGACCTGGTTGGAGTTGGGAGCTTGGAGTTTGCCATCAGCCATCAACCCACTTCTTGCGGAACCCGCTCCGCGGGTCCCGCTGCGCTTGGAGTGCTGCCTGCCATTGTTTACAGGGGGACGCTGAGGGAAGGATATTGGTAGGGGCTGCGAGCGAGCGCGCGCGCTGCACTGGGACTACATATCCCAGGAGCGCCCGCCTGCCTGCCTGACTTGCTACACCTGGGCCGCTCTCCCCGACCCCTCCCCCCTCTCACCGAGCATTTATCAGCTGTTCTTTGGATCTGGCGAGTGGGACGCCTTTCTGCATTTTTGCTGTGACCTGGTTGGAGTTGGGAGCTTGGAGTTTGCCATCAGCCATCAACCCACTTCTTGCGGAACCCGCTCCGCGGGTCCCGCTGCGCTTGGAGTGCTGCCTGCCATTGTTTACAGGGGGACGCTGAGGGAAGGATATTGGTAGGGGCTGCGAGCGAGCGCGCGCGCTGCACTGGGACTACATATCCCAGGAGCGCCCGCCTGCCTGCCTGACTTGCTACACCTGGGCCGCTCTCCCCGACCCCTCCCCCCTCTCACCGAGCATTTATCAGCTGTTCTTTGGATCTGGCGAGTGGGACGCCTTTCTGCATTTTTGCTGTGACCTGGTTGGAGTTGGGAGCTTGGAGTTTGCCATCAGCCATCAACCCACTTCTTGCGGAACCCGCTCCGCGGGTCCCGCTGCGCTTGGAGTGCTGCCTGCCATTGTTTACAGGGGGACGCTGAGGGAAGGATATTGGTAGGGGCTGCGAGCGAGCGCGCGCGCTGCACTGGGACTACATATCCCAGGAGCGCCCGCCTGCCTGCCTGACTTGCTACACCTGGGCCGCTCTCCCCGACCCCTCCCCCCTTCTCACCTATTCGTGCATATATTACGGGCCCTGCTCTTCCGCTGCGCGGGAGCGCGCGGGAGGGCGCCGGGAGAAGCCCGGGACAAGGGCGGGACCGTCTGTGGCCGTCAGGGTCCGAAGGAGGCCGGGCTGGGCCACCCCACTGACGAGTAGGACTTGAGATCTGTTTCCTGTAATTTGTTATTCTCGGGACTCCATTGATTCATTATATTGTGTGCCCCACTGTGTTTATGTACTCGTAAATCCTACCAATAATGTCTCACATGTTAAATACCACCAGCTTACCACCTCCCCATTCTGAGGGTGGTACGACCATTCTAGGCCCCTTGGACAAATTCTTTTTCAATCGTCCCAACCAAGATATAGACAAAGAGATCTCACTGGCAGAGAAACGTGCAGACCGTAGGCTGTCCATTGAGCTTCTTAAAAGCTCCATGGAAAAACGGTTGCCGCAAGCTTATCCGGCATTGGTAACCCCTCTGTCCTCTATAACTTTGCCTGGGGTGGTTGAAATACAAAACACTTCTCCCTCTACTTTGGAGATTGAGGACGGCCCACTACAAAGATTGGACAATGCCACTCTGTCCACATCTTTACCTTTAGACCCCATTGTTCATTCATCTACAGTGAAAACCATAATTAAAACTAGTATGTCAGGCCCAAAACCATGTGTAAAAAGGAAAAGGATTACTGCCCCAAGGAAATCCCATCCTTCCAAACCCCCTAACAAGGTAAGAAAAGTGGTAAAAAATCCTTTATTTACACAAAAGGCACACAACGGGGTAAGTGGAAGTGGCGACTTACCAAATGAGGGGGACAATGTAGTTATAGAGAGTTCTAATCCACCATTTAGTGACCCCCAGGGGAACGGGTTGGCTGCGAACATTCCTCCAATAGACTCATTGATACCTGAGTTGGAGAAATTACTAAGGTTGCTTTTGACACCCATTGAGGCCAAAGTAAATAAGTTAATGGATCGACTAGACCACTTTGAGCAGGCTACCCTGGACAATTTTTTCCATACTAAGTCACTAATTAAATTACAGCCCAAGATAACTGAGTCTAGTAGGGCTGAGGAAATTTCAGAAAAAGCACAAAATCTGCCTGTTGTTGTAACACTCCCCCAAGCAGGCTGCACTATAAGTAAGACCCAGGCAAAGGGACCAAGTCAACCGCTTATTTCACCAGAGCAGGTCTGTCCGAGCACTAGTGCAAGGGAAAAAGCATCTAAGGTCCAACACCCTATGGTAAAGGACAAGAATAAGACGGGCCTACAAAACAGCAACACCGTTGCAAGTAACCATCGGCCAATTCCAAGTATTTCCAATCCCGACACAAATATTGGAGCAGAGGGCCTTAATGGCCCCAGGACAACTAAAGCTTTATCCACAAATCCTCAGCAAAAATCAAATATCCCTAACCCTTGTCCTAGTGCCCCGGTTAATAGACCACCACCGACTTATTTGGAGAAACAACCCCGAAAGATTCCTCCTGTGAATCTTACCCCGGATTCCCACCCTTTCGTGGCGGTTCTCACTAATGTTCCACCTCTTTTAGTCGGTCAAAGAGAAAACTTCCAGATGCTCAAAAATAAAGTAATGCACTGGTTGAAGGAAAATAGACCACTCCCGGGGGGGCTGGACGGGTTGATAATAGGGGCAAGGAGGATCGACTGGATTGGGTACACCAGTAAAAACTTGGGGGGTGACTGTATTATCATCAATTTTCAAGACCCCAGGGTGGCTGGTTGGATTACAAGGCAGGGTTGGGGTACAAGTAGTGGTGGAATTGGTATTGTGGATCTTTCTTTTTTCTACCCAAGACAAACATGCTTATTAAAAGGCGGGCCCATGAATCTAAATAGTTCCACCAATCCTCCGTTGGTAATGATTGCACCCCCATCCTCTACCCTACTGCAATGGCAACCCCAAAATATTGGTTCAAATCATAATAATCTGGAAGACACTCAATGTTTGAACTGGGGATATTGACCAAAGCTTAACATAAGGGGATGCCTTTCACACCAGAAGCCAAGTTGGGTCCCCGAAACCCCGGAAATGAGTACTGATGTTGTGTTGAAGGTAACAGAAGGCGATGAAAATGTTGCATCTGTAGAGGAAAATACCGGGGATTTAATGCAAAACATGAGTGGTGAGGTGTTAATGGAACAGAATACTGTGGACAATGATCACAATTTGGGAGATGAGGATGGTGGACAATTGAGTCCCATGGGATTGCCCATTTCTGATATAATGGGTAGTGATAGCCCTGCTATGGAAAGCTTTGTATCTTGGAACATTGCAGGATTGGGGAGTAAGTTGATGTTACAATCGTGGGCCGACTTCATTAACGGGTTTGAACTGTGTTTCTTCCAGGAGACTTGGGCCTGTGATCCTATTTACCTCCAAGGCTACCTAAATTTTTCAATCCCGGCGTGTCGAGGTCCTAGGGGTAGACCCAAAGGAGGCCTCACAGTCTGGATTAGACAGAGTTCCGGACTTACTGTGAAAATGTGGGACTTGGGCTGCAGAGATATTCAAATGCTACGAATTTCCTCAGTAGAGTGGGGTGTGATAGATTTATATAATGTCTATGCCAGAGGTTGCAATAATGGGAGTTCCCCCACTTTAGAGGCTCTATTTAATTTTCTGCAATCAAAGTCCCTTGGGAACAGAATAGTAATAGCTGGGGATTTAAATAGGACTTTTGAGCCTCTAGACAGTACCGAAAACCCATTAGGACAGGAAGAGGACAATCTATGGGGTGTTCCCTCCCTGAATCTTGCCCCTGTCAAACGTTGGTCAAAAGATATTCTTTCCTTAAATGCTATGTGTTTAGAATATGGGATGCGTGCCCTCAATGGTAGAACAAAGGGAGATAAGGAAGGTATGTGCACATATGATAATGGTCATAATAGAAGCAGGATAGACTACGTTATTTGTAGTCTTAATCTTTGGCAGGGGGTTTGTGACATGGAAGTCAAGGGCAGGATAGAAAGTGATCACAACCCCCTCTGTGTGACCCATACCTGGTGGAAGCACACTCAGCCTTATCTACATGCTAGTAATGGGTTGCTCCCAGACATGGCGAATAATATGCGTAGATTGAAATGGCCCTCGGTGTTGGCGAATGCAGCCTCCATGGATTTTATTGGGTCTGAAGTGGACAAAGCAATTCTTTCCATGGAATTAGCTAGTGCAACACTGCCAGGATCTAGGGCGATCACTGAAATCCATAACAATCTTTTCGCCACCCTAAAGCCATACTTTATGAGAACATGTAAGGGTAATCGCACAGCTTCCCCTAAACCAGCAGGGTGGTTTAACAAACAGTGCAGGGCAGCCAGATTAACACTGGGTAATGCTATCAGAAGCAGGGACAGTGTAGCAATCAAAACTGCCAGGAAGCAATACAACACTAGCATTTTCTTGGCCAAAAAAGACTGGGATGAGAAGCATTGGGAGGAACTGAAGGAGGCCTCTGGAGCAAAGGATTCCAGGCTTTTCTGGAAGATAGTAAAGTGGGGCAGAGGCGGTACCCCAAACAAACCGGATAATAATGTTGCTGAATCCGATTGGGTGAATTACTTTAGGCCCCAATATGCTGAAACAAAGGAGTGGGGTGGTGGGGATGTAATCTTGGCTGTATTTCCTAAGGATGATTTGTTTTCCGCCAAGGAAGTTGAATTTGTAATTAGCTCCGTTCAAGGGGGTAGGGCCCCGGGATTAGACGGGATACCCTCGGACGTTTTTAAAAATGATAAAGATAGGTGGGGCAGATATGTGCTCCTATTGGGGAACGCAATTGCAAAGGGTGCGCAAGTCCCGGAACAGTGGAGGGGAGCCATCATTATACCCGTCCACAAAAAAGGAGATCGATCCCTTCCAGCTAACTACAGGCCCATAAGTTTGATTGCCACCGTCCAAAAAGTAATTGGGAAGATGGTGGTAAACAAACTTATGGACTGGGTGGACGAAAATGATTCTCTTTCCCCTTTTCAGGCAGGCTTTCGAAGGGCTACCAGTACCATCGACCAGGTGTTTCGCTTCACTATGTTACGGTGGGGGACGGTTCTTCTTGGTGGGGGCAGCCTGTATGTCGCTTTTGTCGACCTGCGGGCTGCCTTCGACCTAGTCCCAAGGGGTAAGCTCTGGGCAGTGTTAAGTAAGATAGGCATTCCCGCAGAATTGCTTACTTTGGTTATGAGGTTGCACGAATGCAATTTTGCCAAAGTACAGTGGGGGACAAATGGCCAATCCTCAACTGACTTCCCTGTGGAGCGTGGGGTGCGCCAAGGTTGTGCAATGGCGCCCTTGCTCTTCACATTATATATCAATGGGATAGTCAGCAGGATGCAGGACGCTAGTGTGGATGCGCCTTCGTTGGCGGGCATCAGGGTTCCGATCCTGATGTTCGCTGACGACACTTTGATAATATCCAAAACCCCAGCTGGATTGCAACGGGCCCTGAATGTTTTTAATGACTTTTGCCAGGAGCATGGCCTGGAAGTAAACATAGGCAAGACCAAGCTGATGGCTTTCTCACAAGGACAGAAGCCTCGCCCTAGGATACACTTGAATAATATTGGGCTTGAGGTCGTAAGGGAGTTCACCTACCTAGGGGTACAAATCGCAAGTAATTATGGTTGGTCCCACCACATAGAAAAGGCGGTCCTGAAACATCAGCAAATATCGGGGGCCTTACGGGTGGAGCACAATAGATCCAAAACAAAACCCATAAAACCTGTCCTCGCTGTATACGATGCTAAGGCAATAGGATCGGCCTTATATGGGGCGGAGCTGTTTGGTTTTGACAACTTAACCTCATTACAGATAGCTGAGAACAGGTTTCTTAGGGGTATTACGGGATTGCCCCAGAGTACACCATTAATCCCTCTTAGTCTTGACCTGGGAAGAAGATCGGTAACCGACCGAGCCAGACTGCGTCCCATCTTATACTGGAGGCGACTTTGGTCCACCCCTGAAATTAGGCATTATGGGGAAGGCTTCCTGGCAATAATCAAGAGTGATACATTCCATAAAATATCATGGCTGAAAAACCTAAGGGTATTGCTAGGCGAACTAGGTCTTTCCAACCTTTGGGAGAATCCGTCGGGGGAAGTGTTCCCAAGCAAAAATACACTTAAAGCACTATATTGGGAATGGATAGACGAGAGGCTTTGGAGAAGGGTTAAATCTGACTCAATGGGAGGTCGCTTTTTGGAAAGTAAAATGTGTCCTGCTCTAGAAAATTACTGGGACAGTATAACTGTTCCTATGGACAGAAAATTGTTTTTCCAATTAAGATCTGGTTCCCTCCCGTTGAGAGATCTAACAGGCAGGTGGAAGAGTTTGAACACCCAGTGCTGCCCAGCATGCGGCGCAACTAAGGAAAGTGTGGGACACTTCCTATTTGCTTGTAAGGCTTATGCCTCCCCAAGAAGGGTCTGGTTAACCCCTATCTGCAAGAACCTTGGGACATCCAGTGCGGCTGAGGCGCAGAGAATTATTTGCACTACTTCTGAGGAGCCTATTGTTATGGGAATAGCAAAGTACCTGGGGTGGGCTTGGTCCATTAGGCGGAGAGCCCTTTCTGTTTCTCCTAATGTTTCTTGATTATGTTTTACTTGTATAATGTTTTGTTTTACAATGATTAAGCTTGCGCAACTGTTTTAATGTACTGAATGAAATGCCCTGATTAAGTGTGATGTTTTTTATAATATGCATGTTGTGCTTTTATGAGTCTATAACTCGAATAAAGCTTTTCTACTACTACTTTCACTATTTTATAGGGGCTTGCATGAGACTCTCTGGCACACATTGTTGACTTACCAGAGGATTACTCAGAATTTGTAGATTTAGTAGTTAAGCAAGATCATCATCTCAAAGAGCACAAAGGGGAAAAGACAAGAGTAGATTCCAGTTTGATTGTCATTAAAGTAGACAAAAGGACACAGACAATACATTACCTGAACCCGAACCAATGCAGATAGGGGGAATTAAGGGGGCACTATCCGCAAAGGAAAAAGAGAGGAGACGTAAATTACATTTATGTTTATATTGTGGTAGGTCTTGTCATTTTTCCTTCAAAAATGAAAAATACCCAAGAAAACCAATTAAATCACCTCCATTAGTACAGAGCAGGAAAACTAAAAAGCTCGTCAAGTAAGGAGATCGCTTTGGCGAGAAAAACAGTTCCCCAGATCTCCCAATACCTAGCTAACACAGTAGCCTGGTACCGAGACATTGCATTATTCAAGTTACTCTGATTCTAAGTCTACAATTAAGATATTCAGTTTTGGTGCTACTAGATTCTGGAGCAACAGGGAACTTGCTGGATATTCCATTAGCAAAAACCTACACATTCCCAGATAATCTATGATTCAACCAGAACCAGTGTGTGCAGTTGACGGTTCTGCTTTATCATCAGGATTAATAACTAATCAAACATGCCCCATTACTATGGTTTATCAGAATGGTAACACTGAGGTAATAAGCTTTGATCTCATAGACACACCCACGTTTGGACGCATTTTAGGTGTACCATGGTTGATGGTGCACAATCCAAAAAGTAATTGGGACTTAAGAACCGTAACCTTAAATTCTGTTTATGGATCAGTCACACTGTTACCAAGCAGCACACAGGCTCATTGACAATTTTACAATGTGCCAATACCACAATACCTACTCCTGTTATACCTCAAGAATATCAAGATTTCAAAGATGTTTTTGACCCTGTGAAAGCAACATCTCTACCACCACACAGATCATATGATTGTCGCATCGATTTAATTCCAGGAGGTACTCTCCCCAATAGTAGAGTATACGCTCTTTCAGAAGATGAAAGACAGTACTTGTGAAGTTATTTGGATGAATTATTGGCTTTAGGCTTTTTTCAACATTCTACGTCCCCCATCTCTTCACCACTATTTTTCATCCCAAAACGGGATAGTGGCTTGAGAGCATGCATCTATTATCGCTGATTAAATAAAGCCACTATTAAAAATAAGTATCCATTACCAGTATCCAGTCCTTCTTGACCAGTTGCACCATTCCACTATTTACACTAAACTAGATCTTAGAGGGGCGTATCATCTTATACGGTCAGGGAACATGATGAGTGGACGCAAGCATTCAGAACTAAGGGGCCTATTACGATTGCGGTTTTTCCGCATCATCCAGGCCGGCGGAAGCCACCGCCGGCCCGGAGGATGCGGAAAAACTGCAGCAGACCCACCAAAGACCCACCGCCACATTAGGATGGCTGGTGGGTCCTGGTTTCCATCGCAGCTTTTCCGCCGCGGTTGGCTTACAACCGCGGCGGAAAAGCTCTAATATGGTGACGGTGTCTCTCAGACACCGTCAGCCATATTAGGATGGGCTGTTTCAAACGCTTTTCTGCGGCGGGTTTTCTGTCGTGGAAAAGCATGTGTAACTTCACTGCGGGGGCCCGTTGCGGACCCCATGGGTGAAGGGGGGGTGGAGGTGCACATGGGGGGTACCATAGGTACCCCCCTGCATTTGTATGCAGAAATCATCAGGCACTGCATGGTGCCTGCTGCTTTCTGCATACAAGTGCAATGTATGCATTTTTACCATTGCTGCGGATGCAGCTTGAAGCCGCACCCGCCGCAAAGGTAAAGATAGAGGATGTGACCGCCAGGGTGGCGGTCACATCCTAATTGCACAGGAGGGAACTCCGCAGGCCTACTCTATGGTGGCGGACGGACTCAGGTCCGTCCGCCATCATAATCGGCCCTTTAGTTTGGATTGTTTGAGTACACTGCCATGCCCCTTGGCCTGTGTAATGCCCCTGCGGCCTTTCAATAATTTATAAATTAGGTCCTGAGCAAATTCCTAGACGTTTGTGTGATAGTATACTTAGATGACTTCCTCATCTAGTCAAGAAATAAAGAAGATAATGTTCCACATGTAAGGGCAGTATTGAAAAAATTACAAGGATACTAACTCTTTGTAAAATTAGAAAAATGCATATTTAATATCAATACTGTGGAATTTTTGGGATACTGTTTGTCACCAGCAGGGATTATGATGGATCTAAAGAAAGTGAGTGCTATAATGGATTGGTTAGAACCAACTTCAGTCAAGGAAGTACAGAACGTGTTAGGATATGCCCATTTTTACAGGCGCTTTATACCCCAGTTTGCTGAAACTGTTATGCCCATTACTAAATTGTTGCAAAATGCCTACCCTTTCTTTGGACAGACCAGGCAGCTCAGGCATTTGTCAAATTAAAAGAAACATTTACTTCAACTCTATTACTAAGACATCCTGATCCCAAACTTCCCTTCTTTGTAGAGGCGGATACCTCACAAGTTAGTCAGTGGGAGGAGTTCTCTCCCAGAGAGATGCAAACATGGGCAATTACATCATGTGGCATTTTATTCCAAGAAACTACTTCCTGCCAAACAAAATTACACGGTGGCAGAGAGAAAGCTACTAGCGATTAAACTAGTTTTTACAGATTGGTGCACCACTTGATGGGGACCAAATACCTGGTAACTATTGTTAGTGACCATAAACATTTGCAATTTTTTAGCTCTTTCAAAGCACTTACACCTTGTCAAATGTGCTGGTTAAATTTCTTTAGTGCATTTGACTTTGTCATCACATAAAGGCCCAGTTCAAAACAAATTTAATCAGATATTTGTCATGATATGGACATAAAGCTTATTCCAAAAACGAGGCTGCAAGTCCTCCTATTATTCCTCCTCATAAAATAGTAGCACCTATTGTGCCACAAGATTTCATGAACCTAGTAAGAGAAGAACATCTTAAGTTAAGCATAAAAAATTGGCTGTCAAATCCAACAAACACTATTGAAGACGGTTTATGTTATTATGACGCCCTTTTATTTATACCCACTGTGAAGTTACAACAAAAGGTGTTAAAATGGCATCATGATTCATCCTTAGCGGGTCATCCAGGTTATCAAAAAACTTTAGATAACTGGAAAAATCTATTTTGGTGGCCCTCATTATCCAAAGATGTACAAACATATGTAACATTGTGTCCCATTTGTGCCAGGAATAAATCAGTACATTAGGCACTAGCAGGATTGTTGCAACCTTTATCTACACCTCCAAGCCAGTGGCATTCTATTAGTGTAGCTTTTATCACCAATTTACCAACAGCTAATGGGTATACAACTATTCTTGAAATTTTAGACTACTCGTCCAAAATGGCACACTTTGTTCCATTAAATAAAATACCAACTGCAGGAGAATTTAGTAACATCTTCTTAAATAATGTAGTCAGTTTGCATGGCCTGCCGTCTAAGGTTGTTTCCGATCGTGAGAGTCAGTTCAGTTCTACATTTTAGAAAGAACTCTGTAAAACTGTAAAAATTGAAATAGCCCTTTCCACTACCTTCCATCCTGAAACAGATGGTCAAACAGAGAGAGCAATCAGACACTTCTGCAGACCTTACGTTGTCTATTGGCAGACATTACTAGTGACTGGGATAAAGCTCTTCCATTGGCAGAGTTCAAGTATAACAATAGTGTACATACCTCAACACACTGTACTCCTTTTCTTTTCTTAAATGGATATCATCCTAAGGCGTTGCCTATTTCAATAGAGACTTCCCTTATAGCTGCACATACAGATCGTCTACAACAGTTAATGAACAAACAAGAAAAAGTCAAAAAACATTTGAACAAATATAAAGCTCTGATGTAGAAACAAGCGGATAAACACAGAGATGCTGCCCCATGTTATAATGTAGGAGACAAGGTCTGCTGTCCACCAAAAATCTAAACATCGTGGGTCCTAGAAAATTACAGCCAAGCTACATTGGTCCATTCTCAATAATCAAGCTCATAAATCCAGTTACAGTCCAAATAGATTTACCTACTGAATATCCCGTACAGCCCACCTTTCATGTTTCCCTGTTGAACACATGCAATCCCGAAACTAGAAAAGAACCTCCAACCCCACCTATTTCCATTGACGATCATCTGGAATATGAGGTACAACGCGTTCTGGATGCAAAGAGAATTCAGGGTCATCTTCATTATTTAATAGCTGGAATGGGTATATGATACTGAAAACTCTTGGGAACCAGCTTCCTTTGTGCATGCCCCTAAATTAGTTTGTCAATTCTATCTCCGATGTCCTAGAAAACCACACCCTGTAGGGCGGCCTTTGAAAGGGGCGACTGTTAGGAATTGCAAAGCAGGTAAGGCCAGAACTCATATAGTACATTGGACGCAGTATATTTTGTGTTTTTTTTTTATTGTATCCCATTTCCCCCCTTCCCCTGGAAGTCTATTCTTCTCAGGCTGTGAATAGAGTACAGCCGGACAGGCATAGTTTTTTGGGGGCATAGAGAACAATCGTCTCATTTCTCAAATTGAACATCCTGGATTACAGATGAGTGAAAGACTTGACAAATATGTAATTACTTGTGGAAGCATGTCTGGCATTTTCCGTTTGTATGGCCATTCCTCAGTTCTGAGGGGATCCTGGAAGTCCACTTCATAATTTTATAATCCCACAAAAAAGCTACACCCCCAAGAGTCACTGGTAACCCCAGTATAAGAAACTTCAGCGGCGGCATGTGATTGACAACAACAATCCAGGTATGAATGAATGAATGAATGAAAGGAATCTTGTATCGCGCAACTTAGCCCAAGGGCATCAGGCGCCTAAGCAGGTCAAGTAAAAATGTAGTCACTGATGAAGTACTTTACAGATACACTTTAGAGAAAACCCAGGTTTTCAGTGCTTTGCGGAACAGAGCAATCGAAGGTTGCCCTAGGAGTTCGGGAGGAAGAGAGTTCCATAACCTGGGTACAACCGAGGAAAATTCTCTGCCTCCCCATTTGGCTCTTACAAACCTGGAAACCTCAAGGAGATTTTTGTTGGTGGAACAAAGGGGTTGACTAGGAGAGTAGAGGTGAATAAGTGACTTGAGACCCTCAACACCCGTCCCGTGGAGGGCCCCATGAGCAAGGCAAAGAATCTTAAAGGAAATCCTGGACTGAATGGGAAGCCAGTGCAAACTTCTCCGGGCTGCCGAGGCCGAGGCAAGTCTAGGAAGGTTTAAAACCATCTTTGCTGCCGCGTTCTGCACCATCTGGAGACAATGGATAAGGCTCTTATTTATGCCCACATAAAGGGCATTACAGTAGTCCAGTCTTGAGGAGACTAGAGCCACAGTGGCCACTTTCAGGGGATCAGGCGAAAGATAGTGGGCAATCTTTCTGAGGACCCTGATGATGCCACAGCAGGTGGAAACAGTCCTACTGACCTGGTGGTCAAAGGAGAGTGCAGTGTCCACCAGAACCCCTAGGTGCTTAGCAAACTGGCGGGGAAGAGGGCAGTCCCCGAGAGAGGCAGGCCACTAATCATTAGACCAGATATCCTGGCTGCCCCCAAAGATCTGCACCTCCGTTTTCTCCCCGTTTAGTTTCAAGAAGTTCTGTACCATCCACTGAGACACGGCCTCCATATAGTTCCTGAAGTTCAGGGCAGAATCCTTCAAGGGGTGCGTGAGGAGACCATTATTTGGGTGTCATCAGCGTACAACAGTACTTCCAGCCCAAAAGATCTAACTACTCTGGTGAGTGGGGCCACAAAGATGTTAAATAATGTAGGGCTCAATGAGGAGCCCTGGGGGACCCCACAATGCACAGGTTTAGGTGCAGAAAGAAACTGGCCCAACTTCACTCTCTGTTCCCTTTCATTAAGAAAGGAAGCCAGGAGGCTCAGTGCAGGACCTCCGACCCCTATATTTCTGAGGCGGGTGACCAGAATGGATGGGGACAGGTTGTCAAAAGCCGCCGTCAGGTCCAGCAGGACCGGGAGGGTGGTATGGCCTTTATCAACCTGGCAGCGGATGTTATTGACAACTGCCGTAAGGGCGGTCTCAGTGCTATGAGATCTCCTAAAGCCATGCTGGGAGATATCCTGAAGGGCAGAGTCCGCAAGGAAGGAACTAAGGTGCTGATTGAGACGAGATTCCAGCATCTTTGCAGAGGCAGGAAGAAGTAAAATGGGGCGGAAGTTTTTCAAGACCCCTGGATCTAATGTGGACTTCTTGAGAATGGGTTTAACAACTGCCATCTTCCATGAAGAGGAGAACACTCCCTCCTAGATCGCACGATTCATGACATTCATGAGGGGGGTATAACCACATCCCGACGGGCCTTCAGGACTTTAAGCGGGCAAGGGTCTAAGGGGAGCCTGATTTGGTGTTATCCAGGAGCTGAGTCATCAGCTCAGGAGTAAGAAGGGGGAAGGACAGAAAACTCGGGGGTGTCCACCAGACAAGCTCCGATCTCTAGAGGGAACAAAATTAATAGGAGAGGGCCTACCCAGATTCAGGGATTCAAGAGAGCTATAGATAGTATTGTGGGATCCAGCCCAGCCCTCCTGTGTGGGTCCATGAAAGTAGCACAGAGTACCATTTGACATTGCAAGTGTTAAAAAGTGAAGTTTGCACTGTCCCACTTAACCTTGGAGTGCCGCCTGTGTGCCAGTGCTGTGGGATTACTGCAAAACTAAATTGTGGGATGGGTGTTTGTAGGTTGTGTCACCATGGTGGTTGGCCAGCAACACCGTGTTTGCCACTCTTTGGGGGTTGGGCACAAGCCAGGCCCTGTCTGATGCCAGAACCGCATGTATTGAGCATTTATGGTTGTTGGGTGCAGGGCCTGGTTGAGGCCAGGCCCTAAGTCAATCCAATGCAGTGTACAGTCAAAAGCTATGCCCAGTGATGGAGTGGGGTGAACACAATCAAAAATTCCCACAAATGTACTGTAAAAGACAAAGGTTAGAGTTAGGTCATAGTTTGGTATGGTAATACGATCTTACTTTACATAAATAAAAGAGAAATTCAAGGAGGAAAACAAAAGTTAAAGTGATGTTATAGTTAAGCCTTGAAATAATATAAAAACTATCCTTTTCAAACAAGAATACAACAGAATTTACCAGTTATAGTTTAGTGAACTAACTATAGCTTGTGACCGCACCACACCTGCTTGTTTTATGATTTATTAATACAATTGTAATAATAAATTATATAAAAACTAATTATAAATAATACAGATTTGTAATAAAAGTCATTTTTAAAGCAGTTGTAGTGAGCCGATTTTTGTGTAGTTCCATACAGGTGCAAAAAAGGTAAGGGGGCAGGGCAAAAAAAGATATGTCTTTCAATCTCAGCTCCCTTAAGAACTGTGCTCACTGCTGCAACAACAAGCATTGGCAAAGCTAATAGGTCTCACCAATGCCTATTGGCTTTGTCAATGTTTTTAGCCATGTTGTTCAACAGTGTGGCTGATGTTCAGCATAATTAAAGGTTAGTTCAGAGAGCAGAGAAGAGTGGAGTTGACTAGAGTGGAGTAGAATGAGTAGAGTGGAGTAGAGAGGCATAGAGTGGAGTTAAGTGGAGTGGCATTGAGTCGACTGGAGTAGAATAGAGTGGATTACAGCAGTGTGGCCTGCAATAGAGTGGTGTAGATTAGAGTGGTGTAGGCAGGAGTGATGTGAAGTGACGTGAATGGCCTAGAGTATAGTAGTGTGGAGTAGCGTAGAGTACCATAGAGTGAAGTGGCATAGTGTGGAGTGGCATAGAGTGAAGTGGCATAGAGTGAAGCGTTGCAATTATGAGTAGAGTAGCATAGAGTCGGATGGAATGGAGTAAAGCAGTGTGGCACAGAGCAGAGTGGCATAGAGTAGAGTGGCATTTAGCAAAATGGGATAGTGTTGTGTATAGTGGAGTGGCAAAGAGTATAGTGAAAGTGGCGTAGAGTATAGTGGAGTGGCTTAGAGTACAGTGGCATAGAGTGGATTGGGACAACATGGAGTAGAGTGTTGCAGAGTTTCGTGAAGTAGCATAATGTGGTGCAGAATAGAGTGGCGTAGAGTGCAATGCCTTAGAGTAGAGTAGCTTAGAGTAGAATGGAATAGAGTAGAGTGGCATAGGTTAGAGTCGAATAGAGTGGTGCAGTGTCAGTGGAGAGGCGTAGAATTAAGTGATGTAGCGTGGTGTAGAATGGCACACAAGGAAGCGTGGCTAGGTTAAACCCTACGCAAACCAATACAAAATAATAAGATAGCCAAGTTTCAAAAGTAAATGCTCCAGGGAACAAAAAGGCAACTGCCACCCACGTGCCAGGAAAACTCCTCTGTGGAAAAACACAGAGGACAAACTGAAAACAAGGTATTGTCCCCGAGCAACCAGAACCTAATAATAAAGTTCAGTTATATCATAAGTCCAAATGAGAATCCAGATATGATGGTACACATTAATAATTCCTTTATTTTCTTATTTTCTTTTCTTTGTCACAAGTGCAGAAATTTGAAGCAATGTTTCTCAATAGAGATCCTGTGTCATTGACATCATGAAATGTAGCCAAACAGCCAACAGCCGACACAGGGTGAAGTGGCATGTAGTAGAGTGGCGAGTGACGTGGAGTAGGGTTGTTTATAGTGGCATGGAGTAGGGTGACATAAAATAGAGTGACAGAGAGAGGCATGGAGTGCCATAGAGTAGAGTGGCATAGAGTAGAGTGGAGTGGTGTAGCTTTATCAAAATCTGTTTGCTGTACTGCATGGATGTAAGTAAAGAAAAAAGCGCTATGACATGCTCAGTGCTGTGAATGTAAAAAAAAAGTTTAGCATGCCTTGTCAGAAAGCCGTGAGGAGAAATTTTCAAGTCTCCTTTGAGAATCTGGCCAACTGTTACAAGGTGGCTAAAAGTTTCTCAAATTGCAGGTGTTGCACAACATTAACAAGTTTTGAAAATCTCTGATTAAATGCCTTTTAAAAATGGTATTACAATAAAAATAGAAGCACTACAGCCATGGTAAAAGGTAATTATGTTTTAACCCAAATATGGAATGTATTCAAGTATAGAACTGTATCTGACAAAACAAACGTAGCCTCCAAAAGAGAATGAACAGAACTAAGATAGAGAGGACCATATTTACTAAAGGTTTGTGTCGGAAATGGTGCAGTGCTAAACAGATCAAGGCACTGTGTAGCTTTGCACAGCACCGTAAACATCAGACAAATTAACTTTCACTCGAAAAAGCTATTTTGGGATCACAGTGTATCCTCATGCTGTACCCATATTCAGGAACATGCCCCACCTGCTAATGTATGCAAGGGGGTGTATGCAAGGGTCTGTGGCGAACCAGCAAAAAAAACATAGGTTTTTGCAAATAGCATGATTTGGCGTTGCCCCAAATCCTATGGCCAAAGAAATGCTGGTGCATGCAAGAGGTCATGCCGGTGTTTTCATGTATACGTTTTTGATGAAGGATCCACCTTGCGATTAAAGCCACTCTGCACACTGCGGGGTTGGCTTTGTGCCACAGAGAGCAGCCAGGTTTAGCACGAGCGCTGCGAAGATGTCATCAGTAGGCGGCTCTTACTAAATCTGGGGCTTCACTATTTTCTGTCCTTCATGCTCACTTGAGTGAAGGACAGTTAATCTGGGTCTGAGAGTGATGATATATTTAGGTTCTTGTTGAAAACACCTCTGCTTGAAGGCAGTGGCATTACAACATCATTATTTCTCCTTGACAGAAATGACAGGCAATTTGAAAGATTAAACGTGTTTAAACATTTATAACATCTACCTTTTACTCATTCCCGATTACAGATGAAAAACTGGGACAGTGATAAAGAATTTGACCTGAGATGGCACAGAGTCTGATTGAAAGAGTATTCATGAGTTGTGTCAGTCACTTTTTGGGTAAGTTATTCCTATGTAGCACTCTTGACGTAGGACAGACGTCAATCTGTGAAGATGCTTGGGAAATCCAGAGCAAGACAAGCAATATGCGGATACAATTTTCTTTAACCCTTGTGTCAGTATTGGAAAAATTCCCATCTAACAAGGATTGTCACCTCAAAATCAACAAACATCTGTGCAAACCTAAAAGTATGCAGTCAAAGTCCAGGGCGAAACTGGTCCTGGGTTGCTCGTATTCTGGTTCAGGGAGGATCTGGCCTGGCAGTTCGTGCTGGACTCTTCGCAAGAGAAACAGGGTCAAAACTGATTTGCATATGACCCTTCTGTATCTCGTATCTGCGGATTCTGCATCGCATTGGACACTCTGGGCCCAGAACCCTCTATGGCTCTCATCCTTACCCCCCCCCCCTGTCGCAGCACCCTGAGCGAGTTCTCTGGCTGTCGGATTTCCAGGAGAAGGCCCTGCCTATAACCAGGCTTCACTCCTCCTGATTTCCAGCATTGTTCCTCACGCTGCCGCACTCTGGCAGCTCCTAGCTGCTGTGAGCCCACGAGGCTCGACTCCCTCCCGCTGCCGGGGCCCCGCCCACAACCAGGCAGCAGTCGCCTGGTTTCTGGCTGCTGTTCGTGGTTTGCCTCTCCTCAGTGGTGCCTAGCAATGGAAAGGCGGCTCGTTCCTCACTTCCCCAGCAACAGAGGGAAGAATGACTGCACTTCCTGGGGGGCCCGCACCACCTGCTCCTTCGCGATTGGCGCAAGGAGCCCACACCTCAGACTCAGGGTACAAAAGCATGTAGCACTACAGGTCCAGGGCAAATAAGACAAACATGAAGGACCCTCCCGCATGAAGACCGAACAGGGAGCATGCAGCGCTTGTAGCTTCTCCCTCACAGAAATCGCCTCTCCTGCGCTGAGCCCCAGAGCTACAAGGGGCAGAGCTGGGCCCAGGCAGGCCAGCTCACAGGGTCCTCTAGCAGAGTCCTCCGTGGCAGTTCCTCCTGGTGCCCAGCAGTCCTCCAGAAACACAGCTCCAAGCAGGTACCAAAAACATGGGGTCACAGCCCCAATATTCATACTACAAGTGTCTTTGTTCTCCCCCCTTGCACAGGGCTCTGTGCCGGCTCCAAACCAGTTCTGGGGGGCGCTAACACCTCTCTTTTCAGGTGCAAAACAACCCTCATTGTTAGTATAGGCACCGGCCCCAGACACACCAAAAAGGGGGCGGAGCCAGCATTGTGTAAGGCAGGCATAGTCCTATTCAGGTCCAGGTGCTACTCCTCCCACTACTCAAAACGCAGATTTGCCTATTCAGCCTAGCCCTGACTCACCCAACCCCTCTGGAGCCACAGTACCTCCTCAGTCCCTGTCATCCAGAACTAGACATGCAATACACAACAGGCAGGCACAAAGACAAATATTACACAGAAGTCCTCACTTCTAAAAGTGTCATTTCTAAAATAGTAATAATAAATCTGCCAATGCCATTACACAGCATTTATTACCACTATTCCAAACATACCACACTTGATCATGCTACTCCTCTCATGTCAGGAATTACCACTGAAATACATATCAAGAAATCCCCAATGCATTCCTATGAAAGGGCAGCCTCACTGTAGTGAGAAACCAAAATAGCTGTTTGTCACTACCAGGACATGCCACACAGTTAAGGCACATGTCCTACTTTTTACCTACAGCGCACCCTGCCCATTTGGCTAGGTAGGGCCTACCTTAGGGGTGACTGATATGTAGTAAAAGAGGAGTCACAAATGTGGCACCCACTTTATGTGCCACGTCACAGCGGCAGTAAACCGCACCGCAGGCCCTGCAATGGTATTCAATTTACTGGCCCTAGGTATATGAGATACCACTTTACAAGGGACTGACAGGTAAATCAAATACGCCAAACATGTGTAGACCAATCTTACCATGTCTATCATAGAGAGCACATGCAGTTTAACACTGAACAGCAGTGATAAAGTGCCCAGAGTCCTAAAACCACCAACACCAGGTCAGAAAGATACCAGGAGGATGGCAAAATGTTCAGGAATGACCCTCCAAAAAGGGCCAAGTCCAACACCGCACAATTGCATAACTTCAGTGACCCTATTTATAGGTCTTACTGCCTGTTGCAGGGTACAAGGACAGTTAAGGGATACTGTTTAGTGTGCAGGTTCTTACACTTTAGTATCTGAGGATGGGGGTTCCCTTTCCAAGATTCAAGAGGTATCCCTCCCCTCTTTCACCACACAGCTCTTTATTCCATCTCTAGCGCCTTGACGCCCTTGAGCAAAGTAGCGCTCTACAAATTCTCTCTCAACTCAACTCAACTCAGAGGTCCTTCCACAGCAGTGAAAGAAAAACAGTGGGGCATACTGCCTACTTATCTATTCGTACATACAAAAAGGTATCCCAGCTAGAGTATAGTTTATGGTGTACCGGACAATGCTAGTCCTCACTATGGCACTGCGTTCATAACTGCGACAAAAGTAAGACTTCCTTTTCTTTAAATAAACCTCACACACTCTAGTAGTGTCATTCTTCATCAATGGGTTACCCCTGGATCCTAAATATCAGGGTGGGCTCAACCATCTTCCAGGGAGTTCTTGTAAGAAAAGACCAGGCAGTGTAATTTAAAGATTAAAATTCCTTTGACTTCTCCTAGATTTCCCTTTATTGATGGAGTGGTCAGGATGTTAAAACTAAAAATATGTGGGGTATTAGGATATGATGGTCCCAGGACCCTTTGCAAAGAGCTCCCTGGAATATGGTTGAGCCCACCTTGACCTTTAGGAGCCAGGGTGAACCTGATACAGCATGACACTACTACAGTGTATTAAAACTACATTGTCATACTCGCATTCTCACGGCGGGACTCACAAACTGTGGTTAGCCAACAGTGACCATTGGATGGATAAAACAAAATACACACCTAACGTGATTTCGTAAAACACATCCCATCACTGATTAGCATCCTTAGCTCCGAAACTACAACACAGAGAGCCAGCCAGCCATTTACTCTCCTACTCATGTTTATCTTTCCATTCAGCACTTTCCACCACTTGTAACTTGTTTCATATTTTTGGGGCACCTTTTTACCTTCATCACATATTTTTCAGCCATTTACATACTCCTTCACTTTTTCCAGTTTTCACCCTGCCTGCTAAAAGAAACTTGCTTCACTGAGCAAGATTTCATGCAGCTTACCATGATTCAAGTGTTGTTCAAATCACACTGAAGTGACTACAACTACCATGATGCCTTGTCACTCATACTCTAACCAACCTGATACACCTCTCTGGTCCACTCTTACATTTCTTCCATCTTACTACTGAACTTCACTATTCATGCAGCTTACCAAGACTCAAGTGTGGCGCAAACTTCACCACTCGTGCAGCTTACCATGACTCAAGTGCTGCTCAAATCACAATGCATTGACTGCAACTATCATGAGGGCTTGACGCTCCTACTCTAACCAACCTGATACACTCCTTTTGCCCACTCTCACTTCTCTCCCATGTTACTACTGAACTTCACTCATCAGGGATAGTGCAATGTACTGACAATGCTCCACTCAGATATACATCTGAATACGTTAACTGATGTTGGCCTGGATCCATCAATTTATAATAATGATGGCATCCATAACACCTTCATAATGATGTAACCCTAATATATGTCAGCCATGAAGAAACTCAGCTCATTAGCAGTGCCAGTTGATCCCTAACTCTGCACTTCTCACATGAGGTATATTGCTAAATACACATATTACCAAGCTAGGTGTTTGCATGTATTAGATACAGCTATTCTGTAGCCACACTAGCCACAATGAGGTCCCGGGGGAGGGAACTAGAGGTGCAGGGCGCTAGGAGCAGGCCGCCTCCACCATAAAATGTCCAACACAAATGGGGCTGCTCCCAGTCTAGTGACCAAGGTGCTCTCAATCAATCAATCAAAGACATTTGTAGAGCGCACTACTTACCCGGAGGGTTTTAAGGCGCTTGGGGGGGGGGGGAGGGGTGCTGCTACTGCTCGAACAGCCAGATCTTGAGCTTCTTCCTGAAGGAGAGGTGGTCTTGGGTCAGGCGCAGGTCGGGAGGGAGGGAGTTCCAGGTCTTGGTGGCCAGGTAGGAGAAGGACCTTCCTCCTGTTGTCGCTCTTCGGATGCGGGGGACGGCGGCGAGGGCGTGGTTGGTCGATCAGAGGTGGCGTTTGAGAGCGTAGAAGTTGAGGCGGTTGTTGAGGTAGCTCAGGCCTTGGTCGTGTAGGGCTTTGTGTGCGTGGGTGAGGAGACGGAAGGTGATTCTCTTGTTGACGGGGAGCCAGTGCAGGTCTCTCAGATGTCCGGAGATGTGGCTGCGTCGGGGGATGTCGAGGATGAGTCTGGCTGAGGCGTTCTGGATCCGCTGGAGTCTCTTCTGGAGCTTGGCGGTGGTTCCGGCGTAGAGGGCGTTGCCGTAGTCCAGTCGGCTGGTGACGAGGGCCTGGGTGACTGTCTTCCTGGTCTCGGTGGGGATCCACCGGAAGATCTTCCGTAGCATGCGCAGGATGTTAAAACAGGACGCGAAGACGGCGTTGACTTGTCTGGTCATGGAGAGGGAGGAGTCCAGGATGAAGCCCAGGTTGCGTGCGTGGTCTGTTGGTTTGGGTGCAGTGCCCAGGGCGGGGGGCCACCAGGAGTCGTCCCAGGCGGAGGGCGAGGAGCCCAGGATGAGGACTTCCATCTTGTCTGAGTTCAGTTTCAGGCGGCTGGTTGTCATCCACTCGGCTACGTCTTTCATCCCTTCGTGAAGGTTTGCTCTGGCGGTGGCGGGGTCGTTGGTGAGGGAGAGAATCAGCTGGGTGTTGTCAGCGTAGGAGATGATGTTGAGGTTGTGTTGGTGTGCGATGGCCGCGAGGGGGCTCATGTAGACGTTGAAGAGGGTGGGGCTCAGCGAGGATCCTTGAGGGACGCCGCAGATGACTTTGGTGGCCTCTGACTTGTACGGTGGTAGACGGACTCTCTGTGTTCTTCCGTCGAGGAAGGAGATGATCCATTCCAGTGCCTTCTCCTGGATTCCGACGTTGCTGAGGCGCTGCACTAGGGTGTGGTGGCAGACAGTGTCGAATGCCGCGGAGAGGTCTAGTAGGATGAGGGCCGCTGTTTCTCCGTTGTCCAGCAGGGCTCGGATGTCATCGGTGGCAGCGATGAGGGCGGTCTCGGTGCTGTGGTTGGCCCGGAAGCCAGACTGTGAATGGTCGAGGGATCCATTCGTCTCGAGGAAGGCGGCCAGCTGTTTGTTGACGGTCTTCTCGATGACTTTGGCTGGAAACGGGAGGAGCGAGATGGGGCGGTAATTCTTGAGTTCGGTGGGGTCCGCTGTAGGTTTCTTGAGTAGGGTGCTGAGTTCGGCGTGCTTCCAGCTCTCCGGGAAGGTGGCGGTGTCGAAGGAGGTGTTGATGACTAAGACTAAATTGTGAGTGTGGACATCTCACAAAAAGTGAAGGACTGGCCTCACACACCACCAGGAGTCATGCTTCATTATCGGTAGTCCTCCCCCTCTAGAAACTCGGTTTGGTAGAGGGCGGTCATACACCTGACGACAAGGATGCATTTCTAAACTAAGTGGGGGGCCGTAAAGAGTGACTGACATTTAAAAAACATTATAGTTACCCAATTAAGTTTTGAATGTGACCGGCAGCTACATGGTGTTAAAAATAAGTGGATGATGCAATGTGGAAAATTTGCACCGTAGTGGGTACGGTCAAAATGTTTCTACCGTGTGGCCCAGTTGAGTCTGTGGTGTAGTGCTATTAATTGGATAGTAAGACAGAATTAGCATAGTGACTGAGAAAGTGTCTGCCAGGTTGTGTGATCTGGTGTCCCAAAATGCACCAATAAATGCATGCTGTTACGATGCCTGACCTGCTCATAGCATGTTAAAGACCGCCCCGTGGCCGGATTTGAGTATCCTGTGCCCGGGCGGGTGGAATTCTATTACAGGCAGGCTGCTGCCTGGCAGTGTGTGCGTCCCCCTGTCAGCCAGTCAGAAGGAGACTCGCGGCCAGGGCATAGTCGAGACCATGTGTGTTAGTCCAAGCGAGGTAATCAGGTGCTTTCATGTACCTCGTGTCAAAGAAATCCGAACAGCCCATAGTGTGCAGGGCAGAGTCCTCATGTGGGCGCTAAACCGCATTGAGTGCGAGTCTATAACATGAGGCTTTTGGTACAGTGTCTATATTAAGAAACATATGTATATTAAAGTAGGAAAAGCCCAACAACGTTTTTTTTTAAAAAAAAGACATGCTAATCTATAGTTTGTAAAAGGAGGGTGAGATGGGAGAATTAAAATGCCCATATTTTTCATTACAAAAGTATGTAAGGATATGAGATCAATATGTAAACCGGACTCCTGTGGTGTATGGGAAAACTATGTATATTCTTCATCTATAATTCAACATATCCTATATGCGAGGTAGTATGCATAATAGGTAAGTCCTTTGTTTTTCTATCATGAAGTGTAATATTATCCATCATGAAGGTCCCACTAGTGTGGTGTCTACTGGATGTCCATACTGGTACCACTCGGGACCGCACTGAATGATTTTTGCAGGAGATATCTGCTATCCAAGTAAAGTGCAGTGAGATATGTATGGCAGGGAAATTACTGTCCCATCTGTAGCCACAGGACCTCATTGTTGAGACCCATTTTGCATGATCGAAGGCGGTAGACCCACTGCTGTTCCCTGATATATAGTTGTTTTGTCATATCTTTCTTCTGTTTCTCCATTAGCTCTAGGACCACCCATTTCAAGTCGGTGTCCTTGTGGTTTTGTTCTAGGAAGTTCTGTGTAAGTTTCGTATTTTTTTTGCACTGGATGGTGCTCCAATATTCATTTATGCCGACCTTAATTATCCTCGTGGTCATGCCCACGTACATGAGATCACATGGACAGGTAAGAAGGTACACCACATTCTCCGTGTTACAGTTACTGGAACCTTTGAGTTTCCTTGGGTTACTGGTACCTATGTCCACCTCTTTGGTAGTGTTAGTGAGCGGACAGCCTACACAGCCCCCGCATGGGTAGTGCCCTATGGGTCTCTGATGGTTCCAGAGTGAAAGTTGTTCCTCTCTCTCCTGGGGCGTTGTTTTTGCATGTACCAATCTCTAGTGTGGGCTTTTTTTCCTTCTGAATGCAAATAAGGGGGGATCCCACTGTTTCTTTACACTGTTCAGACTATGCCAGTATTTCCGTATGATGTTTTGAAAGGCGTTGGATACCGGGGTGCATGTGGTTACGCACACAATTCTGTTTCTTTTCTCTCTTGGTGTATTATCTAGCAGTGCTTCTCGATTGTTATTTCTGGCCCTCATTTTTGCCTTCTTGAAGATCTTCCTCGGATAGTGTTGGTCAAGTAACTTCTTTTCCAATTGTTCTGCTTGTTCGTTGTAGGTTTCTGTGTTTGAACAGTTCCTGTGCACTCGAAGAAATTAGCCAATGGGAAGATTTTGCTGTAGAGCCCTTGGATGATAGCTTTCGTATAGAAGCAGGCTATTCTTGTTTGTTGTTTTATTGTGTACCTTTGTACTGATGCCTTCTGTTGTCATTGTAATGTCAAGGTCCAAGAAGATGGCCTGGGCTCTGTTGATAGAGTGCGTTAACTTCAGCTGTTCGTCCTTGGTGTTTACCGATTGTATAAATGCTGTTCCTTCTTCATTGTTTACACGCCCCACGATGAACAAGTCATCTATATAGCGTTTCCAGGTTTTTAGGTGTGCAGTATATGGGTAATTCAGATTGAAGATGTGGTCCTCCTCAAACTGGTGTACGTAAAGGCATGCCATGCTTGGAGCAAAGGTACTGCCCATGGACGTGCCTTTGATTTGGTAGTATATCACTTCTTCAAACTCAAAGTAGTTCTCTGTCAATGCTTCCTCTGCGCATTCCATGATGAAGTGTGGAGGGTGAATCCCCAATCCATATTAAGTAGGATCTGTTCCACGACGACTAGTGTGCGTCTTGTGTACAGCACCTCTGCATCCGTCGTGATAAAGAGATCCTCAGTTGTGTTGATCTCCAGATCATGCAAGAGACACAGAACATCCTTTGTGTCCCTAAGGTAAGAGGGTGATTTTTGAACAATAGATCTTAGGAGCCAATCGCAAACTTGCGATAAGGGTTCCAGGATAGAACCAATGCCTGATACTATCGGCCTTCTAGGTGGGGGCATTCTATCCTTATGAATTTTTGGAAGGGTGTAGACCCTCTAGGTTCTTGGGTTTTCATTGATAAGGAATTCTGCCTCCTGTTTAGTGATCCATTCATTGTTGAGACCTTCATCAGTCATACACTTGATTTTGTTAGTAAGATGAATGGTGGGGTCGCTGTGGTATATTTCATAACTGATTGTATCAGAGAACATCCATTTGCATTCTTCTTGGTACATTGTCTGATTCATCATAACAATGGCTCCTCCCTTGTCCACTGGCTTTATGACCAGATCTGTATTGTTTTTAGGTGTCTGGGGTACCGTTCTTTCACCCATTGTCAGGTCCTGGAAGCCTTTTTTGTTCTGAAAGTCAATTGCCTCCAATTCTTTCAAAACCACGTGTACAAATGCTTGTATGTGTCACGGCTGGTTTGAATTGGAGGTAAAAATGTAGATTTCCTTCTGAGGCCTGTGTTGGTATTTCCATCCTGGTTATCCTTGTAAGCCCCAAAGTGGTTCCTGAGTTTTATTTTCATGAAGAACTGAGCTAGTTCTGTGTTCAGGCTGAACAGATTGTTAGTTGGTGTTGGGACGAACCCCAGGCCCTTAGATAGGACCGACTCCTCATCCCATGTGAGGGTGTGGTCGCTGGACACAACTATGCCTTGGAATAGACAAATATACATGTATGTAACAAATTGTATTTGTAGCAGGGTGTTGGAGATGTCAGGTCTATCCCTGAAGTCAAAAATGCAACAAATCTTCATAGCTATTGAGCAGACTAAATCTACTACATCTATTGTATGTTTACAAATGTATAGTAACCAACTTCAACTTTATGCAAATAGGTGACCATACTAATCTCTAACTATGTTTTCCCATTCTAGGCCACCATTTTCTTGACATAAACAATGTGGATGTAGATATCTCACTTCCAACATTAACAATTTCCTCTATCTCAACAGGTTGATTCACCACTGCACCAGAACAGAGGGTGCAAACCCAACAAATTTCTCTCCCGCACAGGATGAAGCCCTCAGTGATAAAAATGCTCCTGCAGAGGTGGACGTCAATGATGCTCCTGGCCCAACTGGGCTGCTGGCAACAGTGGCCCTCACTGTGCCCACTTTAACACCTCCCACCCCAGAAACACAAATGCTGTCAACCACTGCCACCCCCCAAACTGTGCAGTTACCACAGTCACTCCCATCCTGTGGACCCAAGTCCTGGATCCTCCAATAGCTAACATCAACCTAGTCACAGAGGGCCGGATATACAGAACTAATCCGAGACAAAATCCTAAACTTACTACTTGTTGTATTCACAGAAGGCATTTAGTAGTAGTAAAGGTAGGATTTTGTCTTAAGTCTGTCTTAAATCTGTCTTAAGTCTGTCTTAAGTTTGTCTTAAGTCTGTCTTAAGTTTTTCTTAAGTCAAACTTAAGACAAAATCCTAACTTTACTATTACTAAATGCCTTCTGTGAATACCAAAAGTAGTACGTTTAGGATTTTGTCTCAGATTAGTTCTGTGAATCGGGCCCAGAGGAACAAGGTCCCAGTGGGAGGGCACAGTCTGTGCCAAGGGCACAGAGCCGTGGGGAGATGTAGTGGAAGGGTTACTGTGGGCTCAAAAGTGAGCCCACTGAGCCCAAGGGCAACCCAGGTGCCGTCATCCAATTCCTGTGAGTCTACCAGGACTCCCAAAAGGTCATAGGCCAGGTAGTGGAAGAACTTCGGGAAATTAAGGAGCTGCCTAGGGACACATACCAGGAGGTAGTTGACATCCATACTGAGATGGCCGGCATCCATAATGAGGTGGCTGGCATCCGCACTGAGGTGGCTGAAGTGCTATGGGAAATTAACATCACCCTCTGAAGGGCTTTCCCTTCTACAACTACCCCTTCTTGTGGTACTACAACATCGCCACCATCAACATCCGATGCAGCCACAGGAAGAGAGGCCCTGTTAGGGAATAAGCACCCCATCTCAGCAGCTCCAGATCGCCCCTCTGTCATAGGGAGGGGACGTCCATGAAAAAACAAAGGAGCTCAGATGGCAACACACTCACCACCGCCAGTAAATTACCTTGACCCTAATATCCTCCTGTGTGTGCTACACCTTCACTTGCTTGACTATTCCTGCCAACTTTTCCATGTGTAATGGGAGGAGTATTTTAAGCTTTGAACTCCGAATCAAATGGGTTCTAATACAATGATTTCATCCACCATGACTGACGACTTCACTTACTGTTTGCACTATTTAATTTAATGTTGTTTGTTTTACCTTGTTTACTTCATTAAAAACACACATCACCAAAGCATTGTCTCCTGTTGGAATTCTCACATATAACAATGGAAATGTACTTCCAGATGAACTTTGCTTTCTTCGAAGTAGGAACTTCTGGAAGTATGGTTTCAGATTGGAAGGGACGTGTTTGTGCATAAACTCCAGACCATCACACAAAGTTAGTTGAAGTGTGCCCTGCATATGCTGATGGGTCTGCTCTGAGCTACAATGGTGGAAGTAGTTGTCACTGACACCTGAATAGGCTGTTGCTGCTCTTCACAATGCTATCTCCACACCCTGTATTGAAGCTGGACCAGGGAGAACAGAACTGATTTAATCAAGTAAGAGAGATGTGTTGTACAAAGAATTCCAAGACATAAAGGGGTATATGTATTGGACCTGTATCCCCAGAACTTTAGAGAACTTCTCAACCAAGAGGAACCTCTAACAAGGAGAAGAAATGAAGAGCTGAGTGAAGGAGTACTGTCCATTTGCTGTGTGGTGCTTCGCTGGGTTGGCTTGCAGTTGCTGCTTCTGCTTTTAAGAGGACAATGACTGAACTTAGCTGGGTATCCTGCTTGAAATGATTCTCCAAGGGCTTGGTTTAGAGGTTGCCTCCTATTAAGAAGTTTCAGGGACACAAAGACTTCAACTGCAGCTTTCCTGGACTCCACTGCTGGGAGTCCTGACCTGTCAGTTGGTGTAGTTCCTGCAAACAAAAGGAGATGAAGGATGGACTGCTGAAAATTTTCAGACTCACAACCCTAGTCACAGATCTGGGTTGAATTCATTATCATTCTTTAGCTCACTTTGCCACCCCAGTTCAGACCCAGCCATATGCAAATCAGTCTTGGCCCTGTTCCTCTTGGAAACAGTACAGCCCGAAATGCCAAGCCAGGTCTTCCCTGGACCGGAAACAAGCATCCTGGGACCTGTTTTGGAGTTACACCCATCATCAGCTTGAATCCAGTGGCAAAGTGAGCAACCCATGTCTGGGCATACCCTGCCAACTTAGGGTAAATAAAGCAAACACAAAGAGATGATGCACGGAGCACTGAAACTTTTCAGACACTCACCCCCAGTCACAGATCTGGGTTGAAGCCATAAATATTGTTTAGCTCACTTCGCCTCCCCAATTCAGATCCAGCCATATGCAAATCAGTCTTGACCCTCTTCCTTATGGAAACAGCCCATCCCGAGCTGCCAAGCCAGGTCTTCCCTGGACCAGAGACAAGCATCCTGGGACTGGTTTCGGGGTAACTCCCCTCATCAGCCAAGCCAGTTGAATCCAGTGGCAAAGGGAGCAAGGGACCCACGTCTAGGCATACCCTGCCAAATTAGGGCAAACAAAGCAAACACAAGGAGATGAGGGACAGAGCGCTGAAACTTTTCAGACACTAACCCCGAGTCACAGATCTGGGTTAAATCCATCATCATCCTTTAGCTCACTTCGCCACCCCAGTTCAGACCCGGCTATATGCAAATCAGTCTTGACTCCGTTAATTATGGCCCAAACTGCCAAGCCGGGTCTTCCCTTGACCGGAAACCAGCATCCCGGGACCGGTTTCGAGGTTACACCCCTCATCGGCCAGGCTAACATGAATCCATTGGCAAGGTGAACAAGAGACCCACGTCTGGGCATACCCTGCCTACTTAGGGTGAACAAAGCAAACACAAGGAGATGATGGACAGAGCGCTAAAATTTTTCAGATGAAGTGAGCTAAAGAACGATGAAGGACTCAACCCAGATCTGTGACTGGGTGTGAGTGTCTGAAAATGTCAGCACTCCGTCCATCATCTCATTGTATTTGCAGTTTAGTTCCTGCTACAGACAGCTGTGAAAACCTGAAATTTCAATGCTTTACTCTGCTAGCGGCTGTTAATCTACACACAGTGCGGGAGAAATTTACAACACACAAACTTGTGTGGTCAAATAACTGGACGCAGCACCAGCTTGCACAGTAAGAAACTTTTGCATCAACTCCACTCCAGTAAGGAACCAACACATCACCTTCTCTGTGTGGCATAAGAAACCTATGCATCACATCCCGAAAATACCAATTTCCCCGCGTGTAAGGAACAATGCTTCACCTTTGCTGCGCCTGTTTAGGTCTCGACTATTATATCCCGCAGGGATTAATAGGCAAGTGTATAGTAGTTCAAACAAACTCTTGACCAAGCGAGGATTACGTGCAGTTCATGTGATGCACTCGTGTGAGACGCGCGTGCATGTCAAACCCATCAGCCTCGCACCAAACACCATCTGGCTCATATCCGACTTCAGAGGAATCCGCTCTCAAGCCTCTCCCGCCCCCGACCCATCAGCCTTGCACCAAACACCATCTGGCTTGTATCCGACTTCAGAGGAATCCGCTCTCAAGCCTCTCCCGCCATCAGACTTCAAAGAAAAGAGCTCCAGCTTCCCCGCCCCCTCCCCCAGCAATACCGACAATATTTACATTTAACTTGTTGCCTTCCCTCTGCTTTCATACTCCTAGCTGTCCTGCAAATGGCGTGCTATATTTCTAACACACACAGTTAAGTAACCAAAGCTCTGCCAATTAAAACAATTCTGCTTCTCACAAGACTTACAAAGATTCAATTGCTCAGCACCCAAGCACGTAGTTTAGCGATGTTGCAATAGAGTGCTGAAGTCTCCGTGTCTGTTTGCGTAACATTAACTTAACTGAATCACAAGACGTGAGTAATTAAACTATGTACTTACAGAGATTAATTCTTTTTTTGCTGGCAATTTTATTTAGCGTGAACTCGACCTGAAGGTATCAGCTCGCTGTACATTGAGCACCTGTTGCATTACAGACGGACATATTAATTTTTTTAGGCACGGGTAGATTAAGTGGTTTGCGTAAAATCACATGATGTTGAACGTCACTGTCCAGACTCGAACTGAAGCATTCATTGTGTATAAGGCCTGTTCTTTAAGTAAAGTAGTGCTTGCCTCACTGACTTTGACATGACAGTCATGCTCCATTCCTTCTTGTATCCCTTTATCCACACACTCTGGTTTTGTCAAATAAATTGCCTGATGTTTAAATTTAACTTGTTGCCTTCCCTCCGCTGTCATACTCCTAGCTGTCCTGCAAATGGCGTGCTGTATTTCTAACACACACAGTTTAGTAACCAAAGCACCGCCAAGTAATACTATTATCAGCTCTCGTCTTTCCTCGCACCCGCTCCCCTGCCCCCGCGAAAGTCTTAAAATGATAAAGTCTTAAAATAAACATTCATTTAAAGACGCATTTTAGACAAGAGCGTGTGCGTGTATATGTTCGTGAGCATGCCTCAGTGCCTTTAGTTGCACCCGCCTCCCACACATCTGACGCTTCCACCCGCCCACTGTCCCGTTTACTTTGCGTACTCCCCCACAGAGGACATGCCCACCCACTGCCACCGTCTTAGCAATGTAAAAGTTTGCATTTATTAAAGGGCTTAAATACATTTTTAATTAAAGTCGCATGACAGACAAAAGAGTGTTTGTGTATATGTGCGGGAGCATGTGTCCATGCCTTTATTTGAACCCGCCTCCCACACAGCGTATGCTTCACACGCCCACTAACCACGATTAGTATGCGTACTCCCACACAGAGGGCATTCCCACATGCTGCCACAGTATTAGCACTTTAAAATATTGAATTTTTTGAAGGATTAAAATAAATGTTTCATTAAAGTCGCTTCACAGAGAAGAGAGTGTGCGTGTATCTGTGCGGGAGCATGCATCCATGCATATGTGTTTGAGTGTGCACATGTGTGGGTAGGTAGGAGTGCCTGCATATGTGTGCTTGTTTATATGTGTGTGTAAATTGCTAATGCCCTATATGTTTGTGCATGCTTTCGTGTGTGTATATTTATGTGCGTGTGTAGGTTTGTATGTGCTGGTCGCTGCATGCATGTGTGCATGAGGGTGTGTATGCATGCTTGTGTAGTTGCATACATCAGTGTATACAGCTGCAAGTGGATGGGTTTCCAAAGGTGTGCCTGGTCTCTGTTTGCATGGGTTTTTTGTCATCTTTGCATGCACGTTTGTATGTCTCTGTGCATTGGTGAATTTAGAAGTTTTATTTAATAGCAATTAAACGTCTCTAGGGTGGATGAAAGTTTTTTTTACTAAAACCGAGATTTGTGACATTAACTAACGGCGCATTATGAAGAACCCAATGCAGGGAAAACTCTACAAACTTTAAAGGTTTACACTAAATTAATAAATAATCTAAATTTTTTGCTACGTATTCTGAGACAAATATAACATCTATCCCTTCTTACATGCAAACCACCAACATTTCACTTGGAACCGAAACAAACGTACCAAAACAAACGTACAAGATTGAAGGGATTCAACCTATAACCTGTAAAATCGCTTTTCATGATACGGCCTGGAATTTTTTCGCACTACTCCTTTACATTTGTGTACAAGTACACAAGGAAAGCACAGTTCATTTTCATACATGCCCAATTATATTACATGTGGTTTGAAAACTCAACAGGGCTTAGTATGCTTGTTTCACAATATATATATCAGGGCAGCCCCCTCACGGATTGTGAAAATGTCATATTTTCGATCCAAATTTCCCCATGTAGATCTCTCTCTGAACTTCTTATCTATCGCCCGCCAGGTCCAACAGGACAGTTTTATAACTCACTCATGGAACATTCAGGAATATTAGCTGCCACTCACTCCACCTTTATGATCCTTGGGGATCTCAATATCCATTTCGACAAGGGTGAAGACAAACTAGCCGCCGATTTATTATCAAACCTGGAAACCCTCCAGCTCAGGCTGCAAAATAGGCACCCCACCCACACGATGGGTCACCTCCTGGACCCCATTTTTTCCAACATCCCTGATCTGACGACTCTAGGTCCTACTCCGCTACCATGGGCAGATCGCTTTTTAATATCGCTGAACTGTCGACTCCCCACCATCGCTCGCCCCAAACCTCCAGCAAGCAAACCTACTCGCCCTTGGGCCACATTAGACCTTGAAAAATGGAAGCACAATTTAGAGCAATCCTCCCCATCTCTAGTCTCTGGTCCTGCCTCAGCCAATTCCCAGTTCTCCAAATGGATCGAAGAGTCACTGGACAAGACCCTGCCGAAAAAACTTACCTGTAAACCTCGGGGCAAAATTACCTCGCCATGGTTCACCCAGGAAATACGCCAAAAAAGATCTGCAAAAAACTGAAAGAGAGTAGAGAAAAAACTTCGAACCTATTAAAAAACTAGAATACAAACACACAATTCTGATTTATGAAAAGGCCCTCAAAATTGCTCAATCCAACTTCTTTGAAGAAAAAATCAAGTCATCAGCCAACTCATGTAGGGAGACCTTTTAAATTGCCAAAAAACTTCTCAAAACCCCGGACCCCCCCCCTTGTTGAACCCTCGGTTAGCCGGTGTAATTAACTAGCTGAATTTATTGATTCCAAGACCCTCCCCCTACAAATACCAGACATACCCTCCCTTCCTAACCTGTTCAGCCCCATTCCACAATCGGACGAACCTCGTCTAACCCAGTTCACTCCCATGACTATAGATACTCTCTCCCCCATACTTCACTCAATTAAAAGTGGATCCCTACTAGACCCAGCACCTTTTAACATCTTAAAATCAGTTGCCCCTACCATCCTTCCGTTCATGGCAACTTTGATTAACACCTTGTTGGCCCATGGTATTGTCCCACATACCTGGAAAAAAGCAATCATCAAAGCCTTAATTAAAAAAACGACATTTAGATCCCCTAGAGTTAAGCAACTTTCGGCCGATCTCCCTGCTTCCAGGCATAAGCAAGATCGCCGAAAAATGTGTTAACCGTCAACTCTCGAACTACCTTGAAACCAATGACCTCCTTAAACCCTCACAGACTGGCTTCAGACCCGGCCAGAGCACGGAGGCCGCGATGTTGGCGGTTGTCGAAGAGGCGAGAAAGATCCTTGACTCAGGAGGATCAGTGGCAGTGATCCTACTGGATCTAAGCGCGGCCTTCGACACCGTCAAATACTCGATACTGGTCCATAGGCTTAGGGACCTTGGGATAGCAGAGACGGCCTTGCCCTGGCTGGAATCCTTCCTGAATGACCGGTCATTTCAGGTAGCGGATGGCAATTTCATCTCCAGGCCTACTGCTATACACTGCGGGGTCCCTCAGGGCTCATCCCTGAGCCCGACCCTTTTTAACGTTTACATGTCCCCACTTGAGAAAATTGTCGCCCCATTTGGAATTAAGCTTTTAACCTACGCTGATGACACCCAGCTGGGGGTCTCCCTTAGTCAACATAACCAGTCTCCCACTAATCTCTATACGTGTCTTAGTGACATTACCAAATGGATGGACATGTCCCATCTCAAGCTCAATAGTGGAAAGACGGAGATCATGGTTTTGGGCAACCAATCACACTTCCACCCTGAGTCCCTGTGGCCACCTTGCATGGGCACACCACCCAACCCTAAACATGAGATCAAGAGTTTAGGGATCTGGCTGGACGAGGATCTTAACTTCTCCACCCAAGCAAGGAAAACGGCCGGCGTTTGCTATGGTCTCTTATGGACCGCCAGAAAAATCCTTCCCCTACTTCCGGCACAATCCCCAAAAATATTGATTCAGGGCCTCGTGATGTCCCGTCTGGACTACGGCAATGCCTTATATTTGGGGGCGCCCAAAAAAGTATTGACAAAACTCCAGACGGTGCAAAATACTGCTGCCCGCCTTCTCACAGGAACACACCGCCGCAGCTCAGCCAAGCCATCCCTTAAAGCCCTGCATTGGCTGCCCATTCAGGAAAGAGTACATTTTAAAGCCCTTTGCACCACCCATAAAATCTTGCAGGGAAAGGCCCCACCCATTCTAAAGGACCTTGTTACCCCCTACAGGACAAACAGAACCCTTCGTTCTTCACATGACAATCTGGCATTCGTACCTAGGATCAAAAAAGCTCGCGCTGGAGGCCGACTATTTGCTTACAATGCCTCCAAGCTATGGAATTCACTACCCTCTGATATTCGGGCTCAGCCCAATCTTCTTCCATTCCGTAAGGCACTCAAGACCTGGCTGTTCCCATAATACTTCTTCCTCAATTATCGTCATATCTATCACTAGCGCTGGGACGCTCACGGGCAGCCATGCGCTTTACAAATCTGTAAAATAAATAAATAAATATAGAGCGTGTGCATTAAAGAATTCTGTTTGCGAGGTGCAAGGTAATTTTAAAAAAACAAGCGCTTTTATTACATTAAGTATTTACTGAAGGGAAAAGCAACTGCGTGGTTGTGCATTTTGTTACAGAAATACTGGTTCTACACTCTGTTGGTGCACATCTCTGTGTCGGTTTTTTTCATTTTCTCTGCTACAATTATTAATTAGCAAGTGTTACTTTGGAGCCGACAACTGGCGCCACTGGGGACATGGTAGAGAGAGCCATTCTTATGGGGGTACCCCCTCCCTTCTCCCTTAGCAGCATGTGCATCCGCCTTCTCCTGCTTGACAATGGGTTTGTCAATTACGTGTTAACACTAAACCTACCAGAGGAGCCAGGAGAGCACAAGCTCTCTCTCTACACAACTCTCTCTCTAACTCTCTCTCAACACACCTCTCTCGCTCTCTTTCTCCACACACCTCTCTCTCTCTCTCTCTATGCATCTTTCTCTCTCTCACACCTCGCGTACTCTCTCTTACTTTCTCACTCTCTCTCTCTACACACCTCTCTCTCGCACTCTCTCTCTCTACACAACTTTTATTTAAGTATTATTAAAAAAAAAAAAACATTTTTATTTGTATCAATACATCTAAGTCACGTAAATACAACACATTGCATTACAATTGCTGTAGGTGTCACATTTGCAAAAGTTAAAACTATTGGCATTGTGAATGACAAAGCTATTAATTTTGCTGTTTTTTTTATAATTGTATGTCTAGTGTTGACTAGACTTTGAACTGCTAGAAGGCCTGCTTTGCACTACTTGGGAACCCAAGGCTAGAGTAACCAGACTTTATTCTTCTCGGGGATTGGGTTGCAGCGTGTGAGGTGAGTCTGTGGAAGAGTAGGGAAAGCGACTCAGGAGGGGTAAAATTCGCAATTCCCCCTCCAGTCTGTGCAACAGTAGGTACAGGGTTGGACTCAGGTGAGGTATGATTCACTATTCCCAAGCATTGGACTCAGGAGGGGTAAAATGCACTATTACCGCTCCAGTCTGTACTCTGTGCAACAGTCGGAAAAGTGCTGGACTCAGGAGGGATAAAACTTACTATTCCCACTCCAGTCGGTGCATCAGTAGGGAAACCGTTGGATTGCACAGGAGTAAAATTGATTATTCCCACTCCAGCCTGTGGAGTACTGAAAGCGTTGGAATTAGGAGAGATAACATTTACTATTCACACTCTTGTCTGTGCAACAATAGGGAAAACATTGGACTCAGCAGGGGTAACAGAAAATGTACTACTCTCACTTTAGTCTGCGCAACAGTAGTGAAATAATTATACTCAGGTGAGGTAAAATGTACTGTTCCCACTGCAGTCTGTGCAACTGTAGGTAAAGCTTTGGATTAAGGAGGGGTAAACATTACTATTACCACTCCAGTAGGAGCAACAGTAGGAAATCAGTTGGACTCAGGAGGGATAGAATGTACTATTCCCACTCCAGTCTGTGCAACATTAGGGAAAGCATTGGACTCAGGAGTGGTCAAATTTCCCATTCCCACTCCTGGAGGTGCAACGGTAGAGAGAGAGTAGTTCACTTCAAACTAATAACACATTTTGGGCAAATCTATTGAATAAAATATATATATATATATATATATATATATATATATATATATATATATATATATATATATATATATATATATATATATATATATATATATATTTTCCAGGAATAATCCGATGGAGCGCAGAGCTTTTCAAACAGCTGCAAAAACGGACTCGAACCCAAAATTTTGTGCAAGTTGGTGATTTATTCAGCAAGTGGTGTTCCCATAGTCATCACGACGCGTTTCGCGCTTCACAGAGCGCTTGATCACATGACACAGGTGATCACCTGACACACGTTTAAATACAGTCTACCAATGTAAGTCAAACTACAAGTGCAATAGAAATAGAAGAGTTGAATCTCTAGGGACTACTCACATTGTTATTACAATGTCTGCGAATGCATTTATCTAAAGTTTCTTGAAACACATTTAAGCATTTGTAAATTTAAATAACTGGCTGTAGACATAAGCAAAAAAACATGTGTGATAAACATTCGGTGATAGTGATTTAAATGTGAGTTTAACCAAAAGAATATTTTTAAATAGGATAAAAACAATCATGGTTGATTATCGGTTAAAGTGCAGTATTTTTGGATGTTCAACGTTTTGCAATGATACCGGTGTAGTACCTTATTAATAAAGTCCATGTTGTAGAAAACACGTACACATGTGGAGCCCCACATGTGAATACATTGCCATATAATATGTGTAAACTACAAGGACATGGAAAGTGCTATAAAGTGCTGGTGCAAACAAGACTGAATAGCTGCCAAAATTCATGAGGACAACATCACCTCTGGTAGAAAACGATGTTGCATTGAGGGTATGAAGATATAATCTCTGTAAAATACATGATACAATCCCCGCTTTTGTCGTTCTACCAGTGATAACATTAACGATATGTACAGTACTAGAGAGAATCTCTTATTATTCATATAAAACCATTTGTTCCATTAACAACAAGTGACCCAGTGATTAAAAGACAATAAGATATTCTATTCATAATTCATATAAAGCCCTATAAATACCTTAAAATGGTAATTTTCATAAAAGCTAAAATTAATGAATATAGAGATATGTCTAAAACCTCATATAAATAGATTGATAAAATCACAGGCTAATTGATGTATATGGTACAAATGGGTACAAATAACATAGATAATCTTAAATATTTCTCCGTGTTAAAAAAGACCCATGAAGCATTAAAGTTGGTTATATGTTGACGGGGATTAGTTTTGTGTATATACTTTATCATAGACAAGTATATAAATCTTCCGTAATGTTCAGGCCTGAGGGATGCTTTGTATTCAGCTCAATGATATACTGTGTCTCAAGGCGGCGTAATTTGTCTTCTCTGTTGCCACCTCTCCTGCTAGCCTGTACACAGTCAATAACATAATATTTGAGGTCACTACTTCTGGAGTTGTGTTTTGACTTAAAGTGCCTCGCTACAGGATAGGTATTGTCCTGATTCCCAATGGCTCGAAGATGTTGCAGGATCCTTCTGTGTACTGGGAGCTTAGTGCTCCCAACGTACAACAGGTTACAGGGACATATTAACACGTAGACAGCAAATTCTGTCTTACATGTTAATAATTTCGTAATTTTATGTTCCCTGCTGTCAAAAGGGGAATGGTAGCTCTTTTTGTTAATGGCTTGTTGGCATGCCTTACAGATTTTACAATTATAGAATCCTGTGTGAGTTTGGTACCAGGCTGATGTTTCCAGTACCTCAGGACTGGTTTTGACCAGTTTGTCCCTCATTGACTGCCCTCTGCTGTATGTTATGCTGGGCCTTTTGGGGAGATCCCTCCCAATCACTGGGTCACTAAGGACCAATGGCCAGTTTTTGCTAATGATTTTAGCTATCTCCTTGTATTGGGTGTTGTACTGTACAATAAATCTGAACTCAGAGTTCATTGTGTCAGTGTCCTCAGAGTCTGTTGTTAAAGATAAGTTACCCGCCAATAAAAGAGATCTGTCTTTCTGATTGGCTTTCACAATAGCCGCATCTACAATGTTAGGAGAATATCCCCTGGTTAAGAATCTTGCTTTGCTCTCCCTCTGTGCCAAATCTAGATCGGTCTGCCTACTATGTATCCTTTTGAGGCGTAGCATCTCGCCATAAGGGATGCTGTTAATGAGGTGCTTAATGTAAGAACTGGTGGCATGTAAGGTGGAATTTCCAGCTGTTGCCTTACGGTGCAGTCTTGTCTCCAATTTGCCATGTTCTATAAACACCTCAGTGTCAAGAAAAGTAATGGACGACTTACTCAGTGTAGCTGTGAACTGGAGGTTGAGATTGTTGTTATTAAGATCAGAGATAAAATTTTCAGCTGATAACATATCCCCCTCCCAGATCACAAAGAGATCGTCAATGAAGCGTAGCCAGGTAATTACCTGGGCCTGCATCGTTGTTGAGTGTGATACCATGAGGACCATCTCCTCCCACCAGCCCATGTGGAGACATGCGTAGCTGGGGGAGAAGCTGGCCCCCATGGCCACACCCCCCAACTGCCTATACATAAGGTTGTTAAACATGAAGATGTTATTATCAAGACACATTCTGACCATTTCTAGTAGCATCATTCTGTGATCAGGCATATTAGGTAAAGATATTTGTAAATAGTAGTCAAGAGCATTAAGACCATCTAGATGTACAATGCTAGTATATAGCGAGCAGACGTCCAGAGCAATGAGTATGTAGTTCTCCTGCCATTGAATATTTTTTATTTTATTCAAGAAGTCGCTCGTGTCGCTGACATATGATGGGAGCTTTTTAACCTCCCCCTGTAGGAAAAAATCTACATACTGAGACATGTGTTCTAAAACGCTATTCCTCGCTGAGATTATGGGTCGTCCAGGGGGATTCGTAGGATTCTTATGCAGCTTTGGCAAAAAATATATAGTCGGTACCACAGGATAGTCATTTTTTAGGAATTTGTGCTCCTGATTAGTGATGAGGCCCCTTGATTTCCATTTAGAAAGCATTTTGTTGCAATTTAGGTACATGTTTTTGAGTTCTGTACTGGAAAATCTGGTGTAACACATTCTGTCATTCAATTGTTGCAGTGCTTCATTCACATACATTTCTCTTTGGAGCAACACAATGTTTCCACCCTTATCTGATGCTATGATTGCTCTGATGATCACATTTCGATTGCTCTGTAGTTTGGAGATAAGGGCTCTATAGTCCGTTATTTCTTTGTTATATTTATGTCTGCCCCTGTGTATTCTGATGTTCAGATCTTTTAGTTGGTTGGTGACTTGTTCATGGAATAAGTCTATCGAGTCTTTAAGCATGATTAGAGTATATGTGGATTTAGCTCTGAAACTGGTTAACGGTTTCTTTATCTGTTGATTCACAGGTAAATTGAGACTTTCGGTTCCAATCAAAGATACAGTTTGATCATTATCATTGGGTGCACCCGACCCCCACATTTCCGCCAGTTCACCCATTAGTGCCTCTGTTTCCTGGCTGGCGCTGTTTTCATCATTTGTTGGCAAAGGTGTGTGTGCATTTTCATATTTGTTCAATGTAAAATATTTTTTAAGTTTGAGTTTTCTCGTACTTTTATAGACATCCAGTCTCGTGTTCACATAGTTAAAATCTCTTTTTGGGCAGTAGGTTAGACCCAGGCTTAGAATCTCTTTCTCTCTTTCACTAAGTTCAATGCCTGCGAGGTTGACAATGGTTTTATCGACATCCATGGGGGTGATTATTTTTTGTTCCACCCCCCTCTCTTTTTGTTTTTGTTTTTCCAATTTGCGCCTGTATTTGTTTGCCTTCCTCCGCTCTCGTCGTTTGATGTTTTTTGTGCGGCGTAATGTTGTTTCCTTGTCCGAGGGCGCTAGGTTTGTCTTCTGTCCTCGCAAAAAAGGGCCAGCTCTTCGTCTAATGTGTTTTTGGGTCCTGCTGCCCTTGCTTGTTCATCCTTCTCCTGGTCACTATCAGGATTGGAACTATCCTCTGATATGGATGATACAGTGGCATTTTTATCAGTGTTGGAGATTGTTTTCTTAGTGCTAGTAGTGATAGCTCCTTGTTTACTTGCTTGTTTGTTTTTCCTTAGTGCCTCATATTTTCTAGAGAAAGTAAAAATTTGGCCTGTCTCATAGTCCGTTTTGTCTCTAAAGAATTTGTATATTTTACGATTTTTTATGATGTCTTCCTCTTTTTTTAATCTAATGCCCATTTCCTTTCTGAGTTTGGTCGCTTCATCCACATCATTAAGAGCATCAATTTCTTCATTGCTTTTATTGATTTCCTCTAACAGTTCGGTTCTATCCAATTCAGCATATTTGACTAGAATTGCCATGAGTCTTTTGGAGTTGTCAAGGTTGCAGTCAGCCCATTCACGCATTAGGGCAGGATTCGGTTTGTCGTATGTAGGCGCTAAGAGAATGCGGAGCCCACGTGGCACTCTGTTCACATCTAAGTACATTCTCAATGACCGCGCCTCCCACCATTTGCTCTGTTCTGCGCGGCTCTTTTCCTCCAAAAGTTTTAATTTTTCTTTTAGTGAACTGCTCGATTCCTTGTTTGCATTTACAGCACCGCTTTCCTTCGGTGGTTCCGATTGTTTTTCGTCGAACATCATTAATGCTGCACTCTCTCTCTCTTGAACTGTGTCAGATGACATGTCGGGAAATCACCTTGCAATTACGCTGCTGCAATAATGGCTTGTTAAATGTATACGCGACGGGTTTTCGAAAAGTTATTTATCCCCGATTTGCGTATCAGCCTAGCACAACCTCTCACCCCCTATTTGACGACCTTGCAGTTTGTGGCACGTACCTCAGACGTTCAACAGAACCCTGCTGTCTCCTCCGATACAGCCGCGTTCCGGTTCGTCTTCCGGTATTCCGTGTGAGTTCAATATATATATATATATATCCAAGCTCCCAAAAATCCTAAGAATACCCAGCCGGGTTCCAGGAAGAAAAAGCACTCACAAGCACGGCTCAGCTCGTTTCACAGGGCAGTTTATTCAAAGACAGACGCGTTTCGGGAGAGCCCTCCCTTTCTCAATGTTTTCATCTGACAATACGTGCGCAGCGCCATTATGAATGTTTTCAAAACATTACGAAAACAAACAAAGGACTGGTTGTTGTTCGCAGCACGGGGCGCCATCTTGGAATGTATAAATTTAACATAAATTGCACTAGATTGCTAGTGAGTGTACCACATCCAAATACTGCCGTGTATCGGCTACTTTGTTGTCTCAAAAGCAAAACCAAAATACTGTATAAATATAGTACATTGCATGGCTAAGACAGCAAAATGCTGCTGGGAATTACCCAACCTGCGACATAAACACAAAACTAAAATGTGATCAGGTCGGACATAATCTTGCCGTGGATCGGCAATTGCAGCCCCAGTGCGGACTGCCAAAACATTCGATGTGGTCAAAAACTAAAGCAAGTCATCTAGTTTAGTCTCAGTGGTGATGAAAACATCCATCACACACCAAAAAACAAAAAACAAAAACACTCAGAACAATTCCAGTAAGTATTGCACAAATAATTAAACTGTAAAGTCGATGTTGGAAACTCAGTATTCAACTAAACAGAACTCATAGCACAATAATACGCACAGCTAACCCAAATGAGAGGCCAGTTCTTCTCCCATATTTAGGCCTCCAGGTGCTTTAGTCTCCAGGTCAATGATGTACCGGGAGTCAAGTCTCCTGAGTGTGAGCAATCTATTGCCCCCTCTAGGATTCTCTTCGACTCGGTCCAAACAAAAATACCTGAGAAGGTTCCTATCACTGTTATGTTTTAAGGAGAAATGCCGGGCCACGGGATACGTGAAGTCCTTGTTCACAATGGCCCGCATGTGTTCTAATATTCTCAACTTAACAGGATTAATGGTACTCCCAACGTACCGTAACAGACAGGGACACATTAGGCAATAGACAACAAAGTCAGAATGACATGACATAAACTTTGTTATTCTCCTCCCATCCTTTTTACCCGGGACTTGGTATGTTAATGTCCTTTTACTTGAAGCACAGGCTTTGCATTTTCCACAAGGGAAAAAGCCTTTGGTGTCTTTCAAAGTTCCTAATGGTTTCTTCATGGATGGTAGGTAGCTCTGAACTATTTGATCTCTAAGAGATCCGGCCTTTCTGAATGTGATAAGTGGAGTGTTGGGAATATCAGGCCCTACGATCTGATCCGATTTTAAGATGTGCCAATGTTTGGACAGAATAGATCGCAATTTGAACGAGTCAGCAGCATATGGTGTTATGATGCGAAATTTGCCTTCAGTATTGGGGCCTTTCTTCTTGGCAAAGAGACTAGCACGTGGTATTTTCCTAACCCTATTGAGGGTGTCTTGCAGAAGGGAAGAGCTGTAACCTCTTGTTAAAAATCGTTCCATGCATTCACCAGCTGCTTTCTCGAAGTAAGTGTTTTGGCTGCAATTGCGCTTTAACCGCAAAAACTCCCCGTATGGGATATTATTAATCAATTTACGGGGATGGCCGCTGGAAGCGTGTAAAAAGCTATTGCCGGCCGTGGGCTTGCGGTAAAGTTGTGTGCAAATGCGTCCCTCACTGGCACTAACTTCTAGGTCTAAGTAATTGACCCTGTCCCTACTGATTTCACTGGTAAATCTCAGATGGTACTCGTTTTCATTGAGCAGTTGGATGTATTGGTTAGCTTCCTCAACCGTACCATTCCACACCAGGAACAGATCATCTATGTATCTGCTCCAGGTAACCACCTTGGTGTTCCATGTGGCAAGTCAGGGGGCCCAGGCTACCTGCTCCTCCCACCAGCCGACGAAAAGATTCGCGTAGCTGGGGGCGAAGCAGGAACCCATGGCCGTACCAGAGAGTTGGCGATACATAGTGTCCTGGAAGAGAAAGATGTTATTGCGCAGACAGAATGAAATACATTCCAAAAGCATCTTATTATGCATTGCATATTTGAGTTCTTTTTTGCTCAGGAAATATTCCACTGCATGTAACCCCTGTTCATGGTCAATACAAGTGTATAAACTTGTTATATCCAGGGTAATCAAGATATAAGATATATATATAAAAAGATATACATTTTAAAAATATTACGTCTAAATTTTAACAAAACGTAAACAAATTACATAAATAATACAATGTATAATAATTATTATCAATTAAAACATAATATTAATGTAATAAAATACCACACTATAATCTCAGAATCATAACAACCAACAAATAGAATGTAATTGAAATTGAAAAACATAAAGCAATTAACATATAATAACGTAAGAAATAACATAATTTCTAATGAGTGAATAAATCATTTTACATTTATTATTACTTACATAACTTACATAACTTCCCACCCTATATCTCTACAAACAAAATGACACACACCTAAAATATAACTTTACAAATATAATAATTTTACAATTTACATAATTATCAATTAAATAATTAATAACAGATTGATAATTATCAACAAATTATTTCTTAATTAACATCCCAACCTGTACCCCTACTAAAAAAAACACATCTGATGTACTTCTTAAAAATATATTAATTACACAATTTAGATAAATAATTATCAATTAAACAATTATTAATAATTAACTAATAATTAATGATTTTTTTTAAGTAACTACCCACCCTTTACCCCTACAAACACAACCTGCAACAGATATATGACTGAAATAAATCTTAATTACACAATTTACATGATTAATTTTCAATTAAATAATTATTATTAATAAACGAAAATTAATAATTATAATAAATTACCTTCCCACCCTCCACCACTACAAACCCCACAACCCGCACCAAAATATAAAGTAAAACATTTTTTAATTTACATAATTAATTTTCAACTAAATAATTCATAATGATTCCAAGTCCAAGAATGTTCTGGGAAGTTGATATACAGGTGCTATTGCTATCCTATATGCTAGCTGGGGATCGTATAATTCCCTAACTCCCACCCTGGCAAAATGCACTCCTAGAAGTAATTCCACTTTTTAGCATATCTGTTTTGAACTCATTGCAAACCTTCCCTGAAGCTCGAGTTCAAAATAGGAGAAGCCAGGCTCCCATCTGGGGAGCCCAGAATCCCCTCCCAGTTCGACTCAATGGATATTGGAACCATCCACCAATTTCTGATCCTGGAATTGTGCACCCTCCTGATGTAGGCAGAGATGTTTTTTGATGACGTTCTCTGGATTAAAAGGCTTCCATCACCTGGTCCCAATTTGGGGGTCTTCGTGTAGAAAGAAAGGTTTTTGCTAAAGTCCTTTGTGATGTAATCTGTTCTTGTCACCTCTAGCCATGGACGGTCCAAATGAGCTGAGTGGTCATTGTTTACCCTACAATACTATCCCTAGTTTTAGAAGTGGCTGGACTGTTCTCTAGTAGGCCAACAGCTCACACCTATAAGCCACCGCCAATGAAGGAAAGGAAGTCATCAGAACTGGTTTAATCCAAAAAAGTACTTTTAAAAACTGAAAAATAGCTTTCAAGCAACTGTTTACCATTTTCCGGGCTGAATTGTAGAAATAGTCTTTTATTCATCAGGCTTCTCAAAGGGGAAAGGGTGATACTGTTTATGCACTTTCAAACCGCTTTTGTCAACTTTTCATTGTTGATACATACATTCACTTTCTACATAGTATCTACCACCTCTATGTATTCAGCGCCCACCCAGCCCTGTAAGCCTTCAAGGCACAATTACGCGTGACTATTCTAAGGATTTCTAAGTGGCAGAGCATCTCTTCTGGGGTGTCACTGCAGGGGCAACCAGGTTGAAGCTGATGCCAGCCAGGTCACCACGGTGAACCAAGAGATATGTTTGTCCAGTCAAACATGTGTGTGGTGTAAATGTGCACTGCCGCCCACGGGCAGCACTTTGACACCACGGTACACTTTGTGAGCCAGCAGACCATGTCCAAAGTTAAATAAGCCAACTGGGCGCAGCTGCTGCTGTGGGGGGCTTCTCCATGTGTTCCTATATGTGGCTCCTGCACCGGATAAGCTCAAACTTCGGAGAAGTGTGGCTCACTGGTTAGAGTGGCAGACTCTGAAGCAGAGTTCAGGCCCGGGACCAGGGTTCAAGTCCCGTCGCGGCAGGGTCTTGGGCTCAATGTCCACGGACTCGATAATTCTTGCCTCGGCGCATACTCTAATCATGGGTCCCACGCTGCAACTCTGGGCAATAGCTTGCTTAATCTCCACAACGGCCCCAACAGTGCTGGGATGCCTGGCTTCACCCTGGGGGTGCCCAGGAGGGGCATCTCTCAGGGAGAGGCAGGAAGGGTTCCACAGCGTTATACAGCGCCGGGACTCCCCGTTGGTGCAAGCTGTGCGCTTTAAAAAATACACTACATTTACATTTACATTTAATATGAAAGGGAGGGGGGTGCACAGGAGCACGTAGGTAGCCAACGTGTGGGTAGGCAGTGGAAATGCAGAGGGCCCGGCCTAGTTTGTTTAGGATGGGGAGGCTTCAGTGGGCCATAGCAGCAGCTCCTGGGGGGTTTGGAGAGGGCCTGGCTAACAGGAGGGTCTCAAAGAGGGTGTGTAACGAGGTCGGGGGATGGGGCCTTTAGCTGGTTGGGTGTGCTCTTGGGAAAGGGGCCTCTGCTACCTCGGTGGAGCTTTCCCCTCCAGCAAAGGGAATGCTTTTTTTTGTTTTTCCCCCTGCAAGAGGAACTTTTGAATAATCTTTTTGGTATAGCAGGCGAAAGTTTTTTCCAACAAATTGGAGCGTGTTCCCTCTATGACATATGTATTACTGTTTGGCAAATTAAGCACAGTAGATTTGACCGAAGGCCCTGCTAGTCAGCGCCACTGAGGCAAAACCTAGAAATATCTGACTCAGATGCTGCTTTAGACTGAGACTTGCTCTGCCATGCCTCTGCTATTGACTAGTGCACACCTCATTTTCAGCTTTCTAAACTTCCGTGTAGTGGCAAGTATATGTTAATTAGAGCCTCCAATTTCTGCTTTCATGCAACTTCATCCATGCGCTTATTGTGAGAAGATGGAAAGAACACGAAGACACGTTCCTCAAAGAGTGACGCCAAGAACTGTCATCATAACACAGATTGGAGAAGGTCATAAGGATGATTAAGAACCAGCAAACGAGGTTTAAAAATAGAGGGGTTCAACTTCATGAATAGTGAAAAGAGACTTCAATATCAAGAAATCCCTCTCAGCTGTTATTCTTTTTAAGAGAAATCAGGTGATGATATAATGGTTGTGAGTTAAAAACATTATAAACATAATACACAAAAATCCAATTGCACCGGGCAAAAGTATCTAGCTGAATCAGTGCCTTTGGTGATTCGTGGTGGGACTGGGAGACCCTCCTGCTCACTCTTACTTGAGAGGCAACCACCACATCCTGAAGATATGCTGGCAAGTGGCTGGTTGAGTGAATGATTGCTGCTACAGTCTGGCGCGACTTGCTGGTCACGAGTGGGCATACTGACAAAGCCAGCTCAGACTTTCATCCTTCTAAGGTAGGCAGACTGGGAAATAGCAGCTTATGTGACTTTAAAGTGCTTTGAATGTCACAGGGGCCGAAAGAAGCGCTGTAAAGACGAGTGTTCTGCAGGAAAGGAAACAGTGCTATTTTGTCGTGTGACTGTAATTACAAATCTTTACCCATTATTCCTCCTGCGCATGCCTACACGTACAGCCAGGCTGTGATGGCAAAACTGTAAGCTCCTTTCTATAGCTCCCTGAATCCAGGAATGAGTTGTCAGAATCTTCCCTTTTACTGCTGCTGCTTGACATCTTGCAGACAGGATGCTTCCCTGCCAGTGTCTGCGGGATCCTGATTGGCTTCAGCACAGGCTTACAGTAGCACAGAGCCCCAGGTGCAGCCATCCAATGTGACAGGGGAGGCAGAGGCCACGCCGGGTTAATGGGAATCTCCTGATATAATCAAACTTTTCAGAAAGTTGATTTATTTTCATTGAAAGGTGAAAGCTGACCTGTCGTTGAGTGACAGGGTAGACGTCCACTGCTGTGTGAGCACAGCTGCAGAGAATATACAGGTTACATCTCCTCTTGATACAGACTGCACCTGAGGCACTTTTATCACATTCAAAGGAGTCCGGAATCAGTGCAAGCCGTCTCAGGAAACCATGCATCTAGCCCATCCGTTTTGATGTATATCATTGTTCCCAGGTACATTGTTCTGATTAATTGACTGGCTAAAAAACAAAACGGCATCTCCCAGAACTCATCAAGTTGTGACTGAAAGCTCAAAACTATAAACATAAAGCATAATCTATTTAATCATAAGTAACTTGATACTCACTTTGTACGTATCTAATCTAATGCACAAGTGTGAATGCAGTCATATTTCACTTTCCAGCAAGTGAAAAAGGTCCAAAGAAACAATTACTAGCAACATTTTCTCAATTGAACCAGCCACCTGAAAGAGCTCCATCTTATCATTTTTAAAAAGACCACCAGAGTGGCACTGGCTGCCATCAAAGTCTCTGATTTTTTTTGCGAGAGGTTGAATGGTGGTTGGCAAAGCTCATGCACTAGGGGCAATATACAAAGCCCTGAAACTGAAGCATCATATGACTATTGAGGGAGAATTACAAGGTACAACAATGAGATGAACCAAAGGGGATGATGGACCGAGTGTTGGACATTACAAGCACTCACCCCCAGTCAACTGATCTGGGTTTAATCCATCATCATTCTTTAGCTCACTCCACCACCCCAGTTCAGACATGGCCATATGCAAATCAGTCTGACCCTGTGCCTCATTCGAACAGTCCAGCCTGAACTGCCAAGCCATGTCTTCCCTGGACCGGAAACAAGCATCCTGGGACCGGTTTCTGGCTAATCAGCTGTCATCAGCCAGGCTAGCTTGAATCTAGTGGCAAAGTGATCAAGGGACCCACGTCTGGGCATACCCTGCCAATTTAGGGTGAACAAAGCCAAACCAAAGGGGATGATGGACGGAGTGTTGAATATTGCAAGCACTCACCCCCAGTCAACTGATCTGGGTTTAATCCATCATCATTCTTTAGCTCACTCCACCACCCCAGTTCAGACATGGCCTTATGCAAATCAGTCTGACCCTGTGCCTCATGGGAACAGTCCAGCCCGAACTGCCAAGCCATGTCTTTCCTGGACAGGAAACAAGCATCCTGGGACCGGTTTCTGAAGAACCGGGTTTCTAAACCCAGCGGCGCCAGGGATATGCCCAAAGTTTTCGGATTCCCCTGTCTTGGTATACAGAGACACAGAATACTTCTGGGTGGCGTCAGAGACCAAATTTATTAGCTGCAGCTAGTAACAGTAATCTCAGCAATACAACACGGTGTACAACTCAAGAAACTGTTCAAATTTTGTAAGGCAAGACATCCCTTTTTATACCAAAATTCACATTACGAGTACACACCCATTGCGCAAAATTCTAACCAATAAGGTACATTCTCAAACAAAGTATCACGTAGCAAAAACTCTCAGTTTACATTGCCCCAACCCACAAGTTAATTATTAGGAATTTCCCAAATCCAATCTTCACAAGCCGGACAAACCCATAATTGAAAGCACAATGCATGTAATGAAAGAGCATAGGAAAGGAAACAATGACAGATAACGAGCAAGATAAAGCATGTGTAAGGAACCTAAAAGTTAACGATGTCCTGAACCTTGGTTCGCAATCTCAGACAACAATCAACCAAGGAAATTGGCTTAACGAGGTCAGTTTCAGATGAAGAGGTCAGTTCCTTACAATGCACCTTAAAGTCAAGAAGAGGCCTAGTTAATAAGTGGATGAACAGCGAAGCTCATGCAACTTCGTTCGTTCGGTTACCTCCACAGGCCCACGGGCCTACGTGATGGCAACACAAAATGGAGTAACAAACAAAATGGAACCCATGTTCGAAAACGAAGTCTCTGAATACGTAATGAACTCGCTAGTTAACGTGACAAATTCACTCCATATTAGCCGCACTCACTAAATACGGTTCAACATCACCAAAATCGTGATGGAACCATGACCTCACGAGACAAGTCAGGATTTCACAGAACCTAAGACCCTCCTTTTGCCATTACGTAAGCAATAACCCAAACTCACGTTAATCTGAATCTAGTTCTATATCAATATTCATCAGATCATCAAGATGTTGCTGGAGCATTATCCTACCATTCTCTACTTCTCTCGTGACAGGTCTCCGCACACACAAGGTAGCACAAAGACTACAAACGGCGGGAGCACACTGGATGCAAAGACAACAAGAGAAGAGAATAGCTAAAACCATACCAGAGAATATCAGAATCTTCCATCCCCATCTGGACAGTATTCCCCAAAACCATCCCGTCAATGACCAGTCTCCTTCGTGCACGTGAATAGACTCGGAGACCTTATGCAGTCTAGAAATTACCTGGTATACCGTAGGGGCATTGTCTGGTATGAAAACACAGCAACTAGATTGGATCAATTTGCATACTCCTCCTCTATCTGCAAGTATAATGTCTAAAACCATACGGTTTGTAACGTCATAAGACAATCCGCTTGAAGCTCAGCAGTGACATTACTAAGGGAACCTGCAGTCTCATTGATAGTGGCCTCGACCACTCTCGTAAGGTGTCGTATATTCCTACTATTGGCCATAGGACCCCAAAACGGGAGGAAACCCTTGAAAAAGTCTCCTACTTCCTGTGCTGCGGTATCTTCCTGATCAAAGACACCTCTACCATATCTTGTCCTATGATAGTCTGGAGTAGCAGTATACATAGGGGGAAGCAAAAATGCCACATAACAAGTTCCCGAAAAATCAGGTGGCAACCATGTGTAGGCTCTGTCATGACAAACAAAATACGTGCCTTTAGCTGACACGAACTGAGGAGAAGTCTGGGATGAATAAACATAGATGTGAGCACACACACTCTTACCTAACTGAGCTCTCGGATTTCGACCACTACCTTGCAAACAAAAGTGGCCTCGATGTGGTACAATCCAAATCCGGGGAGACCTTTTTTGCCTCTCCTTCTCTGTCAGACTAGTACTATACCCAGTCACGTTCCAACCAACGTAAGCCTGCACCTCATCCTTAGGGATAGCATTATATGCATCAATATCTCGGATCATATCTACTATTCCCTTTAGCAAGGCACTATTACTCGGATTGTCTTTCAGGGAACTTAAAGGATAAACCTCATTCGCATAGATAAACGTAGTCTGAAAAGCCAATACAGACCCATTGAAAGAAAAAGGCAAAACCAAATAAGGCATACCTCTATCTGTCGTATGAGGCATAAAACCTCAAACCCAGCAATTATTGGTATTTACTACCAACTGATGCTGATGCAACAACTGTATAAAAGAATTGTTAACAAATTCCGATCTCCTTATCTGTTCATGTTCAGGCAACGTATAAAATTGGTGCGAAGAAACAGTAGAAAAAGAAGGCATAGGTTGGGACGTAGGTGCAGAATTCAGTGGAGTAGCATGAATAATACAACCCATAAAAGCTAATGTGATACTTAAAAACATAATAGAACACAATATTATAAAACATTTGCTACGCATCAATGTACAGAATCTCATCTTACAATTCATTTCATCAACAACTCTCTCAGTTACAAAAAACTCCATCCTCTAACCGTGCTGTTCACGGCAGTTGTTTCTTTTCACTCAAGTGTGCGTCTGTAAGTCCAGGGAACGCCCTAGAACAAATCAGAACCGCTGACCTTGTGTCCACACGGCTCACAACCTTAAGTCTTTATACCGCGACCCTACAGCTGAGCTCGGATGGTAGCTCAAAAAAGAAAAAATAGAACAAAAAAGTTTCTTGTCTGAAAGAGTATAATTCCCAAAAAAGCTTAACTTTATTTGCCCATGTTCGATCTCAGATTATAGCGCTCTTTACCAGACACCGTCTGATCCTTAAAAAGCAACTCTGGTTGGGTAGTATCAAGCTTCAGTTGAGGAGGCACAGCTTCTTGTAGAACTTCGTCATCTGCACGTTACGGCTGAGTCCATGTCAAACATGCATCACTAAAAGGCACAAAGTTGGGGACCCTTTCAGTTTCCGAATCTGCAATTCCTTCCCTCACCCACTGATCATATGGTAAGGGCAAAGGAATCCTCTTGCAATGGGTGGCATGCACCCAGTTTTTTTTGCCAAATACTTTAACAGCTGTCCTTGTTGCAAGTAGAACCTGGAAAGGTCCTACCCATCTCGGTTCCAGATTCTTTGTCCTGTGGAAATTCCTCACTAACGTCCAGTCACCAGGTTGTATTGAATGTTCTGGATCCACAGAAGCTGAAGGTAAGGTATCGTGCACCTGTTGGTGAAGAATAGGCAATTTAGCACTCAAGTCATGTAAGTAATCAACCAACATAGGATACTTGATGTCGCTATACTCATTCGGCCTCGGCACACCCCAAACGTTTGCCGGGCGACCAAAAACAATCTCATACGGACTAAGTCCCACACGAGAATGAGCTGTCGTCCTTGTTGACAAAAGTGCCAACGGCAAAGCATCGGGCCATGTAAGACCAGTGCTCGCTTGTATCTTGGCCCATTTTAAGCTTAAGAGTGCCATTGTAGCATTCACCCAAACCAGCTGACTGGGGGTGATTCGCAGCATGAAATTTCTGTTTGATTCCCAAACTCGCCCACACTTTCTTCATAATCTGGTCCACAAATTCACTTCCGTTGTCACTCCATACCAATCTCGGCAAACCAAATCTAGGGAAATATTCCTTTAGCAAAACCTTGGCTGTAGATATAGCAGTATTATCCTTTAGGGGGTAGGCCTCTACCCATCGGGAAAAGGCACAAACAACCGCAAGGACATACTTAGGTTGTTGCATCTCTCCATGTGAATAAAATCCAACTGCAACACCTCAAACAGATACGTTGGAGGAGCAAAATGACCAGCTGGAGTTGGCGTTCCCTTGCCAGGATTATGCATCAAACAAATCATACAGTTTTTAACCAAATTCTCTGCACACTTTGGAATTCCAGCATTCTGCCATACCGGAGCCCACAACTTACATATCCCTTTCGAGCTGATGTGAGCCAATCCATGAGCCATTGTAACCACCGGGAGCACATACGTATCAGGCAACAACCATCGGTGATGCTCCGACAATTCACCCAACAACCAGTCGAGTCCAACATTCCCGTAGTCTCTCTCCACACATTCAATTATTTCTCAATAGCTTCTGCCTGAATCAATTTCACACTTTCTATCGTGTCTTCACACATTCCTCCTGCCATAACCCATCTAGCAGGGCCTGCAACATACATTCGACTCGTCACATCTTTCGCCGTTTCTCTCGCTACTTCATCCGCAAATGCATTACCACGACCAACATCATCCATAACCTTCCTATGTGCACTGCATTTCACAATCACAACTTGTGTCGGCAAAGTAAGTGACTCAAGAAGTTCATTCACCAATTGTCCATGCTGAATTTTCGTACCATGAGAGGTAATAAAACCTCTTTCCTTCCACAAACATCCGATACAATGGGCAACACCAAATGCATACTGGCTATCAGTATACACATTCACTCTCTTTCCTTTCGACAATACACACGCTCTGGTCAGTGCAATCAACTCCGCTGCTTGAGCTGAATTCTGTGCAATACGTGCAGTTTCAACAATCGTGTGCAAAGTCGTAACCGCATACGCTGCAGTCGTATCGCCATTCGGGAGCTTAAAGTATGAACCATCTACCCATAGGGTACCATCTGGTTTCTCAAGAGGGGTATCTTTCAAATCGATTCTACCCTTTGTTTCCTCCTCTGTCCAAAGAAAACAATCATGCTGTTCCTGAGCATTTGTCTCTACAGAAATCGGCAACAATGTAGCTGGATTCAACGTGTTGCACCGCTAAATGTGCACATGACTAGCCAAAAGCGTCAACTCATAACCTGACAAACGTGCACTAGTAAGATGCTGAGTTCTAGTTTTATTCAGTAAGGTATCCACTGCATGTGGGACCATCACAATCAATGTATTATCCAATACCAAGCCAGCAGACTGTCGGATAGAAACAGCCGCTGGCGCTGTAGCTCTCTAACAACTCGGCAACGCTCTAGTTACCAGGTCTAAAGTAGACGAGAAATACGCACATGGGTGCTTCTTGTCTCCGAATTGTTGCGTCAATACTGACAACGCACAACCCTCTCACTTGTGTACGTAGAGTGTGAAAGGCTTACTGTATTCGGGAGTACCCAACACCGGAGCAGAACACAATGCATCACGCAACTCAGAAAAACTCTTCTGACATTCGTCAGACCAAGGAATAGGATTCGGTGTATCCTTAAGGGTAAGTGCCAACAAAGGTTTCACCAATTAGGAAAAATTCGGAATCCACTTCCTACAATACGAGGTGATACTCAAAAACGCAAGCACCTCTCTTTGTGTGGATGGCACAGTCATTTGAGCAATCGCTTGAATATGCTCTGGGGTCAATCGTCTTCCCTCCTTCGACAAGAGATGACCTAAGTAGGTCACTTCTTGGCGGCAATACTGCAACTTCGAAGGCGACACTTTATGGTGAAGGTCAGACAAATGTCGCAACAAAGAAAGCGTAGCTGCTTTACAAATCTCTTCATCATCAGCAGCGACCAACAAATCATCCATGTACTGGATAAGAGTCGCACCAGGAGGTAAAACAAAAGCATCAATTTGAGTTTTCAAAGCTTGACTATAGATGGAGGGACTCTCACAATAACCTTGAGGAGCCGCTTAAACCGGAAGCTTCGACCTCCTAAAGAGAAGCCAAAAATATCTCTGCTTTCTTCAGCAATCGGAATACTAAAGAAAGCATTCATCAGATCTATAACAGAAAACCAAGCAGCCGAAGCAGGGATCATAGTCAATAAGGCGGTAATGTCCGGAACAACAGGAAACTGTGGCACAACAATTTTGTTGACCTCTCGAAGGTCAATCACAAACCGATACACAGGTGGTTGAGAAGAGTCAGTACGCTTATGGACAGGCAAAACAGGACTGTTACACACATTACCTCTCGTTTCTTCAATCACATCTTTCTCAACCAAATCATAGATAATCGCTAAAAGAGCTCTCTCACCATCACTAGAGATCTTATATTGGGGAATGCGAGGTAGCTTAGCATTCGACTTGAGAGTAACAACGTGGGATGGAATCTGCAAAAGGCAAACATCATTCGGACCTGTAGCCCACAAAGTATCGGGAGGCGAACGCAATTCCATTGGAAGCAGATCTTTAGACAAATACATCGGAGAGATCACTCTCTTACCCAACGTAAGATGTACTCCTGAAGGAGAACAATGTAATGTTGCATACAATCTTTTCAACAAATCCAAACCCAACAGATTCTCACCACAACCTGTCGTTAGAATAAGGGGTGCTTCCAATTCACAAGGACCAATAGAAAGAGACAAAGGACTAGAATAGGATTACGAACTGGGGCGCCAGAAAATCCTACCGAGACATTCGTCAAGCCAGACAAAGGTGCGCCAGGGAGTTTAGAGTGCATAATAGAACTCTTAGCCGCACCAGTATCCAAAAGAAAAGGTTCTGACACACCTGATGTAATTACTTCAACATAAGGTCCACTCTGGTCTACTGGAACTGATACTACTCCCTCTCTTTGTCCATGGTTGTCCTAGCTGTCATTAAAGCCAGCACTCTCATCTTCAACATAATAGTCATCCGTGTAGTACTGAGTAGACTGAACAGACAGAACATTCTGCTGATCAAAATATTTCATAGAATCCTGAGGGGGAACGGAACGTTCGTTCTGAGAAAACGTACCACGTCCTCTACCCCTAGATGCTTGTTGAAAACCACCACGGCCTCTCTGACCAGACACACCATTCGCATGTTGTAGCAAAACCGGACAACTATTCTTGAAGTGACCCTCTTCCCTACAATAAGCACACTGATTAGGACCTAGCGGAAGTCGTGGAGGAAAAGACTCAGGCTTCTGCAACAATCTCTGGAAAGGTGGGGGCTGCTGAAACTGGGAAGGTTGCTGACGCTGATTCGAGTGAGGCGGATACGCCTGCTGTAAAAGAACCTTCGTCTTTAATTCTTTAGTCTTCTTTTCTGCTTTATCCTTCTCTTCTTTATCCCTATTCTCGTAGTAATGTGCAGTGGCCAATATTTGGGCAGAAGAAGAAACAGCCATGAACTCTCAGAGTCCTTCAACTTATTACAAAGTTCGGGAAGCAAATTAAAAACAAACTTATCCACAAACAATCGTTAGCCACCTTCTGTACTCATGTCCTGACCACTATGATCGATGAATGTTTCTTCAAACCTAGTGAAGAAATCAGACACACTCTCATCTTTCTTCTGTTTGCATGCTGCTAACTTGTCCCAATTCACTGGCATAGGAGGCATCAAAGTTTTCATTAGAATAATAATCCTACCAGGTAATTCTGCAACTAAAGGCTCAGGTTTGGCACCTCCTACCTGTCGACCATCTGCAGCAGCAATGTTAACCCATGTATCTCCTAACTCCTGTGCGTGATTCTCATGACGGATCTTCGCCCACAAAGGTTGAGGAACTATATTACCCAACAACATATCTATGTCAGCTAAATTCATAACACACGCATCAACTGTTTGGGACAAGTCCTTATAGTAAACAGCATGATTCTTACGGGGGTCAGGCAAGGTCTGCTTACGAGCCAAGACCTCTGCTCTCTTCCAAGGGACATGTACCCATACATGCTGAAAATGCGCCGGAACACCTTGAATTCCCTGATTAAGATTAGCCACAACTTCCTCTCTCCATACAGGGGGAACCTCTCTCATAGGATACTGCTTCACGTTCCTCCTAACAGAAGGATCAGGTTCAAACAACGACTGAGAAGGAAGTTTACACCTAAACGCAAGAAGCGTCTCTACCGCTTCCTCAACATCTGGACCCACTATCGTCACTTTAGCAAATTCAGACTGAACATCAAGCAGTTCCTGCGGGATCAGACCCAACTTATTATTTTCCCATTCTTCAAGAAGGAAAATACACATTACATAAAAAACATACCTTTGCTTAGGCGGATCCTACTGCAAGAAAACATCCATAACTGCTTGTAAATCATACCTAGAAGCATTCAAAACCCATCTACGAGCCAAGAGATCCAACACTATCCGCTCTTCGGGACCAGGAAGCTGACTACGACTCTGCTTACGTTCCGAAACCGGGGTCATATTCAGTGACCCAAAGAATGGAGACAAAAGACTAACAACAGTCTCAGACATCCGTTTCCGAGCAGAAGGAGAAGAAGTTGACATAAGAACAGGAGACAAAGTGTTTTGAGGAGAAAAAGACACAGGATCAGTAGAAAAAGGAGTCAAAGGCACAGGAGACAAAGGCAAAGGAGTTTGAGGCAAGACTGGTAGCAAAGCTGGCGGCCCTAGAGAAGGCTGCGCCAATGGAGAAAGAACCAACTGTGGAATTGATTTGAGCGCCGCTTTCGATACGGTCAACCATAAAATACTTCTGGACCGCCTCCTCGATTTGGGAATCTCGGGAGAAGCCCTGGAATGGTTCAGGTCTTTTCTATCAGACCGAACCTTCCAGGTCTTTGAAGGCACATCGGTTTCTTCGAGTAAGCATCTGGGATGTGGGGTTCCGCAGGGCTCTTCATTGAGCCCTACGCTCTTTAATGCCTACATGAGACCGCTGGCTGGAATAGTACGTCCGCATGGTATTAACATCATCACCTATGCGGATGATACCCAGCTAGTGGTCTCTCTCGCACAAGGGAATAACCCACTACCGCAGTCTAACCTAACAACTTGTCTCGAGCACGTCAAGAGCTGGATGACAAAATCATGTCTGAAGCTCAACGACGATAAAACTGAGCTAATGCTTTTAGGCCCTCCAACTCTCTCCACCTTGGAGCTGTCATGGCCTCTGAGCATGGGCACGGCCCCACCCCTAGAGATAACATCAAAAGCCTGGGGGTGTGGATAGATAAATCGTTGACCTTCGACATGCAGGCAACCAAAGTCTCTGCGACCTGTTTTGGCCTCCTACGGATGGTAAAAAAAATCCTTCCACTTCTCCCCTTTGAGGCCAGACAGATAGTCATTCAGGGCTTAATTCAATCTCGCCTGGATTTTAACAATGCTCTGTACCTTGGGGCGCCGGAGTACACTCTACAAAAACTACAACGTACTCAGAATTGTGCAGCTCGCACTTTACTTGGCACCCCACGAAGAATCTCAATACAACCTGGCATAAGAGCATTGCATTGGCTGCCCATTAAGGAGAGAGTCAAGTTTAAATCTATGTGCATTGCACATCAGGCCTACTGGGAATCAGGCCCAGAGATTAACCACTCCTTGGTATCACCATACGAACCCACCAAAGCTCTCCGATCTTCACACGCCTTTCCAGCCCAAATCCCAAGGATTTACAGAGCGAGGGCCGGAGGTCGTTCCTTTGCATATAAAGCCCCGAAACTATGGAACACCTTACCACTTCATCTTAGAGCAGACTCTAACCTTTTGAGCTTTCGCAAGAAGCTTAAGACCTTTCTTTTCAATTAATAGTGTTGCCTCACCCCTGAGCACTGATGGTAGTTTTCAGCGCCTGGACGCCTCAGGGCAACTGCTAGCGCTTAATAAAAACGATTTTCATTTCATTTCATTTCATTTCAATAGCAGCTGGCGGCTGAGCAACACCAGGGGGTTGAGCAACTGGGTGTTGCGGAGGTGCTGTAGCACTCTGCACATAAGGGGGTGGTAATCTCAACAAATGCAACATCAAAGGATCCTTTTCAGGGTCATTTGTCGCATTCGAAAGAAGAGGTGGCAAAGCCGGATAACATTTGTCAATGGCCATGCAATGCTGTCTATCTGACATCTCAATCGCACGATCTTCCTCATCTTCTTTAACCTGCCTAGCAGCTTGCATAATCAATATATTCTTCTCTTTCCTATCTTTCTTCGCTTGCTTAATTTCTCGCTGTTTGGCTTCCTTACGCCAGAGGCGGAAAGAGTCAAACATCGCCGGCCGGGCTTTCTTCCTAAATAGCGCAACTTCTAGGTTATCTAAAACCTCTGATTCGAAACTACCATGTTGGGGCCATCGTAAGACACCATCTTTCCTAGTATAACGGATCCATATTTCATTATACGTAAATGGACCCACAACATGCTTTGAATAGAGCTCATAAGTTGGAGTTCCAATCGGAGGTATCGGACACGAATCCTCCAATCGGGAAACCCTTCTACAACTACAACAAAACCATTTCCTAAATTTGCTAAGACCAGGCATCTTATAACTCACTAATCTAGCTTCAAACTTCAAGAGGTTATCAACACGATATACTCACAAATATACGAGCCCCTCGGCTTTGGTTGTTGCAACGGCATGGGAGCGACCCACTTGTACTTAACCAAAATGTCTGTCACACCACCAGAAGACCGTCTATCGTCTCGCCTTACAAATCTTCACAAACGGGTCTAAGACAGGGCGACAGTCACGGCAGCAGTCCTTCATAGCCGTCGGAAAGGGGAAGCCTCGCAGTAAAGATCTTCGGTCCACAGTCGACATGCAGGGGTCGATGAAGTGGGGGCCCTCCTCCAGTATTTCCTCACAAAGCTCCTCACGATCTTCAGGCTTGGACGGGTACCGCTGAAGTCGCGCCACATTGGGCGCCAGTTGAAGAACCAGGTTTCTAAACCCAGCGGCGCCAGGGACACACCCAAAGTCTTCGGATTCCCCTGTCTTGGTATACAGAGACACGGAATACTTCTGGGTGGCGTCAGAGACCAAATTTATTAGCTGCAGCTAGTAACAGTAATCTCAGCAATACAACACGGTGTACAACCCAAGAAACTGTTCAAATTTTGTAAGGCAAGACATCCTTTTTTATCCCAAAATTCACAATACGAGTACACACCCATTGCGCAAAATTCTAACCAATAAGGTACATTCTCAAACAAAGTATCACATAGCAAAAACTCTCAGTTTACATTGCCCACACCCACAAGTTAATTATTAGGAATGTCCCAAATCCAATCTTCACAAGCCGGACAAACCCATAATTGAAAGCACAATGCATGAAATGAAAGAGCATAGGAAAGGAAACAATGACAGATAACGAGCAACATAAAGCATGTGTAAGGAACCTAAAAGTTAACGATGTCCTGAACCTTGGTTCGCAATCTCAGACAACAATCAACCAAGGAAATTGGCTTAACGAGGTCAGTTTCAGATGAAGGGGTCAGTTCCTTACAATGCACCTTAAAGTAAAGAAGAGGCCTAGTTAATAAGTGTATGAACAGCGAAGCTCATGCAACTTCGTTCGTTCGGTTACCTCCACGGGCCTACGTGATGGCAACACAAATTGGAGTCACAAACAAAATGGAGCCCATGTTCGAAAACGAAGTCGCTGAATACGTAATGAACTCGCTAGTTAACGTGACGAATTCACTCCATATTAGCCGCACTCACTAAATACGGTTCGACATCACCAAAATCGTGACGGAACCATGACCTCATGAGACAAGTCAGGATTTCACAGAACCTCATTTCTGGCTAATCAGCTGTCATCAGCCAGGCTAGCTTGAATCTAGTGGCAAAGTGAGCAAGGGACCCATGTCTGGGCATACCCTGCCAACTTAGGGTGAACAAAGCAAAACCAAAGGGGATGATGGACGGAGTGTTGAAGATTGTAAGCACTCACCCCCAGTCAACAGATCTGGGTTTAATCCATCTTCATTCTTTAGCTCACTCCGCCACCTCAGTTCAGACATGGCCATATGCAAATCAGTCTGACCCTGTGACTCATGGGAACAGTCCTGGCCGAACTGCCAAGCCATGTCTTCCCTGGACCGGAAACAAGCACCCTGGGACAGGTTTCTGACTAATCAGCCATAATCAGCCAGGCTAGTGCGGGGAATGAGATTTTGATACCTGTTCTGATCACCTAGATACCTATCTCATTCATCCAATTTTGGATCGATTATTAACTGTCATTGAGTAAAAGGCAAACCCACATAAGTTAAATCAACCCCATAGACTGACACAACTCTGAAGAACTACTTACGACTGGTAAAGTTTAAAAAGTTTAATATAAAATCATAGATAATTGCAAATACAATCCTCTCAAGATAAGATTCAACAAGTATACAGGAACTAAAAGGAACATAAATTCCCTAAAGAATCTCAGTCTACAAAAGAATACAATCAAAACCAATTCCAATACTAACAAATTGAATAGCATAGACACAAAGTGAATCTGATGCGTCATTTACAAAAAGAATAAACAAGTTAAATCTGTCCCTACTCTATGCTAGATGACATCCCTACTAGCAAGTTCTTTTACCTAAAAAGGTGTCAGCAGTTTGACTTCCTAAGAAGTTCAAACTCTCTTAGTCTCTGATGGAAACCTATGTCGAGAAGCAGTACCCTTTCTGCCTACCCATCCGCTCTCTAAGGGTCCTCGGCCTACTGCTCTCTTCTGCTGCTCTGACTTCTCTATTCTTTTGCTCAGGCCATCTGCTCTCATCTGTCCCCGGGGTGCTGTCCCTAAATACAAAATCACAGTATGGGTGGAACGCCCCTTTGAGACGCCCACCATGTGCTCATTTCACGTGATCCCGCTTCTGGTTCTTTCCATAGCTTCGTCTCTTCGCGTCGTCTGTTAAGTTGACCTTGCTTCTTAGGCGCCATCTTCATCTTCATGCTGGTAACCTCATGACATTCCAGTTGACACTTTCAGTCCAAAGTCTATCACCTCAACAGAACTCTATTCATTACAGTTGTGATTATAACCTCTTTTGGTCCTGTGAACAGTCACTTCTAAACAAGACCCCAAATTCCAAGCGTCTCTTATCTCAATAGGCCATAAACTTCGTCCAGCATTGTCACTTTAAATTTAACAAGACCTTTGACTCTTGGCTCGCACGTTTCAGATCAAAGCTATTCCTATTCCTGTGAGCCCACTAAATTACATGCAGCGGACTACACTCTTGCGAACCCTTGGTCCGTTAGGTTAAAATCACATATGAACACATCATGCTAAAATTCCTACAAACTCTTCTACACGGTATGACTTTTAACACACATATATATATATAATCGAATTAGCAAATCATTTGATTATAAGTGAATCCGTATTACATAAAATACAACGTTATACTCTTATTCTTATACAGTGCTATATATTCTGCACATTTCTTCACTTTACATTTCATCTTCTTTCTCCGCTTTATAATTACATACGTACATTCTCTGTTTAGCACGTTCTACTGTTCTTAAGCATTTAAACACATTTCTATTTTAGCCCATCTTATATATGGGTTTCCTCATTCTAATGCATTTTCTAGAGTGAATATAGATACATATCCTATTACTTAAGTTACATATACTAACTTTTACGCTACAAGTGCTAACTTTTCATTATAGGTTCTAACTTTACATTACAAGTGCTAATTTTACATTATAGGCTTGTAAATATGGTACGGATATACTTTTCATTCAAATTGCGCTCTCTCAGTTCCCCCCTTTGATGACCTCTAGGGGTCATCACTAACACCTCAATTTGAATGATACTTTACACAGAACTAGTTACAAGGCTCCCTCTTTTTATCGTCTCGAGAGCTCTGAAACTTTTATACTGTTGATCTTGTAAAGCAGCTAATCTCTTTTCTTGCTCTCTCATGGACCTTTGCAACCGGTTCGTCCTATACCATTTGTACAGTCTCACTAAACCCCACAATATGATTATGCAAATCAATATTATTAAGACAGGTTTCAAGATGTACCAAACAACACTTTTACCAAGATTGGCAAACCAACTTCCAACTTTACCCATTCCATGACCTACTTTTTCCCAAACATTTACTTTCGTTAAATCTTCGATTTCTTGATGTATCTCTGTAATGTTCTGTATGACTTTCTCAAGTGGTTTTGAATTGTCTGGAATGTAAGTACAACATTCCTGGACCTTCAGAGCCTTGCAGACTCCGCCCTCTTTTGCTAGCAGAACATCTAAAGCAAGACGGTTCTGAAGAACCATTGCTCTAATCGACTGCATCTCTCCTTCCACGAGCATCAATGACCTTGCAGTACTAGCAGACAATCTATCCACAACTGTAGCTAGTCTCCTGATCTTAACATCATTAAGTATCAAACCTAAAATAGGAAACATTGCTCCAAATATGTCTCCAACTACCTCAGCATCTCCTATTTCCCTTTTCGCTCTTGTCGAAGCCTTTCCTTCTATGATCTCTAAATCCTTTGCATGATATATTTTGGGGAAGACAATTGCCAGATAACACGAACCATACCAATTGTCAGGCAATTTTACATAGGCATTTCTTCCACATACAAAATATACATTAGGAATCGCTTGCATTTCTTTCATAACATCTTTCGTATAATACTCTTACCTGAAAGCATGTTCGCAATTAACTTCACCTACAAATACACTCTCATAATATGTCTTGCTTCGAGTTAAACATAACTTTCCTTTCTGCGTTCTATCCAAAGCTATTGGACCATTGCTACCTTTCCTTTTGTGTGCCTTTTCCTCTTCGGTCCAATCTGTTTTCCACTGTCCTGACATCTTTAGAATCTTCTGCCTCCTGTATCTGTCATCTACTTGTCCAATGAATTTCTTCTCTACCTCTGACACTTTGCAAGTCAGATTATTTCTACGTGCATATGAAGTATCTAATGTATCCCAAGGAAGAAAGAATTTTGCCAATCTATCTTCCTTTTTGTAGTAGTCCCACTTATTCATTTGTTTATAATTCGGGACTTCAGGCAGTACCGAATCATAATTTGAAAAATAGTACTCAAACCCTTCTCTACCATAAAATATACTAAGCAATAAACTACATGTTATCCCATATGTCAGTGGGAGATGATGATATCTGATACCTTCATCTACAGAAGCCGGCAATTGCATACAAACATAACAATCTTTGGCCTCCATGGCATCGATATACTCGTACAATAGTTTGGCATATGCGTTTGATCTAAAATTTCTCTGCGACTCGTATACGTGTAACCTACGAGCTTCATCTGCCAGTAACGCCTTTTCACGGATTACATTGCTCTCCTCCTTCTTCCCAACAAGAGCAGGTTTCAAAGTCGTTACAGGCTTTACATCTGTTGTCTCCTTTACGCTTGTATGTCCTACTATGTATGATATGGTAACTACTGTAATAATGAGAAAAATTACTACTGCTATTAGTGTACCTATTATGCATTTGGTCTTTCGGTTTGGGTTGCCATTCTACATGTTATCAAACAATGTAGCTCTTTCCTTCTCGTGGAAAAGTTTTCCTTTTCAAGTCTTTATCTGCTTTATTTGTTTTTCTCAGTCTGTGAAGCGCTCTTAATCAACAAAAAGTCTCTTTTTCACAACAATGTCTTTTTATCTTCAGCAACAGACAACCCTAACCCTTTACCGTCCTCTAAATGTAATCCCTAATTTTATTCTTCTTTCCACTCGGCGCTAGGTTATCTTCTTCTTTATAGCTTAAACACAAAAGCCTTTATGCATCTGCAATGATTCTCGTACCTGCAGCTCTAATGGCATATTCCAATAGTTCTAAACGAATGACTTTTTCTTCTTGTGCTGGTATTGGATGACCAAAAGTTGGAAACTCTAATCGATTCAGCACTAGGTCTTTGATCCGACTTAGGAAAAGGGGAATGGGAAGTGTGAAGGTCAGTAACCCCTCAGTCTCGATTCCAGGCGTCAACATCCATATCTCCACCGTCACAATTGGATCGAGATTGGTCACTTGCACTTCTCTCACTCTCCCAGATCTCTGTCCCCAAGACATCTGCTAGATAAGTCCACTCTGGGGTGGCGTATCTTCTGCAGGGCACACGTACCCTCCTGGATCTTCTCGGACTCTCAGAGCCTGAGTCCGTAGCTTCTTCGTCTAGATCTGAATCTTCAGAGATCGGGACAAGGGTGCTCTCTGGATTTGCTCTCAAGGTCGACCTTCTCCTTCTTTCCGGCCAACTAGCTTCTCCATTCCTTGTCCTCCTGCTCCTTGTTCTTGGACTCGTCTCTTGATCACTTATAGCTTGTTCGATGTCTGACTCGAACTCCCAGCTACTTTCCTCTTCTGAGACAGCTTCGGTCTCACTGGTGTCTTGACCGTCATCAGCCTGTTCCGACACAGGTTCAGCCTCTTCAATCACCTCTACAGCTTGACTTTCCCTCTCTGTGGCTTCTCCGCTTTCTGCTGGATTTTCATCCGAGAGAGGAGCTGTTTCTTCCAGAGGTGCTGGAACTCTTCGGGTGTGCGAGGCGTGTATCCAGTTGGGCAAGCCTCCACACTTTACTGCAGTGTTCGTAACTAGTATGACTTGGAATGGTCCACGCCAGCGCACGTCTAGACAGTTCTTCCTGACATGCTTCTTCACAAGGACCCAGTCCCCTGGACACAGGTCATGGCACAGGTCCTGAGCTGATGGAACCTCTGCAGCCTGGACCTGGAGGGACACAGAATGAATGGCATCAGATAGTCCCTTGCAGTAGTCCAAGATCAAATCGTCTGTGATGTTCAACAATGCTGCAGTCGGAACCGATGGCAGTCTCATAGCTCTCCCCATTAGCACTTCGTGTGGAGAGAGACCTGTTCTTCTATCTGGTGTGCTACGTATGCTCATAAGGACCAATGGAAGTGCATCAGGCCAACTCAGGGATGTCGATGAACAAACTTTGGCGAGTCTGGACTTTATTGTGCTGTTGATTTGTTCTACAATCCCCGAAGCTTCTGGTCGATAACTACAATGAAGCTTCTGGTCTATACTCAAGGCTGAACATAGCATCTTCACTATTTCGCTGTTGAAATGAGTTCCTCTGTCTGATTCCAAAGAGGCTGGCACCCCAAACCTCGGTATTAACTCTCTAAGCAACAACTTTGCTACTGTAAGTGTATCGCACCTACGTGTAGGATAAGCTTCAACCCATCTGGAAAATATACAGACAATCACTAAGACGTATCTGAGTCGATTGCACTTGGGCATTTCAATAAAATCCAGCTGCATTCTATTGAAAGGCCCCCCAGACCTCCCTATGTGACTCAATGTGACTGGTGTTCTTTTCCCTACGTTTAGTTGCTGACAGATTGCACAACGCTGACATACTGCTTCTGCCGCTACTCTAAACTTCGGATTGTACCACGTTTGTCTGAATACTCTCACCATAGCATCTCTACCTATGTGTGCTGGTCCATGCAATCTCCTTGCCATTGGACTAACAAGTTCGTTTGGTAAAACTGCTCTCCCATCTGCAGAAATCCAAAAATTCATTTCACTTTTGGTACAACCAGCTGTTTCCCATGCCTTTTTCTCAAAATCAGGCGCATTCTCCTGGACACACTTCAGTTCATCCCACGTGTCTACAGTGTCTAACAACATAGTCAAATCAGTTCTTTCCTGTATTCCCCCCACTTCTACCTTGGTGTGAGAATACCCCTGTTCCGCACAGTAACGTGCGACCTCATCTGCGTATCGGTTACCTTGCGACACAAAATCTGTATTTTTCGTGTGCGCGGCGCATTTGACAACCGCTATAGCTGCTGGTCCTTGTAATGCTTCTAACAATAATCTCACGAATTCTCCATTCCTAATAGGAGAACCCGAGGAGGTCATATAACCTCTTTGAGACCACAACTGCCCATAGTCATGAACTACTCCGAAACCATACTGGCTATCGGTGTATATGGTGACTCGAATTTTGTTGCCTGCCAAACAGGCACGAGTCAAAGCAATGATTTCAGCTACCTGAGCGGAATGTACTCCTTCCAGGCAGGCGGCTTCCACTACTCCGGTAATTGTACAAACTGCATATGCTGCTCTCAGCTGACCAATATCGTCTCTTACGCATGAACCATCAACAAAGAATATTTCATCGGGGTCAGTCAATGGCTCATCTACGATATCTGGTCTCGGTTTGGTGCATAGTTCAGTCACATCAAGGCAGTCATGATCTGTACAAATTCCATCATCAATATCACTTGGAAGTGGCATCAAAGTAGCAGGATTCAAAACAGAGCATCTCTTTAGGGTCACATTCTCAGCAGCCAATATGACTTGCTCATAGCGTGTGAGCCTGCTATTCGTCAGATGCTGAGTCTTGGTCCTGGTCATTAACAATTCCACAGAATGCGGTACGTACACCACTAACTGATGTCCCATAACCACATTTTCACACCTTTCAATGCTGACAAACGTTGCAGCAACGGATTTAAGACATCCGGGCAACGCTGCGACTACTGGATCTAAGGTAGCCGAAAAATATGCAACTGGTCTACGGGCATTTCCGTGTATCTGGGCCAAAACTGCTAAAGCACAACCTTCCCTTTCACAACAGTAAAGCAAGAATGGTTTCTCGTAGTCAGGCATTCCCAAAGCCGGGGCACGACACAAGTCCTCCCTCAGCTGCAAAAATGCCATCAAACAATCTTTGTCCCATGGTACCGGATCACTCACCCCCTTGTGCGTCAGTTTTTGTAAAGGTTTTGCCTTCAGTGAAAAGTTGGCTATCCCCTGCCGACAATAACCGACCATGCCTAGGAACATCCTGACTTCTCTTTGTGTTTTAGGCGCGTTCATTTTCATGATCGCCTCTATTCTGTCTGGAGACACCTTCCGTTTTCCCTTTTCAATCCTGTGGCCCAAGTATTGCACTTCGGTCAGACAATACTGCAATTTACTTGGAGACACCTTGTGTCCGTTCTCGGCCAAGTGATTTAATAAGGTGATGGTGTCTGTTTTGCAAGCTTCCTTAGTTTCTGACGCCACAAGTAGGTCGTCTATGTACTGGACCAGAACCGAGTTCATAGGCAGTACTAGACTTTCAAGATTTTTCTTCAACAGCTGGTTAAAAATCGATGGGCTTTCTGTATACCCCTGGGGAATACGACACCATGTTAAAACACGATTTTCCAGCTTAAAAGCGAACAGATACTGACTCTCCTCATCTAAAGGGATTGAAAAGAAAGCCTGGCACAAGTCTATCACTGTGAACCATTCAGCTTGGAACGGTATCTGAAACAATATCACTGATGGATTCGGTACCACTGGACAACATGAAACAACGATATTATTAATCCTTCGAAGGTCCTGCACTATTCTGTATTTCCCACTAGGCTTCTGCAAACCCATAATCGGGGAGTTACATGGACTTCCCACGATCTCCTTCAGTATTCCCTGTTTAATCATGGATTCGATCACAGGCTTTATTCCTGCAATCGTCTCCGGTGTCAACTTATATTGTGGTGTTCTTGGATACTCGGCATTGGGCTTTACCATGATCTTTACCGGTTCTACTCCTTTGATCAGTCCTATTTCTTCTCCAGTAAAATCCCACACCTCAGCTGACACCGTCTCCTTCAAATCCTGTGGAAGCTCCTCCACCGTTAAGGTAGGGTATAGTTCCACGCATCCCTGTGAGTTTACAACCTTAAAGTCGGCATCATCATCATTAGTCTGCACTTCTACTCCTTCAGGTGTGCAATATATTGTGCAGTTTAGTTTACACAACAGATCTCTTCCTAGCAGACACACAGGGCTAGAATCACAAATCACAAACTGGTGTTCATCACTATATTTCCCTATTTTCACTGATACCGGTTCGGTCAGAGGATTCGTCATTCTCCTATTTGCGACTCCTACCACCTGGATCGTTTCTCCCGACATTGGCAGACCTGGGACTACCGTCGATCTCAAAGTGGATCGAGTGGCCCCCGTATCCACCAAAAAGGTCGTAGGACATCCAGCTACTTCAGATTCCACGTATGGTCCTCTCTGGTCTACCTCCAGGGCTGCTCCTAGAGTACAGTCTTCATCCCTATTCACTCGTTGTCCCGTAAGGGGATCAACGTAATAGCATTCTTCTCCACCTACGAACAGTGGCAGTTGTCTATAAGTTTTCCCTCCATTTGCAATGCGAGGCGGTTGAGGGAACTGAGCTCGAGGAGTCTGAGTCCCCCCTTTGACAAACTTTCCCTTCGGGATCACTGTTCCCTTTACCAGGCTGTCCTGAACCTCATCCTCCTCCTGTTCTAATTCCCCCGTCTCGACATTATAAGGACACTCGCGTCTCCAGTGTCCCACCTCGTTACACTGGTGGCACCTCGTTGTCTTTTTCAATGTCGCGATATCTACCCTAGGTCTCGGTTTTTCCTCCTCATCTCTACTTTGATTATTCTGTTTCTTCCCTAGGGTTCCTGTTCCCTGTTGCCGCTGTCCACCCTTTCCAGCTGATTGCATCTGCACTAACATCAGCTTCTCCTTAAGTTTCTTTGCTTTCGTATCTATTTCATCGCTGCAATACCTCGCATACCTCAGGATCTCATCTAAAGGTTTGTTTTGCCAACAGATCAAATGCTGTTGAATCATTAAGCTTATGTCTGATCTCAATCCCAGGACGAACTTCGACACAAACTGTCCTATGTCCTTAGGATCCAACACGTCCAATCCACTGTACTGTTTGAACGCTTTCAGCAATCTCTCATAGAACTCGTGAACGGTCTCTTTAGGTTCCTGAGTTGTTCGATCTATCTTAACCCAGTCTATGTCCTGCAACGGCACCTTCTCTTTTAACCATGCCATTACCCTCTCGTACTTTTCCATGACTCTCTCTGATGGTCCATTCGTCCGGGGATCCCTCTCGGGTTCACAAATGGGCCATTCGACATTAAGTTTACATGCCGTCCACAAATCTCCGGGTACTACAATGTCAAACAGGGTGTTCAAGTCGACCCACAGCACCTTAGAGATCTTCACGAACCTCTCTACCTGTTTGTACCATTCGACGGGATTCTCCCTTAGCTTTGGGAAGGAATTGGTAAATGCCGCTAGATCCCCCCTACTCCAGGACACATGCACGTAGTTTCCGTTCACGATTTCTCGCAAAGGGAAAGCTTCCATCCGCATTAGCCCTCCCTCCGGGGACCCTGCAAGTATACTCCTTCTGACGGTTCCCCTCTTGGACCATCTTTCCTCCCATTTATCCAGATCCCTCCACATTCTGATACTCAGGATCAGTTCCTTTATGTGTATTTTCAGCCCAATCGTCCTACGCTCATCTAGATCCTGATCCGTGCAATTTAGCCTATGGTTACCCTGTAAAGCTTTAGTTCGTGATAGGTCTATCATATACCTGTTTGCCAACTCAGATAATTTTTCATGAACTGACCTCGCTTTCCGAGTAACATCCTTAGACATAAACAGTATTTCATCCTGTTCATACAGATCGATCCTTTCCATTGGCAATGTGCCGTCTATTATTTCCTCCAAATCTGATTTTAAACTGATTACATCGAGCCGTTTTGCTTTTATCTCAGCTCTCAGTACCTCACTCCTAGGTGGTTCTTTTACATCCCTCTCACCCCCACTACGAGTCCTACGTCTAGGTACAGGTGAGTTATGAGGCGTCCTTCTTGCTTCTCTTTGTTCCCACCTCTCTAGGTCCCAAGCTTTCCCATCTTCCCTAGGGGTGTGGTGGAACAATGTTCTATTCCCCATTACTGCATTCTGTCTTTTTGGCTCGGACTCTTTAGGTGCAAGATAGGATCCTCCGTTCTGTTCTAAATCACTGCAATTCCCTTGCTGTCTGGTGTCACTCAATAAACGATAAGATCCTTCACGGCCCTCCATGTTCCCGCGATCCCGTCCGTGATCACCGGATGCATGGCGAGACCCTTTGCGACTCCCTATACTCTCGTAATTCCAATGTCGCACATTTTCGTCCGGGGTATGGTGCGGGCACCTGTAACTATCTCGGTACTCCTGTGTCCTTCGTTCCCCCTCACTAAGGATGGGGCGAGGCACTCCCCCACATCCTGTGCTCTTGTCTTCACACATTTGTCTATTGCCACTGATGGTATGGCAAGTATCTCCTTTGCTTCCTTGACTCCCTCCCTCCCACTCCGGACTGCTTTCGCCAGCTCCGCAGTGAGAGAGGATCCTGTTATCCTGATCTCTCCATTCTGTTTCTGTTTCTATTCTTTTATTCTGAGTCTCTACGGCAGCATCCCATTCTTTCAAATATGCCCTTAATTCCTTAAAGGATTTCGGTTTCGGTCCCCTCAAATCCATATGTCCTCTCTGATCCCCCTGTTCTATCCAGGGACCCGTTACTGGATCCAATGGGGTACTCCGACTTCTTGGTCCTAACAACTGCCTTTGGGAATTGATCGTATTATTCCTACTTTCCATCTCTGCCCTTTCCCTGTCCCACCATGCCTGTTCCTCCTGCTGGGCTCCCTCCGGGTTGTAGATTGACACTATAGGACCTATGGTAACAGGTACTTGTAGAGCATCGGGCAGTTGATACGACCTTGCATGCTCCGTTTCTGGCACCTTCTGGACCACAAACCTTCCTACTACTCTCTGTATGGGACTAGATTGAGATATTTCTTCACCTTTCTTGGGTTCCCACTCTGACATGGGGAGCGGTTTATATTCCCCCTGCCTAGTCCCGTCCCCCTGCTGTAATTCGGGACTTTCGGCTTCTCTGTTGTACGGAGGTGGTCTGTCCATTAATAGCCTCTCTATCAGACCATCATCCGACTCGCTATCCTCATCTTCTTCTAGAGGTTTCTTTTCTCCCGTAGCCTCTAGCATTGGGTACAATTTGTCTGCTTCTATTTTTTGCACCCTCCACTTTTTAGCTTCATCGTCCCATTTAGCATCCTGCACTGCTCTTACCGATCGTCTCACTCTTTCTTGACGTCTATTCAAGCTCTTGTCGTGTGCCGCCCTGAACCATGCATTGAGGGCTTCGAACTGTGTTGGCCTCGGTAGAGGTCTCGTTGCGAGCATTACCGCTTTCAGTTGGTTCAATGCTTCTACCCTAAACGTCCCGTATCTCGGGAACGTCAGTTCCTCATTTCCTTCTGTTAGCTTACTCCACTCGGAGGTCCATAGTATTGAGTGTAACCCTACATTCACAGCCATATAATAAGCTGGTGTGCCTTCTGGTGGGGCTTCTTCCCCTGCATACGAGTTTCCTCTATCTCTCTTAAAGATCGCCCTTAAACGTTTAAAACACTTCATTTTCAAGAATCTACGATTTTCCTTATTTCTCTTCCTTATTTACTTCCCGATAACAAACCACCAATCCCTGCGCGGCTCTCGCTGACCAGCCTATCCCAGCGCGGTTCTACACCAACCGGCCAATCCCAGCGCGGCTCTACGCTGACGTCACTCGTCCCCTCTGCAGCAGTTCCCCTCCTTTCTCAGCTCGTCTCGCGGTCTTGCATGCGTCTCATTCATACACCGAAAAATGACTACTTCCGACCAAGCGATCACTTTTCTTGACTGTACGTCCACAGTCTAACTGTAATTGTCACCTCAACTGGCAAGACGTCTTCCTCTCACCTCAGACGCTCGCCTTAACTGATAGGTTACTTACACACAGTAAACGCCCGACCAGCGTCCGTTACTCATACACTCACTCTGACACTCCCCCTATCAACGGTCCTGCGGGCGATCAATGGTACCTCATGACCCCCTTTACAATGGTAGACAATTACTCTGGGTGTTCGATACACCCGAACCACTTAAGCCCTTCTCTGGACTTAAGATTTTATCCGGTTGCGCACGCTCACAACCTTCCCACAATCACACTACAGGCATTCAACTCCGCTTGACATTACAACACAGGTACAACACAAAACACCGCAATCTGGCAACGCATGACCCTTATACTCACTCTCCACCGACTCTGCTGCTTTTCTCTCGCACCGTCAGCACCTTCTTCGGCAGGGATTCTTCTTCTGGTCGTCGATGACTAGGGACCTTGGGGTAATCTAGACCTGACCTAGGTTGCCTTCCTCAAGAAGAAAACCATCTTTCTCTGCTACCAACTGCGGGGAATGAGATTTTGATACCTGTTCTGATCACCTAGATACCTATCTCATTCATCCAATTTTGGATCGATTATTAACTGTCATTGAGTAAAAGGCAAACCCACATAAGTTAAATCAACCCCATAGACTGACACAACTCTGAAGAACTACTTATGACTGGTAAAGTTTAAAAAGTTTAATATAAAATCATAGATAATTGCAAATACAATCCTCTCAAGATAAGATTCAACAAGTATACAGGAACATAAATTCCCTAAAGAATCTCAGTCTACAAAAGAATACAATCAAAACCAATTCCAATACTAACAAATTGAATAGCATAGACACAAAGTGAATCTGATGCGTCATTTACAAAAATAATAAACAAGTTAAATCTGTCCCTACTCTATGCTAGATGACATCCCTACTAGCAAGTTCTTTTACCTAAAAAGGTGTCAGCAGTTTGACTTCCTAAGAAGTTCAAACTCTCTTAGTCTCTGATGGAAACCTATGTCGAGAAGCAGTACCCTTTCTGCCTACCCATCCGCTCTCTAAGGGTCCTCGGCCTACTGCTCTTTTCTGCTGCTCTGACTTCTCTATTCTTTTGCTCAGGCCATCTGCTCTCATCTGTCCCCGGGGTGCTGTCCCTAAATACAAAATCACAGTATGGGTGGAACGCCCCTTTGAGACGCCCACCATGTGCTCATTTCACGTGATCCCGCTTCTGGTTCTTTCCATAGCTTCGTCTCTTCGCGTCGTCTGTTAAGTTGACCTTGCTTCTCAGGCGCCATCTTCATCTTCGTGCTGGTAACCTCATGACATTCCAGTTGACACTTTCAGTCCAAAGTCTATCACCTAAACAGAACTCTATTCATTACAGTTGTGATTATAACCTCTTTTGGTCCTGTGAACAGCCACTTCTAAACAAGACCCCAAATTCCAAGCGTCTCTTATCTCAATAGGCCATAAACTTCGTCCAGCATTGTCACTTTAAATTTAACAAGACCTTTGACTCTTGGCTCGCACGTTTCAGATCAAAGCTATTCCTATTCCTGTGAGCCCACTAAATTACATGCAGCGGACTACACTCTTGCGAACCCTTGGTCCGTTAGGTTAAAATCACATATGAACACATCATGCTAAAATTCCTACAAACTCTTCTACACGGTATGACTTTTAACACACATATATATATATAATCGAATTAGCAAATCATTTGATTATAAGTGAATCCGTATTACATAAAATACAACGTTATACTCTTATTCTTATACAGTGCTATATATTCTGCACATTTCTTCACTTTACATTTCATCTTCTTTCTCCGCTTTATAATTACATACGTACATTCTCTGTTTAGCACGTTCTACTGTTCTTAAGCATTTAAACACATTTCTATTTTAGCCCATCTTATATATGGGTTTCCTAATTCTAATGCATTTTCTAGAGTGAATATAGATACATATCCTATTACTTAAGTTACATATACTAACTTTTACGCTACAAGTGCTAACTTTTCATTATAGGTTCTAACTTTACATTACAAGTGCTAATTTTACATTATAGGCTTGTAAATATGGTACGGATATACTTTTCATTCAAATTGCGCTCTCTCACTAGCTTGAATCTAGTAGTGTTTAATGGATTTTGCATGGTCAACCACCCATGGATTTTGCTGCAAATCTCTATCCACAAGAACTGTAGGCAAGGACTTGCACCAAAATCCAGCAACTCCTTGAGTCTGGGAAATCAAGAAGAATGTTTTTTATTTCTCCTTGTTTTTCCCTCTTTGTATGTGTGCTGCATTTTACAGCACACATAAAGTGGGGAACTCTATTAAAGCATAGTTTTTGTACTGGACGGGACTCCTACCTGCACAGAAACAATGCTTACCACAACACTGAAACCCTTGCACTATGGCTCAAGGTGCCTGCATTGGCACATTGCAGCCAAACGGGCGCCAGGAAAGAGAACAGTGCAACATCTCAGGAGATATAACACTGTTCTGCTCTCTCCCATCCAAGTACCGCAGCACAACAACTTTTCTTGCTGCACTGTGTTGTGTGATTTTTGTTTTGTAAATCTGGGCCACCGTCTGAAGGTAGAATCCTGATTGGGCAAAGGCACAAAAAGTATGCCTGACAAGAGTACTTTGGCGGCATGCAAAAAATGAATGACTTCACCAGAACATTCTCCAGTGGTTAACCTACTTTGAGAGGACGTTGTCAGATATCTAGCACTGCCAAAGGATTTCAACTTCCATAAAAAAAGACTATTATTTTACACAATGCAGTGCTATGTTGTGTCAAAGGGGGAGAGTAGAAATGTTTTATATTTACCAACAAACGGAGCATTTCTTCTCTCTACTTGTACTATTGCACGGTTTGCTGCCAGGCACCAACATACAGGCTGAATTGTTTTGGTGCAGTGAGGGACACCAGCCTACACAAAAAAAAATACAATGAGGCACTTTCTTCTTTCTATGTATGATACAGAATGCATCACACGAAGAAAAAGTAATTAATGAGGAGAAAAAACATATAATTCTAATGTTTAAAAAGAGGTATTTTATAGGTTTTGAGTCTCAAAGGTGCAAAAACAAGATCAAGTGTATTGCAATTATTGTATTATGGAAAAGACAGTGCTGAGAAACATCAAAGAGAGAGCCAGTGTTGGGTTGAGACCTGGCCATGGGCTTTATTGGTATGTTCCAGTCATTACTGAATGCAGCTAAGTAGATACTTAATGAATGGGATAGTTACATGGAGGTGACCTGTGGCAGTATTACATATAGGCCACATTGCCCCATTCTGCAACATGTTGTACCCATAACTGGGTGAACCAGGCACAGACTGAGGGCCGTATTAAGGTCAATGCGCTGTTAACAGCATATGTAGGCACAAACTCAGACCTGCAATCTAAACAGCACATTAGTGACATTGGGACCAGTTGTTTGAAGGAAGCAGCAGTCTGTCCTTCACTTGCAGCTTGAGACATTGTCTCAGTTTAAAGCGAGGCAGGGATTCTCCAGTAAGCCGGTGCAGTGAGAGACTGCAGATGCTTGCAGGGGATGCCTGGGGCCCCTGGGACCACCATACCACCCTCCTAAGGAGTGCTTCTGTATGTCTGCGGTAAGCATTAACAATTGCACCTAATTGATACCGTTGAGGAAAGATTGTAGGAGAAAGACCAATCAATGAGTTCTGGTACAAACCAACGCTATAGACTTTTGTAAGATATGCATGTCCAGTTTTCCGATTTAAATTTTATCTTGCCTAAACATCATTTTGGGGGCTAACTTCACAAGGATAGCATGGCACACATTTTTGATTGCTAGGATTATCTTGATCTCCATCAACATTGATTCTCTGAAGTTAGTTACTCCAGGCAGTGCCAAGGAAACCCCAGAGAATCTGAGCTGCCGCCAATAGCTATTAGTTCTAGGACCAACCCAGTTCTGAACTATGTGGTTTATTGACAGAAATGTGTATATTTTTATGGGAGATGCTGTACATGGTTACAAAGAAAGGTACACGTGACCAGTATAGATGTAGGGGATGAAGTTAGAGGGGAAGTAGGTGTTTGCCGGTGGGTGCTTTACCATCTACGACAAAAGATAGAATTGGATTTTAATCAACATACATAAAGTGTATTACTTTCTTTTTACTAAAATAAATAAAGGCAAGAATGTCACCACCGAAGAGTTGCTGGTTGTTGAAGCCACCAGCCATAGTCTTGGGAAATCCTCTTTCACTAGACGGAGGAGGCCTAGCTCCAATATACCGGAGTGTTTAATATTCCCCTCTGTGGTGCCATCACTTTATTTCACTGCTTACAGCAGCTGGGAGGAGGCAGTGAGGAAAAGACTGAGCATCGTGAATGCTCATCGCTGTACCATGACAAAGGTTCAAGACCAGGGGAGGCTTTTCTGGGAGATAAGGGACTCACTCAGGCAAAGGCCAGAAAGGCTCTTGCACGTCTCGTTGCAGGTCCAGATTCAGCAGGTCAGCTGGGAAGTTGCAGGAAGGCCTCTGAAGCTTGTTGTGTCCATGTAGCTCACACATGAGTTCAACCAATTGACCCTTGGAGTCACTCTGGTTAGCCTGAGATGAAGGCAAGCAGGTCCCGTCTTCCTTCTCAGACACCAAGACCGTTGTTTAGCAGCAGGGCAGTCCTCTGGTAGCCGAACAGCCCTTGATCTATAACTTCCACGGGTACAGAAGTGTTCTGATGAGTGTCTCTGGCGGTCCAATATTTATACCTGGTGACAGTTTTTGCTTTGTGGGGTCCCTGTCCCACCCCAAAAATCAGATCTGGAAAGCTCTTCCCCTAGTCAAGGCTCCAAACATTCTGTGGGTGACAAAAGACAGGGCAGCCCTGGTGTCAGGTCCCTTTGTTTGTGCTGGAAGCAAGCTCTGTAAAGTTGTGTCTGGTGGCTTAGTGAACTAATGTGTCCACTGTAGGGGCCTGTATTTGACCTCACGGTCACAAATTCTAATCCCACCAGGTCCACTCAGTCTTTCATCCTTCTAAGGTTGATAAAATGAGTACAGTTGAGTAACAATAAGCATCTGTTATTCAGCGCCAAGATACCCACTTTTAGAAAGTTGTCATTTTCTAGCTCCCAAACAACTGTGCCTTTCTGCCCGTGTCCTGGATCATTTGACAGTGAATGGTTCTGCTGTTAGGGTTGTGTATGACTTCCAGATAGTAACAAAAAGGGGGCGTAGGAGTAGTATAGGTTGTACACTACTCGTCACCATGCATTTTTTGACAGGTGGCCACGCCCCCTTGGCCCCGCCCCTTTTATAAAAAAAGTTTGATATAAAAAAAAAAGTTTGATATAAAAAAAAAGTTTGATATAAAAAAAAAGTTTGATAAAAAAAAAAAAAAAAAAAAGTTTGATATAAAAAAAGTTTGATATAAAAAAAGTTTGATATAAAAAAAGTGTGATATAAAAAAAGTTTGATATAAAAAAGTTTGATATAAAAAAAATAAAAAAAATTCGTATATAAAACGATAAGTTAGATTTTGTGAATTAATGAACGTTAAATGATAGGCGTTGTATTTTTTTTAAAAAGCGCGTAAAATGACCAAGCATGCCGGCGGGTTGCTAAGAAGCGGTGCTAGTTTGAAATACGAGTCAACCACATACCGGGGCGTGTCTAGCATGTTCACAGAGGATATAAGCCGGCATTCTGAGGCGTGTGTGTTAAGAAACCCCAGTTTTTCCGACGAAGAAAACCTGAGCTTTAAGACAACTCTGAGAATGTCATGCAGTAGCGTGGAAGTTGGACCCCTTGGAGAAACTATAACTGCGATGCTGAAGGATGCCGCAAACGCTGCAGATGCCGCCGTTAAACTCGAGGATAGTGACAAGGAAAATTGCGACCCAACAACTCCTATGGCAGAGATGGCATCGACGCGGCCGAATAAAAAGCTGGAGAGCGGTATCGCGGAGACGTCGCAGCTGAATAAAAAGCCAGAGACCGGCGCCAGTGAAGAGGCGGTTGAGCATGTTGGAGAAACACCGAACAATTCCCCCGATGCTACAGACGGACGAGGAAGACCGGAACCGAGTGAAGAAGACGAGGGTATTTACCTGCAAGAGCCTGAACCCGAGGACTCTAGCGACTGTACAGAGATGGATTCCGGAGAAGAATCTGTAAACGAGCCAGAGAAGTCAACGGATGCTCAAGAAGAAAAGTGTGAAGTTGGAAAACGAAAAGTAAGTACGAACTGCGATTTTTCAGCAAACCTACGGGGTGTGTTTAAGAGTGTGATGATGAAGCGTGTAGTTATGAGGAAGTTTGAGGTCGAAAAAACCCTTTTTTCTTTTTATCAGCAAAAGAGAGGAGGTGGAGCCCCAGGCGACAAAACTGCTAGCACGACTATGGAAGTTACGCACCCATCGCTACGTTTTTCATGTCTCTGCTGCTCAAGACAGAAAAAACTTGCCGTTACGCATAAAAACTGCAGCTGTAAGCGCCTAGACGCAATTGTACAACTTTGGCGTGGTGACAGTCGGGGTGCGGAACAGTATTACACACTTTTGACCGCTATAGCCGCGGTCATAAAATTGTGCTTAAAGGCGGGGTGGTACGACGATTGCGAAGGTTGTAAAATTGACGACCCGAGTCAGCTGCATCACGACTGTCTCATGATGGGGTGTGAATATGAAGATAGGTTGATACGTAAACTATGTTGTAAGCTGGACCCCCATAAAATTATGGGGGCGTTGGGAAAGGTCACTGGCGTGAACGAAATGTTTCTACCCGCCGAATGTGTTAAGATGATTGTGATTGTTTTAAAATATATTAGAAGAGTACAGTCCCCGGCTGAGAATGTTAAAAGTATGTATGAGGCGGGTGGTGAAGACATAAGATCGAAAATGAAACACCATCTGAGTAAGAAGAATTATCGTAGATATTTTAAGATCAAGTATCTTTGTAGGAGTTTAAAACCGCGGAATATGACATTTATGAATGACGCTTAAATGAAAATGTGTTGATGACCGTGTTCGCTACTATTATGTATCTGTGTTTTTCTGTTGCAGGAAAGTTTGTATCATCACATGGTCGAGATCGGGGTGCGGCCGAGCGCTAAATGCGTGGAAGATGCTTTTTATTTTCTGATTAGAGCAAAGATGCCGTACCCCAAACCTGTGTTTCGGCCGACCTCGCTATGCCGTAACAAGCAATGTGAAGTCATTGAAGAGTTTGAAAAAGAACTGGGTCGGAAACCTAGAGGCTTTTACGACATTGAAAAGAGCAAATACTTCTTGGACGCCGACGACGTGCTCGAAGACTGCGTTAACAATTATATCACGCGGACATTTTGCACCCTAGGCACTACTCTGAATAAGAAACAGTTTTTCAATTTTATGAATACAATAGCCGATTTGTATTGTCGAGCCTTCATGAGTGGGCGTGGGGAAGATGCAAGAAGACTGATACCATACACCGCTAGCAAAATCAACATACTGATTCTACGTCATGAGTTTTTGAGAGTATTGTGTTAAATATCTATGTATTTGTTGTTATCATCGTTTATAGCGTTGTACATGCCTATATTACACACTTTAAATCATGCGCTGTTTAATTCATGTTTTATTAAATAATCTACTATTACCGCATAAACCGACTTCTAGTCCTGATTATATTATAAAAGGTGAATAATAAATAAAACAAGTGTGAATAAATTGAGTAGTGGTGAGGGTGTAGGAGTGCAGTATTGTAGTTCAAGAATCGCGACGATGCAGAAGCTTTTCAAAAGAGTTTATTACAACCCCTTGAAGGTTGGTAGTTTTGGCGGTGTAGACGCCTTGTACAAGGAGAGTAAAATCCACAACGACGCCGTTAAAAGAACACAAGTACGTGACTGGTTATCGGGTGAAGATGCCTACACTCTACATAAGGGGTCCAGAAAGCGCTTTCAAAGACGTCGTGTCTTAGTCAGCGGATTAAATCATCAATGGCAAGCAGACCTTCTAGATGTCCGTGAACACGCTGCAGTTAATGATGGTGTAAAATTTATATTAACCGTGATAGACATACTGTCAAAGTATGCATTTGCAGTTGGTTTGAAGGAAAAATCGGGGAGTTCGGTCACAAAAGCTTTTGATTACATTTTCAGCAGCGGAAGAGTCCCTAAAAAGTTGCAAACAGATAGAGGAAAAGAATTTGAAAACAAGACGCTAAAAGCTCTGCTGAAGCGGTATGGGGTAAAACATTTTGTCACAAACAACGAAGTTAAGGCGGCGATTGTAGAAAGATTCAACAGAACTCTCAAAGCTCGAATTTGGCGGTATTTTACAGCGTATAACACATTTCGTTATATAGATCGTTTACAAGATTTTATTGAAAGCTACAATCATAGCTATCATAGAACTATTAAGACGGCACCAGTAGAAGTAACCCCTCAAAATGAGTTGAAAATTTGGAGAACTGTGTACGGGTCAGCGTTCAACAACAACCCTGTTTCAAAAAGCACGTTCAAAAAAGGTGATCATGTTAGGGTATCTAGAAGCAAGGGAGTATTTCAAAAGGGTTATGAGCAGACCTTTACAGATGAGATCTTTGTGATAGACAAGATTTCCACGCATTCAGGCGTTACAGTTTTCAACTTAAAAGACTATGCCGGGGAGGAGGTCGTAGGGTGTTTTTACAAAGAAGAGCTACAAAAAATAAAAAAAGATCAAGACCGCGTGTACCGTGTTGAGAAAGTTTTGGCGAAGAAGGGGAACGGCGCCAGAAGACAGTGCCTAGTTAAATGGCGGGGGTGGCCTGATAAATTTAATAGTTGGGTTTCTGAGAGTGAATTAAAGGATATACAAAGTCTACAACAGCAGGTATAAGCATTTAGGTACCTCGAAGCGCCATGGAGGTCGGACCTTTTTATCTGACGCTCCCGAGTAACGCTTCTCTGGACACTTTCCCTAATAACAAAATTTCAAATTTTACAGTGAAACTAGCAAAACCTATACATCTGCAAGGTGACTGGGAGGTGGCCCTAACAGAAATTCAGTACCCGCATACGTGGGATACTTTTGAAACCGAGGATGTTAGATTTACAGTGGTACGCAAGAAGGAGAGCGCGCATGAACTTTCTTTCCCACCGGGGTACTATGACAAGATACAAGACATTGTAGACGTGATGAATAAATCTATCATTAACAACGCAGAACTTATAGACTTTAGATTAACGTATGATCCGCGACTTAGAAAAGTGCAGTTCAAGAATGTGCAAGACTACGGTATTTTGGTGCGTAAAAAACTGGGTCGAGTGCTGGGGCTGACGCCTAACGTTCACCACTCATCAGCAGAAGACAGAGCCTTCACGGATGTACACGGAGGGTATTACATGATGTTTGTGTACTGCGACGTGATAGAGCATCAGAGAGTGGGGGATAGCTACGTGCCGCTCCTCCGCTGTGTGGAAATCACAGGCCGAAATAATAGCATGATAAACATCATTTACACCAAAAGAGACTATGTGGCTGTCAGCAAAAAACATTTCCACACGATAACTTTGGAACTGAAGGACGATTTGAACGCCAATATAAGATTTAAAGTGGGTAAAGTCATAGCGAAGCTTCATTTCCGACCGCGACGCGGTGAAGTGTACTAGAATAATGATTTTACCTGAAAATTACGGCGATGCGTCGCTCTATAGGGATTACTATAGAGCTCAAGCAGGCTCGGGGCTCCCAGGGTTCCACGGGGCACCTATTATGTATGGGGCGGGTGTTGGCGGTATATTCAGAAGTCTTTTCAGGAAAGCGGTGCCGCTTTTAAGAAGAGGATTCCAACTGGCAAAACCGCATGTGAAAACCGCGGCATCAAATATCGCTCGAGACGTTGCAGGGCGCGTTTCTGGCGCGGTGATGAAAAAGTTCAACAAAACGGGTCAAGAAGGTTCGGGTTTAATCTATCTTCAAAGAGGCAGGAAGAGAAAAAGGGGTGTGTCACTAAGGGGACCGCCAGCGGCCCTTCAAAGCGATGTGAAGCGCCGTCGACCGGCTCAAAAGAGATCACTGAAGACCCGGAGTAGACGCGGAAAAAAACGAGTCTCTAAGGGTAACATATTTTAAAAAAGCGGACCATGGCCTCCGTCCCCTGCGGGTCCCAGGAATGCGCAAAGTCCGAGTTGGACCTATTCCAAATACCGCCAACACAAACCAGCGTTGAAAGTTCTCTATACGTGAAGTACCGCCACTTTCGGCCCTGTCAGACACAGCCCCCTTGGAGTTCTTTATAGCACGGTCGGATGACTACTTGGACCTTTCAGCCACGATGCTTTATCTTTCGTGCAAAATTACTAACGCCGACGGTACTGATCTGGACGCCGCCGCGCGTGTGGCATTTTCTCCATACCCCATAGCATCCCTCTTTAACCAACTGGATGTGAGCCTCGGCGACCGACTCATCAGCCAGTCAAACAACTCGTACCCATACAGGGCTTATTTTAGACAGCGTGCTTAACTATGGGGACCATGCTTTGAAACGCCAACTTTCAGCAGGTCTCTTCTACAGAGACACCGCCGGAGAGCATGAGGACACAACTTTAAATGGCGCAAATGCCGGGTTCAAGAGTAGAGCTAGCTTTACAGCCCGAAGTCGAAAAGTGGAACTTATGGGGCAATTACACAGCGATCTGTTTTTCCAAGACAAATTAATGCTTAACGGTCTAGATGTGAAGATTAAACTTATTCGAAATAAAGACACTTTTTGCTTAATGAGCGGCGACGCTGAAAATTACAAAGTGCATATCTTATCAGCGTCGCTATTTGTGAAACGCGTAAAAGTGAGCCCCGTGGTGCGTTTAGCTCACGCCGAGACTCTGTTAACCAGTAATGCCAAGTACCCCATTGAAAGAGTGGAGCTTAAGGTGTTCAGCATACCGGCCGGATCTCTACTATCGAATACAGAGAATATTTTCTTCGGATTTTTGCCAAGAACTGTAATTGTAACGCTGGTCGATAACGCAGCATTTAGCGGTGAATATGGAAAAAACCCTTTTAATTTTAAGCATTATAATATATCGCACAGCAGTCTCTCTGTAGACGGCCAAGCTATACCTGCAAAACCATACATGTCTTCGTTTGAAACTGGGGGCGTGGCTAGAGAATATTTGGCCTTGCTTCAGGTTGCCGGGAAGTATGCGGCGGACCGTCCCTTCTTTGTGGACCGCACAGAGTACACTAAAGGTTATTCTATGTTGGCTTTCGATCTAAGCCCCGACAACGACGCTGGAGGCGACCATTTTTCGATACAAAAATCAGGCAACGTACGTCTGGAGCTCCGCTTTAGCGCCGCTTTGCCGTCTACCATAAACCTCCTGATTTACGCCGTGTTTCAGAATGTTATACAGATCAATCATAGGAGAGAGGTATTAATTGACTATATGTGATGATGAATACGTCGCAACTGGAACGTTTTCTTGCCAAAGACAAGACTGCTAAACATTCATTTTTAGGTGTATTTGCAGCTGACACTCTACCGCTGTATCTGAGTAAACATCAACGACCTCTTCATTTAATAGTCAATACAGATGGTAAAGATCAAAGGGGTCGGCACTGGTTAGCAATATTTCTAACGGATAAGGACTCTGAGTTTTTTGACTCCTACGGAATGCCCCCAAACAGTTATTTGTATCCCGATACCATATGGACATTTTTAAAAAGAAACTCTGCAGACCGCATAATATTTAGTGATAATCAGATTCAGGACGACGCTTCATTCACCTGTGGGGCACATTGTTTGTTTTATTTATATCATAGATGCCGCGGTGTAGACTTTGAAAGCATTTTAAAAATGTATTCAACAGATTTAAACGCAAATGATGCTCTTGTAACAAGGTTTGTGATGAGAGAATTACGCAGATTGAAAAGAGGTGGTGTAAATAAGATACCATCGCAAAATTGTATTTCATTCACTCATAATAAACATGTTCATTGTATTTATGATAACTAGCAGGCCTCTGCAAGGTCTTTTTTCAAAGTAAATTCGTATCAAACATTTTACCCTATGATATAAATGTACCTAAATAAAATGCATGAAAAATGGCTTTAACTGTTCGTGTCGATTTGACTTTTTCTAGCACCACGTGGCTAAGTTAAGTTACCGCACATCTGTTTATATGCATTCAGAAATGCTTAGAGAAGATATTGTCCGTATATGGGTCTAGAGTCAGGGGTGCAAAGAATGAAGGAAAAAAAAGTATGAAAAAATGAATTAAAAAAAAGGGGCCTTAGTGCACGTAATGGTCTGACTTTTTTTTCAGCACAGCATGGTCATGTTAATGCGCAGCTGTTTATATGCATTCAGAAATGCTTAGAGAAGATATTGTCCGTATATGGGTCTAGAGTCAGGGGTGCAAAGAATGAAGGAAAAAAAAAAGTATGAAAAAATGAATTAAAAAAAAAGGGCCTTAGTTAACGTAATGGTCTGACTTTTTTTTTTTCAGCACACAGCATGGTCATGTTAATGCGCAGCTGTTTATATGCATTCAGAAATGCTTAGAGAAGATATTGTCCGTATATGGGTCTAGAGTCAGGGGTGCAAAGAATGAAGGAAAAAAAAGTCAGACCATTACGTTAACTAAGGCCCCTTTTTTTTTAATTCATTTTTTCATACTTTTTTTTCCTTCATTCTTTGCACCCCTGACTCTAGACCCATATACGGACAATATCTTCTCTAAGCATTTCTGAATGCATATAAACAGCTGCGCATTAACATGACCATGCTGTGTGCTGAAAAAAAAAAAGTCAGACCATTACGTTAACTAAGGCCCTTTTTTTTTAATTCATTTTTTCATACTTTTTTTTTTCCTTCATTCTTTGCACCCCTGACTCTAGACCCATATACGGACAATATCTTCTCTAAGCATTTCTGAATGCATATAAACAGCTGCGCATTAACATGACCATGCTGTGCTGAAAAAAAAGTCAGACCATTACGTGCACTAAGGCCCCTTTTTTTTAATTCATTTTTTCATACTTTTTTTTCCTTCATTCTTTGCACCCCTGACTCTAGACCCATATACGGACAATATCTTCTCTAAGCATTTCTGAATGCATATAAACAGATGTGCGGTAACTTAACTTAGCCACGTGGTGCTAGAAAAAGTCAAATCGACACGAACAGTTAAAGCCATTTTTCATGCATTTTATTTAGGTACATTTATATCATAGGGTAAAATGTTTGATACGAATTTACTTTGAAAAAAGACCTTGCAGAGGCCTGCTAGTTATCATAAATACAATGAACATGTTTATTATGAGTGAATGAAATACAATTTTGCGATGGTATCTTATTTACACCACCTCTTTTCAATCTGCGTAATTCTCTCATCACAAACCTTGTTACAAGAGCATCATTTGCGTTTAAATCTGTTGAATACATTTTTAAAATGCTTTCAAAGTCTACACCGCGGCATCTATGATATAAATAAAACAAACAATGTGCCCCACAGGTGAATGAAGCGTCGTCCTGAATCTGATTATCACTAAATATTATGCGGTCTGCAGAGTTTCTTTTTAAAAATGTCCATATGGTATCGGGATACAAATAACTGTTTGGGGGCATTCCGTAGGAGTCAAAAAACTCAGAGTCCTTATCCGTTAGAAATATTGCTAACCAGTGCCGACCCCTTTGATCTTTACCATCTGTATTGACTATTAAATGAAGAGGTCGTTGATGTTTACTCAGATACAGCGGTAGAGTGTCAGCTGCAAATACACCTAAAAATGAATGTTTAGCAGTCTTGTCTTTGGCAAGAAAACGTTCCAGTTGCGACGTATTCATCATCACATATAGTCAATTAATACCTCTCTCCTATGATTGATCTGTATAACATTCTGAAACACGGCGTAAATCAGGAGGTTTATGGTAGACGGCAAAGCGGCGCTAAAGCGGAGCTCCAGACGTACGTTGCCTGATTTTTGTATCGAAAAATGGTCGCCTCCAGCGTCGTTGTCGGGGCTTAGATCGAAAGCCAACATAGAATAACCTTTAGTGTACTCTGTGCGGTCCACAAAGAAGGGACGGTCCGCCGCATACTTCCCGGCAACCTGAAGCAAGGCCAAATATTCTCTAGCCCGCCCCCAGTTTCAAACGAAGACATGTATGGTTTTGCAGGTATAGCTTGGCCGTCTACAGAGAGACTGCTGTGCGATATATTATAATGCTTAAAATTAAAAGGGTTTTTTCCATATTCACCGCTAAATGCTGCGTTATCGACCAGCGTTACAATTACAGTTCTTGGCAAAAATCCGAAGAAAATATTCTCTGTATTCGATAGTAGAGATCCGGCCGGTATGCTGAACACCTTAAGCTCCACTCTTTCAATGGGGTACTTGGCATTACTGGTTAACAGAGTCTCGGCGTGAGCTAAACGCACCACGGGGCTCACTTTTACGCGTTTCACAAATAGCGACGCTGATAAGATATGCACTTTGTAATTTTCAGCGTCGCCGCTCATTAAGCAAAAAGTGTCTTTATTTCGAATAAGTTTAATCTTCACATCTAGACCGTTAAGCATTAATTTGTCTTGGAAAAACAGATCGCTGTGTAATTGCCCCATAAGTTCCACTTTTCGACTTCGGGCTGTAAAGCTAGCTCTACTCTTGAACCCGGCATTTGCGCCATTTAAAGTTGTGTCCTCGTGCTCTCCGGCGGTGTCTCTGTAGAAGAGACCTGCTGAAAGTTGGCGTTTCAAAGCATGGTCCCCATAGTTAAGCACGCTGTCTAAATAAGCCCTGTATGGGTACGAGTTGTTTGACTGGCTGATGAGTCGGTCGCCGAGGCTCACATCCAGTTGGTTAAAGAGGGATGCTATGGGGTATGGAGAAAATGCCACACGCGCGGCGGCGTCCAGATCAGTACCGTCGGCGTTAGTAATTTTGCACGAAAGATAAAGCATCGTGGCTGAAAGGTCCAAGTAGTCATCCGACCGTGCTATAAAGAACTCCAAGGGGGCTGTGTCTGACAGGGCCGAAAGTGGCGGTACTTCGACGTATAGAGAACTTTCAACGCTGGTTTGTGTTGGCGGTATTTGGAATAGGTCCAACTCGGACTTTGCGCATTCCTGGGACCCGCAGGGGACGGAGGCCATGGTCCGCTTTTTTAAAATATGTTACCCTTAGAGACTCGTTTTTTTCCGCGTCTACTCCGGGTCTTCAGTGATCTCTTTTGAGCCGGTCGACGGCGCTTCACATCGCTTTGAAGGGCCGCTGGCGGTCCCCTTAGTGACACACCCCTTTTTCTCTTCCTGCCTCTTTGAAGATAGATTAAACCCGAACCTTCTTGACCCGTTTTGTTGAACTTTTTCATCACCGCGCCAGAAACGCGCCCTGCAACGTCTCGAGCGATATTTGATGCCGTGGTTTTCACATGCGGTTTTGCCAGTTGGAATCCTCTTCTTAAAAGCGGCACCGCTTTCCTGAAAAGACTTCTGAATATACCGCCAACACCCGCCCCATACATAATAGGTGCCCCGTGGAACCCTGGGAGCCCCGAGCCTGCTTGAGCTCTATAGTAATCCCTATAGAGCGACGCATCGCCGTAATTTTCAGGTAAAATCATTATTCTAGTACACTTCACCGCGTCGCGGTCGGAAATGAAGCTTCGCTATGACTTTACCCACTTTAAATCTTATATTGGCGTTCAAATCGTCCTTCAGTTCCAAAGTTATCGTGTGGAAATGTTTTTTGCTGACAGCCACATAGTCTCTTTTGGTGTAAATGATGTTTATCATGCTATTATTTCGGCCTGTGATTTCCACACAGCGGAGGAGCGGCAGGTAGCTATCCCCCACTCTCTGATGCTCTATCACGTCGCAGTACACAAACATCATGTAATACCCTCCGTGTACATCCGTGAAGGCTCTGTCTTCTGCTGATGAGTGGTGAACGTTAGGCGTCAGCCCCAGCACTCGACCCAGTTTTTTACGCACCAAAATACCGTAGTCTTGCACATTCTTGAACTGCACTTTTCTAAGTCGCGGATCATACGTTAATCTAAAGTCTATAAGTTCTGCGTTGTTAATGATAGATTTATTCATCACGTCTACAATGTCTTGTATCTTGTCATAGTACCCCGGTGGGAAAGAAAGTTCATGCGCGCTCTCCTTCTTGCGTACCACTGTAAATCTAACATCCTCGGTTTCAAAAGTATCCCACGTATGCGGGTACTGAATTTCTGTTAGGGCCACCTCCCAGTCACCTTGCAGATGTATAGGTTTTGCTAGTTTCACTGTAAAATTTGAAATTTTGTTATTAGGGAAAGTGTCCAGAGAAGCGTTACTCGGGAGCGTCAGATAAAAAGGTCCGACCTCCATGGCGCTTCGAGGTACCTAAATGCTTATACCTGCTGTTGTAGACTTTGTATATCCTTTAATTCACTCTCAGAAACCCAACTATTAAATTTATCAGGCCACCCCCGCCATTTAACTAGGCACTGTCTTCTGGCGCCGTTCCCCTTCTTCGCCAAAACTTTCTCAACACGGTACACGCGGTCTTGATCTTTTTTTATTTTTTGTAGCTCTTCTTTGTAAAAACACCCTACGACCTCCTCCCCGGCATAGTCTTTTAAGTTGAAAACTGTAACGCCTGAATGCGTGGAAATCTTGTCTATCACAAAGATCTCATCTGTAAAGGTCTGCTCATAACCCTTTTGAAATACTCCCTTGCTTCTAGATACCCTAACATGATCACCTTTTTTGAACGTGCTTTTTGAAACAGGGTTGTTGTTGAACGCTGACCCGTACACAGTTCTCCAAATTTTCAACTCATTTTGAGGGGTTACTTCTACTGGTGCCGTCTTAATAGTTCTATGATAGCTATGATTGTAGCTTTCAATAAAATCTTGTAAACGATCTATATAACGAAATGTGTTATACGCCAAATTCGAGCTTTGAGAGTTCTGTTGAATCTTTCTACAATCGCCGCCTTAACTTCGTTGTTTGTGACAAAATGTTTTACCCCATACCGCTTCAGCAGAGCTTTTAGCGTCTTGTTTTCAAATTCTTTTCCTCTATCTGTTTGCAACTTTTTAGGGACTCTTCCGCTGCTGAAAATGTAATCAAAAGCTTTTGTGACCGAACTCCCCGATTTTTCCTTCAAACCAACTGCAAATGCATACTTTGACAGTATGTCTATCACGGTTAATATAAATTTTACACCATCATTAACTGCAGCGTGTTCACGGACATCTAGAAGGTCTGCTTGCCATTGATGATTTAATCCGCTGACTAAGACACGACGTCTTTGAAAGCGCTTTCTGGACCCCTTATGTAGAGTGTAGGCATCTTCACCCGATAACCAGTCACGTACTTGTGTTCTTTTAACGGCGTCGTTGTGGATTTTACTCTCCTTGTACAAGGCGTCTACACCGCCAAAACTACCAACCTTCAAGGGGTTGTAATAAACTCTTTTGAAAAGCTTCTGCATCGTCGCGATTCTTGAACTACAATACTGCACTCCTACACCCTCACCACTACTCAATTTATTCACACTTGTTTTATTTATTATTCACCTTTTATAATATAATCAGGACTAGAAGTCGGTTTATGCGGTAATAGTAGATTATTTAATAAAACATGAATTAAACAGCGCATGATTTAAAGTGTGTAATATAGGCATGTACAACGCTATAAACGATGATAACAACAAATACATAGATATTTAACACAATACTCTCAAAAACTCATGACGTAGAATCAGTATGTTGATTTTGCTAGCGGTGTATGGTATCAGTCTTCTTGCATCTTCCCCACGCCCACTCATGAAGGCTCGACAATACAAATCGGCTATTGTATTCATAAAATTGAAAAACTGTTTCTTATTCAGAGTAGTGCCTAGGGTGCAAAATGTCCGCGTGATATAATTGTTAACGCAGTCTTCGAGCACGTCGTCGGCGTCCAAGAAGTATTTGCTCTTTTCAATGTCGTAAAAGCCTCTAGGTTTCCGACCCAGTTCTTTTTCAAACTCTTCAATGACTTCACATTGCTTGTTACGGCATAGCGAGGTCGGCCGAAACACAGGTTTGGGGTACGGCATCTTTGCTCTAATCAGAAAATAAAAAGCATCTTCCACGCATTTAGCGCTCGGCCGCACCCCGATCTCGACCATGTGATGATACAAACTTTCCTGCAACAGAAAAACACAGATACATAATAGTAGCGAACACGGTCATCAACACATTTTCATTTAAGCGTCATTCATAAATGTCATATTCCGCGGTTTTAAACTCCTACAAAGATACTTGATCTTAAAATATCTACGATAATTCTTCTTACTCAGATGGTGTTTCATTTTCGATCTTATGTCTTCACCACCCGCCTCATACATACTTTTAACATTCTCAGCCGGGGACTGTACTCTTCTAATATATTTTAAAACAATCACAATCATCTTAACACATTCGGCGGGTAGAAACATTTCGTTCACGCCAGTGACCTTTCCCAACGCCCCCATAATTTTATGGGGGTCCAGCTTACAACATAGTTTACGTATCAACCTATCTTCATATTCACACCCCATCATGAGACAGTCGTGATGCAGCTGACTCGGGTCGTCAATTTTACAACCTTCGCAATCGTCGTACCACCCCGCCTTTAAGCACAATTTTATGACCGCGGCTATAGCGGTCAAAAGTGTGTAATACTGTTCCGCACCCCGACTGTCACCACGCCAAAGTTGTACAATTGCGTCTAGGCGCTTACAGCTGCAGTTTTTATGCGTAACGGCAAGTTTTTTCTGTCTTGAGCAGCAGAGACATGAAAAACGTAGCGATGGGTGCGTAACTTCCATAGTCGTGCTAGCAGTTTTGTCGCCTGGGGCTCCACCTCCTCTCTTTTGCTGATAAAAAGAAAAAAGGGTTTTTTCGACCTCAAACTTCCTCATAACTACACGCTTCATCATCACACTCTTAAACACACCCCGTAGGTTTGCTGAAAAATCGCGGTTCGTACTTACTTTTCGTTTTCCAACTTCACACTTTTCTTCTTGAGCATCCGTTGACTTCTCTGGCTCGTTTACAGATTCTTCTCCGGAATCCATCTCTGTACAGTCGCTAGAGTCCTCGGGTTCAGGCTCTTGCAGGTAAATACCCTCGTCTTCTTCACTCGGTTCCGGTCTTCCTCGTCCGTCTGTAGCATCGGGGGAATTGTTCGGTGTTTCTCCAACATGCTCAACCGCCTCTTCACTGGCGCCGGTCTCTGGCTTTTTATTCAGCTGCGACGTCTCCGCGATACCGCTCTCCAGCTTTTTATTCGGCCGCGTCGATGCCATCTCTGCCATAGGAGTTGTTGGGTCGCAATTTTCCTTGTCACTATCCTCGAGTTTAACGGCGGCATCTGCAGCGTTTGCGGCATCCTTCAGCATCGCAGTTATAGTTTCTCCAAGGGGTCCAACTTCCACGCTACTGCATGACATTCTCAGAGTTGTCTTAAAGCTCAGGTTTTCTTCGTCGGAAAAACTGGGGTTTCTTAACACACACGCCTCAGAATGCCGGCTTATATCCTCTGTGAACATGCTAGACACGTCCCGGTATGTGGTTGACTCGTATTTCAAACTAGCACCGCTTCTTAGCAACCCGCCGGCATGCTTGGTCATTTTACGCGCTTTTTAAAAAAAATACAACGCCTATCATTTAACGTTCATTAATTCACAAAATCTAACTTATCGTTTTATATACGAATTTTTTTTATTTTTTTTATATCAAACTTTTTTATATCAAACTTTTTTTATATCACACTTTTTTTAATATCAAACTTTTTTTATATCAAACTTTTTTTATATCAAACTTTTTTTTTTTTTTTTTTTTTTATCAAACTTTTTTTTTATATCAAACTTTTTTTTATATCAAACTTTTTTTTTTATATCAAACTTTTTTTATAAAAGGGGCGGGGCCAAGGGGGCGTGGTCACCTGTCAAAAAATGCATGGTGACGAGTAGTGTACAACCTATACTACTCGTAGGTGTGGACCATCCGGTCTATCTGTTCCCAATCCAAAGTTAGCACTTATTAACTGTAATAAGGTAATTCAGTGTTAGTCAGTCAGGGAGAAGGCCCTTGCAACAATGACAAATTTATTTAGGAGTTTTTCACTGGCAGGATATGTAAAAGTTAAGTGCAGGTGCCCAACACTTAAATACAATGTACTATGCCTTATGAGAATGTAGGGCATACCTTGGGGGTGACTTATATGTATTAAAAATTAAGGTTTAAGCTTGGCAAAAGGCTTATTTTGTCAGGTCGAAATGTCAGCCTAAAACTGCACATATAGGCTGCAGTGGCAGTCCTGAGACATGTTTTAAAATGCTGGTTTAGTGGGTGGCACAATGAGTGCGCCAAGCCCACTCATAGCATTTTTATTTATGGGCCCTGTGTACATGTGGTACCATCTACTAGGGACCTACAAGTAAATTAAATATGCCAATTAGGTGTAGGCCAATGTTATCATGTTCGAAGGTGACAGCACAAGCACTTTAGCACTGGTAAGCAATTGTAAGTGCAAGGAGTCCTAAAGACAACAAGAACGGATTCAGCAAAAGAGGAGGTGTGAAGGCAAAATGTTTGGGGCGAAACCATGCCAAGGATCTCAGGTCTAAAATGAACACTTGACATGTGTGTCAGGGCAGGCTGCAGGCACTGGTAGATGAAGATGTTTCTATGACCTAAGCCCGCCCAAAAATTGGCGAACGAGGCTCCCATGGACATTGGCTGCAGTTGTATCCATTTGTCAAGAATTGCAGTGGATAAGAAAGACTTCATTGAGAGATGGTAGTGCCATGAAGCCTCTGCCGAAGCAAGAAATCTCTTTATCACTCAAAAATGACACACAGAAAGTGTAACCCCCGCCTCCGTCCCTCTACACTTCTTTTTGAAAACTTGGAAGCTAATGTCTGCAGCTGCTGTCGGTACAAACTGTGCTCTCTCATTTTTATGTAAAAAGCTCCTATTTTTTTATCAGTTCTCTGAATTTCATAACACCTTGGGAAATGAGAACCACAAAGGGAGAGCACTCTTACCATCACAATCTCATGCGAAAACTGCAAATTGATTTAGGTAGCATATGCAGAATAATCCTGTGTAACCTTTGACCGTGCGCATTTTCAAGTTAGGTGTGAAAACCTCAGACAGATAATGCTGGTTAGAAATCCAGCCCTCCGGCTCAGGACTCTTCAGCCAGCCCTGTGGCAGCCTCATTCTGAAAGGGTGTTCAATACCGGTTTCTTTTATAACAGTAACCCTTTGCGAGGCCTCAAGAGAATTTAGGAATTGCAGATTTGGGGATTTTTTACAACTGTTCACTTGACATATGTAAACACAAGATGCATGTAACTTTGTAGTATAAGACACAATAAAGATAATGAATTCACATATGTTTGTGGTTCTCACCAGACAGGTCTGGCCGACACCGAATTGGTTCTTAGTGGAAAATTCTTGCTCTTGTCCTTAATTTACTGTATTGCAATTTCCTCAAATTTCTCCTTAAAAAAAAAGGCAAAATAATTTTAAGCAAAGTATTTGCACTTTGGGAGTTGAAGGGAAAAGCAGATGGATGATATATCCACAGAAAGAGATGAGACACACATCTAAATTCCATTCCATTATGAAAACCATTTCATGTCAGCCCAGTAAATCCTGCTGGCTGACCTCAGCTGTTATCAGCCTGCAGCTCGGTTGACCTGTGAGCCCTTTCAAGCATATAAGCTTTTTCATTCTATCAGGTTGCTGGTATCTTATTTTATTCTTTTGTAATATTTTAATGAGCTCGGAGCTTATCAAAATGGAAATGGACTGACTGACTGCTTTTGGAGACAGTAGAAAGAAACCTATAGGAAGGGTTCAGACTGACGTGGAGCGTAGACAGACTGTATTCCTCTGGTAGGCCAAGAGTGAATGTGGAGTGAAAGTGAGTGGAAGTGTTGGCGAAAACCTATAGAGTTAAATAAGCCTGTGGCAGTTGGAAGCCTGGATTGGCAATCCTAAAGCTGAAGATGATACCCTCGTAGACTGCCCGACTAGAATCTGATGTACATATTGTTCTCAAACAAAAGCCATAATCAATTGTTATGTGTTTTATATAAAATCAATTAAAAAATAGCAAAAAATGAGAGATGAAAAAATGATAGCTAAGCTTCAAAGCTCTACGCAAGTTGGGGAGCGAATACAATGAACCGCTTACTTACTGGTAAAGTTCATTACTGTGAGGACTAATGCTCCTCGTCCCAGTCTTTAATGAATGAGGTGGCTCTGTCTCCGGCGTCCCTTTTCCCTTTCCATTATCAAGTTAAGATATCCCTCCTCCCTCCATGGCGCCCTGCTCTTTTTCAAGCTCTGCTATATAGAAGTATTAGGCCTCAGGGGTATGAAGCTTACCATGAAGTAACAGGTTGATTACCTTTTCGCCCTTCCGCTTCTACCCTTCTTTACCGAATGAGGATATACCAACGCCACATAATCAAGTACCAACAACACACCATATCTTCCACAGGTTTATTAATTAACCCTAAAATTATTTGAATTATTTCATTGCAGGTTTCATGACACATGAAGCTAAATGTACAGCATCAGTGAAACTCAAATTTAGTCTGTAATGTTAAAAAAAGGTTTCTACTGGGGACCAGTTGGCTGCACCGCAAATTTATTACAGTGAGACTTCTACAATTTCTGCTCAAGAGGCCAAACCCGAACTTGTTGAGCGGCCCTAGACATTTTTGGGAACTCCATGCCCTACCAACAGTGCTCTGGTTTGCTTGACCCACCAATTCAAGGTCTCCATATTCACCTATATGCCTTTACTAGCTGTCCTAAGAAGACACGAAGAGGACATTTGATTTCTGAAAATGCGTTGTTCTATCTAGATAGTTTAATAGTATCCTTTTAATATTTAAACAGTGAAGAATTGAACTTTAAGCCTCTCTTTAAAGACTGGCAAGACTATTCCCTGTGCTAAATTAAATTGTTTTAGAATAATTGGTCTAAACTACCCTGTTTGGTAAGAATTATAAGTATGTGTAATTCCCCTAACCTCCTGGCACACATTATTGCTACCAGAAATGCAAATTTCGAAAAGGAAAGTTAAACCCAGAAAATACCTGCTGTGCTCTAAAGGATTTAGCTGCAAACCTTTCAAACCCAAATCACAATCAAATCCAAAGAAGATTAAGGTATTGGAATAACAGGCCTTCTTAGCCTGAAGCTTTTTAGAAGTCTCTAGGCCGGCGGAACTACTTTCCACAAATGTACACCTGCCCTTTTGAATGATGTAATTGTTTCCCACAGGAAGTGGTGAAGAGTGCTAACCCTATTAGGAAACTGTTCCTCAAGAAATCAAGGATATTTAAAGGATGATTTGAATACAAATCCTTTATCCACACCCCACTTCTCAAAGCATGCTCAGTTCAGTTCTCGTCCGTCAATTTCATCTCCTCCACTGCACCCTATCTCAGGCAGTGACATATGTGGTTATCACCAAGGGGCTTGGCTATTGAAATCAAACTTTCTTTTGTAAGTTGATGGGTTGTAGCCACCACTGAAGGTCATGCTGGAATAAGCTTCTTGTAGTGTTGAGCTGATGAAGACCAAAAACTCAGAAGAAGAAACATAATAGGGGTTGACAAGCCCCAGGTACTACAGCTATAGTCATTGCTAATAGGCCTTGAACCTTGAGCTAAGGTCTGGGTACAGCTAGAGGGACAGACAACAATCGTTGACTTTGGTCTGTAAATTCTGGATTCTTGATTCTGGTAGAAACACTCAACCTTGTTCTGTGTCAAGAAGGGAACCAATGAAATTCTATGCTGACTTGGGTGCCAATTGCACTACTAGTGATTAATGACAAAGCCCAGGGACTCCAGACAGCTACATACCTTTTCCAAATATTCTTTGTCCTTTAAACAAATAATCAGTTATGAGCCACTTATCAAAGCAAAGAAAATATAGTAATGTCTTCATGAAATTCCTGGGAGATGATGACAGGCCAAATGGGAGAGCTCTGAACTGGTAGGTCTTGCCCTACAGTGTAAATATGAGATATGTTTGGCTGTTTTGATGGGTGCATTTTGAAAATCCAGAGTAACCAAACAATCTCCTTCTGAATGAGTGGAATTATGGCCTGCAGAATTACCATGCTGAATGGAAAGTAATGGACACATCTGTTCAACGTTTTCAGGTCAAAGACTGGTCTGTACTTCAATCCTTGTTTTGGAACCAGAATTAACCTTAAAAAAAGCTTCTCTGCAACTGAGGGACTGGAACTATTGCCTCTTTTATGCTAGGTCCTGAATACCCTGCAGAGTGGCTTGTTCCTTGACCTCTCATTTGGATAGAATAGTTGGAAGAGAAAGTTGTTCTGGCGGTGGGCTTCCAAACTCATAACCCACGCATTCTTGATCATGCCGGACTATTTTTGGCGAAAGTTTGTAATCCAAACATCTATTGCACTTAAAATATAATGGCTACTTATGCTTTTGTTGCTGGGGGATTATTAGTTGGAGGCAGCCACGGCCGGTGGTAGGTGTAACTGCAGGGGAGTGAGGTAGGGAGGGGGAGGGGCAGGGTGGGTGGTTGTAATGTATGGATGATGGACTTTAACAGGTAAGTAAACATATAAATAAACAAGCATTGGAAATGCAATAGGTCTCGCATTAGAAAAGTGGGAGCTATTGGTATTGTAAATTTTTTTTTTTTTTGTGGGTAGTTTTCCCAAATAGCTACATTGATAGATTAGTCATTTACAATGCCAATAGTTTTTTTTTTTTTAATGTGGCACCTATAGCATTTGGAATGCCACATGATTTGTATTGACGTGACTTTGATGGCAGCTTATGTTGTTATGCCACATTTGTAGAGAGCAGGAGAGTGCAGCAGGGGATAGAAGCACAGCCCTGCAAGCTTAGCGTCCTCCCATCTGTGGCTTGAGTGGTGTGAGGGTGAGGGGTGTGAGAGTGAGGAATGTGAGTGTGATGGGTGTGAGCATGAGTGTTGTGAGTGTGAGGGAGTGTGAGTGTGAGGGGGAGTGAGTGTGTGTGATGGTGAAGTTGAGTGAGTGTTTGTGAGGCTGAGTGTATGTGACGGTGTGTGTTGGTGAGGGTGTGTGAGGGTGAGTGAGTGTTTTTGATGTTTAGTGAGAGTGTGTGACGGTGTGAGGCTGAGGGTGTGTGAGGGTGAGTGTGTGTGAGGGTGATTGAGGGTGAGAGAGGTGTTGTTAGGCAGAGGGTGTGTGACGGTGTGTGAGCGTGAGGGTGTGTGAGGCTGAGTGTGAGTGATTGTGAGTGTGAGTGAGTGTGAGTGAGGGGGTGTGAGGGTGATGGGGTGTGAGGGTGATGGTGTGAGGGTGATTGAGGGTGTGTGAGGGTGAGGGGATGAGGGTAAGGCTGTGTGAGGCTGAGGGGTGTTGATGGTGAGAGAGTGTGAGGGGTGTGAGTGGGTGCGGCTGTCCGGTGTAGTGAGTGTGAGCTTGTTGTGAGGGGTGTTATTTTTTGAGGGGAGTGAGGGTGTGTGAGTGTGTGTGAGTGTGAGGGGGTGTGAGTGTGTGTGAGGGTGAGTGTGGCGGGAAGAGGGCATCAGCTGGCAAACCAGAGAGCTCCCTCAGACCTTGGAGCGCCAATTGGCTCTGAAATGAAAGGCCACTTCGCCACACACACAGTGTACACACTTCCAGCTGCTGAAACGTTGTTCATCTGTGCTTTCACACTTGTAATCAAAAGCCAGGGCCAACCGCGTAATGGCCCGACCACTCACGTCTTATTCCAGGCCGAATTGTAATACAACAAACATTGTGGGGGTTGATCGTGTGTCTTGTTCTGCAGAGAGCTTTCTGTTTTCACAAGCTAGAAAGAAACCGGGACCGAAAAAAAACTTTAAAGTATGTGCCACACAGCTGTTCAAAAACTGATACGCATGGTTTCATTCTTCTTGAACGCAGTTATCATTTGAAAAACTGTAGTTTTCTTGAAAATCCAATATTTAAAATGGGACGAGTCGCAAAATACATAGAATAAAAAAGTTAATTTTCGAAATGCATTGCTTTACACATCTGTTTTTCACACGACTTTTAACGTGCATACCCATTGATGCAATTTAGGGTTGCATGCATGTGTCTGTGTATATATTTATATATGTGTACATACATGTTTACATTCATGTTTATTTTCCTGCAAGCACACTCACACGCTTAGACAACCTTCATACATGTTAATGTATCTATCTACTACGTCGAGTATGTGAAGCCGTGTCTTGCAGGCAACGTGAACAGTCCTAGCGTGTTTGTAGACTTTATGGTAACCGATTTGTTATGTGACCTTGAAGTCGTGTGTAATATATAACAGGCATGATTCTTTTTTTTTTTTGGTTTGTCTGCAAGAAAACGTTTATCACCTCCACGTGGTCGATGCAAAATCATGGCCCGTTGGCTTTTGAAACTTTTAATCTTGGAGGATTCGCTGGTTATAATGGCGCGGTAGCATATTTTTTTCAACACAGGCTCTCCATCCGTGAGAAAATATAATCTAAGATTTGGATCTCAGGAAAGCATATAGTGTAGCTGGAAACTACATCACGAGAAGCGGAAAGTGCCTGTTATTTAGAGCAGGCCAAAATATTGTTGTGGGACAAATTGTACATTCACTTTCTCTGGATCCGCGAGCCTCCTGTGAGCGTTCGGACTATCGCGAGCAGCTTACTGGGTGAAAATTTGCCGGTCCGAATGGACGTGCGTTATTTAATATACTGCTGTAAATTGCACACACAAAAAATAACAAGACGGAGGGAACTTCTTGCCTCTTGGCAAATAATAACAATTAATTTCCGTCGATTTTATGTAAAAGGTAATTAGTGTGTGTGTTGGGGGGAGGAGGGGGTGGGGAACTCTCTTAGTCCCACGTTTCTCTCAAATGTAGTGGCGTACGTCACAGGGTGCATTTGCATTTTGGGACACGATGTGAACTCAACATGAACAAGCGCACTCTGAAAGACAAAATGGCTCTACTGTGGCTGTGAGGAGGGAGGCGGGCACACACACAGTGACTTTACTCAGCGGGAAATCCCTGAAGCCGACGTAGACAACAAACGTGGATAGAGAAAGTGTCACAGATGATAAGTAAGAACTCTGCAGATGTCACCACCACCTTCTCCTTGCTCAATGAAAGCATCCCCATAAGCCGAGAGGAAACAGAAGCCAGCACAAAGTCTGTGTGGAACCCACGTTTAGGCGGACCTCGATGTATGTTCACGTTCTCTATTATGAAGTACAGTATATACACAGATTCAACGGAGGGAAGAGAGAGAAGGGGAGGGGGGAGGAGAAATGCGACACGGCGGGCAGGGGAGGGGGCGGAGCGGGGAGAGGGAACAGACGGAGGGAAGGTATATAAGGGGAGGGGGGAGGAGAAATGCGACACGGCGGGCAGGGGAGGGGGCGGAGCGGGGGCCTGGAGTGCGGCTGAGGGAACTGATCGCCACAATTTCTTGCAAGTTGGATAAAGAGTGGATAAGCCCCCATAGTCTCGCTTGCTCGATGCACATGCGCATCGACAGGCGAGACCTAATAAAACGAATTTCGTTGCGCGCACTGCATTGCATGTGGTGATGCAGTGCACACAACGGAATTCGTTTTATTTATTAATATGTTTACTTACCTGTTAAAATCCGTAATCCATACATTACAACCCTCCACCCTGCCCCTCCACCTCCCTATGTCACCGCCCTGCAGTTAAACCTACCGCCGGCCGTGGCTGGTTGGAGGGCCAGGATTTTACAGACACTGTTGTCCCTGGCGTCAGACTCAGTCTTGAAAAGAACATCTCGAGTCTTGAAAGACCTGTGCTGGGTTCTTCTGTGGGAATGTTTTGCCCAGTGGAGTTCTGATAGGATAGGCCTCTTCCTTTCCTCTGTAGACTTTCGGACCATTTAGTTTAGCGCTTTCCGAAGAGTTTTAAACCTAAAAATGTAAGCCGATGGATTAAAGATCTGTGATTCTGGTCAATCTTTCAAACTTCAACCAAATACATTTTCTACGAGCTATTGTTGCTAATGCCACATTGGCTGAGAAAAGAATCAAATGCAGTGTCCAAGAGGAACTGAGCTGACTGTTTCATTTTACTCGGAAACTGAATTTTCAGGCCAGCAATCAGTTTTACACTGGGAAGTAAATAACAAAAACAACAGTTTGTGCTGGTTTGCGTCACTTTTGTGAGGCAAACACAGCACAACATGTTTGTAAATCCGCTCCTTGGTGTGCTGCTTAAGCAAATGAAGTGCTTGCATTTCAATCGTGGAATGCTAACAAATATCCATATATGGTTTGGCTCTGGAACAAAAGAGCATCTGGTGGGTTGGAGCAGAATGGCCCCCTTCGTTCTCCTATTGGTTCTGCCACCACCCTAAAAAGCATGATCAAACAGTTGGAGGAAAGATACCTGACAAGTGAAATATGCAGATGATTCCTGTTTAGGACAGCAGCTAAGTCCCTCTCCCAAATGTCATCTACAAGAATGAACTTCTGAAGGCTCAGTAAATATGTCACATTATCACATGCTAACGACCTACAAGACAACTAGACAGGATAAGACAAGGCAATCTCCTAGGGCTCCACACACCGCCAGAGCTTAATTTGAGCCAGTAGTTGGCGGTGGGGGCCACCGGCACTCCCTTTTGGGGACCAGCACTTATTTTTCCTCATCAGACATTTTTCGAAAGAACGGGAGGGAAACAGACAAACAGGCAAGGAAGAGGAAGAGAAAGATGGAAAACCGTCACCAACCGAGAAAACAGGAACCTGCAGGAGTGAGATAAGAGGGCAAGCAGTGCCCCTTTATGAGTTGAGAATCCCTAACTGCATTCTGAAGTTTGTTAGTCTGCCAGCAACCTTAACATTCTCATGTCAAAAAGGTCTACCTCGCTGCAGTCTTGTACCCTGTCCACCTATCATCATACACACAATGTATTCTTTTTCATAATGTCCATCCTAGGCATTTCTGAGTGTTAGTCTTCCTGCCACACACAACTTCAAATGGTTTATGCTTCTGGCACGAATCAACGTGCTTTCACTGTGCAATGTCCCTAGGATCAAATGTTGAGACAGTTTCTCTAGGCACAGTGCTGTGTGATGGTGTGAAGTGCCTGTGGAACATGGCAGAGTAGTATATTAGTACCCCTTGAATGAATGGCAGGTGAATTTATTTGACATAGGATGCACTGTAGCTGTGTTTACTGTAGCATGTTCATATAGTACAGCACAGGCAGTGGGGTTTTCTGCCTAACATGCAGTGGGAAGAGGGTTATTGCCCCCAAGGTGCAGTGTAGTGTGGTGGACTGGTGTCTATTGCCTGCATTATGTTGCGTTAGTTTTCCTTTTGCCACTGTGCTGTTAATACTCCTAGGATTTTGTGCAGTGTGCTTGGATGGTGAACGTTTAGCACAGTACAGCGTACAAACATACTGGGTTTCCCGTGCATGCGGTGCTGAGGTTCATAGTCCCTAAGGTCGGTGGGTTAGACTTGCTAGGGTGCAATGCAGGCCAAAGTTCTGGATAAACAACTATCAGAATCCGCCAGCAACTTGGTTGTGCATTTCAATCAATGCAAAGACTTAAATTTAGTGGAAGTATTAGATTGTTAGGAGAAATACATTTCAAACAGATCTTTTTCCATTTCGCTCAAATTTTCTTTCCTTTTGGGGAGTCCCACTTTTCCAAGAATACCTTGGCATGCACATACAGATGTGAACATGCATTCGGTATTATAGGCCTTTATGGAGTGTGCCCTCACAGAGGCCACGCCTCCTCAAGGCTGTGTAACATAGACACAAGTGGTGCTCCAAACAGAAACAGAGTAAGAAGGTGCTTGGCGGACTGATATGTATCAAGTGTCCCAAGGTTTGTTCTCCGAAACAGAGGGCGGCTGATCGATCGCCAGAGTCTTCGCAATAGGGCCAAAAAGGATGAAGATCACTTATTTAAAAAGTACTCTGGACTGGAAGAGTGTGAGAAACTGTGAGAACTACTTAGAGTTAATGTATTGGACAACATGAAGGGGAAAGTGAATGTTCTTGGTATCATTATTTGCATTTGAGTGAAGCAGAAGTGCTGACTGGATCTGAAAGGAGGAACCAAATGCAGGTCCACTGCACCTTTCATGGCACCTTCAGACCTGAGTGGATCAGCACCAGGAGTGAGCAGTGTCATGCTGTCCCACCCCTTCACCTCCAGGTGTGTATTTTGCAAACCGATAAACGTGTAAACTCAGCCCCGATTCCAGTAGAGAATTGAAAATGAGCATCTCTCATTTAAGAGACAAGTACAAGCAACATTACTTTTTCATGAGGAGATGGTTTATGCTTTCTGGGTTCACTCAGGCTGAAAAGTCCACGACAGGTGTTGTTTTGTTAGAGCGGAACAGAGAACAAGGTTAAAAGGAAAAAGTCAACTTCCAAACTTAAACAATATTTCTGGGTAGTGGAAGGTAGACAGGTGCAAATCCTCACTCCCAATGTCGCTCGGACTTGACCTACTGTCAAAAGCCAAAGATGCTAAACTTCTCCTAGATCTGCAAACGCTTCTGTCATATCTTTTGGAGCTGCCTCCCTGCACCCGCTTCAATGTGCATGCTGCCCTGATGAACATTTCAGAAATCTTGGTTTTATAGACCATCTCAGTTGCCAGCCGTGATTAATGAAATAAGTGGATTCGTGGGTGGAGTATAATGTGCAGTACAATGATAGATTTAGAGATAATTATACCATCCACCAGACTAGTTTATCTTCATTACTTCATAAAACTTTTTATAACAAGTGGATGACGGATACTTTAAATTGCATAGTCCTGAGTAATTCATCATCAACTAATCTTTATTCGGTTAAAACCATAAAAGATCTTGCACATAAAATCAACATTACATTATACCACAGTAATTTGTTACCTATTAAAATAACAAACCGATGCAATAACTCAAACATAAGAACATCCTCTTAAAAAATGCAGAACTGAGATGTAAACTTGGGGAGCTCAAGTAATTTTGCCTTCCCGTTACCTCAACCAGCCCATCTCAAACGTTGGGGCCCCAAAATTACAAGTGAAAATGTGGACATAAACATGATCAAAATGCTCATAATTACCACAAAACTCAACCAAACCACCCATCTCTTCAGTTAAAACCACAAAAGTGCCTTGTGCAAATGTAAACAGCTGATATGATGAATATGTTCATAATCATCATAAACCTCATACATCAGGCAAGCCTATTGTGCAAATAAAAACATTTAATATAGCATGTTTTCTCAGATTCCCTGCTGCATGTTGCACTGAGAGAACTTATTTACCCACAACGTTTCTTAATCTCCCTGCTGCAGAGATACATATATTAATCATCATGCAAACAGGGCTGGCCTACATCTTCTGATATTCAAAAAACATAACAAAGGAATTATAAATTCTTTCCGAGGTACAGCATATAATTTGCAAAAGAATACAAAATGCAAATTAACTGACTTGAGCACCAGTCACAGGCGCAAACTTCGACTGCAGAATAATGATGCCCATTACTGGGGTATGAAACCAAAAGATGGGGTAAATTAAACCTGAGCGTTATTAAACAAAATCTTTGTGAGTGCTGAAGTGGAAACAAAAGATAAGGTTCAACCGAATCTGTAATTACTAATGGGAGGTAACCAGGCACCCTCTTCTTTCCAATTACTAAGCATTCTCTTCGTCTTTTTCATAAGGATAGGAAAACTTATTTCATTTGGTGTTTGGGAACAGTAACAATATTCTGCGGATGATAAAAACAGTCGACACTCCCAACTATTACAAGGTGCTCTTTTACATATCTCAGCCATTGGATACTGCGTGCATTATCAAGACATAACCAGTTATTAATTATAATCTTGATTAAGGAGAGTTTTGTGATGGCGAGGAACATGGCGGCCACTAGCTAGACGCTAGCGGCCGTGGGCGGCAGTCCCGGGGGTTTGCTTTCGCGGAGAGCAGACGTGACACAGGAATTGAAGCGGGAAGTGTTTGGGAAACGCCGCGGGTGGGTTAGCGCTTACCCCCATCAGGGGCGGCCTTAGGCATGTGCACGCTGTGCACCTGCACGGGACCACCAAACCCCAGGGGCCACCACGCCAATATATATCCTTAATATAATAATCCTCTGAGGATGGCTACATATTTGCGTGGCAGCCCCTGGCAGGGATTTGGCAGCCTCCGGCTATGTTTCACTTCCAAACACCCTAACCTCCCACCCCCTATTCACTGGCCTCCGCGCCTGCGTTCCTCCGGGGGCCCCCAACATATGCTCCCTGCCCAGGGCCACCATGAGCCTAGAGCCGCCCCTGCCCCCATCACTACAGCAAGGTCAGGATTTGAAGCGGAGGAGGTCGGGAGAAGAATGGCGGTCGCGGCTGCAGCTGCGGATCGCGGACCTTTCTTGAGCACATGGTGGAAAGCAGCGTTTTAAGGATACTGCATTATCTGAAGTGAAAAAAAAAAAGGTTACTCACGGGTAATAATTGAGCAGCAGATCGTTGGGTAATGCTCACAGAGCCCAGGCATGAGCAGGGAAGACGCTGGGGATCGCAGCACGGAGTGCAGTTGACTCGCTGGGGGGAAGCAGCAGGGAGTCTCTACCGGGTCTGGAGGGCTGGAATTGGGGTTGAGGCAGAACAAGCAGGGCTTGATTGCACCAGATCGAGAAGGTGCAGGCTGAGAGGGGATATCCGATTAAGGAGGAGATACTTGGTAGGGCTTTGAAAAATGGCCCATTTGTGTTTAACGGCTATTCCTTTCTGGTTAGGTCTGATGTGTGTAAGGCTACAGAACAGAAGCAATGGGAGCTAGGCTGGAAAATGGAGGAGCTCCGAAGGCTGGGAGCAAAAGTGCAGTTAAAATTCCCAGCTACGCTACATATAATGTGGAACAATAAAATGTATAATTACCGCTCAGTAGAGGATGTTGAAGCACTAATAACTAAAATGAGTAGCGAGAACTTGCCAAAGTAAAAAGGAATATATCATTCTTTAGCTCTCCAGCACTTTAAAAATGTATAATACTGTATAATAAATTGTGCGTGTTAGTAAATCCCCCTAGGATTGCACACCTAAAGGCATTATTATGCCTAATAATGTAGGGAGGGCTACTCAGGGGAGGGTTTCTGCGGGGGGGGCACATTAGAAGAGGGGGTGGTGGGGGAGCACGGGTGGGGAGCAGTGGGGGAATTTTGTTTTAAAAAAGTCCTCAATACTTTCATGCAGGAATGTCTTCTTGGAGTAAGATTAAAATTAAAAGGGGAGCCCACTAAGAAAGATAGCTTCGACTAACATCCCGAGCATTAAAATTCTCACTTGAAATGTGAATGGCATGAGGTCTAAACCTAGGCAGAGGAAACTATTGGAGTATTTAAGAAATAGTCAGGCCCAGGTAATATTGCTACAGGAGACGCATCTTGTGGCAAATGAGAGTAAGGAGCTGTTTGGGAGGTGTGGATGGGTCCAACATTATATTGCCTCAGATCAATTATTTTGTTGTAAGGAGTAGCTATTCTGATAAGAAATGGTTCTGGGGTGGAAATGAAAAAGGCAAGCACAGACAGCTCAGGCAGATGGGCTTCTGCCCGGGTAAAATGGGCCGATATGGAGTTTTTTATGTATTGGATATTATGGTCCTAACGAGGACAATCCTCAATGTATCAAAGATCTAGAATTGAGGATGGCAGCAGCTTCAGTTCCTGTAGTTGTAGGCGGTGACTTTAATGTCCTTCTAGACCCTGTGTAGATCGGTCTACAAGAAAGGAGAATAATTATGCCCCCAGAATGAGGAACGCTTTGAAAAGCATGATAAGTGATTTTAACTTAGTGGATGTATGGAGGCACTTGAAGGATAAGACAAGGGGGTATACGTACCAGAGTAAAAAACATCATCACTTTTCAAGACTTGACTACTTCCTGGCAGATAGAGCCTTCTCAGCAAATATTAAGCAGATCAAGCACCTCCCTGCCCATATTTCAGATCATTCCCCTTTAACAGTAACTATACAAGCTCTGGGGCCACAACCGCCTAGGAGATGGACCTTAAGGCTTGCACTGCTTTTAGAAGAGGGGGTGGAGACAGCTTTACAGAAATTAACGGCAGAATTATTTATTAATAACCTAGGTTCTGCTCCCCTGGGCATAGTTTGGGATGCCTTTAAGGCATATATTCTCGGATCCTTAAAAATCTTAATTTGTCACAAACTAGGAAAGCGCGTATGGAATTAGAGATTAGCGAAAAAGATGTAGCGATCCCGGAGGAGTCCTTACATTCTGTGAGTTCAGAGGGAGAAAAGGTGAGGTTGGAAGAGAGGTTGCAAGAGGAGCAATTAGAATTTAAAATGAAACTAGAGCAAAAGTGTAAAGCTAGATGGCAAGCGGCAAACATAAAATAATTTGAATATGGTGAAAAAGCAGGTGCTTTGCTGGCCTGGAAAGCGAGAGTGGAAAGGTCAAGGAATGATATAAAAGATTTAGACAATGAAACAGGGGAAAAGTTGGACAGTTGGGATTCTATACAGGACCACATAGTTACAATATTTTCACAGCTTTATACGGAAAATATTGTCGCTGACAATGTAAATACTAGATGTTGGCTTAATACATTAGATCTTTCGCCATTAGGTGAAAAAGGATAGGATATGCTAGAACCCCCAATTACACAAGAAGAGATAAGGGGAGCAATAAAAAAGTCTTAAAATGGGAAGGCGGCAGGGCTTGATGCTCTTCCGGCAGAAGTATATAAAATGATAGCAGAGGAAATAATATCTATGTGGGAACTGCTGTTTAATTCTATATATAGAGGGGAAGTGCAGGCTCCGGAATCGTGGCATGAAGCCTCTGTAGTTTTAATTTTGAAGCCTGCTAAAGACCCCGTTAAAGCAGAATCATATAGGTCAATCTCCCTGCTAAATGATGACTATAAAATCTTTGTCAGCATATTGGCAGGGAGGCTGTCCAGAGTAATACCCCAACTTATACATGAAGACCAGAAGGGGTTTATCCCTGGAAGGCAGATGACCGAGCTAACCCAGCAACTAATTGGATGTATTGACATAGCGTCAGAAAGATCTGTCCCCTTGGCGGTGGTCACATTAGACTCCAACAAGGCATTTGACCGAGTTTGTTGGGAGTACCTATGGGCAGTTCTAGAACATATGGGGTTTGGGCCTCACTTTATAAATACAATGAACATTTTATATAATAGCTCTACAGCCAGGATTCTCTTAAACGGAGTCCTCACTTAGAGTTTTAAGATTACAAGAGGGACACGACAGGGGTGTCCAATTTCACCCCTGTTGTTTAACCTATATATTGAACCGTTTGCCCAGGTGCTCCCCCAAGATATGCAGGTGAAGGCCTTCCATATTAGAATGTTGGAAAAAAATATATAACTTTACGCGGATGACCTGATTATCTATACATCAGACCCTGTTATTACGATCCCATGGGTAAAGCGATTGGCAGATGATTTTGGGGCTCTGTCTGGATATTTGGTAAACAAAGAAAAAACAGGGATTATGTGCTGGAACGTCCCGGATTGGAGAGGGGGTGTACAGAGAGAGATCAGATATCTAGGTATTAACATTCTTGGCGCAGTGCAGGACATTCCACAGCACAATTTGGAAAGACTTATAAAGGAAATTGGAAAAATGTTAACTAGGTGGAGGAATCTTCCACTGACGGTATATGAAAGGGTGAATCTGATAAAAATGGTTATTATGCCGAAAACATTCCTTTTTAATTGTATACCATTATCATTTCCAAATCAGTTGATAGATAAAGTACAGGATAAACTGGGTAGTTTTGTCTGGGCAGATAGGGGGCACATATCTCGTGGAAGAAACGTAGGCGTAGATTGGCAGAAGGAGGGCTTGCACTACCAGATGTGAAATTATATTGCATGGCATTCCAGTTCAAAAATTGTAGGGTTTTGTTTAACACAAAAGGGGATAGGGTGTGGGGAGGGCTTTGCGAGCAGATGATTAAGGAGTGGTGGGGGGGAAGGATTTTTGTTTAAGTTTGTGTTTACTTTTAGAAGTTGGCATTTCTGTGTGCTATGTGTCTGCCTGCCTGATGTGGATTGATTGTCTGGCTTTGGAATGACAGGGGCTGGTGAGGTGTTTGTGGCTCCAGGGAGGGCAGGGTGAGTCAGCCCACCCCGCACTTTTGTGCCACCTAAAAGGAGTCGCCGAGATCGGCGGTGGCAGAAGCACGAAAAGCGGAAGAAAAGCAAGTTGCCTGACTCTGGGCAGGGCCAAACAGAAGGAGGCTGCTGAGGCCGCCAATTGCAGCGCGCCCACCGGCCGGAAGACAGGAAAAGGGGTGACCTGCTCCAGAGCGGGGCTTCTGTGAGTTGGGGAGAGCCCTGCGCAGTCCAGAAGGAGGCGTATTCCTGAGCGGGGCTCCCATTAGCTGGGGGGAGCCCGCGCCTACAAGAAGCAGTCAAGAGAGGTCCGGGTGGAGCGGTACCTATCGAGGCACATTGCCGGTGTCTGTTCCCTGCTGAAAGGAGTCCATGAAGGAGCCCCAGTGAGTGGGGGCCCTCTAAAGCATTTTGGGTGCAACCAAGGGCACCAGAAGAGTCCTGGTACAGGGGGCTGAGAGCAGAGCTGTGTTTAGTGCTCCCAAGGCACGTTTAGTGCAAGCGCAAGATTGCTTGCCACAGCTCCACCGCCTTTGCGGGCAGCTGCAACATTGGGTCAATATTGTTTTTAGAGTCCCAGTGGGACTCAGGAGGTGCAGTGGTGCTAGTGCTCTTTCTACATCAGCTACACTGCGAGAGCGTGGGCAGCTGCACAGATGGGGGCATATTATTTTTAAATCCAGGAAGGGGTGAGATACACCCCTTGCCCCCAGCGCATTGCGCACTTTGATTTCGCTGCATTGCCAGCTACGCCCTGACTTTCTGGACATAGGGCATTGGAGCCCCAGTGAAAGACCTGTCGGCCTGGAGTCATTTCAATATGTCGGCTAAGGTGCTGTGTGCACTTTTGCAGTGTTACTGTGGTGCACTGGTTATGCCTAATGTGTTGCCTACAGCATAATGTCTTTGTGCCTACTGAGATGCCTAATGTGTTTATGCTATGATGTTTTAGGATGATGCCTCATGCTGAGGTGATATAATGCTCAGTACAGTATTTTGCCAGTAGTTAGTGGTTGCGTTTTACATTTGTTACTAGTGCTTCATAAAGGCTCAGACAGTGGCCCAATTGGCCCTGTCATGTGTATATAATCCCCTGTAAATATTGCCTGGTGCCAGTTGGCACAGTGTATATGTGTGGCTATGTTGTAATGTGTTTTGGATAATACAAAGGCTATTTTTTTATATAACCTTGTGTGGAATTTCTTTCATAGTGTACCTAGTGTGTTGCTGATGTGTGTGTGTTGCATAAACGCTTTACACATTGCCTCTGGGATAAGCCTGACTGCTCGTACCAAGCTACCAAGGGGTGAGCAGGGGTTATCTTCAGTGTGTAACTCCCTTTCTCTCGCTAGAGTGGTGGTTTCTGCCTGGCTTAGGCGCAAGCCCTAGCCAACCAGAAATCCCATTTCTACCAAGACCTAACTCCGTATGGCAGATAAATATGGGGAGACTTGATGTGGTGTACTTGGCTGTGGCAAAGGCCGTGATGGCACCTTCCCAGTTCTGTGAAGTCAGGACGTCAGAATTTTAAGTAGGAGATCTGTTAGGGAAGAGTTCCTGGCTGCGTAGTTGTTTGAGGGCTGAATCTCTCCTCGTACCTTAAGCTCCTCAAAATATCCCGATGTGGTATAATGCAATTTGTTAGGGCACAAGGCGATTTTTTGTTAAAGACCTAGGCTTTCTCCATGTCTTGGGCCTAATACGATGCGGTAAGACTGCTGCGAAAGACAGGGTCACTCGTGTAAGTGTGGGCCGGAGCTGCTATAATTAAGTGCAGTCCTGGGGCTCTCCTGAACACCTCAACATAAGTGGTAGGCCAGTAGTCAGAGCGTCGAGTTAAGCAGAGACGGTGGCACTCATTTGTGTCACAGCCCACGTTGCTCCCTCAGGGGTCTTAAAGCCGTCAGTAGAATTATGAGGAGAATCGCAGCTGCCCTTATGCAGAGAACGTAACACTCACCCGTATTGCAGTCCACATCGTTCCCTCAGGGCTCACATCATCGTCAGTCTTACTACAAAGAGAATCGCTGCAGTTTCGTCAGGCTCATCAGGCTCCTCAAAGCCATAGGCCCGCAGATGCCAGTGGAGCCGGGGACACCATTTGTCATCAGAGAGCGCGAGGGGCAGGGTTAGCTTGACACTCTAGGGCCATGGCTATCGTCGCACTTCTAGGCACGACTTCCTCTCGTGCACCTCGGTCCTCGCTTTCCTCGAATTACACCTCAGCTGCCTTGGAATCAAGTCCATATTTACAACAAGGGGTGGTGAGGGACAGAGTCTCTGAATTAAGCAGAAAGCTCTCACCCAGTCAAGAGATCAGGGCTAGATCCAACACCGTTTTTTAGCTCACTGCACCATCCCAGTTTCAGAACCTGGCTGTATGCAAATTAGTCTGTTCCTGTCCCAGTGCATGATGGGAACAGGGCAAACCAAACTACAAAAGCCAATTCTTACACTGGGAAGGAAACAAGCTCCCGGGGACCGGTTTCTGGCATTACAGCCGTCTTCGGCCCGGTTTGCTTGAATCCTGATGGTGCAATGAGCAAGGGTCTCACATCTGAGAATACCCTTCCACGCTTAGGGTGGACAAAAATATTTACAACAAGGGGTGGTGAGGGACAGAGTCTCTGAATTAAGCAGAAAGCTCTCACCCAGTCAAGAGATCAGGGCTAGATCCAACACCGTTTTTTAGCTCACTGCACCATCCCAGTTTCAGAACCTGGCTGTATGCAAATTAGTCTGTTCCTGTCCCAGTGCATGATGGGAACAGGGCAAACCAAACTACAAAAGCCAATTCTTACACTGGGAAGGAAAAAAGCTCCCGGGGACCGGTTTCTGGCATTACAGCCGTCTTCGGCCCGGTTTGCTTGAATCCTGATGGTGCAATGAGCAAGGGTCTCACATCTGAGAATACCCTTCCACGCTTAGGGTGGACAAAAATATTTACAACAAGGGGTGGTGAGGGACTACAAAGAGAATCGCTGCAGTTTCGTCAGGCTCATCAGGCTCCTCAAAGCCATAGGCCCGCAGATGCCAGTGGAGCCGGGGACACCATTTGTCATCAGAGAGCGCGAGGGGCAGGGTTAGCTTGACACTCTAGGGCCATGGCTATCGTCGCACTTCTAGGCACGACTTCCTCTCGTGCACCTCGATCCTCGCTTTCCTCGAATTACACCTCAGCTGCCTTGGAATCAAGTCCATCACCTTCCAGGGCTCCCAGCACCACAGGAGACATCAATGCCATGCTCTAAGTCACGCATGGAAGCCGCCTCCTCCATCTTGAGCCTGTCCCACAACGGAGCTCAAAACTCAGGTGGCCATCGTTGTTCATGGCCAGACCACGTCCACACTGGTTCTTGATATTAGGACACAGTTGTCAACATAGAGCAGGGCAAGTATCTTCCTAGAGCCCATTCTTGGTGTATCTGCCTCCCCAGTGTTTAGGCATCTGTCCAAAACATTAATGTATAAGAATAAAAACAGTGCCAACATGCACCCATGCCTCACACCATGCTTCATTTTAATGGGAACAGTACATTCTCCATTTTCCCCATACCTTTAATATCCTGTCACATCATTATGCAGCTGGGCTAGGAAATAAATCAGTGACATTACCATGCCCATTTTTATCATTTTACGCCACAATTTCTCTCTGTACACCCAGTCAAAAGCTGATATAAGATCAATAAATGCTAGATGGAGACTACTGTTCTATGCCACCGTATATATACTAATTACCAGATAAAGATTAAGACAGTGGTCCACGGTGCCAAGGCCATGTCTAAATCTGTTCTTGAATGAATGAATGAATATGCTCTTGTATAGTGCATGGCTACCCGGTGGCATCCCAGTGCTGCGGACGTGAGGTGAGGGGCAGATGGAAATTTATGGGAAAAGCCATGTCTTCAGTTGTCTGCGGAATGAGAGGTGGTTGGTTTCCTGACGGATAGGAAGAGGCAAGGAGCCCAACGCCAGGATGCGTTGTAGGAGAAAAGGCGCCCTCCAGTGCGGGACTTCCTGATTCTGGGAACCTCTGCTAGATGTAGATCATTAGAGCGAAGACTCCTGGTTGCTTTATGGGGTTTGATAAGGTTGTTGAGAATAGGGGGACCTTATCCCTGCAGATTTTTGTGTGTGAAGCATAGAGCTTTAAAGTGTATTCGCTCTTGCATCGGGAGCAAGTTGAGTGTTTTTTTTTGTGTCCATTTGGCTGAGGAACGGTGCCAGACTGTGCCCTCGCCCTGCTCTGCCTCGTGTGATATCCTCTACCTGTGGTGTCCTCTACCTGTGCCAGACTGTGCCCTCGCCCTGCTTGCTTCGTGTGGTATCGTATTTGGAGATTTTAGTAGTACCTGTCCCAGACTGTGCCCCTCGCTCTGCTTTGATTACTGTGGTATCGCATTTGCCGCTTTGTTCAGTATCTGTGCAGGAATGTGCTAGACTGCGCCCCGATCTCGCCCTGCATTGTTGTTGTTGTTGTTTGGTGCCATTTTGTGCCCCAGCCCGGCTCTCCTCCCTGTTCCCTGCCGCTGCTCCCCGCGGCCCCACCCCCGCTCCTTACGGTATCCACAGCCGATCCCCTCCCTACTCGCCACCACGCTCCCGCCTCCCAGCTGCTCCTCCCTCGCTCCGCCCCCTCCACCATCCATTCATGGCAGTGCAATTTACGGACAGCGTTCACACGCAGCGGACGCGCCCTATGCACGCCGAAGGCGCGCCAAAGGTAAGCCCGTCTATGCCCGTCCGCGCCTGGACCGTGCCCAGTGCTAGACCCCCTGGCCCCCGCAAAAACCACTCCACCCGCCTAACATACGACGCCGCCACCCTCTCTGCACTCAACACCGGCCGACTCCCCAACTGCCACCAAGCCGCCCCAGGACGCACCCATGGAACCTTCACCTGCCAATCTTGCAAGTTCTGCTGCATCAAGAACCAATCTACAACCACAAACGCCCAACAGAGCTCAAACAACAACCACCTGAAGTGCATCCTGCTCAACACTCGCTCGGTCCACAGACACGCCACCGAACTATGGAACCTACTCGACACCACAACAACGGACGTCGCCTTTCTTACAGAAACCTGGATGAATGCCTCATCAGCGCCCAACATCGCCATAGCCATCCCGGACGGTTACAAGATCATCCGTAGGGACCTCATCAACCAAACAGGAGGAGGCATCGCCATCGTCCACAAGAACACCATCCGCATCACGACCAGCTCCGACGACCCCCTCACAGCCGCCGAACACCTTCACTTCCAGATACACACCAACCCCAAACCACACTTAGAGGCACCCTCATCTACAGACCACCAGGACCCCGCACACAATTCTGCGAAGACATCACTGACTTTATCAGCCCACACGCCCTCCCCTCCGAGGACTACATTCTCCTAGGGGACCTCAACTTCCACTTGGAAAAGAACAACGATAGCGACACCACCACCCTTCTGGACAACCTCGCCAATCTCGGACTCAAACAACTGGTAAACACCCCCACCCACTACGCCGGACACACGCTCGACCCAATCTTCTCCTCCAGCAAGCACATCTCCTTCAATCACGCATCAGGACTCCACTGGACGGAGCACAGCTGCGTCCACTTCAACTTCAGAAAGACCACAACCCACCACCACACACAACAAGTCCCCCGCAGAAACTGGAACAAAATTACAACCGACCAGCTCACCACATCGCTAAACCAAAACCCTCCCGCCAGATCATCGGACCCAAATGAAACAGCCATCAATCTCGCACAATGGATCACCCACTGCGCTGACAAATTGGCACCCTTGAAACAACATCACAACAAGCCAGGAAGCAAAAAAGCCTCCTGGTTCAATGACGACCTCAAGAACTCCAAAAAGAACTGCCGCACCCTGGAGAAAGCCTGGCGAAGAAACCCAACCACAGACAACATGACCGCCCTCAAGAACGCCACTTGCAAACACCACCAGCTGATCCGATCCACCAAGAAATCAGCATTCAAGGATCGACTCGACAAAAATGCCCACAACAGCAAGGAACTCTTCAGCATCGTTAAAGAGCTTACCAATCCCAGCGCCGACACCAACGACATCACTCCCTCTCAAGACCTCTGCGACTCTCTAGCCTCGTTCTTCCACAGCAAGATCGCTGACATACATAACAGCTTCGGTGACCAACCCACTCCCTTTACCACCGAACTGAAGCCCACCACCACCCTTTGCGCATGGAACCTGATCAGCACTGAAGACACCATCCTCTTGATGAACTCCATCCACTCTGGATCACCAACCGACCCATGCCCTCACCACATCTTCAACAAGGCCGACTCCATCATCGCACCCCAACTCCGGGATATCATCAACTGCTCCTTCAACACTGCTACCTTCCCAGAAAGCTGGAAACATGCCGAACTCAGTGCCCTCCTGAAGAAACCTACAGCAGACCCCACTGAACTTAAGAACTACCGCCCCATCTTGCTCCTCCCATTCCCTGCCAAAGTCATAGAGAAGACTGTCAATAGTCAACTCGCTGCCTTCCTCGAGTCTAACGGCTCCCTCGACCCCTCACAGTCCGGCTTCCGAGCCAAACACAGCACCGAGACCGCCCTCATCGCAGCCACAGACGACATCCGAACACTACTCGACAACGGGGAAACAGCTGCCCTCATCCTCCTGGACCTCTCCGCAGCGTTTGACACAGTCTGTCATAGCACCCTTGTACAACGCCTTAGCAATGTCGGGATACAAGAAAAAGCATTGGATTGGATCATCTCGTTCCTTGCCGGAAGAACCCAGAGAGTCCGCCTCCCCCCCTTCAGATCAGAGGCCACCGAAGTCATCTGCGGCATACCACAAGGATCATCGCTCAGCCCCACCCTCTTCAACGTCTACATGAGCCCCCTCGCATCCATCGCACGCCAGCACAACCTCAACATCATCTCCTATGCTGACGACACACAGCTGATCCTCTCCCTCACCAAAGACCGAAACACCGCCAAAACCAACCTACACGAAGGAATGAAAGACCTAGCCGAGTGGATGAAGAACAGCCGCTTAAAACTGAATTCTGACAAGACAGAAGTCCTCATCCTAGGATCATCCCCCTCTGCATGGGATGACTCATGGTGGCCACCAGCCCTAGGCAGTGCACCAAAACCAACGGACCATGCTCGCAACCTGGGATTCATTCTAGACTCCTCCCTCTCGATGACCAGACAAGTCAATGCCGTCTCATCATCATGCTTTAACACCTTACGCATGCACCGAAAGATCTTCCAATAGATCCCCACCGAAACAAGAAAGTCGGTCACCCATGCACTTGTCACAAGCCGACTGGACTACGGAAACACCCTCTACGCCGGAACCACAGCCAAATTACAGAAAAAACTCCAACGCATTCAGAACGCCTCCGCCTGACTCATCCTAGACATACCCCGCCACAATCACATATCCGGTCACCTGAGAGACCTTCACTGGCTCCCCGTCAACAAGAGAATAACGTTCCGCCTTCTCACCCATGCACACAAGGCCCTCTACGACCTAGGACCCAGATACCTCAACACGCGCCTGACCTTTTACACCCCCACCGCCAACTACGTTCATCCAATCAAGCCCTCGCCGCTATTCCACGCATCCGAAGAACCACCTTGGGAGGAAGATCATTCTCCTACTTAGCGGCCAAAACCTGGAATTCTCTCCCCACCCACCTCCGCCTTATACAGAACCACCTTTCCTTCAGAAAACAACTCAAAACTTGGCTATTTGATAAGTAGCTCTCCCCCCTCCCTCAAGCGCCTTGAGACCCTCTGGGTGAGTAGTGCGCTATACAAATGTTGTTGACTTGACTTGACTTGACTTGGATAACTGAGGTGGGGGCTCCTAAATAAAGGGCGTTCCCAAAGTCCAACCTCGACAGAATGAGTGCTTGGATTAGGATTTTCTTAGAGCTCTCAGGTAGGAGGGGCAGTATTTTGTGTGTTGACCTCAACAGGCCGAAGCAGATGGCAGCTGTTTTTCTGGCTTGGGCTCTAAAAGTAAACTTGTGGTCAAGCCAGAAGCCCAGGCTCTTTATTTCCTTTTTAGGGGTTGGGGCGGTTCCCATACACAACAACCACAGCGAGTTTGGGTTGTAGATTGCTTGGTTACCCAGAAGCATGAGCTCCGTCTTGTCGCCATTGAGTTTAAGGTGGGACAAACTCATCCAGCTGGCGACTTCTTTAAGACAGGAGCTCAGGTTTGTGGGATCCTGCTCAGCCTGGTTCAGTGCCACAACAAGCTGCGTATCGTCCACATAGCTGATAAGCTGAATTCCAAAAGGTGCAACTATCTCAGTCAATGGGGACATGTTCACGTTAAAAATGGTGGGGCTCAAGGAGGAGTCCTGAGGGACCCCACATTGCAGAAGTAGTGGGCGTGAATGGATGCTACCTTCAAACACCTGGAAGTATCTTCCTTCGAGGAACGATTCCAGCCAGGAAAGGGCCCTGCCTGTCACTCCCAGTCTTTCCAGCCGGTATGCTTCACATCGGAGAAGAAAAGCTACCCTTTTCTGCCACTCAAGATTCCAGACGATTTAGGAAAATCCTGCCCATCAGTTTGCTTGCTGGATTGATTAGGGAAATCGGCGGTAGTATTATGGGTCTGCTCTATTGTCATTTTTTAATATAAAGACTATAATAGAGTTTGTGGTTAAAGTGGAGAGGTACCCCTTGAATAAGCCAAGGGAATTGGGGTTCTTTAACCTAAGTGAGAAGTTCCCTTGAGGCAAAACTAAGCATAGGTTTGGAATACCAAGCCTTACAATATCACACGTACATACAACAAAAGCAAATTGAAAGTTAAAAATGTATTTATTTTGAATAAGTTAAAAAAAAACACAATAATAGGGCTGACTGATCTAGATCCCTAGTCTAAAACACAATAAAACAGTACACTCAATAGTGACCTGCACAATTGAGAACAGACAGAACGGGTACAACATGAAATCGTTGAGTACGAGTTGTATATTCTTGCTCCGTTGTGAAAACACCAGTGTTGTATCGCTACGACATCAGCATATCAATTATGCTGTTGGAGACTTGAATTATACAGTTTGTTGCATCGACGCGTTTCGGTGGGTTCTCCTTATAGTTACCACCTTTATCAAGACAAGTAATAATCTGTCACACCCAGGGAGTGTATACAATCGCCCATTGGTTCCTATTGATGAACACTTGTAGTGGTCAATTATCAATTCCAGATCGAAACATGGACTTCTACTAGGGGCCTGTTAAATTGCTGCTGCCAGTAGTGTATCCTGTTTTGCTTTATACGACATTCATTTTCCCACTTCCTGTCAGTGTCCAAAGTTAAATTGGTTGTACTGAAAATCTTTTGGTTAATTCATTTCTAGGCCGCAATTGCCATCAGCGGTATCCGTGAAGTGCCAGCTTCTTACAGTTATCAATCAAATTGGTTGCTTGTGGTCGGTGCCTCACTCTTAGCCTTCTCGAAAATTACCTAATGGGATGGCACGTGGTTCCACTCTCCATCTGAATATATTCTTGGCCTTTAAAAGACTACCTGGTCAGTAGTTAATAGTTCGGCTGTCTGTGGGGGTCTGCGTTGTGTGACACACGACGGAGCAAGAATATACAACTCGTACTCAACGATTTCATCTTGTACCCGTTCTGTCTGTTCTCAATTGTGCAGGTCACTATTGAGTGGACTGTTTTATTGTGTTTTAGACTAGGGATTTAGATCAGTCAGCCCTATTATTGTGTTTTTTGTTTAACTTCTAAGTTCACTATCTAAGGAAACCATTACCTGCTCCTACTTCTCCCTACTAATGTCTCCAGTATAGCCCCCTAATCCACCATTTACATAACATACCCTTGTTCTTTTTAAGTATTATTGGCATGGTGGTAGATGTATGCCCTGCAGCTTTTCATTGGGGATAATGGTCACTCAGACAATTTTGCAGAATTGAGAAATAAATGGCCTTAGGCTTATACTTTTGAGAAAGTGCAATAAAATCAATAAGACTACCAGGGCCTCTTCCAGTATAAGTAACATGCCCAGCTACAGGCTAAGCTATCAGATCAATCTTAGGAAAAAGATAATACTTATTCAAAATTGAGGTAAAAATATCTTCAAAAATCTATGTTCAAAATGGAAGCAGTCCTCACTGTCACACCTCATCACGCCACAGGCAGAACTTCAAGAGATTGGGCACTGCCTACAATTAAAGTCTCCCCCAGATGACAGTAAAGTTCATATTGGGCTCACTTTCTTACTAAGGGTCTGTTTGAGGGAAACTGCTATGTCTATCTTGTTAGAGATTAAATTATTATGATAAAAGTTGACAATAGCAAGCCCCAGATTTATACATAAGGTTAATGATTTGAAAATGGGGGGAGTCGAGGTGTATTTTGATAATCTTTTTGTCTAAAGTAGTTGTGATCATGGTTAATAGACCGCCTCGGTGGTGCCTCCCTCTTGAATATACTGCCAGTGTGTGAATAGAAAGAAACTCGTCTATATACACAACTTCACATGCCCAGGTCTCTTGTGAACAAACAATACTGTAATCCTTAATTGATTCATTCCAATCAACATCCTCCACCTGATTTAAAAGGCCAACCACAATCTAAAACATGAATTTAAAAGGCCAACCACATTTTAAAACATACATTTAAAATAATTTTTAGGTTCTGCAGGTTGTCAAACTACATCTGACATCAGCCTAGTGTGAGTAGTTTTGACAAAATTAATATTGTTGGTGATCATCTATGTCTATTCAACCTCCAGATGAACTGTTTATTTGTGTTGCTCTTCTCACCGACACTGTTATCTTTTCAGCTCTGGCACAAGAGTTTGAGGGGGGCATGTCCACATCCAAATACACATCCCAAAAAGATAGGTGTCTTTCAGTCTCATATATTAAGTTTGTGCCCCCAAATCGCTCAGTTTGCAGAACATAACTCAATAATGTCCTTATATAAAATAGTCAATCAACTTGTTGGAGAGGTGTGAAACAGTTATGTGTTGATATCAAATATGGTCTATAAACAGGGGCCTCATCAGCAGGCAATTTGAATGTCCTTGAGCCAGCTGCATTATAAAAATAGCCCAAGGGTATTGTCATAATACTTCTGGAGAGAGAGAGCGGACTGAAGATATCCTCTCCAACACAGGCCCAGCAACTAATTAGTTCCTAAAGTTAATAACAAAACAGTCCCTGGTCACTCTTTTGGGCTTGATCCTCCCCATTAGACCCATTGCACATTATTTATGTTTCCAAATAGGATGTCAAAGCTATATAGATCTGATGATTTTTTGAAAAAATTGACTACTTTGTTATTAGGTCCAGCATCAGCACGCAAGCGCTGTCTATAAAACCTGCTGTAATCTGTACACCGAGTGTAATCCCGCCTCCTGCTTGTTATTGGTTCACTCTGCAGTTGCTCTTCTTTAGTGGCTCCTTATTAGTTGGTGCTCCCCATACATGAATTCCATTTTTTACAGAGGAGCACCGGCCAACGACAGTTTACTTACACAGGAAAGAGTTTATATGGTCCTTTAGGTACTTCTTTTTTTTTTCCTGCTAGCTATGACGCCAATTCATGGACCACCTTGCGCAGAACATTAGTATATTGTGGTGCCTGTAATGTTCGAGACTGCGGGTTAGCGGTCTAGTTAGCCGCGCACACAGGCGTGCGCAAACGCGGGCGTAGTACGTCACGCGGAGGACTATAAAATAAAGAGGGCGTGGCCGGCTAGTCAGTCCGGACCACACGGAAAGCTAAACTGGTGTCCCGAGTCTCTGTGCTGCCGCAGCGCTCACCCCATCATGCGCATGCGGCCTCGAGACTTGACAATGGCGACGAGAGTCTAAGGACCCATGCTGTGCCCTGTTCGCTACACCCTGTCGGCCCTCCGGAGGTGCGAAAACGCTCAACCGGCAGCCCGGCCCCCATGCGCAGCAGGCCAGGACCGAGCAGCCCCCCCGCGCCTGGAGCCGGCTGACGACAGCGATCGCGGACAGTTGTCCCCGCGGATGTCACCGTGGGACAAGAAGGCTGCCGACAGGCGTGGTGTGCCCCGAGTGGTGGAGTTGGCGCCCCGACCCGATGTGTAGTGGTAAGAGCGCCGCCCCCAGGGTTGCGACCAGTAGCTGAAGCTCTCGGTCATAACACAACCACAGGAGAAGGTCATTGCCAGGGCGCGAGGCCCCAGAATTGCCGGCCCGGTTGCACGCACACGGCAGGGATTGCCCAGCAGCGAGGCAGAGCCACGGTGGAACCGCAACAAGCCGGAACAAAGGCACGATCGCCCCTAGCCACACGCTAGGCCGCTCCACGTGCCAACATGGTGGCCATTCCCCCCATAGAGCCATTTGTAGTGGACGGCGCCCCTGCATCCCTGGCGCCACACTGGAAGGACTGGACGGAACGCCTACAGTTCTACTTTGAAGGTGCAGACACAGTGAGGGAACGCCGCAGGGCGCTACTCCTTCATCTGGGACGGAAAGATATCCGCAGGATTTACAAGACCCTAGTGGAAGCCACACCAAAAACCTTCATCACGCTCCTCAATGCGCTCAACGCACATTTCGAACCAATGACCAGCAAAGATTATGAACGGTTCATATTCAGGCAAGCCAGAGAGGAGACAGAAGAATCGCTTGATGCGTTCCATGGCAGGCTTAAAGAACTCGCCAGCACCTGTGGGTTTCGTGATGAGCAAGAGGAGATACGAGGCCAAATAATACAAGGGTGCTACTCGTCAAACCTGAGAGTGAAGATCCTTCAAGAAGACGGAAAACCGCTAGCAGAAATCCTGAAGTTAGGACGCTCCAAAGAGGTGTTGCAAGCGAGAGCATCACACATATAGGCAGCTCTCCATAGGCCAGTCAACGCAGAACATGTCAACACGGCCGAACAGGTAAATGTCGTCCGGCCGAAATCACGCCAATTTGGAGGAAGAAAGCTTCAGGAAAGACGCAAAGAATGTGGATACTGCGGAGGCCAGCCCCACCGTGCTCAAGATTGCCCAGCGCGCGGGAAAAGATGCAGCTCGTGTAGAGGGATGAACCACTTTGCAGCGGTATGCAGATCCACGAAGTCGAAGAATGAGGCAGCCCACGCCATCAGAGAGAGCCCAGACAGTGAAGACATGGACGATGAGTCCAACGACTACCCGGACCAACCGCAGAGAAAGAAAAGGCGTCTCCCAAAGTGTCGCATAAGAATACACCAACAGGAAGTAAGAGCCACGATCAACACTGGAGCCTCGATTGAGCTCATGGCGGCAAACGTATATATCCAACTGCAGGAAAAACCGACTTTGAAAACAGCAAAGATCCGGGTGTTCGCATACGGACAGAAGACCCCAATTCCGTTAATCGGGTGCTTCCAAACGGAACTACAACACCAGGACCGGAAAGTCCCGACGACTGTCTACGTCACCAAAGAGGGCAGTGGCATGCTCAGCAGCGGACAGGCAGCCGAAGAACTCCAACTAATATCATTCGCAATGGCGGTATTAGCAGAGGAGCTCGACACAATACTAGAAGAGTTCGAAGACATGTTCCGAGGCATCGGATGCCTCAAAGGGAAGGAGGTGTCACTCCACATTGATCAATCAATTCAACCTGTCGCTCTCAGGCATCGAAGAATAGCATTCCACCTCAGGAAGAAAGTGGAGGAAGAACTAGAGGCCCTCGAACGACAGGGCATCATTGAAAAAGTCAGTGGGCCCACCCCTTGGGTGTCTCCAATCGTGGTGGCGCGCAAGCCCAAGCAACCAGGCCAGGTCCGCATCTGCGTGGACATGCGCCTACCCAACGCGGCGGTCAAGAGGGAACGGCATTTAACCCCCACCATCGATGACATTCTAGGAGAATTGAATGGAGCAAAGTGGTTCTCCAAGATGGATCTCCGATCGGGCTATCACCAGCTGCCCCTTCACCCAGACTCCAGCTACATAACCACTTTCTCCACCCACGTAGGCCTCAGACTGTATCGACGTCTCAATTTCGGCATCTCCAGCGCGGCGGAAGTCTTCCAGAACACCATCAGAGAGGTTCTAAGCGGGCTCCCAGGAGTCCTGAACGTCAGCGACGATCTGCTAATATATGCGAACTCCGTCGAAGAACACCACCAAAGGCTGAGAGGCGTGCTGCAGAGAATCAAAGACTCAGGCCTGACCCTGCACCGCGAGAAATGCAAATTCCTCCAAAACAAGATCAGTTTTTTTGGCTACACCTTCTCGGACCAAGGAATCGCCCCCGACCCAGACAAGGTGAGAGATGTGCAAGCAGCCCCAGCCCCTTCCAACATGTCGGAGGTACGAAGCTTCCTGGGCATGGTAAATTTCTGCGGGAGATTCATCCCGGACTTATCCAACCTCACCAGGCCCCTCCGGGAACTCACCAAGTCCACCACCCCCTGGCAGTGGGGAGAAGAACAGGACACCGCCTTCCGGAACACCAAAGCCGCGCTGTCAACAGATAAGACCCTATCATACTTTGACCCGGCGAAGCCTACCAACATAGCCGTGGATGCCAGCCCTTATGGCCTAGGAGCCGTGCTGACACAATGCCAAGGAGAAGATGACTGGGCACCTATTGCCTACGCCAGTCGGTCCTTAACCGAAACAGAACAACGATACTCCCAGATAGAGAGAGGGGCGATTGCGATCCATTGGGTCTGCAGACATTTCCATGTCTACGTATACGGACACCCGTTTACAGTATCCACAGACTACAAGCCTCTGATCCCACTATTCCGAGGGTCAGTGTCCAAACCGCCACCCCGAATAGAGAAATAGATCCTACAGCTACAAGAATACGACTATCAACTAGAATGCAAGCCGGGAGCGACAAACCCAGCGGATTACCTCTCGAGGCATCCCCGAGCTGCAACCAGCGGAGAAAAGGAGGATGCAGAGGAAACTGAGGAGTATGTGAAAGTCGTGCTGGAAAGATCAAGGCCCCTACCGATGAGCTTGGAAATGATCATCGAAGCAACTCGCAGCGATGAAGTCCTCCAACTGGTGGTGAGCGCCTTACAAGCCAACGACTGGAAAGCCATTCAAGCTTCACTAAGCAAAAGGAAGCCACAGGCTAGAAGCTCCTTGGAAACATTTCTGAAGGTGAAAGAAGAACTGTCAGTCGACAGTCAAGGGAGCCTATTGAGAGGACCACAGATCGTGATGCCTAAAAGCCTAACCCAGCAAGCAATCCAGCTAGCTCACCGCGGACACCAGGGCATAGTGAAGACCAAGAGCAGGCTCCGACCAAAAGTGTGGTTCCCGAACATGGACACCAGAGTGGAACTAGCCGTCAGAGAGTGCCGATGGTGCCAAGCTGCGGGGCAACCCGAACGTCCACTCCCAGTCCTCACCGAAGACAACCCACAGAGACCGTGGGAACGCGTTAGTGCAGACTTCGGACACCTTCCAGATGGAAGATACATGCTCGTCATCATAGACGACTTCACCAAATACCCGGAAGTGGAAATCGTGACAACTCTCACTGCCATGGAAGTCATTGCAAAGTTTGAGAAGGCAATCGCCACGCATGAAATCTTTGAGTGTGTCAAGACGGACAACGGACCGCCATTTCAAGGACAAGAATTTGCAGAATACCTTAAAGAGTGGGAAATCCATCCCCGGAAAGTGACCCCCCGCTGGCCTCAAGCCAACGGGGAGGTAGAGAGGTTCATGCGCACACTGAACAAAGTCATCCGAATCGCCCATGCAGAGGAGGCCCCCTTGGAGAGAGCAATCTACACATTCCTGAGGGAATATCGGCTCACACCACATCGCACCACAGAAGCAGCCCCAGGCCCCTCTGCGATGGGGAGGATAGTCAGAGACACAATTCCCAACCACCATGTCTGGACCCCGAACTGCACAGACTCACGAAAGACTCTATCCAACCGGAGACGGTCAAATGACTATGCCAGCTTCCGACGCAGGGAAAAAAGAACCGTCAATCCGAGAAAGAGACCAGGTATACGTGAAGGACAGATATCCAGGGAGCAAATTCAGACTCCCATTTGAACCTCGACCATGGGCAGTCATGCGCCGCACAGGCACCATGGTGACAGCTCAACGGGGGATGGAAACGGTCACACGCAACATACCTTTCTTCAAGAAGGCTTCCCCAAGCTCCCCAGGTCCCCAAGGCCAAGAACCAGAGCAAGAACCACCCAGTCAACCCGAGGGACCAAGCAGTCCAAGAGTAGGTGAAAATGACACCCGGTGCGAGGACTCGGCGGCGAGCCCCCTTGCCACTGGGACACCGAGAGTCAGCAGCCTCCGATCCCCGGATGATCCCTGGGGTGCCAGAGAATCACCTCAAGAGACCCCACGGAGGGTACTCCCCCGAGGAGAAGGAGCGGGATATGGGCTGAGAAGAAATCCGGCCCGTCTTCCCAACTGGCGGACTTTGCCATAGGCTGATCACAGACTTTCTACCCACCAGACTGGTAACAGGCCGGATGGCCCAGTATTATTTTCTTACTACCATAACCCCCAATGACTTTTATATATTTTGTTTTGTTTAAATAAAGGTTGAAAGGACTGTACTGTTCGAGACTGCCGGTTAGCGGTCTAGTTAGCCGCGCACACAGGCGTGCGCATACGCGGGCGTAGTACGTCACACGGAGGACTATAAAATAAAGAGGGCGTGGCCGGCTAGTCAGTCCGGACCACGCGAAAAGCTAAACTGGTGTCCCGAGTCTCTGTGCTGCCGCAGCGCTCACCCCATCATGCGCATGCGGCCTCGAGACTTAACAGCGCCCGTGCATGTAAAACTTATGCGCACGACATCAAATACAAAAAAATCATAAAAACGGACACACTGCTAAATCAACATGTACGCCGCCTGTTTTTATGATTTTTTTTCAATGCCGTGCGCATAGGTTTTACATTCACGGGCGCCACACTGCTTTTATATTTGCAACATGGGGGCTGCTGCATTCGGCAAGCGTGGTGGCCCTAACATTTTGCATTATGACACTGTGCACTCCTGAGTGATTTGGTGAGACTGGGGTGAGGGGTCCCTTTCAGCTCGTAGGTGCACAATCGAGCACTTTATTGGTTCCTGAGATTCGACGTTCGCAGGGACACACCACATAGCTTTGCATATCGTGCGTCATGGGACATGTTGTCATTTCTAGGCATTGTAAATCATAGTTGTTTGCAGTCAAATCCTTCAGTCCGGCAACACCCAATTTTAGGCACTGAACAAAAAAATGTAATAAAAAAACAATTCACACAAGACACATCCCGAGGCCCTGAGTGCAAAATGTGGTGCAAAACGGCACCGAATGAGCACTGCGCTCTCTATAGCTAAACTGTGTCCATGATCCAGTTTTCTGAGGGGCACACAACCCTCTCTGCAGTAGGCACACTGGCCCACAGGTTTGTCTTCCTATGACTGAGCCCGCCGTTTACAAGCAGGTTCCAAGAGAAGCTAAATTTTTTAGGTGACACCCGTGAAAGTAAACACAGCATCACGTCATTTGAAAGTACATTTCAGGGAACATGTAAGGATGTTGTCTTGTTCAATGTGAAGAAATTAATAGGTTTTTGAGCACTTTTAAGTCAAACAGCGTCCGAGTCATGCTGCGTCTGCAGAGGCTTGGTATTTTGCACGAGAGTCACTATTTCCAGGTTTGACTCTTATTTAGTCAAAAGTTTTCTATAGCACTAAAACGTGCTTGGTGTAATGCCCAGCATAAGTCAGCATTCTAGTGCTGAGCCTGTAACTACACTGAACACCCACCCACCACTGATGTCACTGGTCATGTGACACAGTACTAATAAAAAAGGCCGAGCCCACGTGCTCTGGGCCAGTTGCACAGAGTAAGCAGTGTGTCCTGCGTCTCACTTATTTCCAGCATGAGGGCCTAGGGCCCGCCCTTTACAATGGCAACGAGGGTAGCTGTGCCCATGCGTGCCAGCTAAATGGAAAACTTCAAGGAAAAGGGGAAGAGAATGCTGCTCGCCTGAGAGCACCCCCTGCGAAGAATCGATCCGGCCGCCGAGAGGCCCGTGGGGCGTGTGTCGAGCCCCGGGCCTAGAGAAGAAGGAGGAGGTGACCGGGAGCTCACCACGCACCTCTCCAGCCTGCCGTAGTCCACCCTGCCGTTGCGGTGCCCTGAGAAAGACGAAGAAGCCATCGCGGTGCCCACCCGCGGAAGAACAGGCCCGTCGGCCGAAGGTGAGCCCGGACATAAGTGCAAACGAAAAGCGGAGCCCACCCGCTATGAGGCACGAACACTTAATGTGCCCCCTGAAATGAGAGCGACGCCGCAACTGCCCCGCAATTAAGACAAAGCTTGCGGAGCCCACCCGCGGCCTGCCTGCAGTGACGCGGCGTCGGCCGCTATTGCCCCGTTAATTAAGACAAGGCTCGCGGAGCCCACCCGCGGCCTGCCTGTAGCGATGCTGCGTCGGCCGCAACTGCCCCGTTGATGAAGCAAGGCTCACGGAGCCCACCCGCGGCCTGCCTGCAGCGTCCCCCGCCGCGCGTGTGAAGTGCGGCGGTGGGGTGAGAAACTCTACCATAGAGCGCCCGCAGCGTGAGGGGAGCTGACGGGCGCCCAGAGAATCAAAGCGGAGCTCACCCGCAATCAACTGCAGTTTAAACGGAGCCCACCAGTCAAGTGCTAACTTCTCCCCGCGCCGCGTGTGATGTGAAGGCAGCGGGGGTGGAGAAACGTGGAACCAGCAGCCCTGCGGAGCGGCACCAGCCCCAGCCCCATCAGCCCTCACAGAACTAAGGATGCGGGCTGCCGCTGATCGCGAAAGTGCAAGGAGGCAAGACTGGAGGGAGGTGAGAGGCACGGAACTGGCAGCGTGAGCGAAGCTGCTCGATGGAGGGAAGCGCTGCAGTCCCTGAAAAGTATTTGCAGCAAAGCGCCCCAAGTGCAAGTGCCCCAAGCGGGGCCCACCCGCGTTCACCACGAGGCCCCCTCCACCAACACCCAAACACTGAGCACTGTATGTGCCTCGAGCCCCTGCACCTCCCGGGGTAAGAATACAGAGACTGACTGAACACGGAGGAAAGAGCTCCCCTGCAGAGAGGGAAGTGGCTCACCAAAACCCGAAGGAACCCTCCGGTGGTGCCCCACATACACTGTGTGTCCGTGGACCTGCATCCCCACACCACGCAGCAGCAGCACAGTCTAGCACCGGCAGAAATCAGAGAGACCTAGAGCAAAGGGAAGGTCTGCCGGTACCTGCAACAGAGATCCCCACCATCTAGTGGCCAAACAGCAACATGACGCCCTCTGAACAAAAGGGGTGGCAGTGCACAGTAAGGACTGCACAAGAGAGCATGGGCTAGCAAGCTACAGCGTCCCAGGAAGACAGTAGCAGGACAGGACATCTGTTTTTAGGACAAGACTAAAGGACAAAGAGCACTAGCTGAAAGGAGAAAAGAAAGGCAACACCACCACAGCACGTGGCTGAAGGACACCCACCACCAAAGGAAGAGAAAGAAATACAAAGGTGAGCGCGTGAAGACTGTAACTGGTCACAAGGACCAAGCGCAAGAACACTGCCTCACCAGTACGCCACCAAGCAGACACGCAGCCAAGACTGCATGGCCCTCACACAAGCGTTGCCTAGAGACTGATAGAGAACCACCTGCTGGCAGGTAGCTACTCGCAAGAAGAGAGGAACACGCCACAAAGCACAAGGAAGGTTTGCAGTAAAAGACTACGAAGGGCAGCAACCTGCCCGCCGTCACGTCCAAAGAAGTAAACAAGCCATCACACCGCCGAGGAAGAGAAAAAGATAAATGCGCAGCAGCGCGCCAGAAGCACAAAAGAGCGCAAAGACAACCCCAGGAAAGCGCCAGAAACTCAGAAGCGCGCCAGGAGTGCAGCGACTCCTCACAGGATATCCAAGAGAACGCGCGACAATTGCGCCCATGCGAAGAAGTTCACAAGAATCACAACCAGCACCAAACAGAAGAAGCAAGACCAGAAGAACGTCAACGGAGTGGTGACGCAACCCTCCAGAAGCAAACACTCAAGAAGCATCTACACCACGCCAGAAGAGAAGACAGCGATGCCTAGTGGCCACAGGCCATCGCTGCAGCAGAATGGCGAAAGTAGGAACACCCCCACACGAACCAACGATGGGTCTAGAACCCAGCACCAGGAAGTGCAAAAGCGCATGACGCAAATACGCAGCAGTGCGACCAGCACTAGCCCAAAGCAGCAAGTCACAAGAGCACGCACAACGAGCACACCCAGTTGCACACCAAAGCAATTAAACTGCAATGAAAAGGAAATGGTTGTGCAGACAACCCGCAGCATTGAAGATCCAACACAGAAGCAACCTGACCACTCAGCCTGGTCACAAAGCACGAATCCGACCAGCCAGATGGTCGCACCACGAATCCTACCTGCCAGACCTCGGCAGAAGGGACCAGCACGAGGTCCAAGAAGTTCAGACAAGGCGCGGTCCGAGGACCTGGACCCACGAACTTCAACCACACAAATTAACGAAAGCAACAGGAAGAAGAGGTGAAGGTCGTGACGCCAACCCTGGAAGTGAGTGACAAGAAGACATTGTCCTAGGACTAGGACAAGACCAGGAAGACACATGCAGAGTGCGCGCGCTGCATGGGGAAGCCTGGCCAGAGAAGATGAAGAAGATTGGACCAGGGCACGTCACAAGAAGAAGAAGGAAGAAAAAACACGGCTTCCTTAAGTCCCACCCAGAAACCCCCTTTGCTGACACCTACTTCTCGTCGGTCAATGGACCCTTGAACACCGATATCATCTTCCACACTACACGCAGAGCTCAGTGGAAAAAAGCGTTCCTCACCCTACTCAACGTCTCCACCACCAGGAAATCCACCCATGGCCTAACACTCTCCATCACACCATCCCAACTCTTCCCAGGCAGAACCAACATCACTATTTACAATAATGGGATTGTCCTAATTCAAGCGACAGACAGGAACCTGGAACTACTTGACAACCTGTTTCCCACTTTCAAAGAGCACCTATCCAATCCTCGGACTTTCACTCATATCACCTCCTGTCCTACCACCCCTGACGACACAGCACCCACCCTTAACACCCCCAACCAAGTTCAGCACCAGAACGACACTCACCTCACCCTCACACCCAGCACCATAGTCACTTACCCACCTGCTGCAGCTACCCCTCACCACCCCTCAATCTCAGACAGAGACCCCGCCCCCCCTTACACCACCCGCTCCACCATCCCCCCTACCTACCCTCAACCCTCCGCTCATCTTCCCATATCCCCCCCTACACCTTGCATGCCTGTCCCGTCCTCCACACCAATCTTCTCAGAACACCCCTCCTCCCCCAACTGCTCCCCACATAACTTGGCTCTCTCTCCGCCTATCTCGCCCCACATTCTTAGCACTCCCGTCCCGACTGGCCTTCACCCCTCCTTCAACCTTTCTCCCCCCACTCTCACTCCCCACTATCCCACCTCCTCCCCCACTACCACCAGCCTCCACACCACCCTCATTCACCCTCCCCCCCCTAGGACTGATGCCCCTCCCGATAACGCCAACACCATCCCTAACATCTATCCTCTCTCTAACACTTCCAACCCCCTCACCAGCTCCACCTCCCCACCCCGATCCTCACCCGTCTCCAACAACCTATTCGCCGGTTCATCGCCTGTACCCCTCCCCAACTCTGCGCCGAACACCACGCTCGACATGATCATGTCCTCCCTCCTCCAATTGAAAGAAGAACTACACTCCATCAAAGAGTTGCTCATCACACACCCCAGACACCCCTCTACCACCACCACCTCTACACCTAATAACACTCTCCCCGCGCCTCCTACTAGCCTTACCACACAACACGCCCCACACCGGACTTCTATCCCCTCTCACAATTCCAACAATCACAATACCAATCACAATCGCATTACCACCAATCGCAATACTCCCTCTACACCTAACAACGCTTCCTCCTCACCGCCTACTCGCCTTATCACACAACTCCCCCCACACTGGACCTCTATCCCCTCTTGCAATACCACCAACCGCCCCAGACGCACTGCCAATACGATCACAGACCATGAGACACACGCCCTTCTCCAATCTTACGCCCCGGCTCCCCAAAATCGCCTAGCCACCAACCACCTGCCCATCCCAACGATTATCTCTAACCCCCACAGGCACAAAAAGGATAACAGAGGCGCCGTCCCTAACAACCTCACTAATGTGCTCATCACTATAGAACCTTCCTCCACCCTCTGCGCCCCTAGCCTCAAATGCTTACTTCTCAACTGCAGATCGGCCCAAAAACATTCCGCGGGGGTCGCCGAGCTCATCATGTCTCAGGAACCGGATCTGGCCATTCTGACTGAAACATGGTTGTCAGATTCTTCTACACCTATCTTGGATATACTAGTCCCCCCCAACTACTGTATAATTAGACTTGACAGGCCCATAAAGACAGGCGGTGGAATTGCCTGTATCTACAGAAGCAATCTCTCAGTTACTAAAGCGTCCGCCCCTTCTCTTACTTCCTGTGAATACCTCTGCCTTGATGTCATCAGCGAAAGCAAACCGGTCTGCTCACTTCACATCATATACCACCCACCTGGAGACAAGCTCTCCTTCTGCCAACAACTCATGGACACAATAACAACCAATTCAGGACGGCAAAACACCCAAGTTTTCCTTGGCGACTACAATCTCCATTGGAACGACAGCAGTGACACAGTGGTAAATAGCCTCAAAAGATTCCTCAATGCCCTTGATCTCACCCAAATATGCAATAGCCCGACTCATGAGAAAGGTTCTATCCTCGACCTTATCATCGCCAAAGAGGACGCTATTCAACTGGAGTCAATTCAACCTTGTGACTGGTCAGATCATCATATTGTCTCCTTCCTTATCAATGAAAAAATTAAACTTAACCCATTGCAACCCTCTAAGCCCAAAGTCTGGAAAAGGGACATGAAGAAACTCAACCCAAACTCCTTACCGCCTAACAGCTGCAATCTACTACTTCCCCCGTCCGGCGCTACGGACGTTCAACTCCTGACTGACCACTATCTAAATGCTATGTCCACAATAATCAATGAGGCTGCACCCATGCAACTGAAAAGAGTCTCGTCCAAGATCTCCAACCCATGGTATGACGGGAGCCTCAATGAGGATAGACGGGCCATGCGTATGGCAGAGCGCACTTGGAGGTCAGACCCCTCTGCACTGCACCTAAAAAGCCTGAAGAAGCAGAGAAACGCCTACTTCAGGAAAATAAAACGCTCAAAAAGAGATTTCTTCAGCCTCCAGCTCGCCCAAGCAAAAAACCGCCCAAGGAAATTGTTTGAGTTAATCAGAACACAATCCAAAGAACAACCCCAGACAATCAGCACCATGGGCATTACACCTTCCTGTGAAGAATTCTCTGCTTTCTTTAACCAAAAAAGCGACAACATAAGAAGCGATCTCCTCAATGACGCAATCCTTTACTCCAACCCCCAACTCACAGCAGCGCCTGAACCAAAGAACAACGCTACATGGTCATCCTTTGGCACCTACTCCGAAGAAGAAATTGGCAGATTGCTCAGCACCCTGAAACCATCCAATCACCTAACTGACCCCCTTCCTGCAAACGCTGTAAAAGACTTTACCCCTTTGCTCCTCCCACTCTGGACTAAAATCATCAATAGCTCTCTTCAACAAGGATCCATCCCTGATGCCCTCAAAGTCGGACAAGTCACACCTCTACTAAAAAAAACAACAGCAGACCCCACTGATCTAAACAACTACCGCCCTATTACAAATATTCCCACCCTCGCCAAACTGTTGGAAAAATGCGTACAGCTACAACTGACTAAACACATAGACAAGTTTGATCTCCTCAACGCTCATCAATCAGGCTTCCGTGCAGGGCACAGTACCGAAACAGCCATGACGCACATAGTGGACGACGCCCTCCAAATCCTAGACCAAAACAAAACCTGCCTCCTCATCCTTCTGGATCTCTCCTCAGTATTCGACACAGTTAAACATGAGAACTTACTCAAACTGTTAAACACAAGAATGGGCATATCAGGGACTGTTCTCAAGTGGTTCACCTCCTTTCTACACAACCGCTCACAAAGATTCAAAAGCAACAACCTGATGTCCTCTCCGGTACCTGTATCACTAGGCATCCCACAAGGATCCTCCCTCTCCCCTACACTGTTCAACCTAGTTATGGAACCTCTCACTACTTTGCTACAGACATCCAATGTTCACTTTCACATGTATGCCGACGACACCCAACTCTATCTCAAAATACAATCCCCCAAGGACATCATGCTTCTGAACACCACGATCAGAAACACCCAATCCTGGCTTGCAGAGAATCACCTCAAACTCAATGCCCTGAAGACTGAGTTCCTCCTGATCTCACCTCCCGCAAAAATCTCCACGGCTCAAACATGGCTTAAGCAGTTAACAGCTTTAAATGTACAACCTATCGTCGTAGACTCAGCAAAATCCTTAGGCATAACACTTGACGCCAATCTCAACATGCAGCAGCACATCAGCAAGGCAACCAAAGGAGCGAACTTCCAAATCAATACCTTGAGGAAACTTAAAGCCTTCCTTCCAGCCAAAGACTTCCAAACTGCAGTACAATCTATAGTCATCCCGCACATAGAATACGGAAGCACCGCCCTCTGCGGGCTCCCCCTAACAACAACGGCACCCCTTAGAGCGTCCCTTAACGCTGCAGCGAGACTCATCACTGGCTCATAAAAACACTTGCATATTTCCCCTGACTTTAAATCCCTGAACTGGCTGCCTTTTGAAGCCCGAATACATCTGAAAATCGCCTGCATGACTCACAAGGCTGTACACCACAACTCGCCCAGCTACCTCACTCAAAAGCTGACAATCTCGGGTGGCTCTAGAACTACTAGAAGTACAAACAATCTTCTGCTGAAACCTCGAAGATTCAGGAAGGAAAAAACCTATAAACGCTCCTTTTCAGGAATGGCACCCAGGATCTGGAACTCACTCCCTCCTGAAACCAGGCTCATCTCCTCCAACAAACTGTTTAAGAAAGAAGTAAAAGCGATTCTCATGGCTAAATACACATGATCTATTATCCTGTAGCTCTCATGAATCCGCTCCGTAATACCTGCCTGACCCCTTGGTCTACTTGTACTACTTGTATTATCACTTATTTGATTGTATATTTTCCCTCTTTGTACTACTTTTACTACTGGTATTATGACTTATTTTGATTGTATATGTTCCCTCTTTGTATTTTGATGTATTACTGACGCACCTGTCTGACTTGCACACTGTACCTACACCACCTCAACCATCCCTACTTTTGTACTACTGATGCACCTGTGACTATACATCCTGCACGCATCTACCTCAACTATGCCCACCTTTATGTTATCTCCAAAAACACGTGCAGCACGCTTAAATAAGTATATGCTTACTTTTGTACTTTTATATTATTGGCGCAATGGTTTGACTATGCACCTTGTACTGACACTACCTCACCTATGATCTACCTCCTGTTTTTTTGACCTACCTATGTAACTATGCACCTTGTACCTAACTACCTCAACTATTTACATTCTATTACTTCATCTCCTCCTTGTAAAGCGCTCTGATATCTGCAAAGATCTTGTTCGCGCTATATAAAACTATCAAATAAATAAATAAATAAATCTAAGTGGCCACCGCCACTAAGAAGAAAAGAAGGAAGAAGTAATCAGAGTGGCACGACTGTCAGGTTAAGAAGAAGGAAGAAAGAACAGAGTGGCCACCGCCACTAAGAAAAGAAGAAAGGAGAGGTCGGAATGGCACACTGCCACTGCAAGAAGAAGCCACCCCTGCGGAAAGAAGGAAGGTGACAGGCACTGGAACACCTGAGTGCAATGGAAGACAAGCCTGGTAAGAGCACCGGCAGCGCAGACCCAAGACAACCACCTACGAGCCATCCATCCACATGGCGATCGCAGAAGAGAGCAAGACAGACTGTTGGCGACATCTACCTCTGGGGTTGAGCGGAAGATTGAACGGCAAGAGTGCTCACACATCCGGCTGATGAACTGACCACTCCACACCGACCCATGGCAACCCAAGAAGCAGAGGCCTCAAGGAGCTCTGGTAGCAGCAAGTCCCGCACGGGAGACAGATCTACAGAAGCACGTCTGCAGGACCCAAGGGGATGAAAGCCTCGCGAGCAATGAAAAGAGTCGACAACTCAACCTTCAGGTGGAACTGGGGCACAACGGTGAGGCTCGTGGAGCGCCCTGCTCACGGCCCGAAGGCTATGGTAGAGCAACACGACCGAAAACACCAGACCAGTGGAAACCTGGCAAAGAGGTCCTCCCGGACATCTGGTGAGAGAAGAATACTGGCGAGAGGGGCATCCTAGTGAGAGGGATGTTTGCACCTACTCTATTCACCTGCCAGGAGTCAACACTAAAGCCTGCCCGGAAACATCACAAAGCCAGAAGAGAGAACAGAACCAGACGACTGTTGACACCTGTGTCATCCATCTATCTCTCATCACCAACGGAGCGAAGCAAAATGCAGGGCGGAGAACAGTGGACAGACAGCACAGACAAAGAATGAACCCGCCGAACAACTGCGAACCGTGCCACCAAGAACTGTTAAAATGCAAGAACTATACTGCCTGTGGCTTGCAAGCAGCCAAAGAGACTCGTTTTGAAAGCGCAAGTCCAATGTTATTTTCTGTGTTTTCTTTCCCCCACAGGTTTTTGGACTTTTCACGTTTGGTTTAATTTTTAACCAATTTGGGGAGGGATGTAATGCCCAGCATAAGTCAGCATTCTAGTGCTGAGCCTGTAACTACACTGAACACCCACCCACCACTGATGTCACTGGTCATGTGACACAGTACTAATAAAAGAGGCCGAGCCCACGTGCTCTGGGCAAGTTGCACCAAGTAAGCAGTGTGTCCTGCGTCTCACTTATTTCCAGCATGAGGGCCTAGGTCCCGCCCTTTACACTTTGCAGCATATTTGGAGCACTATGTGGTGGACTCCTTGTACAACCTTGTTAATTCCAGGTTCTCCAGGTGACAGGGACGGCGCAGACATTATCCGAACGGACCTGTGAAATCTTGGAGTTGTCCTCTTCCGAAAGAGGTGGTGGGGGAGATATGCTTTGACAGAGACGGGTGAGTTATTGGACAAGGTGAGAGGAACTCTAATGTGACTGAGCTACTCACATTTCCACTAGAATTTCCATCTAGAGCGATATCTAGACAATCGGTCCACCAGCATGCAAGTCAGACCGCCGGTTGTCAAAACTTGCAGCTCGTCAGGCTGTCAGCCAACTACCCAGACAGCCAGATTGACAGAAAGTCAGTCTGTCATTCAATCAATCTGCCAGTAAGGCAGTCGGTCAGCCAGCCATTCCAGTATCCTGCCAGGCATTCAATCTGCCAGTCAAAAAGTTAATCAATTAAGCAGTAATCTAACCAGGCAGGTGGTCATTCTGTGTGGCAGCCAACAAGCTAGCCAGTCTACCAACCAATCAATCTATCATCCAATCAGGGAATCTGTAAGTGAGACCGTCACTGAGAGCATGTGCCCATCTCCCGCCCCTCAGGCTGATTTCACCAATCGTGGAGACTTTAAAAAAATATATTTTATTGTTCCACGGTAGAGAATGGTACATTCCAATACTTAATCAATTTGAATAATATTGTAGCTTTAACACGGATTATAGGAATGATCAGTGATGTCATGAGAGAATGGAATGCCATTACCTGGTCAGATGGATCTAGCTGGCCAGGAGAGATGCACCATCTGTAGCTGTGCATCAGAAAGCAAATTAAACAACTTCCTGTCAAGCCTGTCTCATTGTGACCTCACTACATAGTTTGTTGTCGAGTTGGCCAGCCTTAAAATAAGTTTGTCTACTGCCTGATGGTACTAAGAACCCCCAAAGAGCCTCTTCAAAATTGGACTTTATGGCTTACACTGTGACTTTAGGGCGAGCTGATGTCAATTTTAATGCTGAATATTTTTTGTACCTCTGCTTCTGCTCTAGCATGACCCAAGAGGGCGGGGAGTTACAATTTGTTTACAGAAACCACTACTGCCTTATTTTGTTTTTCCAACATTATTAGAGTGGCAACCAACTTCAATACGTGTCTCAGTGAGCACATCTAAATAATATGCAACACATTCTTAATTTTAAAACAATTTGCTTGTGATACCACAAACAACATGTGCGCCATTATTAGAGAAAATACAAACACAAGTCTACAAAAGAGTATTCCATCTGCCATGTGATGCCTCGCCAGCCCAAGTACGCCTTGAGTTTGGATTACAACAACAACAAATACACAAAAGTTATGAGGCAATCAAATTTTGGTATAAAATATGGCTGAATCGGGATCTAGATATTAACTCTGTACTCTGGGAAGCTCTGCAAAATGATCCCAAATCATAATATGCAAAGTACTTTAATTCCTCACTGAAAATAACTAACATGGAGGCCCTCTGGCAAAGGAAGCTGCCATGGACATCTTTTCAGATGATCATAATAAAAGCAACAAAAGCTCACTCATTACTTGAAGATAAAGCAATCTTAAGCCGACGTGCGCATGCATGGATGGTCTTACAAGCACATACGAGGTCTAAGCCAGCAGCATATTTGGCCTTAACATTCCCGCCGCATCTGAAAACTAAGTATATGGAGCTGCGCATGGGGAAATTGCCATCCAATGCCGATCAACCGATCTGGAGGACCCCAAGTCGAAAAGATTGCAATTTATGTGGAGCAGCAATACAGGATTTTATGCACCTGATATGTATCTGCCCAGGCCTAGGGCATAGCCACCAGGATTTACTTAAGAGAAAGTTTAATCAAAAATGCATTCGTACCTGCAGATCGGCAATATTAATGAGTATGGACTCAAAGGACCCACAATTAATTTGTTATATAATCAAATTTTTAACCCATTTTGAGAAACTGAAGAAAGAATAATGTCGCAAAATTGCAAAATGTTTCTTAAACTTGATATTAATCGTTTACATCTGATCTTTTTTAATAGTCCGTGAAGGCAATATGTAATATATTTTATGTTATGGAATATTGTAATGGTTTTAATTAACTACATAATAAACTATACTTACTTACTTAAAACAACATGAATGTGCTACTTCGAACAGTATAACTGCTCTTCATCAAATGTATGCCTGTGCCCAGAGCGAAGTGAACTCTCAGTCTCATTAACTGTGTTACCTGATTTTGGCATAATTGAATTGTATTGCAATTGGATTTATATAGCGCTAACTACCCCTGAGGAGGCGTTGAAGCGCGTAATCATTGCTCAATCAGCAGTGCCACCTCCACAGCCCTCAGGTCAAGAATCACTAGCGTGAAGCGCCCTTTCTAGATGGAATGCTGGTACATATACTTCTTAAGAAACCATGTCGCCCTATAAACTCAATCTGACTGCCGAGCCTGTGTAAGCACCGCTGACAACTGTTTCATCAAAATGGAAAACAAAGGTTTAAAAAAAGAATCAGAAGCGTGCAGTCAGTCACTTTCCTAAGGAAACACCCTTTTTCAGGGATACATCAGCCAACAGCTGTTATGCACTGTACTGCCATTTGCTGGTAGGAGGTTTGTTAAACTCCAGACAACATTGAAAGATGACATTGCATAGCCACCAAATCAGCTATTTGCATTGTAAATGACAATGCCTTGTATTGAAAAAAGGTTTAGTAACTGCCAGACTTGCTTCTCGTAAGAAATGACTATAAGTACAAAGTGCATGTCTACGCACCTCTTGCAGGCTTTCCAAATTCATAAAGAAAAGACATTGTCATTTACAATGCCAAAACCTCAAACTCTCACAAACGAGACCTATTGCATTGCAAATGCTTCTTTAGCTGGTAATTATCCTTAGCCTGATCAGGACTTAGTGGTGGAAAGCTTTTTAAGACTATCACTAGTGGTGCGGCTTTAGGTGGCAACTGGACAGCCCTTCCCATATCCAATCTCCGTTTCTGTCTCCGTCTACCCAGGTTTACTCTATATCAACTGGGCGACAAGCAAATCTTAAATGATCTGCTGCAGAAGTAGTAGCTATTTTTATATTTTGCACATCATTACACAGTGTATCAGAGTTGGTAGGTCCAGAGTGTGCCTTGTTGCACCAATAACTACCCCCTAATGCAGCGTTAATCTTATCACAGGAAGTTCCAATATTTTGTGTTTGCAAACGGGTAATATTGCCTTTATTTTGGTCTGCCATATTGTTGTGTTCTTGACCAGATGGAGTTTTGAATGAGGAATCTATATTACTAAGAACAGCGAATACTAGATCATAGGTTTTTGGCAACGCTTTCTCAAGACTATTGACGAGCATAACATACTCCCCCCAATGGAGTCCCTTCCCACAGCCATTCACAGAGACTGCAGTGGCCCCTGGTGCAGTAGCAGCCTATAACAGTGCTTGCTGGCTTTTTAGAACGTGTAGAAGTAGATGTATTATTACTTTTAGCTTTTTTCGGTGGTGGAGGCCTCACATTTTTGATGCTGTCATTCTGAGTATTGTTAGAACCAATCACCAAATTGCCATTAAATACGCATGGGTTATAGTATTTAAGAATGGGTTTATTATTCACAACATGGCAAGATTTAGGGGAGCCCCTTTGTAAAACATTAAAAACACCTCCCACCGTTTTCAGTCGACCCTTCCTAAAAACCGGGACATGAGCTAAATTTCTTGAAATTTGCTGGGACAGCTGGTTAAAAACTGGGACCGTCCTGGCAAAACGGGGACGCCTGCTCACCCTAGGAGCCCGCCATAGTACCAATAATTGGGTTCATTAAAAGAGCTTCTAGTGGTCCCCAGCTGCTCCTCTACAGAGTGATTCTCACTGTTTTAACAGATACAATGCCGTCCTCCTCTGAAAATGTGGATGACTCCTCTTTGAAATACATCGAATGGATTAATTCACCTCTATTTATCGCTGCGCCTCTTAGAACTTTGAATTAGCGGAGCGGCAAGCCCTCAACCCCCTGGTTCACTGAGAATCTTAGACATCAGAAGCAAGCTTGCAGAAGACATGAGAGATTATGGAGAAAAGATTATAATAAGGCAGAAAAAGAGAAATACAAGTCCTGCCTGAGCAAGTACAAAACACTTATGCATAGGGAAAAGACAATATACTTCACTCAAAAAATAACATCAGCCAATAACTCCACAAAAGTGCTTTTCCAGGTAGTGTCCAAACTGGTCTCAGCCCCTAGGAACACTCTGACTAATATTAGTCAGGTCTTCTGTGATATCTTGACTAATTTCTTCACGGAGAAAGTTGTCCAGATCTTTAACAAGTTTGACCAACACGTGGCCACCAGTCTGGAAGGTTCATCCCAATTAACCATACCTGAGGTTTGCTCTACTTTTACCAATTTCTCAACTCTATCGGTACAGCAAGCGACCACAATTATCGAAACCATTAAATTGAGTTCGCCCATGGACCCTTGTCCTCCGACAATCATTAACTTGGTTCCAGAAACTAGGACAACTTGCTTGATTACCAAGTTTAATTCCATGTTGTAATCAGGACACTTTCCAACTATATGGAAGGAGGCATCTATTCTCCCAGTCAAACCTAAACCCCTAAGACCTGAATAGCTATCGGCCTATTTCCCATCTCCCCTTACCAGCAAAGGTAAAGGCTCCGAATGAGCAAGTAGCCACATTTTTTTCTGACCACCAGCTGCTAGATACCACACACTTTGGGTTTAGAAGTGGTCATAGCACTGAAACAGCCCTGCTTAGAACCACTGAAGAGATTGGATTAATCATTGATGGTAGTGGCAGCGCAGCACTTGTACTCTCGATTTATCTGCCGCCTTTGATAAGGTCGATCGCAAGATCTTTGTTGCTATCGAGGGGTAAGCTGATAGCAAACAAGTGGCGGCCCTCAATCCTTTTCTGTCTGAGTCTTTATGTCTGCCACGTGGGGTTCTGCAGTGATCCGCAATCAGCCCCACCCTTTTTAATGTCTACGTTAAACCCTTGGAAAACCCTGATAAGGTCTTTGCGCTGGTTCTTACCTCGTATGCCGACAATGCACCAATCGTGGAAGCAATGTCTTTTCCCAACAACACCAGCCTCAAATTTCCATGACTTTATGGTAGCATTTGGCAAATGAATGAACCTAAACTGTACATAACTAATTTCTGGGAAAACAGAGGTCATTCTGTTTGAAAATAACACTTCCTCAACCTTTTCCTTGGTGGCCAGAGGAATTGTGGGCCCTACCCAGCCCAGTGAGTAAGGTTAGGATCTTGGCAGTGGTAATGGACAATAAACTGACATTTTGGTTGCATGTCAATGCAGTCATGTCCTCCGCTTTCCTCATCCTAAGGATTCATCTCTGCCAATTCCCCAAAAACTGTGATCACTACATTAGATTTAGCCATAGTAGGCAACTGCAATACCTTGTATCTCAACATGCAGCATCAACACCTTAATCGGCTTCAGGTCTTACAAAATGCAGCTGCCAGAGTTTTGACTGGGATTCCCGAACACACATTGGTCTCACAAGTCATCAAACATTTTCATTGGCTGCCTATTAGGCAGCACATTAAATGTAAAGACCTTTGTCTTGCCCATGAGGCTCTTCATGGAGCTGGGCCAGGTTTCCTGAAACAATTCTTTATGTGGTATAGGCCAGGGAGGAGTCTAAGGTCCACGGGCGTCTGGAAATTGGTGGGTCATAGGTTCAAACAAACCAATTGGGGAGGAAGAGGTTTTGTGAATACCACTGCTAATGAATGGAACCTACTCCCCCACCCATATCAGGACTTTTCCGAACTTGCTTATTTTCAGGAAGGCACCAAGTTCTTGACTTTTTGTTTATGCTTGAGTCTCATATTTTTCTCACTCAGAGCTAGCACCTTGACACCTTCGGGTAATTGTTTACACGCAATACGTCACTATAACATAACATAACTGTTGAGCGCTCCCATGGCAATTGTGAGGACAGTTGTAATACTAGTAGTTAATGGGTGCCCCTTGGAGGACAACATTACAGATTTCCTTTTCCCCCATGAGGTGGTACCTTCAAGAGTATATGGTTTCGCCAGTGGCAAAGATTGCATGTGATTGTGAAAATGAAGGAGCCTTAGCCAGCCGCGCATATGTAAGGACGGGCCCGGACCTTGCCCGTGCATGACCCGCGCACATCACATGCTGCGGGATCAGGTTCATTAACGAAGGTCCCACTGGGTGCCTCCTGGGGCCCAAAGCACTTTGGGACATGAAGTCCCCGTAGAGCCAATGCAGTGTTAGGCAGAGTCCTGGGCTGCAGGATTGGCTTTGTGCTACATAATGCTCAGTTGCAGCAACAATGGTCCCATGGAACGCCTCCTGGGGCCCAAAGCAGTCTGGGTCCCGTAGTCCCTGTAGAGCCGATGTGGGCATTAGGTAGAGTCTGAGTAATTATATTTCTGCATGATTGTTAAGGAATAATTAGTAATATTTGTTTATTTTCTTTGCATAATATATGCTTTTTTGGGTGTATTTTTGTTCTGTGCACATTTTTGCGTGCAGTACACTGTTGATTTGTTTCATATCTTGATTTAGTTTGCGTATTTCTTCTAAATCTGTTGTGATGAGGCATCTTGGCTAATCTCTAAAATGTTTATGGACAGTGTATTTTGAACAGGCATTGATTTTAAAACTTAGCAATTTTTAAAAGGACACCACACTTTATTTACTGCTTATAACTTTTGGAGACGAGACAAGATGCCAATCTTACTAGGTTGTATTTATATGTGCTGCCACTGATAGTATCTGTGTTTGTGATTTATGAGTGAATGGCAAAAGTCAAGGTCAAATAACCTTAAAACGACCAAACTGTGATGCATTTTCTGACAAACTTTCAAGACCCACCTAGCTTTAATTAACATGAGATGGGTGATTTGTTAATGTAGCTAAAGATTCATGAGACAGCACTCTGTCATTTACAGGCAGTAGATCTTGAAATGAAATGGCCACTAAATTTGCCAGATGTGCAGGTTTACTGATAAAACTATATTGCACACAAATGATAATTTGTGGAAACCGGGTTTCAGGGAATATTTATCATTTTTGCATCGCCAAGTAAAGTCTCTTGGTTGGTTTTAATCCTTCACACTTCAGAATGACCAAACAAGTGTGGCTCATTTTTACTTTGCTCTGCTGAATATATACAGTTTATTTACAGGTATTTACATTTAGTTATGTGGGGCAAAAAAATACATCCGAAAAACTTTCCTTTCACACACCCCTGAAAGATTGTCTCATAATTCACGTTACTGTCTCTGATTTCAAAGTGAGAGACCTCTGTGAACACACATCCTCATATTAAAAACATAGCAACTATTTGTCAGAAGACATAGTGTAGTATCCACAGGTTATGTATATATGTTCCCTTTCTATTTGTAACGAGCTGCTCAGCCAGTGTGAGTGTTCCGTGTAGAATGTTGGTGTGTGTGACATGAGTGGAATCAGGGCTGTAGTGGCCATAGTGGTCACCTGGCGTTTCGCCGGTAGGCCGCTCGGGTGGGGGTCGGTTTTGGGCCCCTGGGGGGCTGGTTTTGTTACCGGGGGTCGGCAATATTGAACCCCTGTAACAAAATCGGCCAAAAACGGCCCTCGGAAACTGCTCGGCTGCACTCCCCCTCATCCCAGGGGGGGCCAGCTGAACAGTTTGCCAGGGCTGGTTTCTGTTTCCAGTCCGGCCCTAAGTGGAATGCTTGGGTGTCTGGTGTGTGTGTTGTCAGTTGGAAGATGGGCTGAGCAGCTAGGAGGCTGCTCCTGGTAGGGCTTGCTGTAACATCTACTTATTGACTCAATAAACTACATTAACTTCAACTCGGCTACGTCTACTTTGTCTCCTGTACGCATGGGGCCAGCCCACTACACGTAGCCTGATATTTGACCTCTGTCTTTGAAGCGCAGCAAATGTAACAAGATATATCCAAAATGTAAAGCCCTTTTTATTTTTTGCTTTATCTTTCCCGACCCACCAAAATTTGTCTCCAGACCTATCAGTGGGTCGTGATTTGATCTCCTGCATTTGATACAATGCGTCATTTCACATATCATGCTATACACTTGTTTGAATTCATGAGGTGAAACTTGGCCAATAGCTCACGTCAAGCTCACAATTGTATTGCAATATCCTACAGGGATCGCTGTTGCACTTGGCCATGTTTAAATAATTAATGAGGCTCCTATTCTCCATCATAAGAGATTGTGGGTGTATCTGCAAAACTCTTTACAGCTTCAAGTGAACTACCATCTAAAGATCTTATTTATACAGACAGTTGTATCTCTATCAGGGCATCAGTATGAAGTTCTCCATCACCCTGACGGCATGCCGCCCACTGAATTTAGAGATGTATGTCGGCCCCACAGACATCTCTGAACATTGGGAGGAACTGCCATCATGGAGGTACCAATTAATGTTGTAAAAGGTTGCAAAGTGAAAGTGGGAGTTAATTATTGAAACATTTTAAAAATGAAGCTTTCTCCCATGGTGTAGTAGAATTTTGTTTTTTTTTTTACTGTCAAAACGAAAAGGAAGCTATCCAACTGCCCCCTCTAATTAGGGCAGATGTTCAGACAGCTAACTTCCAACTGCTCATATTCTGCTATGGTGGTCGGAGAGGTATAGTGGCAGCAGAGCTGGAGCAGGCTTTAAAATCCACATTTTGATATACCTGCCTCTAATGGAGGTGAGCAGACTGACAGTTTGGCAGATGGGGTGCTCCGTCGCAGCAGGCTCTGATATTCAATTTTGTCTAGTGGAAATTTGTGTTGCTTACTTTAGTCTCCAAGTGTCTTAAAGTAGTGAGAGAATACAATACATCCCTCCTTGTATTAGAAACAAGATCATGTACACTCTTCACAAAATCAAGTTTCTGTGAGGATTTATGCATGTGTAACTCTACTCCTTTTCCTATGATTAAATCTCAACTTTGGTGGTATTCACCATTTCCTAGTGAAGATTTGTACCTGTATGTAGGCTTACAAGTCACCATCACCTCAAATAGGAGGGAGGGTTTGGAGTTTCTTTATACTGGATTTACAACACGAGAGTTGCTACTAGTAACTTTACTCTTGAATTTTCTGTATTTTTGGGAAGATCTCTACCACTGGGGATGACATTTCTGCTAATGGGAAGACAACTTCAAACGAAAGTGAACAGGAAAACAGTCTACATCTGAAGTAAAGCACATACACCTGACATACATTCACATAGCAGGGAGATAAATGCAGCCCACACTCTAGGCTCTACCCTCTCACTCTTGGACTGCCTCACTACCTGCATCCCACACTCAATGATGATGCCAGCCCCACTCAAGAGGGAGAGGAGATTCAATGAGGAGGAGCCATTCCCAGGAGTTAATGTCATAGTAAATAACTACCAGCAACTATATCTTCTTACTCATGTGAGTAAGCAGTAGACTCTGTTGAGACTTAATGAGGGTGATTAAGAATTATCAGTATGAGAGGAAGTGGGTGAAGGAGAAGTGCTCAGGTTTCAGGTGGCCAAGGCTATTCCTCGAGATGCACCTGGATACCCATCTCTGTCTCATCACTATTGCGGAGCGTGTCATCTCCACCATGCATCCTGACCTGCTATTAGAATGCTTGTTCCAGATAACCCCAATGTGAGCCCAGATAGTTATCCACTCATGCTGTGTTATCCTTCTCCACCCCCACACAGATTGTCTCATATCGCACAGATATCCCTCATACGGAGTAACTAAGAGCACCCCTCTTTAACCTGTAAACTGTTTATATTAATCTTTACGCATGTTTCTTTCTCCTATTTATGCACCCTGTTACAAGTGCTTTAGCTGCTACAGCTGATGAAGGAGTTGTTCGATGCAAGTCTAGGCAACATACAGGGCCTGTTTCAATACAGGTCTAGACAGCACACACAGTTATGGGATTATGATGTAGAGCACTGCAAAAATATGTAGGATTTTAAAGTTTTGTTATTTGTAAAATCAAATGTATAAGATATATATATATATATATATATTTACAAATAATGGAATGGTAAATTTGATCATTAAGTAGTGGGATTTATAGAAATGATTCTCTTTTCTTTCCTTAGTCTACTTTTAACATCTTGTGTTTTCCTCCTATCCTCCAACTTTCATCAGTTCTAATCCTGCACCAAACATGTGCACCAACTCGTAGACCTTCGACAGGCAGCAGACAGATGGTGTTTTGTGTTTGATGCAATCATAACTCCACTCATACTCTCTCTACATATGTGCTATGTTATTTTGTTTTCATGTTAAAATAATGTAATGAGGCTAACCAGTTCTTCATGCTTAAATAACAGTTCTAAGGGACAAACTGGTTTACCACATTTTTGTACTCATGTCAACATTAGGGGTGTGTGAAATACACATAATTTGCTTTAGTTAATTACGTGAAACTTCGGCAAATTTCTGCGAAATTACTCGAAGTACAAATCCTTCATTTGACTGTACATTTTAGCATGAAATGCACTCTCACTTAAATACCTATGCATTTACGGTACATTTTTACTTTAAAGGGCGCATTCACAGTAAAGTTATACCATGAATGTCATGTAATTACACAAAGAGGCATAACAGCGTAATCTTGGGAATATTGCATAACAAGTGTAATGCCCGAAATTACACGATTTACACCGGCATACCTTACATTTCACCCAGCCTTAGTCAACATATCATATGCATCCGTATGTTTTCTAATTTCATGTGCAGACATATGTTGCTGTCTATGTGGTCACTAATGCAGAAGAAGAAAAGGAGATGGTAGGAGGTGCTGGAAGAGTTAGAGGAAATTTTGAACCCACAAAAAAAAATTGTCATGACTGGCCAGCAGTCTACTTCCATGGTATCTTCTGAGGAATGCTAGTCCACAGCCACCAGGTTACCAGCCATGGATGCTTTTCTTATATATGCAGGACTCTCCTCAAAATAGCCCTAAAGCTACAGGTACCTCAGTTGACTAACCTACACACTCCTTCCAAGCAAATGCAATTCTTGCCTTCTATCAATCATCTGAGGAAGAGGACAAACTAGTGAGGAACAACTATCTCCTATGCATCAGTCTGCCCCCAGTGACGTCTCAGATGGCTACCCTCTCATGGGTGGACACCAACTCCACCCGCAATTCAACCTCAACGGCAGTAAATTAAAGATAGATAAATGCAATTAAATGGGGGTGGAAAATCATTCAAAGAAATTCCTGGATTTTGAGGAAATAACTCTATGTACAAGGGTAAAAGGATATAAAAATAATAATATAAAAAGAAATCCAACCTCAACATTGCTAACAAATAGCCTGGAAGTCCGAAAGCAAAGTCAAATGCAGAAACATAGCCTTTTGTCCAAATTATTCTGAAAGTCAGAGCACTAAAGCAGATTGAGTGTATGAGTTTGACTCTTGGGTTGGATGCAAAATTTCCTGTCCATCCTCCAGTGCTGACTTTACTACAATGGAATTAGTCTCCTGCTCAGATGCAGGCAGGTGGCTGCCCAGGGCAGGACATGTTGGACGCGATACTGAGGAGGAGCGGGGGACAAGTTTGGATAGTCAAACTGAGCAACCTGACAACAACAGGTGGAGAGAGTTGTGGAGGCAGACAAGACATAAATCATGAAGATTTAGGGTGGACCTCAGTCACTTCCCACTTGAGCTGAGAGAGTTCTGCCTGAGCATCAGCTATGCCTCTTATGGCCTTGAGAGCAGCCACGTTTACATATGGGGGGGGGGGGGTTAATTTATCACATAAGGGCTCTGGTGCTTATGGAGTCCATTTGCTGCTGATATCCATTTGCTGCTGATATTTTTGCCGGGGACTTGGAGGTGGAGAAAGTAAAGAATGGTGTGCAGGTGGAGGCCACACTGCTATGGAATTAATGGAGTGGGTGGCCCAGGCCCAGATGATGGAGGGGCCTGCTGATGGGATGACACCTTGTTTCCTTTCGGTCAGGAGTCACCCCATTGCCCGACTCTTTCTGCCATGAGGCTTCTGTAGGAATTTGGGTCAGTGGTTGAGAGGAACAAACCCTTACTCAATTACGTTTCTCTTCAGGGTAAACCACAAGCAATCCCCAAATTAACTTGTGCTTAACCTCTGGTAACTTGGCATTTCAAACAGTAATAAAGTGAAAACACAACAAAAAGAAAATCTCATGCTAATTTAGAAATATAGAGCAAATAGTAATACATTATTTGACACCAAAACAACAAAACTCAAATTAGTAGAACTGGAGATATGCAATTTTCAAGGTTTTTGCAGAAATCAAGCGCTAAGAACTAAAAAGCGCCAACCGCGGTTATCTGGCCGTGTAGGACTCAAGTCACAAGTTCAGGCCGACAGTGATGGAGCGCTGGCTGAATTCCAGACTGAGTTTAGTCTGCTGAAAAGTATCTTGTAGCCTGGGCGTCGAGCTGTGAAGTCCTTGCATCTAGATTTGTGGGTTTGTGTTGAGGAACTGCCAACAAGGAGCTGAGTTGCGAGGACCAGCGTCGAGAGACATTGTGCTGTGGCAGAGTCAATGACAGTGAACAAGGCTAGTGATGTATGGTCCTGTGCATATATATTTTATTTTAAACATTATCCACCCAATCTCAAATAAACCCCACAACCAGAGCATAATTATGAACAAAATATTAAATATGTAAACAAATACAGAACAATAAAAAATCTTACATATTTATCATTGGACAGTATTGATATATATTTAAAAACTATACTCCTAGTAAAACAGCTAGAAGAAACGTATACATCACTATAATAGTTTATAAGGTTAATAAAACATGTTCACCGTAACATGTATATTTGAATGAAAACATAATAGAATACAATTAAACAACATAATAAAAATGATATTATAGTAAACAATATTTTAAAATGTGATAAAACTGTATGTAAAAAAGATATACTTACTTTTGATATTTTGGTCAAGTATATTTTTTAGTCACAATACTTTGACCATGATAAAATAATCTTATAATATTTTGGAGTCGATCTATAGGTGAAATTCTGCTGCAAGTTTGCAGTTCATAACAAAAAAACAGAGCCTAAGGAAGACAATGAAGAAGACTATCAAGAGGGTCTGCAAGGAATGTGGGACCTATAATAATGAACATCAATTCCCCAAAATGCCAGGGGTAGCGGAAGTGACATCATATGCCATCTGCCTTTACTTTCACTCACTAATTTATGCTTACACATACACACACACTCACATTCTCAGCTAATTGTAATACACTAATAGTGAATGATCTAACATTATTTACTATTAGTGTAGTAAAAATTGACAGAAAGCAAGGAAATGCGAACCCCAACCAATGCCCTTAAGGATGAGCTGTCCTTGAGTTCAGTGGCACTGATTTTGCCACCTCTTGGTTCAGGGACTGCAAAGGCAGTGCCAGGGGTTGCAAGGGTCAAGCCCTAGTAACCCCTAAATGACCTCTATGCCTATAATTAAGAAATGATCAAGCAGAGACAGACCGAAACATCAATGAAAATGAGACACTGCAAGAAATTAGTCGTCACAAGAGGTCCCCTGTCTCAAGTTCACTTTGCCAGCTCAAACTCCCTTTTGCATGAGGACCTAGTAATGTGGGTGGTTGTACACAAGGAGCAGATTTCAACACTTGTAGGGTATTTACAAATGTAACTTTTACTTTTGAGTAAAATTACGCTTACATTTTTGAGCACCTCTACTATTTTTTGTTATTCTCTACTTATGAGTGTAAAGTTACTGCAGCCTTGCTAGTACCCACCCTCTGGAACAGTGTGTGGTACCAAATTCTTTGCTAATGGCAAAGAGGAGCAGTAGTCAGTCCATCACCATAAGTGGCCAACCACTGATACTGCAACACCCTCCTATAGAAATGAACAGAGGTAGGGCTTGACAATAGTCACCAATCGAAAGCAATGTTAAATTAAATTCAGTTCTTTAAAATAGAAAAAAATATATAAATAAATATAATCTAACATTTTTATTAATTCATTTTAAAATATGTTAATAAACTTTTTTATTTAAAAATATTATAACACTATTTTTAATAACATAATTAAATACGTTTTTATTCATTTTATACATCACTTTTAACAGTTATTTATACAAACTAAACATATTTGTTATTTACTTTAGGTGGGCTTTATTAAATTAAAATGTCAGAAAAATAATTAGAAATTAGGTTAATATATTTAAATGAATTACATATTTATTTCAAATTAATGTACAAGTGAGGAAGGATGCGGCTAACGTGACCCCACGCACGTTGCCGGAGCATTTCCTGGTTCACCAAGCTCCACCCATGTGAGAGGCTGCTCGGTGACGGCTGCTAGCTCTGTCCTTATGAGCTACGATTAGACCTTGAGCCCTTGTTTGCACTCTGCCTCTCAAGACCTGCAGCCACCCCTTACCGCCACTCCTCACTGTCCCTCACTGCAGCACAAGTTTTCGCTAGCTGCTTCAGCGTCCGCCTCGACTGAGTCAGGCTGAGTGCGCGTGCGGTAGATCTTATAGGGGACGCCAAGAAGTGGCGCTGAGATAGGAGAAAGGATCCAGCGGCTGAAGAGGTCACCAATATAGGGGAAGAGAGTCACTCCTGCTGCGGTGAGTCACGGCTATAGTGAGCTGGCACTAAGATTAGGACTCAGTATATGGACCCTGCTAGTATCCACGCTAGCATTTGAAAAAAGAGGGAGAGAGAGTGAGCTGGGCGCACTGATACGACGCTGCCAAAAGGCACCAGCACCCTGAGGAAAGTGTTGGCACAGTGCGATGACCGGGAGGAGCTAGGGGTTAAGCCTAATCACATTAAGAGGATCAACTGAAGGAACAACTGAAGACTTCCCCTAGCCTTTTCAGACAATTGCAGTCACTTCTAGCCAATCTTCAGGACATCACAGTGTGCACCTAGTGTTACGCACATATATGTGCTACATGGACTCTCACACTATTGCTGAGGGGCCTTTTTAGGTCTCTCTCTCTTAGCTCAACGGACATTCTGTGCCCTCCATCCATTAGGCACCCAGATATTCTGTAATCACTTGGTCATCAACTACGTGAGTGTTGGAAAAAAGAGAAACAATAAGAATATGTCAGCAGTTTCAAAAACAGCGAAGATGCGTAATTAACAGTCTAAAGCTGGGGCAGCAGAGGCAGCTGAGGCAGCTGGGGCAGCTGGGGCAGCTGGGGCAGGAAAAGAGTTTCTTAAATCCGGCCAAACACCTCCAACGCCCGTACTAGCATCTAAGGGTCTCAGAAGAGGGAAAAGAAATACCCAGCAGAAAATGGATTTAAAAGCCAAGATGTGGGCATTGGCTGAGTAAAATAAGCAAGCTGGTCAATTTGTCTCAGACAAATCGCTGGAAGAGGAAGAAGATGAGGAGACTCTATCTGATCTCTCAGCTGCTTTGAGTATGCTGGCTGTGGGGGGTGGAGAAGAAGAAGTAGAGGGCGACAGAGAAGGGGATACACCGATTCTCAACAGGGAAGATGATAATTCGGTGAACTCTAAGAAGTATCCCCTCTCCAGCAGACCCCTCCTTGCGACAAGGGGTAAATCCATTAGTACTCTGCATGTAAACAGGGACGAGGAAAGAGTGAGAGAGCATGCAGATCAAGATGACCTAAAGAACATACAAGTCCAGAGAACACTACTCGCTCCTGCCCATGCCCTATCAGTCCAGGCAATACACCCACAGCCGCAACTGAAAACATATTCAGTATCAGATCCTGTAGAAGCAAGCACGGCTGCCCTCGAGGAGCACCTCTGTCCACCCAGTCTCCAAGCCGAGAAGCCCAAATACTTTTTCAGATGCCGCAAAAGGAATTTGGGAAAGGGGCACCTGTAGATAAGTTAGATTCCGCATCTGAATTACAATTAATACCAGACTCAGAAAAAGAAAAGGAAACAGACACCACTGTGGTGAGAGCTGATGGAAATCCCAGGAAAAAAGGAGACAATTATGATATTCCAGTACAAGGAATGCTGGTAACCATCTTGCAAGAATTAAGAGACATGAAGGTGTCCCAAGTACTTGAAATATCACAGCTGCATGACAGACTTAAAAAGATGGATGAAAATCTAGGCAACTGTTGGACTTGGCCCATTTTCCCAAAGTTTCTCACTTTTCACCCCCATGGTAGAGAGTTGTATAGGCCATGGGTGGTGTGAGATGTCATGTGAAATTTAATGCAATGGTGTGCCCACCTATAATTCCCCTATTAGGAGAATGTACCCTGGTAACATGCTGCGTTTAAAATGGATGCCATGGCCGTGTGAGGTGCCACCTGACTGTGGTAGGTTAGCAGTCTAGATGTTCGGTTCCCAGCCATCCTAGCTTTTGGGGGGAAAGCCTGGCACCCAGGGTGCTCTGCTCCTCCCCCTGAGCCAGTTAGAACCAGTTCCCCAAAGGCTTCTAGAAGCTTCTGGCACTGCCTGGTAGGTGGGGTGAGGGACGTATAAGTACGGGGCTGTGCCACCATGTGCTCAGACAGAGCAGGGACATGAACGTGAGGGGACCTTCTGCCAGGGGGTACCGACACTTGGGCCTGTGTGCTGGACCCTGCACCCAACTGAAACCCCTCTGCTGTCCACAGGGCTAGTGAAAGCCCCACTGCAGGAGTCAAGGAGTCAAGGCTGCTGTACAGGAGGAGTGCCACTCTACAGTGGAAGATGTTTTTTAAAGCCTACCGCCTTGTCCTGATGAGTGCCCACTGACTACTGACCTTGCCCAGTAGTGCCTGCTGCTCTGTTAGCTGGCCCCTGAAGACGGAAGGAGCGCTACATCTAAAAGTGCCAGGAGAAGAGGGGTGTTTGTCCTCTGCAGCGCTGGGCTGAGAAAGCACTATATTGGACTGGACTGCGCTCCCTCGAGGTGAGGAACTAGCACCTACGTGCTGTACTGCAAGAGTGTGGGAATCCCAGTGACTGTGCTCTGCTGCCTGCTCCCTAGTGCCTCGGGAGGGCTATCTGTCATTGCCCTAAAGAAGAGTGTTGTATCTGTGCTGGCCAGAAGAAGAGGAGCACTGCCTTTGGCCCCTGAAGATGGCGGGCTGCCTATCGCCTGTTAAGTGCTATACTCCATGACCCCAAAGGAGGTGAGGAGCTTGCTGCCTAGGAGAGCCGGGTATTTGAAAAAACAGGAGTCTACCCCGCATATCGCCACACTTTTGTGTCCTAAAAATACAGCGGGTACTTTCCCCGCGTTTTCATACCCTTTCGCGGGTGCCTACCCCTGGACTGGGGAGGGTAGCCGCGGTATTGAGGACAGGCTGCACTAGGCCCCGGAGCATTCTCCGAGGTCGACGTCATCAGCTGTGCAAGGAGGCAGGCGCAGTCCCATTGGTTCTGCAGGACTTGCCTATCAGGAGCTGCCCTCTGATTGGCTCTGGGGGCCCGGCCCTCGGGAGCTGCGCAGCTATTGGCAGAGGCTGCCGCGCTTCCCTCAGGCCGCATCCCTATTGGTCCCCGGGCCTGAGGAAGCAGGAAGAGGCCGACTGAAGCCCCGGGTCCCAGGAGGGAGCGCGGGTGAAATCCGGAGGAGTGCTGGCATCGGCGGGGCTCTCATGAGGAGAGGAGAGCCCCGCGGGTGTTGTGGCGGCTGCCTGGAGCCGCAAGAGAGAGCTGCGCAACGCCTGCAAGGCTCGATGTGGTGAGTGAGCCCTGCAGCTATTATGAAGACCGTACGAGCCCGCCCGAGCGGAGGAGGTGAGCTGGTTGCGGTCGAAGCCCCTAACTTCCGGTGAGTGGGCCTGGACGGCTAGTGCTGCAGGGCCGATTTGGGAGAAGAGGAGGGGGGCCGCCTTCCACGTGTGGTGCGCGAGTGCTCCTTCATGGTTACAACTTTGGACATACTTGAAGCGAGTCCCGGAGTGGGGCCCCGTCTTCCCGTGGTTGGGGGGGGGGGCGTATTGGGACATATGGTTGGTCCCCGCCCCTTGTGCCAGTATTCTGGCGGGGCCCCTTTTGACGCCTTGCTGGGCCCAGTGCTGACTGAACTTGACTCGATGCCCCGCCGGACAGAGAGTTTTGCGACGTTGTGTGCAAAGCCTATTTAGGGAGTCCCAGGGTGGTAGTGTCATAGGCACGGGGCACTTTCCCAGATGATGAAGCCTTGTGGGCCGCAGGTTTATGTACAAAGCGAATCCTGCTCAAGTGGTTGTGGACCCTGCTGATGGTTTTCTGCTTGATGTTCTAGGCCTTATGGGTTTTTATGCATAGTGTGATTCATGCCCAGGATGTATGTTGATGTACTGATGTGAGTTATGCTCGCAAGTTTATGCCTACACCTAATTAGGTTCTGAGGCCAGTGAGGTTGCCTAAATGTTGACGCAGTTGCTAAATTGTGTGTTATGCCCCTGATGCCTACCGCATGAGATTTAGCAGGGTTTATGCCTAAGGGGGTTCATGCCAATGTGTTTATGCCAGTTTTATGCACCCTGTGTTCCTGCCTCATGTTGCATCAGGGCTGGTGATTTAGACGAAGGATAATGTGCTAACGTGCATGCTCATGTGATCTATGCCTGATTCCATGCCTATGGTGAAAGTCTTGCTAGGAGGTTTTGTTGCAGATGTTCCTGCCTAATGTGTTATGCCTTCATTGCAGCATTGAAACTGATGAACTTACCTCTTTCTTCTTTTACCCTGCGTCCGGTCACAATGGTTCTGGCAGTGGCCCGATTAGCCCTGCCCTGTAAGTAATCCCCCCCTTGTAAATACTGCCTAGGCACCAGTTGGCGCAGTGTAAAGTACTGTGATTATTATCCTGTGTTGACAATACAAAAGTTATTCTTTTCACCTAATCTGGTATGGTCTCTTGTTGTGGTGTGCCTTGTGTGTCGCCTGTGTGTACTGCGTAGATGCTTTGCACATGTCCTCTGGAGTTTGGCCCACCCGCTCTGTACCATGCTACCCCATCTCTAACAGCAACCTACCCAGAAGGGTCAGAGAGGTGGTGGCCCGTGTATCAGCCATGGAAGATAACATCATCTCCATGCATAGGATCTCCAGGTTCTGAATAAAAACAAGTGCCAGGTGGAATCAAAACTACTAGACCTAGAGCACTATAATAGGAGATATATTCTGCGCCTGGTGGGCATATCCGAGGGCCTGGAAAGTGCGAAAATGGTAAAATGGACTGAATCACTGTTGAATAAGGCAACACCTGAACTGCAAGGAGATCTCACCATCACCAGAGCCCATAGGGTACCTGCACACAGACCTGGAAATCTCAAGTACCACGAACAATTTTAATAAACTTTTCAGATTACAGAGTAAAGGAACAAATCTTAAATGCAGCCATATCAAGGAGATCATTTACCATCGACAAGATTAAAAACTTTAAAAATTTCTCTTGTATGTCATCGGCTTCTGCCCACAGGCGAAAAGTCTTTATTAAATTGATTGACTCTTTCCAGGCCAAAGGGGCATAGGCAATGATTGTGCAACCATCAAAATTAAAAGTCCTAGCCAAAGGATTTATTTTTTATTTTTACGGACATATCAGAAGCCCAAATCCTTTTGGAAGGCCTTACTGTTACATAAGGGAAAGGATCCTCTTCTGTGGTTACATATAGTTTTGGAATATTAATAAGGGTTATTTGATGAGTATTATGAAAAATATTTGAAAAGTTTTCTTGAAGGGGTTGATGTGAGGTGAATCAGGGGACGCAACAGGATGCAACAAGATGGCATCCAGTAAAAAGGAGAAGGAGGGAAGGATAGTGGGACAACTTGGATTTTTCCTTCTTCTGGGGGGGGAGGAAGGTGGGGTGGTGGTGGGGGTGAAGCAGGTAGAAAAAGAGAGTTCATAGACGGAGGGAGAAATTATTTAATAGGGGGATATTGCTATGGAAAGATGGTTTGTGACATATTGCGGCAGCACAGCTTATGACATATTGCACATTAATCCACTTTAATGTATATTTTTGATATTGGAGTATCTTGGCTTAATGTTTGCACGATTTGCACATTGAATATTGCACTTTAATGTATATTTTTTATATTGGAGTATCTTGGCTTAATGTTTGCGCGATTTGCACTTTGACTATTCTTTGTACAATTGAGATTTGTATTGTAGCATTCTGGCCTTGCAACCGGTCTAGCAACTGTGCGATTTGCACATTAATGCTAATTTGTAGTGTATTAAGTTAATATTTGCACAGTTTGCACATTTGAAATGACTTGTCTTCTAGAGCATAACTTAGCTCGTTATTTTCCTATCAGAAAGAAAGGAATCAACAAATTAAGCTGATGCTATTATGCATATTTGCATATTTTGCACAATTTTCACTTTTGAAATGCACTTTTGCATATAGAGCATAAGATGCATTTTAGCTGGTATTGGCAGGGGCAGTCACCTATGGGCAAATAAAGCAATAATCTTCTGTTTTTATATATACTATGAATAGGAATACATTGACAATCTTGTCTCTGAATGCTAATGGGTTGAATAATAGACGCAAAAAGTGTGCAATAGGGAGCTGGTTAAAAGGTCACCATCCAGATGTGATCTTGATACAAGAGACACATCACCGAGCCCTAATAGAGACCAATAAAATGTTTAAAAATTGGGCAGGTTTTTATTGCTCATCCGTGTCTGGGACAGCTCAGAGGGGTGTGAGCATTTTTATAGGGAAACATGTCCAATTTCATGTCGAAACATCACATTCAGACACGAGTGGTAGATGGACATTCTTGCATGGGAAAATTAACCAGACGAATATGATATTTGCTACAATTTGTGCGCGAGTCATAGATGACCCGCGCCCTACTCTACAACTAAAGCAAGCATTGTCAGGTATACCTGGTCAGATCATATGGGGAGGTGATTTAAATTGTTTGCAAAACTCCGCGGGTGATTCAACCAAAAAAGACCGAAGACAAAATAAACCACAAGTTGCTATCGCTTAGACTTACTTGATAATTAGCGTTTTAACAACCCGCTGAAACGTGAATACTCCTGCCATTCAGCAAAGTATGATTCGTCATCAAGGCTGGACTTATTTTTAACTTCGCATCATCTCGAAATTAGTAAATATGAGCACGTAGGAAATTACTTCTCAGATCATGTCCTTATTAAAATGGAAACAATTTTAGGAAAGATAGATGAAGAAGTATCAAGAAAATGGTATTTTAATAAACTTTATTTAGCATATAAGCAATGGTGTGCAGAAATAGAGAAGGAGATAAGTGTATTTTTTAATATAAACAAGGACTCTGCCCCAATTAACATAGTATGGGAGCTTCTAAGGCCACATTGAGAGGCACAATCACCTCAAAAGAGATACCAAAACAGAAGGCCAAAAGGGAGGAGAGAATGGCATTAGAAACTGGACTGGCCTATGCGAATCAAGAATAATTTAGAAATAGAACTCCAGCCAATAGACAAAAAGTACCTAATGCTAAAACTAAAATGAGGGAATTCTATTATGAACTCGGAGATATGGCAAGTAGGCTATATCTTCAGACAAGCTATGAAGATAGTGAGTATACTGGAAGATTGTTAGCTTGGCAAGCAAAAGAGAACTAAGTCCATACCAAAGTTGATTGTATTCAGAACAAAGCAACTAAAGCTTGTCGTAATGACTGCATCACTAATAGGTGAGGTGTTTCTTAAACACTATAATGACATCTATCAGACATCTCACCAGGTTGCCTTAAAGACGATTAAAGAATTTTTACAGGAATTGCCAATCCCAACAATAGGAAATATTTTTAAAGATCTGTTGTTAACCAAATGTACAAAGGAAGAACTAGCTGTAGTTATCAGCTCCCTCCCGAACTGTAAAGCTACCAGAGAGGATGGTATTGCGGCGGAATTTTTTAAAGCATTTTCCACAATACTTTGTTCTGAATTTTTAAGAGTTGCAAACTATGTAAGATGAGGGGGGTCCTGCCAGCATCTTTTCGTACTGCAGTGGTGGTCAGAATTTTAAAAAAAATGAAAGTTAGAGAAAATGTGAATTCTTATAGGCCAATAAGCTTCTTAAATACTGACTATAAAATTTTCATTAAACTGCTTTCCAATAGATTAAATAAGATGGTGGGATCACTTATTGGGACAGACCAGTGCAGTTTTGTAGCAGGAAGACAGCTTTATATTAACACAAATTTTTTTAATGGAGGCTCTGGATTTATTTAAGGTCAATAAGATTGAGTCTCAGATCTGTTTTTTAGATGCCGAAAAAGCATTTGATCTTGTCTCTTGGAATTGCCTTTTTGTGATCTTGGAAAGGCTCGGTTTCCCAAATGAGTTTATTGTTTCATTAAAACAACTTTATAGGAATTCCCAGGTGCAAATTTTAATCAACTCTCTTAATATAGGGACATGCCAAATAAATAGAGGCACCAGGCAAGGCTGTCCCCTCTCCCCAATTTTATTTGCTCTGTTCATAGAGCCATTAGCAATTGCAATGAGGGAGAAAAGAGCCCAAACGGTCCCAGTTAAAGGAATGACGAACATAAAACTTTACGCCGACGATATTGTTCTTTTTTGGGACTCAAAGATAGCCACTCAGGCGGAAGTGATGAGAGTCTTTGCAGACTTTCGAAAAATAGGAGGGTATAAAATCAATAAGACCAAAACAGAAATCATATTATGCAACTGTGATGTGCGTTTTCTTCTATCAGAATTCAGACAGACATATAACACCCCTCCAAAGAGATACTTAGGGATTGATGTAACAGAGAAAGTAGAAGAAAAAGGTGAGGTCTCAGTTAGCAAGATGGAATCAGCTCCCGTTATCAATAATAGGGCGAGTTGCGTTAATTCGAATATCTATCCTTCCACTCTTTAATTTCCTTTTTAGTGCAGCTCCATGTGCAATACAGACTTTATTTTTTAAGCAAATAGATAGTATGTTTTCTTCTTTTCTATGGGTAAATAAGATACCAAGATTTGCACTTGGCACTTTAAATTATCCTGTTGCAGAAGTAGGACTATCTCTTCAGAATATTAGAAACTATTATTATGCAACATTTGCACATCATAGTTTTCGATTTTTCTTTTTAGATCCTCAAGATGCAGAAAATTTGTTTATGAAAAAGATTCTAAGGGAATATAATAGCATTGACCCTACAAGAGTGACTAAGTACCCTAAGAAAGTATGTTATAGGACATTACAATGGTTATTCAAACAGAATACCCAGCTTTTAACGCACTACGATATTTTAAGAATTAATAATTCAACAAGGTTTTGAATATATATAAAGGGGAAATAGGTATTTTCGAGAATAAGGTACTAAGATTGTGGGAAGATAATGGATATGACCAGATTCAGGATTTCATTAAGGGGAATTGCTGGAAAACCTGGGAGGAGATTGAAATGGGCCTTCATCATTCAAACACAATTTTGAAGTGGTCTTTTACTAGATTAAAATCTGTTTTGGAAAAGTTAAATATTGAAAATATGCGGTGTAGAACTAGAATTAGTGAAGCCCTTAATTTCCCCACACAACGGAAGATCAGTAACTGGATTAAAATCTTTGATGAGAATAAATTATATTATTATATGAAAAAATTAGGGATAGATGGAAGAAAAGGGAAGATGTACAGATTCTTAAATCAACCCGCGACAAGCTAAATACGTTTAATGCAGCTATATTTAGAGTGGCGAATTTCAAACGCATGCAATACTATTTGAAATGGCTGATTCATAGAACACCTTCTTTGCAAAAAATAGAAAATTCTAAATCTGTGGGAGGAGATCGAGAAATATCTTAGATCTACAATAGACCCCCAAATTTCACTTGATATATCCATTGTAGTCTTGGGTTGCTCGCCTGTTATCTCCGCACATGAGGAATATTTGTTTATTGCAGCGTTAATAGCAAGATCTCTAATCATGCAACTCTGGAGAACTGAGAAGGTACCTACTTTCAATGCATGTAGAGCAAAGTTGTCTAAAACACAAGAGCTGAAAAAGAAATATGTAATAAGATCTGGAGCAGTAAGACAGTATGAGAATAATTGGAATGTGTTTGAAACTTAATACATATGTACGTATCCTTAGATAGCACTCCGCACTTTATTTCTAATGTGATCTGTATCTGTACTCTAGTAGTATCATGGATAAAAAAAGATAGAATACACATGTACTTAATATTTCAATTTAGCACTTTGCACTTTAAATTAATATGATCCTTTTTCTGTACCATAGGAATATTGTGATTGCACTATTGAGCACTTTTTGAAATTGAGAATTTGCTTTTAACACTTCAGCCCTTTTGATTCATGCCAACCGTTTTATCCTCAATGTTTTTTGAACATGTATTTATGCATAATATTATTACATGTCTGTAATATTTATGACTATGAACTCTCAATAAAAAAATAAAAAAACAATAATGTACTAGTGAAGTAGCATTCTCTTTCTTTTGTTCTACATTTAAAATAAGTATATTCATTAATTTGCCTTAATACATAAACATATTTATACTATATTGTTTAAGGTTTAATAAAGTTATTCACTATTTGCTCTGCCATTGTGGCAGAGCTCTGCCTTTGTTAAAGTATAGGAAAAATGTGCACAATATATTAAACTTAAAAAATAACTGAATACAAGTATTTTATAATAAATAGTAATGTCAATGAATTATATAAATTTATTTTACACATATAGCATTATAAAAGATGCTATAACACCATTAAATTAATTAGAATTACATTTCGAATTCATGAAAATATATGAAATTAAATTAAATAAAAATATGTTTTTTAAAGTTTAAATCAAAAAACTAATTCCTACCTAAAGTAAAAAATATACACTAGCAATGACTAAAAGTCATGTGTAGAATTGGATAAATGTAGTTTAATTATATTTTAGAATATAATATTACATTAATGTTTAAATTCAAAAAGAGTCGTTAAAATATTCTATAATTAAATAAAACATATATTTTAATTTCGCTTTTTTAACATAACATTATATTTATTTATGTATATAAATATTTTGAATAATGTAAATTCATTTAATATTATTTTTATTGGGTTTTATTTAAAGTTCCTACCTCCATTCTTTTCTATGGGAGGGTGTTGCAGTAACAGTTAGAAGTGGAGATTGTGAATAGCAATGGGCTTATTCTATTGTGGGTGGATACCTGGCTCTCCTTAAACCACTCCTCAACTCTTCCCCCTTCACATCGCCTCCCTTTTAATCATATGCAGTCTCCATTTTTCCAGCCTCTACCCTGTCCCTCCAACATTCATTGCTAGAATACATCCTCCTTATGTGTGCAGGGACTCCGCAGTTGGAGAGATAGGAGAGGTGGGCTCCCAAAGGTTACATTCATAGTTCCTTGGTGTGGCCCAATGAGGAGAGTGGCAGTAGGTGACAGTGCAGCCGTCACTTCAACAGTATTCCATACGGGCGTAGCTACACTCGTCTGGAAAGCAAGCAACCAGGTTAGCGCTCGGCATCTGATACTCGTGAAGTGATGGCTGCACTTTCACCTACTGCCACTCTCCTCATTGGGCCACACCAAGAAACCATGAATGTAACCTTTGGGAGGCTTGACTAATTAACCTACAACCCCCTTCCCCACGTGTCCTGATGAAGACCCTCCTGTAAGGGCAAACATATTCCTACTTACATATGGGGTCGAAACATCGACAACTCGATCCCCCATCAGCTTCCTGCCCTAGCTACAAATAATTTGGCTCTTCTCACTGTGGAAGCATGATCGAGATTTTATTGAGCGTCAATTCAGTGCTTCTCCTGTACCTGGCGCAACTTTAGCCAGTCTCAGAATATTTATGCAAAAGGTGTACTTGTGGCGTGCAATGAAGATATTTTACGTGTGCACTATTGCTTACATTATTTACCCTCATCTTGTCTCCCCCCTTCCCTCCCCACCTTAGGCACTATAACATGTTAATCTGTACATTTATGCTATGTGCGCTAAGTCTATATGCAGTACTTTGTGATTAAATAACAAACATACTTCCTACTTTGTTTCTGTTCTTGTGAATTTCTAACTATACTAATTGCTTCTATCCTGGGACCTCCCTCTTTCATGTACCTATAGCTACCCGGGTCCCAGTGACTTTTCGGGTTACATCCTTTATTATAACATCATCACAAACCTAGGTCCTAATGTATTCTGTGAAGGCAGATAAACAATGTGCCGTCTGGCCCAGACCTGTGTTACTCAATCATCAAGGCAGAAAAAAAGAGAGTCTCACTGATTCTAGTGTACAGCATGCCCACTTGACACCTACCTCACAAACACTATTAAGTATTTGTCCTCTGGATCAACCTGCTGCTTTAAGTAAAACAGAGATTGAAGTTGCAGTTCCCACAAAGGTGATTCCTGAAGGGAACTAAGAAGAGGACTCTAGCCTCAGCCTTGAACATAGACTAGCAACAGTTTTTTGGCCCTTTAATAAATACAAACAAAAGTGGTGTTGTGATGTGTAAGTGGAATAGGCCAGATGTAGCAAAAAGATGTTAAGCTCTTTCTTGAATGATATATGGAACATGAATATTGTAAATGCCTGGAAATGTTCAACGAAGAAATCTGGGGAGGCATTGTGAAACAAGTCACTAGCTTGGCTTAGGACCAAAGGGGACACAGGAGAGATGTGGTGCCAGGACACAAAGTATCAGTTTATACTTGGGCCCTGTAGTGATTATGTGTCCCTTTCTCTGGACCTCCCCATTATCTAATGTTTTTGTTAGACTGAAAAGTAATTGTTTTTAACAATTGATATTAATCTCTGTTCTTATATTTGTATTCATTATTTTGGTTTCTCCAACTAATGTGTTATATATAAACAATGTTTATATTGTCCTGCTGTTCACAAAAAACATCTTGAAGTGGAATGTGTAAATTCTCAGAGGCGGGAGATAGGTTGCTTCCCACTACATACTAACTGGTCTCTGAGGTCTAAAAGATGGTACCAAAGTGTTCCGCTGCCAGCCATAAGCCCAAACCTGCTACTCAACAGACTGCCTATTACCAAACACCATAAAAGATACTGCAATGTACAGTTAAACTGGGCATCAGCCTCAAGTTAGGTGGTAAGACTCTCTGAAAGGGGGTTGTACAGTCCCCAATGAGCTTCATTTTAGAAGTCTTTTGGGAGATGCTAGAGATTATGTACCCGTAAGGAGCATGTTGATAATCACTAAACAATTGCTCCACATTCGATCCTTGAGATGACTACAGCCTGAAAAGCCGTTTTGAGGTCTGACGTTTTTAAGAATAGTTTCAGTTTTCTACAATAGCTCAGGGGAAACCGGGCACTTTTAGCTAGCAAGTTGATGTGGCTTTGCATGTTCTGGTTGTTTTCCAGTGTGAATTCTAGAGATTTGGTTGACTCCACTATGATCGGGGTACAGATCAGCGCTGTGATCAACTTAGTCAATTTATGTCAGCGAAAATCTTAGGAGGGATATTAGTAAGAATTCTGGGGCATATTATCAAGGGGGGTTATCTCCGCTTTTTTGGCTTTAAAAGCCAAGAAAGCGGAGATAAAATTATCTCCCTAACACCAGTTAGCGACAGCTAGTAGGAGATAGCGACCATCTTGGGCCCCACTTTGCATGTCAGTGATATTTATCACTAATGACATGCAAAGTGGGCGTGCCAAGATGTTAGCGACTGGAAACAGTCGCTAACATCGCTATCTCCTATTACCAACTTTTGGAGATATTCGCGCTAAGCGCAAATATCTCCAAAAGCTAACACCTGCCCTGAGCAGTTCTTAGCCATGTTATCCAATGGGAGGTGGATAAGATGGCTAAGAGCATTAGCTCACTAATGCATGAATATCGCTGACTTTTCAGCGATATTCATGCATTTCGGTCGATTTTTATCGCATTTGCGATAAACCTTGGTAATACCAAGGTTTATCTGCGATAAAAATCGCCGCAGCTCGTCGATAATTTTTTCATGCTAACCAAGCAATAGCGATAATTATCGTTATTGCTTGGTAATATGCCCCTTTGTTTTTTGTGAGTTTAGTTTAAGCTGATTACTTGTTAACCATTGAATGGTCATCCTTAGTGCTTCATTATTTGTCTTAATCTCCTCTAATGATGAAATTTTAATGTAAATCTGTGTTTCATCTGCATACATATGGAAAGAGATGTTGGCGTTATGAAGTCTTTCAGTTAGCTGTTCCACATAGAGGTTCAATAGAGTTGGGGAGAGAAATGAGCCTTGAGGTACTCTAATCGAAATAGGGGAGAGCAATGATAGTTTTAAACAAAAAATCTTTGGGTTCTCTTCCACAAGAAAGATTTTTTTTTTTTTTTTTTTTTTTTTTTAAACCTTTATTAGTTGCGTACAGCACAGAGTCATGACAGTTACAGCATCTGCAGTTCAATAAGTCAATTTGTATGGTACATTCAGCAGAGAGAAAAACAAGAAAGAGAACAATGGAAACATCATCCGATCAGTGGCTAGTACAATGCAAATAAATCCCCCAGTGTCTCACAGTGGGAGGCCATGCGTCTATGAACCTTCCAGTCTATCCAGTTGGGGGGTCGCAGGGAGAAGGGGGCCTCCCCCCTCCGTATACAGGTGGAATATCAGGTATGTCGGCGCGTTAGCGCAGCCCACCCCGATCCTGAATCGTCTTTGTCCTTAACAGTCCGCTAAGTGCTTCACCTTGTGTAGTGGCGCGTCTCCTGGGCAGCTAGGGTGTGCCGCTCCGCCCAGCACCTCGGCTTGAGTTATGTGTAAGGATGACCTAGTTGAGATTCAACTGAATGTGGTGTGCCGTATTCTCCCACTCAGGTGCCGCCTACAGCTTCGTGCTAGTTCAGTATTCGTTGTGTATATATCCCCAACAGCCCATAGTGCCGTACCAGTGGGAGGGCTATCAAAATCTGTCCCTAAGGTCGTATCTCATGGATCTCAATTATCCCAGTCTCCCCCACGACAGTCCATCAACAGGCAAGTTATCCCCTCCCGAGTTAGGTGGATCCAATTACTACCTATAATGTGAGATGTGGCAAGGTGAGTGCAGTGTGAAGCACTGATATGCTCATGGGCCCGGAACCGGCTCGTCCTCTCCAGAGGAGTCACTTTGCATCGCCTGAGAAAGCCAGTACACCTGTAAGGGGGACCAGAAGTCGCTCGGAGCGCAGCGGGCGGGTAACAGCTCTGCATAAACGCCATGTTGTTCCTGACAGTATTGGAGGTCGTCCAACCATTCCTTAAACTTCGGCGCCCTCCCCCTCCCCCACCTACAAGCAATCCTCCGCTTGGCGAGGAGTAACGCAGTGTCAACAAATTTACGATCCGACTTGGGCACATTTCTGGTATAACCTAGTAGCATCACTATCGGATCCAGAGGGAGAGGGCCAGCAATCATTATCTGGAGGGCAGCATGTACCTGTTCCCAGTAATTTTGTATTGCTCCACATTCCCATGCGAGATGTAGGAAGCCCGCGCCTTCCGCTCGGCATCTAGCGCATCTATCATCCTCCGAGAGGCGAAACCTCAACTTTCTGACTGGTGTATAATAGTATCTTTGCACAAACTTGTAGTGAATGATTTTCAATCGACAGCTGGAGGATATTCTAGCCGTGACTGAGCAGCAATACCTCCACTGTTCATCCGTGAGTGCGATAGGTAGTTCCGTCTCCCAGTCAGCACGTGCTTTAGACAGCACGGTCGGACGCTGCCCACGAATGGCGGCATAGAGTTTAGACACCAAGTGCTTGCCATCCGATACTAGCATGACGTGCAGTGGCAGTGCCGTCCCTGGTTCCTCCGGGAAGTTAGGGAGAATATCTCGCATACCCTGCCGGAGTCGAATGTAGTAGAACACCTCCATAGGTGTCGGGGGAGCAGTCTGGAACATCTGATCTTTGGTACGGAACAATCCATCCCGGAATAAGTCGCCCCACGTATTAAGGTGTAAGCGGTTGCACATTGACCGGAATCCCTTTTCCAGTAAAAGTGACAGTTTCGGGTGGTACGCAAGAGGCAGTGCCGGTGAGTATAACATGGGGGCGTCTAGCAGTTTAGCCACTCTCCGCCAGGCATCGATTGTACAGGTTACAGTGGTAGCAGGCGTCTCAACATCCCCAATCACTCCCATCAGCATGCCCTTGAGCGGGAGTGGGTGCACGATCCAATCCTCCGCAGCAACCTGTGGCATAAAGGGGGCGGGGCGAACCCAGTGATAAGCATGCTGTGCCTGTGCACTGAGGTAGTACACTTCCAAATCGGGCACATCGAATCCTCCCCTATCATACGGCTGTGTCAAGACCGCCCAACTAAGGCGCGGTTGTCTACCACCCCAGAAAAGGCGCAGCAGCTCAGAGCGAAGTCGTTTGAAAAAATAGGTGCCAGGATGATAGGGTATGTTTTGAAATAAGTATAAGAAGCGTGGGAGGACGACCATCTTGATCAGGGAGGCTCTGCCTGCCATTGAAAGCGGGAGGGCCAGCCATCGAGACACATTGTCTGTCAGTCGTGAGATGGCTACACCGTAGTTTGACCGGATAGTGTCTTCCTTAGCGAGTGATATGTCAATACCCAGATATTTCAAGTCCGAGCTGCACCACTCCAAGGGGTAATCCAGCGGAAATCGGGTGACCGAGGCAGTGAGGGGGAAGAATTGCGATTTTTTCCAATTAATATGCACCCCGGATATGCCGCCAAACGCTACAAATTCCCTCAGAAGCGGGTTGAGGTTTTCTTGTGGATGTCGCACATATAGAGTGACGTCGTCTGCATAGAGGGAAATACCAATCTGCCGCTGGTTACAGTTAAAGGCACTGGCCTTGTGTAACTGTCGAATTCTGCAGGCCAACGGTTCTATTGCCAGGGCGAATAGTAGGGGTGACAGAGGGCACCCCTGTCTAGTCCCTCTTGTGATCGGCATCTGTGTCGACAGCACCCCATTAACGATGACCCTAGCGACCGGAGCGGTGTATAGCAATGTCACCCAGGCGATAAATATACGGGGAAACCCCATTCTGCTCAAGATAGCCAGTAGATAGCCCCATTCCACTGAATCGAACGCCTTGGTGGCGTCCAGAAACACGGCAGCAACCGGCAATTCGGGTGCAATGGTAGGAATGAGGGAGAACAGCGTGCGCAGATTATGAGACGTGGCTCTCCCTGGGACAAAGCCAGATTGATCCGGCAGCACGAGAGTAGTCATGAGTAGAGACAGTCTAGTTGCTAACACTTTCGCAAGAATCTTCGCGTCACAATTCAGCAACGACAGGGGTCTATAGGCATCAGTGTCCGTCGGATCCTTTCCCGGCTTCAACAGCGAGGTGATCGCTACCTCCCTCATGGAACCCGGCAGTATCCCTACCTCTAGCGAGTCCTCGAAGACCTCTTTCAGTACCGGCGCCATGATGTCGATGTAACATTTATAGAATTCGGCCGGTAGGCCGTCCAGCCCTGCCGCTTTGCCATTACTGAGGGACATGATCGCTTCCCTAATCTCGTCAAGTTCGAAGGGGCACCCCAAGAATGCCCTATCGCTATCGCTTAGCCAGCAAAGCGCTATGTCCTCCAGGAAATTACCAAACTCTATCTCGCCTTCCTGCTGTGTGGAGTATAAACTTTTGTAGTGTTGTAGGAAGGTGTCTTGAATTCCCTTAGAATCCTGGTGTATCCTTCCATCCCTATCAGAGATTTCCAGTATATGGGTGGCAAAGCGCTGGTGCCTCGTGAGTGCCGCCAGTACCTTCCCTGGTCGGTCCCCTTCGCAATACCGCCTAGCCGTCCAGTATTTACCCCGGAAGTTCACCTCCCTGGCTGCCTCCTCCTCATAGGTCGTCAGTTTGGCTCTGAATTGTACCGCTAGGTCAGGGCTGGGATTTCCGACCATCTCCACCTCAAGCGCCTTAAGCTCTGCTTCGAGTGTAGTTAATGTGCGCACTATGTCTCTCAGTATTCCGCAGCTTTTAGAGATCGTGATTCCCCTGACAGTGACTTTGAAGGCTTCCCAGATGGTCTCGACCTTATCGACAGACCCCTTGTTCCTAGGGAAGAAGGCTTCGATCTCTTCTCCGAGTTCATGTTTAAAGACCGGGTCCAGCAAGGCCGAGGGGAAGAGCCGCCATGGTGGTCTTACCCTAGTATGTCCTGGCAATTCCAGGACAGCCAATACAGGGCAATGGTCCGAGTAGGTACGGGGCAGATGTTTCACCCGCACGATCCCTCCAGCTAGGCCCCGCGAGACAAAGCAGTAGTCGATCCTCGCCCATGAGCGCGCATGTGCTGTGTAGTGGGTACCTTCCCTAGCCACTGGATGTGAGTGTCTCCAACTGTCCACTAATCCTGCCTCTGTAAGTATTCCCTGAAGAGCGTCCCTGGCCTTTGTGTTGTACTGTCCACTACCCTCTGATCTGTCCACCATAGTATGTAATGACAGGTTGAAATCCCCACCCCAGATGATGTGCGTGACCTCGGTCTCCAACATATGGCCCCATAATGACAAGAAAAACCCAGGAGTGTCGACATTAGGTGCATAGCAATTCACAAACATGATCACATCAGTTCCCAGCCTTCCCCAAAGGATGACATACCTCCCCTCCTTGTCCACCCGCACACCCAACCTTTGAAACGGCAGCCTCTTATTGATCAAAATAACAGTCCCCCTAGAGTACGTGGAGTAGGAGGAAAATTCTCTCACACATGCCCATCTGCTCGCAAACTTGGGGGCACTACCCGGGCTAAGGTGGGTTTCCTGGAGCATCGCTATCTGCACATGGTGCCGATCTAGATATGCAAGTACATTTCTGCATTTTCGGGGGTCATTGAGTCCACGGACATTCCAGGACATTATGGCGACCGTAGCCAAAGCATCATCACCTATGTGCGTCAACATATCCCTGAATGAAGCCAACAGCTGATGTTCCAGCCCTCAGTCGAAATGTACCAATTGTCAATCTCTCCACTGTCCAGTGCAATCTCTCCATCCGAACATCCACGCATTCATACATGCACCCTCCAGTACCCGTACACTTGCCAAGAACGCCATACGCAGCAACCTCATCATTGCCAACAACTAGTATCCCAACAAACGAACAACCCCCCTGTCTCCATACACAACTACCCATCCCAGGCTTTCCATTCCCTCCCCCCACCCACTGAAGCAACCCAAACTTGCCAGTACCATGATCCCCCCCCCCGCCCGAATCCCAGCACTCAAGAACAATAGAAAAACCATGTGGGGAATTCCCTCTTGGGAACACCAGAGGTACGCCCAAAAACACCCCAACACTCCCCTCTCGACCCGCATGCATCACACGGGAAAGACAGAGAAAGTGGGGTGGTGCCTGGCATGTATAATCCCTGCGGGTTAGAGCCCTCCCAATAAACCTGTGTCTCTCATCACCGCCCTCCAATCCGGAGAGGTTACCATATAGTTCAGGTGAACCATCCATGCAGCAGCCGTCGCTCGTTCAGGTTCCTGCTCCGCCGTCTGTCTGCCCACATCGAGAGCAATCCCTGCAGTGGGGCAATGCACGCCAAGCTATTCATCGCTCCTCAGCAAATCCGCAATGCGACATATCCATAGGCCACGCCATCCCCGGCCGGTCATGGCAACCCCGCCGGTTGCAGGCCACAAATATCCAAGTCCAGCCACAGTAACACCACAAGAAGTCAGCGACCAAGAGCAAGCCAAGCTGTCATCAGGACTCCTCGTGCTCGGCAGGATTCCCGCCTGCCTCGTCTTCCTCCTCGTTTCGCCCGTCTCTCCTAGCAGTGCGGAGTCTCTTAACGTAGTCCTCAGCTTGTTGTGGGTTCATAAAAAAATGTTGTTTACCCTGATGGGTCACCCTAAGGCGGGCCGGGTACAGAAGCGCGTAATCCACCTGCATATCCCTCAGTTTCCTCTTCACATCCAGGAATTTCCTCCGCTGGTCCTGCACCATGGGCGTGAAGTCCGGGTATAAGGAGAACTGTACTCCATCACAAGCCAGGTTTCTGTTCGTGCGAGCGGCGCGTAGCGCCGTGTCCCGGTCGCGATAGTTAAGCAGCCGGGCGATGATGGGCCGTGGCTGCGCCCCCGGCTTGGGAACTGGACCCAGGGAGCGGTGCGCCCTCTCGACAATAAATTGGCTGGAGAAGGCCTCCTTGCCCACGGCAGTGATGAGAATGCGCTCTACATAGTCCTCCATGCGGCCAGTGTTGGTGGACTCCGGAACACCCGTGACGCGGATGTTGTTGCGTCTGCTTCTCGCCTCCAACTCCTCATTCTTCGCAGCTATCACTCTCAGTATATTGTCCATTCTAGATAGGCGCGCATCGTGGGCAGTCGTCGTGTCTTCCGAGGTAGAGATGCGGCGCTCTGCTTCTGTCAAGCGCTCCTCGTGGACCTCAAGTTTCTGCGCAACACCATCCATCCTGGACGATAGACGGTCAACCTTGTCCACTATCGTGGCGAAGCCCTGCCGCATCTCCTCCATCATCATTCGCAATTCCGGGGCCAGGGGCGCAGTGGGGGGTTCAGTGCCCGACGGTCCTGGGGCACCGCCGGTACCCGCCGTGTTGCGCGATGGTTTTTTGGCCGTCGCCGGTTCAAAAGATAGCTTGGGTTGTTTAATATCGTTCTTACCCATCGCGCCTTGTAAGTGTGCAGTCACTGGGTCCTGTGAGTGAAGGGAATATATGCGTACACTTCCCACAGAGAGGACTGTTCACCCCAAAAACCCCTCGTGGGGCGGTCTCTTCCGAGGCGGTGATATCTCGCCGAGGGAACAAGCCAACAGTGTTCCAGTGGCCCCCCCGCCTCCTCAAGCCCTCACTCCAGCAGTCAGGGCTGGTCAGTAATGTCCGCAGTGGTAGGCGGGTGTGGCGGATCTCTGTGGTCGGCGAAGCAGACTAGGAGCCAAGTGATGCCAGTGGGGGGGTGACGGGGCGCGCCACTCGCTCAAGACAGGAGCCCGCCGTTCTGCCGGTGAAGATGACCCCCAGTGGTCCCCTGCCGCTCCGTGTGTGTAATTGCCCAGATGTAGCAGTGTTGGGAGCCGATATTGGAGCCACTGCGATGTTGCGCGGGTTGGGGCCGGGGACACGCTCACTCCTCTCGCCGGGTCTAGCCCAGCGTTGCCAATGTCGATTAGCCCCCTCAGCAGACCTCCGGGGCAGTGCACAGTCTCCCCTCACGTAGCAGCAGTTCTGTGGGGAGGGGGGAGACTCACCTCCGGTGCTCCTCGGCACGCCTCCGGGCTATCCTGCACCCCCAGTACGAGCTCCGGCAGGTCTCTTCCCTCGTAGTGCGAGTAACGCGACTCCGGGGCCCAGTCGCCTCGTGGAGAGCCGCGTCCTCGCGTGGCTCGGTGTCCGGGTCAGATGTGCAGGTCTCCGCAGGCTCCCTCTCCGGTCAAAGTTCCGAGCCGCATAAGTCAGGCTCCAGACGTCGGATGTCCCCCAAACTCGGGCAGACGCTGCAAACCAGGGATGTCCACCAGCGCTGCGATTTCTGGACGCTCACCCGCGGAATCGAAGGATATATTAAGGATGTTGCTGGCCAGGCCGCCAGAGCCTCACAGAAGTGCGGCCATTAGCGTGTGCGCCCTCTAGCGCCCCCCCCAAGAAAGATTTAAACCATTAAAGAATGGTTCCTGATAATCCCTGTTTTTGAGTCGATCTAGCAATTTTTCATGGTTTACTGTGTTGAACACCGACAATAGGTCCAGAAAAATTAAGAGATACGTTTTGTCTTGGTCTAGTGCTTATAAGGCGTCATCCACTACATGAAGTATTGTAGTTTCTGTACTGTGATCTGGCCTGAAACCCGATTGGCATTCATCTAGCGATGTGTTGCCTCAGTTGTTGTCGCACACATTTTTCTAGCACTTTCGCTAATACGGGCATATTGGATACTGGCCTGAAATATTAGGGTCAGCAGGGTTCATTCTGTTTTTTTTATGATAGGATGACTTGACCAGTTTTTAGACAGTCAGGTATGAAACCTTGAGACAAAGAAGCATTGATTATCACTGTCCAAATGGGCATAACAAATTGATTGGTTGTCGTCATACATTTAAACAGGAGAGGGTCATTGAAGTGATTATTTGGTTCTTCTATGGACGACAGGATTTTGGAGATGTTGTTGTCATCAAATAAATTGAAGGTTGACCAGTGAGCTTCATTTTTGGGCACTGCCTGATAGGAGTATGTTGATTCTTCGATCTATGTAGCTGTCAGGGAAGGTAGGTTGATAGCGGCTGTTTTCAGCTCATTTTCCTGTGAATTGACTTTGGCTGAGAAGAAAGATGAGAATTCTTCACAGTTTATTGGGGATTTTGGTGCTTTTTTAGAGGATTTGGCTAATCCATTTGGTTTTTGATTTACCATTTCGAAGATCTAACAAGGTCTATTTTTAGAGTTCTCCAGTTCCAATCTAAATAATTTTTTTTTTTAATTTGACCATAAAATGGTCTGTTTCTGCTGTCATGCCCTGCAATGGCACAACAAAAAAGGCTGCCTTGTGCGGTGCACAGCCTCACACAAGGTGCAGAGGAGAGGTTGCGCCGTCTAGCATAGGAGGTGTACTGGAATCATACCCTTCTTATAGAAATTCCTATGATTAGGCATGCTCTGAAGCATCACACACTGTGCAATGCAGTGCACAAGCAATGTGCGCCTGTTTTGGAGAAATTAAAATATTTCTTCTTTCTAACTTCTGCGTCAAATGCATGCTACTTTGCTATGCAAAGCCTGGTCTGCCTGTCCGAGTAGATCGAGATTTAGCTCAAAAGCTATGTGTGTTTGAGCTGGCTCATTAAGGAACATCGCAGTAACTCCCCCTTTACACAAAGGGTCTTATTATGATGGTGGTTGGATGAGCGTCTGACTGCCATTGCAGCAGGAGAGGTCCTACCCGCCAGATTAGGATGTGGGGCCTCCGTGTAGGCGGTCAGAAACATCCCTTTTTCTATTGCAGCTTGTGCTGCGGCCTGGACAAGTACCGCAGCACAAGCCACAATAGAAAAAGGGATGTTTTAAACATCTAGCACCGGGTGCCAGGCACTATGTGGTGCCTGGCACATGGTGCATGGATTTTTGTGTGGCACCACATGTGCCCCTCAGGCCAAATCGCAGATGCCTACGGAGGATGGGGCTCCTGCTAGGGGCCTCCAAAGTCAGTTTCTGACATCCTTTCCATGGCAGTCAGTCCACCATGAAAAGGCTGTCGGAAACTTACATCCTAATCCCTATGGCGGTGCCTCTGAGGGCACCGCCTCAATTGTAGGGATTAGGCTCCTACTGCAACCACAACGGGCTCCTTGAGCCTGTCAGAGACGGCGCTCTTTCCCCCGCCCGTTGAGCTCTGACCGCTAGTATCATATTCTGATGGTTGGACCGATGCCTAGATGTAGGGCGGACTGCTACCGACGGCCTGTCTGTGGTGGTCCGCCTGACATCGTAACCGGGCCCAAAGTGATGCTAAGCTGTGCAAAGGGCTGCATGCTCTAAGAAAAGGGCACCGCTTTGACAAATTTGGCTCCTAATGTTTTAAGGGCCGAGACTGAAAAAGATGGGGAAAGTTTAGTTCTGGTATGGATCTGTTGTCAGGCTTTTGTAAGCTTGAAATCTTCCATACCACTAGACTACTCTCTGTTGACGTTTTAACTCAACACTTCCTGGGTGAAGGCCTGTTGTAGTTTATGTGAAACACTTTACTAATTTGATCCTGAAATATGCAATTAAACTTAATTCTAAATTATGTTTTTTGTGCTTGCTCTTTCTCTCATTCTTTCTCCTCCCTATCTCTAACACTCACCTTTCTCCTGAACTTCTTACCTTCCTATTCCTCTTTTCTCTCGTTACTTGATTACTTCGTGGGCCCTAATCTTCCTGTCTCTTGCAATTTCTTCCTCTTCAGGTTAAATGTTCACCCCTCCCCCTTATACCTTCTCACTTTTACGGATTTTATATAGGGTCTCCACAATGTTGGAACTTACAATATTCCTTGAGCACATTCTGTCAAAATGTGACTTTATTCAAGAACTTGATGAATAATTTCCCCCTTTAAGCTGTAGTTGTTTGTATCTCATGTTTTTTTCATCTCCACTAGTCACCCAGGGGCATATTATCAAGGGGGTTTATCTCTGCTTTTTTGGCTTTAAAAGCCAAGAAAGCGGAGATAAAATTATCTCCCTATTACCAAGCTGTCGCTAACACCAGTTAGTGACAGCTAAAAGGAGATAGCGACCATCTTGGGCTCCGGTTTGCATGTCAGTGATATTTATCACTAATGATATGCAAAGTGGGCGTGCCAAGATGTTAGAGACTGGAAACAGTCCCTAACATCGCTATCTCCTATTACCAACTTTTGGAGATATTCGCGCTATGCGCGAATATCTCCAAAAGCTAACACCTGCCCTGAGCAGTTCTTAGCCATGTTATCCAATGGGAGGTGGATAACATGGCTAAGAGCATTTGCTCGATAATGCATGAATATCGCTGACTTTTCAGCGATATTCATGCATTGCGGCCGTTTTTTATCGCTGATGCGATAAACCTTGCTAATAGCAAGGTTTATCTGCGATAAAAATCGCCGATGTGCGGCGATAATTTTTGTCTCTAAACAAGTTAGAGACAAAAATTATCGCTAGTTGTTGGTAATATGCCCCCCAATTTCTACAATTTAAGGGCACTAATCCTGCGTTTTCCTCTGCTTTTGAACTTTCTGAATAGGTAATTTCCTCCCAATACTCAATTTACCAACACTGGCATAATAAAAGACCTTGCTGGGATTCATAATTGTGACCGACAAGACAGACAGATGTCATTAGAGAGATCTGTCAACATATTTGATGCAAAAACTGGTATATAGCTCAGAACAGCTCATTCACTTTTATTTTTCGCCCCTTTCCTTTTATTCACTGGGCTATGCTGCCAGTTATGAGAAAGGTTTCATTTTCCACTTTCCAATCATGTTGTTTGTATTTATGTGTTTTTTCTCCTCCAGCCTGTAATGTGTTCCACAGAGTGCTCGGCTGTGAAGTAATCTGCCCTGGTGCACTGTATAAAATATGCATCAGCCCATGCTCACATAAACTAATGACTTGTTTGTTCGGAGTGGAATGTTATTGCCTCCATTTATTATGATATTTTGTTTATTTCTCTTCTTTGGCCCATGGATAGTGGGTATAGCCAAGGGTGTGATTAATAAGTCTCCTTGTAGGAAGTTTCCCACTCCTTCAGCAGAGCACTTCTGCAGGCACCCTATATTTCTTGAAGATTTTATCAGATTTCCCGCAACATTTTTAAGGCCGGCTATCCTGAATATCGAAACCAGAATTTCGTGGCTTGTAAATATCGAGGCCAAAAGATCGAATACAAAATATCGACAGTGAAGTAACTCTAAGGGGCATATATAAAAGCCCCTATCGCCTCAGGAACATCACTGTTTTTTATGTCCCTTTGGCGATAATCCCTTCACCTTATTTACAAGGCGGGGTTAAGCCACTTGGCTTAAAGCTGCCTTGAAAATAAGGCCCTCTTTCACTCTACACTTAGGCCCTGATTACGAGTTTTTGGCTGAGTGGTGGCGTGGCGGTGCAATCTGCCATGCCACTGCTCGGCCAAAATTTGCTACGCCCGCCAGATTATGACTTTCTAGTAGTCTGGCCGGTGTGCGGTGTGGTGGTCCAATGGCAGTAATAATAATAAAATATAAATAATAAACAAAGTTATAAATTGCATGGCTACACCAGCTAGTGTGTCCCCGCGCAGCGACAAGAGCCCTTTCCAGGCAAGTAAGGTAAGGCAAAGAGGGATCAGACAGGGGAATTACCAGATGGGAAAAGCCACGTCTTGAGCTTTCTCTGGAAAATAGTTTCCGATGATTCCAACCTGAGCCTTTATCGGAAGTTTATTCCAGTGTGTGGCCTCTAAGAAGCAAAAAGAATGGCCGCCCATCCTTGCTCTTCTGATTGTCGGAATGCTGACCTGACCCGTCCCACTAGATCTTAAACAACGCAAGGGGACAAGAGGGGTAAGAAGGTCATGCAGAGAGGAGGGGCCCTTCTTCTGCAGAATGTGGTGACTAACTCACATAGCTTTGAAAAGCACACGTTCCCTCACCGGAAGCCAATGAGGGGATGTCAGGGCCTTGTAAGATGAGGCTCTCCTCGGAAGCATTAGAACGATCCAGCTGCCACATTCTGGGTGCGCTGGAGTCTCTGAACACATTTAGTATTAGCTCCTAAGTAGAGAACATTCCCGTAGTCCAAGCGTGATGTCACAAGGGTGTGAACCATCGTTTTCCTTGCGGACACAGGGAGTACATCTAAGGTCTTTCGGAGACTGCGCAGGAAACCAAAATAGTTTCCCATCACTCGCCTGGTATGAGTTTCAAAAGAAAGTTTGGTGTCCAGCCACATCCCCAAGTTCTTTACCTGATTCCTAGGTGATGGGGTAGGACCCAGCATCTGAGGCCACCATGCAGAGGACCAAATCGAGGGAGCCTTACCTATTACTAGGACCTCTGTTTTATTGCCATTAAGTATAAGGCAGTTAAAGGCCATCCAACAAGCCAGTTCCTGAAGACACGTTGAAGTAAGAGTCACCACAAGTTGTGTGTTGTCAGCGTATGACACCACACTGACTCCAAACTTCCCTATAATCTCTTCCAGGGAGGTAATGTAGAGGTTAAAGGGAGTAGGGCTAAGTATGGAGCCCTGGGGGACCCCTTGGTCCAGCTTTACACTTTTGGAGAGGAAAGGTTTCTGTGACACCTGAAAACTGCGGTCAAATAGAAAGGACCCTTACCATTCCATCGCCCTACCAGCCATGCCTCCTTCCCTAAGGCGCTGAAGTAGCGAATGATGGGCATCAGTGTCGAATGCGGCACTGAGATCTTAAAGGACTGGAGCAACCGCCTATCCAGCATCTACATGTCTACGGATGGTTTCAGTAGATAAGTAGAGTAAGTGGCACGGTAGCCCGATTGTGTAGGGTGAAGAAGGTTATGGTGATTAATGTGAGCGGTCAGTTGGATATTTACCACCTTCTCTGCTAATTGTAAAGTAAGGCAGGAGAGAAATGAGATGAAGATTATCCAACTGACTCATACCAATGTTCGATTTCATTTTTAGGGGCAACTCCAGATGAGAACGAGAGCTCCAGAAGATGTCTAATATAAGGCTCTAGTACATCTAAACTCTTAGGATCTTAGGGGAGGCTGGATCTCTAGGAGAGCCAGACTTGATACTGAGGGCTACTCCTTTAAGTATGTCCCCACTGGAGGCTACACAATCACAGAGGAGATATCCCCTTGCCAGCCGCGCAACCATGTTGTGCTGGGTCAGGGAAAGTGGAATAGATCTTTTGCACCTTCTCCGTGAAGAAGTCCGCTATCCTATTACAGGAATCAGCTGAGCTACTGACAGGGGCTGTCACTCTTGATAGCGATAGTGGAGTGGTGTGGCTCACTGGTTAGAGGCGGCAGACCCGTAAGCAGAGGACGGCCCGGGACCAGGGTTCGATTCCCGACGCGGCAGGGTCGTGGACCAGGGTCAGCGGGCTCGATAATTCTCGTCTCGGTGCCTACTCCAGTCAGGGACCACACTCGGCAACTCTGGGCATTAGCTTGCCTCATCTTCACAATGGCCCCCCCAGACCGCCGGGGATGCTTGGTCGCACCTTAGAGATACCCATTAGGGACCATCTCTCAGGGTGAGCCAGGACAGGTTCCCCAGCGGTCGAAGCGCGGAGATACTCCTCCGGGAGTCGATTCTAGCGCTATATAAACCCGCAATTAAATTAAATTAAATCTCTTTGAAGATAATAAAGAGTTCCTTCGAAGAGTTCTCAGCAGTCTCAATCCTGTCACTGTAGTAGGCAGCTCGCTCTTTCCTGATCATAGCATGATAAAACCCCCATGTCCATGGATATCTCTCATTCCAAGGACAGAAACTCCTCATCATAGGGAATGTTGCACTCTTTAATAATGCAAACTACAGTACAAGTAATTTTGGTGCAGGTTTTCCAAACCAAAAACGTATGTGCAGTGTGCTGACTTATGGATTTTGTAATTTTGATGGCGTTGCTCACATCTCCAGCTTCACTCCCCATCCTTCCAATACAAGAGGAGGACAGCAGTGGAAAGGGGGCTTTTTATATTTAAAAAGAAAGGCAGTTGTCTGGTGGAACCCTCGTAAAAAGGAAATCACACAAGGAAGAAAGAGGCCCTAAAAAAAGAAGCAGTCTACCAATATAAAACACAGGTTTGTGTCCTGTTGCTGCTTCCATTAGAGAATGGCCCACTCAGATAACCCTTTGATCACATTACCCCAAAAGACAACAGAATTCAGATGGAAAGGGCGGCACAAAGAATTTAAAAAGAAGCAGTGATTGAGGAAAATGGAAATCAAAACATTGGAGACTTTACGTTTAGCCTGAGAGCCCTATTGTGCACAGAAAAACTGAAAAATAAGTAACAAAAGTCAGGATATATATTCCAGTTTTGCGGGGTTCAATTAGAGTGAATATTATTTTCCTATATAGTGTAATTGATATAGCAAATTATAGGAAAGCATTGGAAATTTAAAGGTAAGCTGAGAAATCTCTCAAACCTTTCAAAGGCTGAAACTCTGGAACCGTGAAAAATGTTCCTGGTATAAAAATAAAACTTTGCACATCCCTAAACAGCACCATTTGTGTGCTTGCATTATCAATGCGAAGTATGATGTACAGCATGAATAGAATGGGCCAGGCCCACATGTCATTGAGAGAACAGAGGTGTGCTTTAACTTTTCACAAAGGGTCCTGTAAACCCCAATAGAGCAATCCCCACAAAGAACTGCTTTTGAAGGTGGAGCAAACGGAAAAACTGGGCTCCTGTATTCTCACTAAAATTATTTACGTCATAGTAACAGACATTTGTTTAGCACTTTATAATTTAGGTGTGTCTGAAATTGCCCAGGATTTCACAAAATTCCATGTAAATTTAGCAGAATGACACATCACGACGTATTTGTTTAAGAGAGTGTGCATCTCACATGAAAAGTCTCTCAAGATTTCTCTTAGCGAGACATTTTTTGTGTGAGCCAATCTCCCTTTGGTATCTTTCAAGACATTTTTGGGCAGGGTGCATACATGCTTAAAACAAAGTTATGCAAAGGTTCGAGAACTTTTGCCGACATTTTTACAATTTTTCCCGGGGCTACCTGTTTTTCTATTAGTATGTCAAATCAATATGACGAAAATATCACAAAACTGACCCATCAATAAGAGTCAATCATTCCATGTTTGCTTCTACCACTGAAAATCGAGCCCAAGAATTGGGACATACAAGAATATCGAGGGCAGAATATGGATAGGTACGTGCATAGACGGAAGTACAAAAGTACTATTCCACATCTATGTACCTTAAAGATATGTGTACTGCATAGGTACATAGATATGGAGTTAGTAATAGAATATCTACGGACATATTAACAACATATTGGTGAAGCGTGGCATTAAGCAAAAATTGCTAACCCCATGCTTTGCAATTCTGAAAGTGCAGGGATGCGCCGTATTCACAAGAATGCAGTGCACTCCTACGTTTACCATAGCACTGGTGCTAAATCAAGCTGCCTAGAACCAACGCAGCCACCGTTGCACTATAATGCAACGGTGTCTGCGTTGAGTGAGTACCTTCCTACGCATAAATGATCCAGAATGCAGGTTTGAAACTCCTTTGTGTGCTGCATTCTGCAGCACACATAGAAGTTGCAAATCGCCATTTGTTTAATAATTGTTTATGTGCAGGACATTCATTCATGGTGGTTAGATGTTTGTGCAACACACACAGAAACAGCAAAAACGGGGAGAAATTAACCATTTCTCCTTGTTTTGCCATGTTAAAACGAGGTTTAACCTTGTCTTAATTTTGGTGCTGCTTGCTATCTACGCCACCCTTAAAAATACGGGGCAGCGTCAAAATCAATGGGTGTCGCGTAGTGGCGCGGTGGTGACAGATCCAGCCACTGCTGCACCCGTGGTCTGGCCGCCTAACTATGACCTAGGCAGTCAGACCGCTGTGGGACTTCCAGCTCCGACAGGGAACTGCTGCTCCTCGGCGTAGGAGCGGCGGTCAGAGGCCACAATAAGATTGGCGGTTCCACCGCCATGAAAATTCTGGTGGAGAGAAGCACACAGGGGGACATAACATTTGCCCTCCTGTGTGCAGGCACGTAGGTTCCTGCACAGCATGGACTTTCAAGTCCATGCCGTGCAAGAACCTTGTAGTGCAGTCCCATTGCTGTGCCCTTTTTAAGGGCACCACTGCCTTCAAAAGAGGCACTGCAAGGGCAGTCTGTGAGAGAGGCCGTCACTCCCGTTTTCCGCCCAGGTTGTTGACTTTTAATTCTTTTATTTGTGCTCCTGCACTGTTACTCTGGCACATGTTTTTAACATTAGCTGCTGAATCTACCTACTGTTTAAGGTTCCTGCTGCCTTTGGGGGGTGAGTCGTGCCTGGACTTTTGCCTGCGTGTGCTCTTGATGGAGCAAGGATTCGCACGTAAAGCGACTTGCTCTCATTCATGAACCTCGCCTAACTCATAATAATATTAATTCAACCTGTCTGTCATTTATCTCGCCTCTTTCCCCAACACGCGGGTGTCCCTAGGAGGCTTGCCTATGTGTATTTTCATCCTAACCATGCTTGCGTATTAATAAGATGGCCGCTTCGCAGAAATCCAGTCTGCGCATGCGTCGGTCATACCCACGTGATGTGACGCACTCGCAATTTGGAGGGATGTTTTCGCTCATGCGCATTACTGCTAAATATGGCCTCTTGTCTTTAACCATGCTCTCTGCTAGCTCACGCTGCTTCTGCATATCTGTCTTTCCCGCATTAACCCTAAATGCTATAGATATTATAAAGTAAGGGGTGCAGTGAAGCTTTTCATGGTATACAGTGTATTCATTTTTTCGTGTAATTCTAATTTGTTTTCGCTTACTTTTCATGTACCGCGTATCTGGGGGCCTGGGAGTTGGGGAGCTGCACCATTTTAGAAGCCCGTGTGGACCTGGTCACATGATATAAGGACCGGGCCTTGCATCCATGGAACTCAGCCAGCTGGCTACCGAAGCTGAGATGCTCCTGGGAACTTGCCTCATAACCCAGAGAAGAGAAGCCGAATTTCACCTGAAATGCAACATTTGTTTCATTCTACTGTGTACTCTATTGTTTTCTTCTACACGTATGCCTGGGAATTGGAATGTAAGGGGTGACCTTGTCACTTGCAACATTTGTGGGTGGTCTGGGGGTCCCAGAAAAGTATAACTAGTCTAGTTTAGCTTAGAGAAATTGTCCGACTTGTCCGAGTAGCAGACCTGTCACTGACCCTACGAACTCTATAGGTGATTGATACAGAGCGCTGCGTAGCACTCTGTCCGTATTTTCCACAAACTCCAAGGGGTGGAAATTAGTCCTAAGTGCTGGCGGAGCACTTTTGCTGGGAGATTCGAAAACCCAATCGGGGTTACTGGCGGATTCCGTGCAGAGAGGGGGTAACGCAGGCGTTGCATCCGAAGCTGCAGGTGTTGGTCGTGCCCTTTGGTGAGCCCAGTCCTGACCCAAATCCTGAGGGGTATCCTGTCCTGACTGTCCATGAGCTGTACCTGCTCGCCTACTGGCATTCTGAATCCTTGAGGGTCCTTGTCCTCGTCTTTCCCAAGCTGACCCGTGGCCAGGGTTGGTTCTCATTCCCGTCCTAGGTAAATATTCTGTGTGGATGTCTGTCTAAACTTTACTCCTACCTTTCCTCTTCTTAATAAAGCACTCTTGCCTGTGGTATTTCCCTATCACCTTTTGAAAGCGACTTTTATGCAATTGTTTATTAGTGATGTTCCACTTTTTCCCCTACCTTTAGGATATTATTATACTGACTGCTTATTTTAGCTTGTTCCATTTTTCCCTTCCCTTTAGTATGGTTGCTGTGAACTTAGTAAGAATAGTATAAGGGTTAGGAATTAGTTTAAGAATACTAGTACACATATTAGGTCCTTCTCACGTCCCCTGTCTTAGTTTAAATTCGTACTGAATAGCATGTTCCCTAATGCTCATACCCTGTAGTGTTTCCTTAGTACTCTATGGTACTTGCCTTAATCCATAGTTACATTTAGGCTTTGATCTTGATCATTGATGTTCTGATTTGTATTTGCCTTATACTCATGGCATATTCATTTTAAACTTCTCTTTATAAAACTTTGAAAACCCATCAGGTGTCTGTGGTCATTATACATCACAAGTGTTATTAAATGTATTGAATGTGTAAGGTATTCTACTCTTTTAGGAAACTTGTTACCTGTCCACTGCTAGCTCCTGATCCATCAGGAGAAATGTGCCTGTGGTAAGTCAGGTACATGTATAGTAAGTGGTGAAAGAGTCACCCCCTGAATTACTCATAGTTGCGCGGAAAGACTCACCCGGTTCATGCAAACACAGTTGTCATATGCACGCCAGGGCCCAGTGCGTGGAAATTGGTAATCTGGTGACTCGGGTGACCTGCGCACTCTATCAGTAATTTTCTGGTAGCAGTAGTATGGTTAAGACTAGTTAAGATAGGTAGATAAGATAGTTAATAAATAAACCGTGAAAATAAAAATGTGCTGCTGGATTTCAATGCTGCTATATTGATTGCATTGCTTCAAATATTGCGCAAAAGCTTTTTTTATATTTTTGATCGCTTTGCATTGCTGCTATATGTAATATTAACAGAATTGTCAGTAAAGAGTTTTATGTTGTCTGAAATCCCCGGGGAATTGTATAGCGGATGGTGAGTAGAATCCATCTCGCACAGAGGTCGCTTGTCAGGAGGAAAAATTAGTGCATGGTTAGGAAGAACCGGAAGCGCTAATTAGGATCTTTTTACCTGTATAAATGATAGCTATGAGTCCTTTTGTATAAAACTTCTATTGTGACATCACCTAGTAAGGGTCACAGGCGGAAGGAGTAATAGGGTCTCCGAAGCTTGAATGGTAAGCAAGGTAGTCCGCTGGTGAAAACCTGACTTAGTATATATCCCGGAAAGAAGTGGATAAGTCAGAGGAGTAGCAGATTCTATATTGCTCGTGTGAGAGGTTAGGCAGAGAAGTCTATCCGAAGTGAATGAAAAGTAGACAGAAGTGGTTTACTTGTAGTGAGAGGAAAACTTTCTTTCTTTTTAGAACACTCCGACACAGCGGCGAACGTTTTATATTGTTAACTAAGATAAGCATTTGCACTTTAAGAAAAATTCAAAGTTTCCGTTACCTTGTAAAGGAGGGAGTCAGTCGGAAGGCTGCTCTGACGTCACTCCGTGCCGCGCTGGTATTGGTCAAGACAGTGGGTGTGTAGTGAAGCTGAAATTGTAAGGGAGTGGTGAGTACCGGAGCGTGAGACTTCGTCTCGCGAAAGGCCGCGCACCCATTGGATAGGGATTTTTGTAAACACAGTGCTGATTGGTTATTGAGAAATAGAAGTCGCGTTAGCATTGGAAGCACAAAAGTAAACAAAATTAATCAACAGGAGCTTGAGAAGAGTTTGGAGAGGTGTATGTGGTATCCTGAGTTTATACCTAATCCACAGTACTTAGGCTTTCATAAGGAACAGATTTTACGAGGTAGACCGCGCATAATGTATGGAGTTAAGAGAAAATTGTCCCTTGCTGACAGCATTAAAAATTATTTCAAGAAGGACAAGCCCATACGAACCAGGGAGGGTGTGATCATTCCTTCGCCAAATACTCCCGCCTCCTTCATGATGTTTGATAAAGGGTATCATACCTGCGTATGGTTGGAGAATTGGGTAAAATATACGGAAGATGATGGGATTTTAGCATTTCCTCTTGATGGTACATTTAATGGCAGAATCCTGTTTAATTTAAGAACCCGAATGAATGAATTACATTCCAGACCCAGATTAACTCAGTATGAAGCATTAGAAGAGTGGGAAATTGAAGCTCTAGAACGAGACAGACCCCGAATGGATAAGGGAGTAAGTAGATGGTATCCAAAGCTCCAAAAAGAAACTAAGGAGAACAAGATGAAGCAATGGAGACAAAACATGATGGTTGAGGGATTGTTTCCGATGTTCGGGGTACTCGATCAAGAGAAAGGGAAATGTACAGAGAAAACCCGCCACTTAATGGCTATGGGGGACTCCGAAGATGAACACCTAGAAGATTTATTAATGAAAAACCCACCTCCCTATGTTGCAGAGCCAGACTCTTTGAGTTCCCAAAACCCGTTTTCTAAATATCCTAGATGTCGAAGGGCCAGTGAGACAGATGTAACTGGTACAGAGAGTAAAGCCAGTGATAGCGATGGGTTTTGCAGACCTAGTTCCGCGGTCCCAAATTACCGACCTTTTGGGGAAGACCGACCAAGTTTGGTCATTCCGACTGCCCCAAGTATCTACCCTACATTGGTACCCCAAGTGATGCATGACAATTCTTCAGGAAGGGTTTTGCAAGAGCGAGAAAAGGAAGCCCTGATTAAACAGCTAAATGATTTAATTCAGACCATAGACCAGATAAATCCCAGTCCGGATTCGCTGACTATCCAAGTAACTATTGGTCCCGCCATACCCCTTTATGGGGATAGATTGACTAGTCCAAGAACTCCTATTATCACCCCAATGATACCACCCCCAAGAAAAGAGCTGCTTATAGTCGATGATCAAGAAAGTGAATGTGAGTCTGTGATCTCTTTAATGGATCTGCCCATAAGGGAACCTGGAACCAGTGTGCCAAGGGCAAGAAGTCAGGGTAGGGCAAAGGAGGTCTTGATAGAAACCACTTCAGGGGTCAGGAGTGCCACTGTAGTAACTCCAGAAGAATTAGATAGATGGACCAAAGAGTTAGAAAAGGACACCCCAAGGGACTCACCTCAACCCAAACCTTTGGAAATCTATAGACTAAGGATAGAAATAGAGGAACTTATGGCCGGTAATGTGGGATTGGACAGATTGAACATCCTTAGTGAGGAAGAATTACTGTTTATCAGTAAAAGCCTTACACGTAACACCAGAGTGCTCCATGAGAAATTGATGGACACGGCAGCTGACATGGGAATTGATGTTAGTCGTTCCAAAGTCCTGCAGAAACCTTACAGAGCAGATTTTTCCGATAAAGACTTAGAGAACATGAATGTGTCAGGGAAACAAACCCAAATAAAAGAATTACTGAAAATCCTACAGAAGTGGGGAGACGTAGAAAAATGGAAAACCCGGTGGGCAAAGAAAAGGGAAGATAGTAGGGCTAAACCCACGGCTTCAGAATACGTACTAAAAGAAGTAGAGCCAGCAGAAAAATTATGTCCCATGAGAGAAGTACCTGGGGGAAAATATGTCCATGTCCCCTGGTCCCGACAAGATATTGTGTCATTTACTAATGACTTCCCGAAATTACGGGAGAAACCAGTTGACTGGTATAGACAGGTCGAACGCTTCATAAAAGTTCAGAAATGTCTTCTGAAAGACCTGGGTGAGTTTTTCGACATTGTGGTGCCTGTAGATTTGTGGACCGAATGCAAAATTGAAATTGATTGGCCCAGTGATGAATATGAGAGAGACTCCAAAACCGGAGCTCCCTCACCTGAGGTAATGAGGAAGTATGATCAAGTCATACAATACCTGAAGAAAAAGGTGCCCGCAAAGGAAACTGATTGGACCCGGATAGATAGGACTACCCAAGAGCGCGATGAGACCGTCCACTCCTTTTATGAGAGGTTACTGCAGGTGTTCAAAACTTACAGTGGAATTGATAACGTGGACATGAAGGACATGACCCATTTCAGTTATCGATTCGTGCTAGGATTAAGACCTGAGATATCCCAGTGGATTCCAGATAATAAAATCAGTTGGCAAGGTAAGCCCATAGATGATGTCCTCAAGTATGCCAAGTACTGTGAGGATAAGATAGAGAATAAGAAGAAAGCCCTAAAAGAAAAAGTCATGTGGGCACAAGTGAAATTGGCTGAACAGCAAGAAAAACAGTTAAGTAAATTGAATAATAATAATAATGCACAAAATCCCACTGCTGGGGGAGGAGGGAAGCCCCGGGTAAAGATGAGTCGAGAGGAGGCTATGAAGAAGTTCCCCTGTCATGGGTGCGGTCAGATAGGGCATTGGAGAGACGAGTGTCCACATTTGCTGGCTGGTAATGCCCCCGTAAATGGTTTAAATCCACAGGTGCAGAAAGAGGGCATCCGAAAGAAGCAACAACTGGTAAAGCAGGCTCCGTTGCCTCGCACTCCTAGACAAAATTATAAGAATCAGGCTCAGCAGCATGAGAGGGTCGAAGTATGGGAAGGAGAGAATGAGAGAAGTGCAGCAGCTCCGCAGTTCTTGTTAAATGATTCTTTCCTCTGTGATGATCAAGATTGACGGGGCCTGAGGGGGGAGGACAAGGAGTGCGTACTTGGCGCCTCCTTACCGGTAGACCAGACTGGACCATACATTGAAGGAAAGGTTGAAGGAAAAGACGTCACCTTTTTGTTGGACACTGGTGCTACCCGTTCCACTGTGAGAACAGTGGATGTTCCTAACCTACCCCTCTCGGGAGAAGCTATCCAAGTAGTAGGTGTTTCAAATCAGATAATCAGTACACCGGTAACTGAACCTATGGAGATCTCCATAGGAAATTTCAAAGAAATGCACCGATTTGTGGTCTGTGACTCCAGTCCCGTAAACCTGTTAGGACGAGATTTGTTGTGCAAAATGAATTGTACCATCTTTTGCACACCAAACGGCGTCGAAATTCAGACCCCAGATGAAGATGGCCTGTACAAATTGATGTTAGTAAGACCCGACACAGCGATTAAGCTCCTGTCCATTAAAGACTTGCCTGAGGAACTGCAGCTAAAGGTGGTACCTGAAGTATGGGATTTCACGGGAAGAGATGTAGGTTTAATGGCTAATGTAGACCCAGTTAAAATAGCAATAAAAACAAATGCTGTTTACCCAAGAACCAGACAGTACAAAATAAGCGCAGAAGTAAAAGCTGGAGTTGCAATTGAAGTAAACAGGTTACTCGAAGCAAACATCATACAGGAAGTGATGAGCAGTCCCTGTAATTCACCCATAATTGGAATTAAAAAGCCTAGCGGAAAGTACAGAGTAGTGCAGGATCTGCGCAAGGTAAACCAAATTGTTGTACCTTGCTGTCCCATTGTGCCCAACCCCGCAGTGATACTGTATCAGATTCCTTGGAATGCAGAATGGTTCACTGTCATCGACTTGTGTCATGCATTCTTTTCCATCCCATTGCATCCCGAAAGCAAATTCCTTTTTAGTTTTGAATTTGACAGCCATGTCTATGTCTGGAATCGTGTCCCCCAGGGGTACACCGAAAGTCCATCGATCTTCAATCAGATCCTGAAAAGATGCCTAGAATCTTTAGTACTGCCCAGGGAGTCTGTTTTGGTGCAGTACATAGACGACCTTCTGGTGGCGTCTAAAAGCCAAACGGACTGTGTCACTGATACCATTGCCTTGTTGAATCACCTGGGGAAAGGAGGACATAAAGTATCTCCAGACAAGTTACAGTTCTGCAAGAACTCAGTAAAATATCTGGGGCACCAGATAGAAAAAGGAATTCTGAAAGTCACGACAGAAAGGATCAGAATAATTCAAGCTATGGAACTACCCAGAACCCAGAAAGAAGTAAGAATGTTCCTAGGAGTGGTAGGGTACTGCCGACAGTGGATTGTGGGATTTGCAGTACTAGCCAAGCCCTTCATAAAAATGACCAAGAAAGGAGTGGAGGACCCCGTTAGTTGGGACGATGAAAGCATGACAGCTTGGGTAAAATTGCGAGATTGTCTGTGCTCAGCCCCTGCATTAGGAATGCCTGATTATTCCAAGAATTTCGAACTGTTCTGTGACACTAGAGACAATTGTGCGCTCTCAGTCCTAACACAGGAACATGGGCTGAATAGGCGTCCCGTGGCCTATTTCTTGGCCACATTGGATCCAGTGGCTGCTGGATTACCCGGGTGCCTGAAAGCAGTAGCTGCTACTTGCGCTAGTCTAGAACAAAGTGAGAATATTGTCATGGGACATCCTGTCACTGTATATGTTCCACACTCAGTCGTGATCTTACTGACACGAACCAAGACTCAGTATCTCACCCCTAGTCGGCTGACTAAGTACGAGAGAATTCTTATAGGTGCTGAGAATGTAATCATTTCCCGGTGTAATGTTCTGAACCCTGCAACCCTGTTGCCCATTCCCCTGGATATAGAAGCAGAAGATGAAGTTGAGCATAACTGCATAGACTTGACTGAATTTAGCACCAAGCCACGTCCTGATATCAAGGAAGTAGCCTTACTTGATGGGGATCTTATAATGTTCGTGGATGGCTCATGTCTAAGGCATGAGGATGGAGGTCTGAGTGCTGCCTATGCTGTAGTCACATTGGAAACAACCCTGGAAGCATCTTACCTATGCGACATAAAATCTGCACAAGTAGCAGAGCTAATCGCATTGACAAGAGCTTGTAAACAAGGGAAAAACAAGAGAGTAACTGTTTATACTGACAGCCAGTACTGTTATGGGGTTGTTCATGACTTCGGCCAACTATGGTTACAAAGAGAATTCCTGACTTCCTCAGGTACCCCTATCAGAAATGGAAAGGTGGTACAGAACTTACTGGAAGCAATTCAATTGCCCAAAGAATTGGCTGTGGTCAAGTGTGCGGCTCACAGATCTGGGAATGATGATGTGACAGCCGGAAACCGGTACGCTGACCAAATCGCCCAATACTGCGCCCGATACAAAATGTCCCTCCAAATTAAATTGTGGGGAGGTGGAAGCAGCTGCCAACTTATGGTGTTTGAGAGTGTGGCTACATGGGAGGAATTGATTGAGAGAATTGCAACAGGCAACCGACAGGGAAGAAAAGGACAGATGGGAAAAGGATGAATGTAGTATAAGGGACGAGGATGGTGTTGTGGTTAACCAAACTGGTGTGCCTGTATTACCGGACTGTCTGATAGCCCCAATTGCCAGAATCATACATGAAGACACACATATTGGGAGGGATGCCATGTGTCGTTTGTTTGAAAAAGTATTTTATAACTCAAAATTCAGGAACACAGCAGAGAACCTTTGCCAGAGGTGTTTAGTGTGCCAGCAGTTTAACGCAGGAAAGAGGACAGTAGTGGAACAAAGTACAATTGGAAAGGAAGAAGGCCCCTTTGTCAGGATGCAGGCGGACTTTATCCAGCTGCCTATGTGCAAAGGATACAGATACGTCCTGGTCATAGTTTGCCTGTTTTCTAGATGGGTGGAGGCCTACCCAGCAAAGAAAAATGATGCTATAACTGTAGCCAAATTATTACTTAGAGAGCTGATACCTAGATTTGGAATTCCAGAGACGATTGAAACGGACAGAGGTGGGCATTTTTCTAACGAAATCCTAAAAGAACTCTGTACATCATTTAAAATGGAGCAAAGGCTGCACTGTGCCTATCATCCAGAGGCTTCTGGAATAGTCGAACAAGTGAATGGCACTATAAAATCCAGGCTGGCGAAAATGTGTGACTCCACCAAAATGAACTGGATAGAAGCTTTGCCCGTTGTGCTGATGAGTTTGAGAAGTATTCCGAACGGAAAAACAGGCCTGAGCCCCCATGAAGTACTAATGGGAAGAGTGATGCGACAGGCATGGGTGCCTGGACACAAACTGCTAAGTATTTCTGATGATTTGGTGCTAGAATACTGCAAGCAGCTGGGTGACCAAGTGCGTTCTATCTCTCACCAGATTGGAGAGACTGCTGTCGAATGGCCTACAACTCCAGCACATAAACTGAGACCAGGTGATTGGGTGGTGTTAAAGAAACACACCCGGAAGAGTTGCCTTGGACCAAAGTGGGGAAAGCCAAGACAAGTGATCCTTGTCACTACAACTGCTGTAAAGTGTGCTGGCGTACCGAAGTGGATCCATGCCAGTCACACGAAGCGGGTAGCTGGAGAAAACGCGACTGAAGCTGAAGGTAGCACAGCTGAGGAGACTCCGGAAGAGGGTCCAGATCTCGCTGACATCGAACTACCGAGCACAAGTCAAGACGTCGAATGGTTCCCTGCCGACGACCAGGTTCTTGATCCAACACGAACCAGAAAATATTCTTACCTAGATAGTGAGTGGGATAGTGAAGGTGAGACAGAATTAGAGGACGAAGGTCAGGTCATCGAGACTCACATCAAACCTGATCAGGAAATAGGCCAAGTAGGGACAGACCAAGTCATCGACACTCCTCCTGAAACTCCGGAAACTGTAAAGGGACAGATAGTGATTAAAGCTGAAGTTCATGCAGAAGAAAATTCAGGGGTCGAAGTGCATGAACAAGAACAGATAGAAATAGACGAACGTGTTCAGGAAGTGGACTCCAACGTACCTGAAATTATAGATCAAACCCAAATTAGACCTGAACAAGGCCAGCTTAGAAACCAGGAAGAAGAAACTAATGAAAGACCTGGAACTAGTCAGACAGGAAGGGAAATAGACACTACCGAAGCCAGAGTGCCTCAACAAAGCGAAAACAAGAGAGTTCACGAGGAAGGCCAAGTGTCCTCGACCACTAAAAGCCTCAAGAAGAAGAATGAACCCCGATACATAAAAAGACTGAGACTAAGAATAAAGACAGTTGAAGAAAAACTAGAAGACAGAAAAAGGGCTGCCAGTGAAAGAAAAGAAGCCCGAGTCCAGTCCAACCGACGAAGTTCACGAGTAAAGAGACAAAACAAGCTGTATCGGAGTCCTGAATGGACTTATTTGGTGTTGGAAGAAATTGACGATCCTGAAACCAGTGACAGAAGTGACGAAGAGTCCATTGCTGATCGGAGTTCTGACGAAGACCCTCCTTGAAATAGACCTAAGCGAATCTCTGGTGAAAAGAAACAAAGAGGGGTTGAAAAGCCACCTGTAAGCCACAATGTCTGATTCAAGTGTAAATGGAAGATCCAAATTTAGCTGTTGTAAAACCTGCTGTAAAATATGTTTTTGTAGTATAGCAATACTGATAATAATATGGTTGGGACTAACAGTTGTTGTACCTTTTATGATAAGTAAGGATCCTAACTTGTATCCCACTAACCCAGAGACTCTAGACACGGAAGCTGTACAGACTGAAAAAACACCACGAAGTGTAGAAAGACGTGACAATGCTGCTGTACTGAGACAAACACGACCTGACTTAGAAGCATCAGATGAGGGTGGACTACATTTTCACAAAATGAAAAACAGAACACAGTTAAATGTTTTCGCTAATCTTTTAGTGCACTATGTAGAAGCTATGGAAATAGAAGATTGTTACGTATGCATGAAGCTACCTACTTCTGTAGCTGAAAGCGTGACATATCACCATTTACCCCTGACCTACGGAATTTCCTGTAGTATATTAGCAAGCTTATTCTATAGAAGCACTTTACAGTACTACTACTCAAACACTGACGTAATCTTTTCCGAACTCCCTGTTAGAGGAAACCTGAACATTGTACATATTATAAGCGAGGTGACCCGTTATATGGGAGAATATTTCCTGACTATAGGTGACATAGACTTAAATGAAGCTAGAAAAGCTAATCTCACCTGTTCTTACAGGAGCAGGAAAAGATGTTTTTGAAAATGGCAGAGAGAAGGAGGGAGAAATTTCAGAAAAAGGCAAATGAGGAGAAAGATAGAACCCCTAGGTGGGCAGAAAATATGGAAAGCACCCCAGATGGCGAAGCTACTCCTGCACTGTTGCTGGATTTTGAACGGAAAGGGAAACTCTGTCTTCATAGGGAAAAGACTAGTTATTATAACAATGTATTCATCGGTTCCAGTGAATGCGAACATAATTACAAGGTAATTGGAGGTTGGGGTTTCAAAAATGGGTCAGAACCTGTGTTTCCCGGAATTTATTATATATGTGGAAACAAGGCTTATTTTAAATTACCGGATCACTGGTATGGGAGCTGCTACTTTGGCATTGTCTTCCCGAAAATGTACCATGTGAACGACGCTACTGGAAGCAATGAAGAAACTAATGGCTTAGCGCGTAGTAAACGTGAAAGTGTAGGAGAAATAATAGGTGATATTTTTAGTGCACTGATACCTGGAATGGGGGTAGTTCTGAACACTCACCGAATCTGCAAATTGTCTACAGTAGTGGATCGGTTATCAACTGACACTGCTGCTGGATTCCTGCTGGTCAATACTGAAATGGTTGCGATCAGATCAATGGTTTTACAGAATCACCTTGCTCTTGACACCTTATTGGCAAAAGAGGGCGGAGTCTGCAGGATGCTGAAGGCGCAACATTGTTGCACCTACATACCTGACAAAAGTGTCGAAATTAAGAAATATGTAAGGAACATAACTAATTTGGAAAAAGAACTCAAACCATTAGAGGTTGATAGTTTCTGGAAGAGACTGACTGACGGTCTCTCCTCTATAGGTAGTTGGTTCTCTAACTTAGGTAAAAGTCTTCTGTGGAAAATACTGATGCCAATAGCTGGAATAGGTGTGGTTGTACTAGTCATATTTATCTGTTGCAAATGTCAAAAATGCAAGAAGAAATATACTGTGAATAAAAGAGGAGTGAAGCGTAATGTTAGAATTGGAAGAATTGAAAAACGAAATTTACAAAAGAGCTAAATGTTTTCATCCAAATAAGGATGCGGAAAAAAGGCTCAACAACAAGTTTGTGGAGATTGAAATGGATGATATGAAAGCGTAAAGTTTGCATCTGTTTCCATTTATGGTGATGATAGTAAATATCATCAAAGAGGGGATTGATGGAGCAAGGATTCGCACGTAAAGCGACTTGCTCTCATTCATGAACCTCGCCTAACTCATAATAATATTAATTCAACCTGTCTGTCATTTATCTCGCCTCTTTCCCCAACACGCGGGTGTCCCTAGGAGGCTTGCCTATGTGTATTTTCATCCTAACCATGCTTGCGTATTAATAAGATGGCCGCTTCGCAGAAATCCAGTCTGCGCATGCGTCGGTCATACCCACGTGATGTGACGCACTCGCAATTTGGAGGGATGTTTTCGCTCATGCGCATTACTGCTAAATATGGCCGCTTGTCTTTAACCATGCTCTCTGCTAGCTCACGCTGCTTCTGCATATCTGTCTTTCCCGCATTAACCCTAAATGCTATAGATATTATAAAGTAAGGGGTGCAGTGAAGCTTTTCATGGTATACAGTGTATTCATTTTTTCTTGTGATTCTAATTTGTTTTCGCTTACTTTTCATGTACCGCGTATCTGGGGGCCTGGGAGTTGGGGAGCTGTGCCATTTTAGAAGCCAGTGTGGACCTGGTCACATGATATAAGGACCGGGCCTTGCATCCGTGGAACTCAGCCAGCTGGCTACCGAAGCTGAGATGCTCCTGGGAACTTGCCTCATAACCCAGAGAAGAGAAGCCGAATTTCACCTGAAATGCAACATTTGTTTCATTCTACTGTGTACTCTATTGTTTTCTTCTACACGTATGCCTGGGAACTGGAATGTAAGGGGTGGGTACTGTCATTTGAATATTAAAACATGGGAACGCAGAATTTAGGAGGTGACAATGACCTAACCACCTCTCCTGACCAATCATAAGTTGGGACCTTGTCACTTGCAACATTTGTGGGTGGTCTGGGGGTCCCAGAAAAGTATAACTAGTCTAGTTTAGCTTAGAGAAATTGTCCGACTTGTCCGAGTAGCAGACCTGTCACTGACCCTACGAACTCTATAGGTGATTGATACAGAGCGCTGCGGAGCACTCTGTCCGTATTTTCCACAAACTTCAAGGGGTGGAAATTAGTCCTAAGTGCTGGCGGAGCACTTTTGCTGGGAGATTCGAAAACCCAATCGGGGTTACTGGCGGATTCCGTGCAGAGAGGGGGTAACGCAGGCGTTGCATCCGAAGCTGCAGGTGTTGGTCGTGCCCTTTGGTGAGCCCAGTCCTGACCCAAATCCTGAGGGGTATCCTGCCCTGACTGTCCATGAGCTGTATTACCCGATGAGGGAGATGAAGGCTTTTCAAGATGAGGAAACACTGTTCCTTTGTTAGTAAACCCCTCACTCACCACCTAGTGGTGACTTGCTTCATCATCGGGTCCACCCAAGTGGCCTAGCGTCACTTGGGTGTGCTTCAACACCTGAGTTGCAGTGGAGCAGGTAGTGAAGTGTGGGTTGTAAACAAAAAAAAGGTGTGAGTGTTAAAATTGTCCTGGTTAATGCTTTTGTATAGATTTTAATAAAAAAGTAACTGGACAAAATTAAAAAGGTCGGTGAGATAGTAGTAGGGGAGTTACGACCTACGTATCTCGGCTATGTGTTGGTCAACATGTTTCTACCATTAGGGGCAATCCCCGGTATTCTTCAGGACCAAAACAAGGAAGTGGGAGGTGTGGGTCCCCTAACAGACGCACCCTGTCCTAAATCCTTGGTCATCCAGAAGAAAAAATAAACACAACGTGGGTATCCAATAAAGATCACAAAGAACTGCCAAAAACGAGCAAGAAACCAACCACGCCAAGCACTCTTGGAAGAAACTACTAAAAACAGTGACAATATACCCCTGACCTGTGTGACCACATACAATGTGATTTCCAACGAAGTGAGTAAGAGCATTAGAAAGCACTGGTCAATAATCAATTCTGGAACTTTCAATTGGGAGAAACCTCTTTTCTCATACAAAAAAGCGACCAGTTTGAAAAACACCTTGGTCAACACTAGACCCAAAAGTAACACTAACTCTAGTGACCCAACCTTAACACAGATATGGGGTCTCCCACCAATAACTGGACATTCTCGATGCGGGGACTGCAGTGTCTGTCACCTGACAGAAAACGCCAAGACAATTGTCTTGGAACCTGGGAAAATATGGGAGCAGAGATCCCATACCAATTGCAACAGCAACAATGTCATTTACCTTATCACCTGCACCTGTGGAAAACCCTACGTGGGCATGACTACACGCAAAATAAAACAACGGATTTGCGAACACAGGAGCACTATAAGATGTAAAAAGAACATGACCAAACTCACGGATCACTTCTTAACTGCCCATCACCCCACCAATGATATGAGGTGGACAGTTATTGAACAGTTACAAGCAGGCCCTAACATCCAGGCCCGCCTATTCGAAAAAGAACAGAGATGGATATAGAGACTTTCCACTCACAAACGGGGTCTTAATGATAATATCCCGTGGAACTCTGTATTAAAATAGCACCAGCTTTTGCTAGTACCCACCACCCACAGTTAGTCCCACCGCACAGGAATGCATCTGACTCCTTATGCAGCCCTTTCGAAATGTACTGCCATCTTTTACCCCCTTTTGCTGCTCCCTTTAACTTTTCTTCCCCTTTACCCCCTTTTCTGACTGCTCTTTTGCAACCCATTCCTATGCACCAACGGGCATTTTTAGTATCTTATGAGCTCCATGCCACGCTCTCTTGCCATAGCCCATTTCGAATGCGCAAGCGCGGCATTCGCTTATCCCCATGCCAACCGTTTCTTCCCTTACGAGCCAAAGTAGCGGCCACGTGATGCAGCATTTCGAATGCGCAAGCGCAGCATTCACTGGTCTCCATACCAACCATTCTTCCCTGACGGGCCGCCGTAGCGGCCACGTGATTCATCCCGGAAGTATGCCAGCGCATATACGCTCTCCGATCTCGCTCGCTCATTGTAACCAAGCAGCAGAAGGTAGACGTAGGTGAACTGCCTTACTTCATGACCTCCAACTGTAAGTAGTTTTCCTCCCCTCACAGGATTTACGTATGGTTTGACCATACGAACCAGTAAGCAGGCGAGCTTCCTTATACTTATTATTGCGACATATGCCTTTCCAATTAGAATATGTTGCAACGAGTGAAGCACCTACCCCCTGCTTGATGAAGTTCAACTAGAGTATTACTCCAGTAAGCCCCTTTTTCCTGACATGTCACGTCGCGTGACAAGCTCTGTGTTATGTGTTTGTGTGAGTCTAGTCTGTCTTTGTATGCACACCACTTATCCTGATTAGGATATTCTCGAGCCTACAAACTATGGAATACAACCATTTGGCACAATATATTCCACGACGGTAAAGATATGAGCACTCCAGTTCAGTGCACTCAAATTTACGGCATAAGCATGCTTTTTCAGGCACGCACTGAGGCCGTCAATTTTAAAACCTGACCTTAGATATACCATGCTGAAGCATTTACTCTCACGTTAATGAGCACGTTTCCACAACACTGGTAGACACGCTCTCTATTTATGAAGGCACTATTTCCATTCACCACTGTGGAAAGCAAGTATAACTGCACGTACTCTGCACCCAATTTCTGCACTACGTTACAGGATAGTAACCGCTTCCTTTGCTCTTCTTCTTTCCCTAGGTTTTTATCGGCACCCTACATTCTAGGAGTGTCTTCCCAGAAGTATATTTTTTCTTCTGGATGACCAAGGATTTAGGACAGGGTGCGTCTTTTAGGGGACCCACACCTCCCACTTCCTTGTTTTGGTCCTGAAGAATACCGGGGATTGCCCCTAATGGTAGAAACATGTTGACCAACACATAGCCGAGATACGTAGGTCGTAACTCCCCTACTACTATCTCACCGACCTTTTTAATTTTGTCCAGTTACTTTTTTATTAAAATCTATACAAAAGCATTAACCAGGACAATTTTAACACTCACACCTTTTTTTGTTTACAACCCACACTTCACTACCTGCTCCACTGCAACTCAGGTGTTGAAGCACACCCAAGTGACGCTAGGCCACTTGGGTGGGCCCCGATGATGAAGCAAGTCACCACTAGGTGGTGAGTGAGGGGTTTACTAACAAAGGAACAGTGTTTCCTCATCTGGAAAAGCCTTCATCTCCCTCATCGGGTAATACTCCTCCAATTGTTCTTTTCTAATCCTTGACCAGGGAATCAGGAGTATTCCCCGTCCAGTATCTACGGACGCAACTCCTTACTCTCTATGTGTTCCTAATGTCCATGAGCTGTACCTGCTCGCCTACTGGCATTCTGAATCCTTGGGGGTCCTTGTCCTCGTCTTTCCCAAGCTGACCCGTGGCCAGGGTTGGTTCTCATTCCTGTCCTAGGTAAATATTCTGTGTGGATGTCGGTCTAAACTTTACTCCTACCTTTCCTCTTCTTAATAAAGCACTCTTGCCTGTGGTATTTCCCTATCACCTTTTGAAAGCGACTTTTATGCAATTGTTTATTAGTGATGTTCCACTTTTTCCCCTACCTTTAGGATATTATTATACTGACTGCTTATTTTAGCTAGTTCCATTTTTCCCTTCCCTTTAGTATGGTTGCTGTGAACTTAGTAAGAATAGTATAAGGGTTAGGAATTAGTTTAAGAATACTAGTACACATATTAGGTCCTTCTCACGTCCCCTGTCTTAGTTTAAATTCGTACTGAATAGCATGTTCCCTAATGCTCATACCCTGTAGTGTTTCCTTAGTACTCTATGGTACTTGCCTTAATCCATAGTTACATTTAGGCTTTGATCTTGATCATTGATGTTCTGATTTGTATTTGCCTTATACTCATGGCATATTCATTTTAAACTTCTCTTTATAAAACTTTGAAAACCCATCAGGTGTCTGTGGTCATTATACATCACAAGTGTTATTAAATGTATTGAATGTGTAAGGTATTCTACTCTTTTAGGAAACTTGTTACCTGTCCACTGCTAGCTCCTGATCCATCAGGAGAAATATGCCTGTGGTAAGTCAGGTACATGTATAGTAAGTGGTGAAAGAGTCACCCCCTGAATTACTCATAGTTGCGCGGAAAGACTCACCCGGTTCATGCAAACACAGTTGTCAAATGCACGCCAGGGCCCAGTGCGTGGAAATTGGTAATCTGGTGACTCGGGTGACCTGCGCGCTCTATCACTCTGTTGTCCCTCCTTCCCACCCTGGTCCGATGCGGCAGCTAATGCTGTTGAGCAGAGGGCGTGGAAGGTTTGAGCATCGCACTTCCGCTTTCCCTGGAAGCCAGGTTAGCGGTCTAGTCGTGGAAGGAGTGGGGCTACAAATTGCTCATGCCTGAGCAGACGCGGGCAGCGGGCCCATCTGCGCCCATCGGCGACCGGCCGGGACCCTGGGCCAGAACCCCTGCCTGGTTAGGAGCAGCATGCAGGTACACCGCCAAGCAGCTTATTGCTTTACGCCCTCCCATATTGAGCAGTGTAAACACAGCATTTTGGCAGGGAACAGGTGGCATAAGTGCAGCCACTGCCCTTTTATGTCTAAGACATGCCTGAAAACCAGGGTGGACAGTCAGCTATTTAACTGCTCTCTGATCAACTGCAGATCCCTGCGGAAACATAAACTTGAAATCTATACCTACTTGTGGGATGCCCAACCGGATGTGTTATTTCTCACTGAGAGCAGTGCACTCTAGAACCCACAGAAATTAAGGATTGTGACGCAGGCTTTTTTCCATCATTGCGCCTTCAAATTTCTGTATAAATGTGTTCCTGATTTATCGTCCTCCAGGGCCCCATAAGTGTTTTGCACCCAGTCTGATTGAGCAAATAATACAAACTGCCTTACGTTATGCCAAATTGCTGTTGCTGGGGGATCTGAATGTACATTTTGACTAATCGTCAAATAATGGGGCACAGGAGGTTTGCCAGGCTTTGGCGGACCTTCATTTGACACTCAAATCAGCGCTTCCTACTCACTAACTTGGCCATCTATTAGATCCTATCTTTGCCAACTGGAATGCTTTACAATGTTAACCCCTAGTCCCTGTTCCGTGGTCTGATTATTTTGTGGTCCCCTTCAGGATCATGTTGCCCCAGTCTGATGTGTCATCTAAAATGGGTACCACAAAACCGCTGAGGAAATGGGCTAAGTTCTCTATACCCAGTTTTAATATGGCCCTACAAAAACAGAGTGTTTTTATCCTATTTTGGATTTCTTATCGGTACCTTACTATTTTCTTTTATTTATATCATTTGTAGATATATTTTGTTAGTGGCCATCTTCACATGACTTAGCACTAGTAATAAGGTCACAAACACAATAAAAGGTTCAGACAAGGTCTCAATAAATTATTCCCTTGCTCATCCCTTGGTAGCTGGCTACGTGCAGGCAGGCGTAACTCAGGAGATGGGTGTGTTAAGTATTAAAAACACCAATATATAAAATAAGCAAGACACAACACACAATAAAAATTGCACTCCAATTTATAAAAATAGGTCATATATTTTATGGACAAATAGACACCAAAATGACAAAAGTCCAATGCAAAGAAGCAGAGATATGAATTTAATGATTAAATGTAAAAGTAGAGCTTAGAAGCAAATAGCGCTCAAATGGTTAAAAAAGGTTGTGCTGGACCGGGACAACATCAAGAGCTGTTCACACTTACTTCCAGAAGTGTTTATGATGTAGGAAAGTGGTCCACAACACCAGCCAACGGTTCAGATGCTCGGGGTTGCCTCTTGGGGTCTGGGACTACAAATCCCACAATGCACCTGGTCAGCTTATGGAGCTTTTGACAAAAGTTGCTCCATACTTCTCCACACTTCTGAACTTCTTCCAGAAGGTCTCCTTGAGGGTTCAAATTGTCCAAAACACCAATCAGGGGTCTAGCATCTCTGATATGGTCCTTGGAATGCTGGGACATATTTCCCACAATGCCTCTGGCCAAATCCTTAAAAGCCGGATGGGGACTTCTTGGTGGAGTTGAAGCGGGTGGGCTCCATTAACCCGTAGCTTGCTCCCTAATCCTTTTTGAAGCAAGGCAAAGTCCTTAGGGCTGTAGTCCCAGAATGTATGGCAGGCACAATCCTTCATAGTGCAGACCTTCGGGGTGTAGATCAGGTTTCCAGCACGGCAGTCCTTCTCCTTGTAGTTTCAGGCAGCAGATCTGACTAAGCCAACGCACTGGTGTGGCTAGGTTTCACTAACACACCTCTTGCAACCCCTGACTAATCTAATTTCTGAGGGTAATATGTGGCTGGGGGGAACATCCTTTACGACACGGATTTTACTCCGCAGTGCTTTTACGACGCGTTCGTTACAACGCAAATCGTAACCACGAATTGCGCTGGAGGGCGCTAGAGGATTAAGAATAGTATATTTACTATTCTAACACCTTCCCTAGTGTCCACGGGGACTGGTGTTAGAATAGTAAATTATACTATTCTCAATCCGCGCCCCCAACACAAGTCGTGGTAACGACTTGCGTTGTAAGGGACGCGTTGTAAAAGCACGCATTGTGACGGTACGCGTCGTACCTCCATACATCCTGTGGCTGGGGGTGCTGAATGTGGGGGTCAGCCTGTGCTGGTCCCAAACTGTCATTCCCCCTTTGAAGACCAGGGTGGCTACCCCACCCTCTTCCTGCCTTTTGGCTTCTGCAGCTAAAGTTCTCCACCCACAGGAAATCCATTGTCTACTCTGTAAGGACACTTCACAATTCATCTAGCAGCTCTGGCTAAGCCTGGGAAAGGCTGGTCAGTCAGGAGAGGATATCTGTAGAACAGGAATTTGGTTCACAAAAAAAGTTTAATAGCTTATTTTCTATGAATATAAACCTACAGGGGCAAGTTGCTGGATTTAGCATCATTATCATTTTAAGTCCTTGAATGATATTTTGAGCTCCTTCCTCTCAATATTTATATTTCAATAAAATATTCCAATGTTAGCCTATGGAGATAATTATCTACAAAGGGAAAAATGAAATTGGAAGCTTTTCTCAAACCAGGGTTTATAAAACCTATTTTATAATGTCCCTGCTTATAGTTACAAGGCACCCTACCCCAAAGGCACCTAGGGATGACCTTAGGGGTGACATATTTAAAAATAAGGTAGATTATTACTTTGGAAGTACCTTTAATTTCAAAGTCAAATTTGCATACAATTACAATTTCAAAGCAGCATGCAAGGCAGAGCTGGCTTTTAAAGTGATAGCAGGCAACAAAGCAGTGCACACTCTAGTGCTGGAAATCTATTGGGCCTCAAAACATCCCTGTCTGATTATATACTAGGGACTCATAGGTAGTTTGTAACCCCTTGCCTTATCATATACTTGGGAATTACTGGAGTCTCTCATTACCAATTATAATTATACCTAACCATGTACTTTTAATCAGAGCACAGGCCCTGGGTCAGGTTAGCAGAGCCCAGGGCGCAATCAGAGTCAGAACACCATCACCTAGTTGTCAAAATGAGGACTAAAAGTGGGGGAGCACTGCAAACAGGTCCTCATTTCTCCTACCAGCTTTTGTGAAGATGTGAATATTTCCTTAGCCTTCTCCAAATTTAGCAAAACAAGTCATAACTTTGCACATCCCTAGCCTTAATGCATTTCTCAGTGGAATCCTAAGACTCTGGTCTAATTTTACTGAATTAAAGACACAGAAATCTTTGATCCATGATAAACACATAATACATTTTTTTTTAAATGAAAAAAGCAAAACGTAGTCATGTTATAACTAGGCCCTGTAATAATATAAAAGCTGCTTTTTAAAACAAAAACCCTGAATTCCCCAGTTATAGTTTACGGGGCCAACTATAACTTGTGCCTCCAGTACGCACTGCTTATGTCCTTGCAAATTACATCACTGTCGGAAGCTGACTCTGTATAAACTATACCAAAATGAGGTATAGTGTGCACAGAGTCCAGTGAAACCCCAAAGGTAAGCTGAGGTAAACGTAGATAGCATCTTACTCTATATTTGTGGTAGTGTGGGCAAGCAGTAAGGCTTTATCAGAGGGTAGTGTTAAGCATTTGTTGGACATACTCAATCAGCACATGATGTCACACACTCAAAGGCTGAACTCAGACCAATTTGATTTGTATAAAAATTTTATTTTGTCATATTTATTTTCTCGAACCAAGCAAACCTGGCACAGGTAAGTGTAAATGGTACTTTTCAAGGCAGGTTGAACAATACCAACAAACTGAATGAAAATGACGTTGGTACATGTTTGTAAATCTATACTACTATTATAAAGAGAGAACTTGCACCTTTAGGCAAGGTAAACTCGGGAACCACAGCGCCAATCTACACACCCGATACACCGTTAAAATCGGCAGGGTGTGTAGATGGTCATAGGCTTTAAAAATTAAAAAAATAAACGTTATATAAAAAGTTACATTTTTACAAAAAGTAGTTCCCCCAAAGTAGCGCCGGCCGTGACTGTGCCTCGTCACGTGAGGAGCAGGGGAAGAGCAGCGTCCCAGGAGAAGCGGACATGTCCCGTTCTTTAGCCCACTCTTAAAGTGGAGGCCTGCACTCTTAAGCACAACCGGGTGGTTCAAGGCACGAAGATGCACCAAGTAAGACAGCAGTGATGGTGCTGGAGCAAGAACGTCACTGACACAGAAAACCTTGAGGAAGCAGGTAAGGAGGCATGTTAGACTATTTGAATGAAACTGTCATTTTTAAACTGCCGTGAATGGCACATGTTAATATAACAGTTGATTCCCCAAGGTGAAATACAGTTAAAATATCCACGTCGTGTCAACATTAATCTGCATGTATAAGACGGTCCGGAAAGCAGTGAAAGGCAGCAACTCCCAACTTACTCCAATGCCGTCAGAAATGTCACAAGCCCCCAAAAAAAAACAGCCCACAATACACTGACTTTCGAAGTGCTGGCATGAATTGAAAATAAACCCTTTCAGTAGAATCAAATTAGGTACAAATGAGTTTTTAGACGATAGCAATAACTCATACACATTGTCAAATTCAATCATTAAAGTAGTTTTTGAAAACGAATGCCTGGTGGTGCTGATGTAATTCATGGAAGATCTCAACGTGGAAAAAACAACACTAAAACAGGGGAATCCTGCTTCACTTCAGAAAATGAATAAAATGATGAAGGCAAAAATAAACTCAGTCAGGCAGCCTTTGAATTAGGTATCTAGGAACTATTATGAAGACAGTTGTCGAAAGTTGCGCTGGAGGTCCTCTCTCACTAGACCACAAGTTAATCACTTGAAAATGGCAGAACAAATCACAGAGATTGAAATAGGGACAACAGCACAACAGGGCAAGAGCTTTCCTGAGCAACGCCGCACAGAGGAAGCAGAGAATCCTAATGTTGAAGAACGGGCAGAAGGAATGGGACACTCGCTTCTTGGCAGCAGAACAGGGAGAGATCAAGATTTATCCTTGTCGCAATTGTAGTGAAGAATGATCAGGAATCAAGTAGTATCAATATATATATTTATTATTTCAAGTAGATGGCACAAAGTGGAGAGTCCAAGGGTGGTAATCTATACTACTATTATAAAGAGAGAACTTGCACCTTTAGGCAAGATAAACTCGGGAACCACAGCGCCAATCTACACACCCGATACACCGTTGAAATCGGCAGGGTGTGTAGATGGTCATAGGCTTTAAAAAATAAAAAAATAAACGTTATATAAAAAGTTACATTTTTACAAAAAGTAGTTCCCCCAAAGTAGCGCCGGCCGCGACTGTGCGTCGTCACGTGAGGAGCAGGGGAGGAGCAGCGTCCCAGGAGCAGCGGACATGGCGCGCAGGGGAGGAGCGGTGAAGTGAGGCCAGCGGCGGAGCTGAGAGGCGGATATGGCGCGGGGAGGAGCGGCGGCGGACAGGTGGTGAGTGGCAGAGCGGCGGAGCGGAGAAATATGGACCGGCGGTGTGAGCAGCAGAGGCAAGGTAAGAATCCGGGGCAGCCAGGGTCGGGGCTGGCGGGGCACGGGCTGCAGGGAAATGTCAGGGCAGGCGGGGGTAGGGGAAGCTAGCATTTCAGGTTTGCGTGCTCTCCCGCCCCGGCCCCCGCCCGCAACAACATTGTCCGGACACAGACAATGTCGTGGCGGGCGGGAGAGCACGCAAACCTGAAATGCAGCCCCCAGCCCCCTTCTAATCCAGGCAACGCTGGGGCGGGCTGCTAGTGCTTTAAATAAAGTGGAAATTAATGTTAGATTACTTTACAGATTACTTAATGGATTACTTTTTCTACTCAGTGTAATATACCTAGATATCCCACTGGTACATTTCCAAGAGAAAAGGCAAGTAATGCAGTTTTTAGTTATTTGCAGTTTTCAATGTTTTATACAAAACCAACTCCACACAGCAATTTTTATGAAAAAGCAGTCAAATGCAATCCTATGCAAGGAATTTGAGTTATCAGTTTAAGGAAAGTGCAAGTTTGTGGGAGTAGGTCTTCTGGGGTCAGAACCAGGGATCCCCCGGGGTCAATGATGCACTCTCAAAGCGCTCTCAGCGGAACTGGGGTGACCCGGTGCAGAGTGCTGAGGCCCAATGTTATCCAATTGGGGATAGGGGGAATCTGGTTGGTGACTCCTTACGAGCAGGCCAGAAGGTTGTGGGAGCAAAGTTCCTGGTTTTAGGCTCAGGGCAAAGGGGGGATCCAAATTAGCACCCAAGGGTCACTTGCTGCGGCGGCCGGTGTGCAGGGTGCTGTTTTAGCATTGGGTGCCCTGCTGTTTTCAATGGGGATTCTCCGGTTGCAAAAAAGACTGCAGACTCGGGGACAAAGATCTTCTGGAGGTGACCACCAGGATGCTGGGACACCGTCAGTTGGCCCACCCAAGGCAGTGGGAAGTCGGATGCAGGGGTGTCTTTAGGCGTCAGGTTTTCCTTACCAGCTCTGGTCGTAGTCGAGGGGATCTTCCTGAAAGAGGCTGCAGGCTTTGCTTGGAGATTTGAGCAGGTCAGAGTTCAACAGATCTCAGGTCAGGATCGCCGAGGAGACCTCCTCTAGGTGTTAGTCCATTCGAACTCGGGCCGTAAGGTGTTGGGTGCAGAGTGGTGCAGACTCTTAGATTTGGCCGGAGTCAAAGTCTGTGCGTCAGCAAATCCGGTGCTCCCGGGAGACAAAATCTTTCTTGTGCAAGGCAGAGCAGATCCTCGGGGCTCTTACCTACAGGTCACACTGGGATTCCGCTGGAGCAAGTTTGAGGTGGGGACATGCCGGTAGGGCTGGGGCCAAGTCAGTGGGCGTCCACCTCTTCTTAGTTTAAGCACGGCTCTTTGGTCCTTCTTCTTCTCTTCTTCTTGGTTGGTTCTTGACTGAGAATGCAAGGTCCAGGGATGCCCCAAAATACTAGATTTAGGGGTGTTACAGGTAGGTAAAGGTTGAGACCTATGGGTCCCTTCCTTGGGATGGCTACACCCATATTATGCCACCCTCCAGTGGGAGGGGGCATATGACTCACTTTGGTTGGCTGGGTCCCCCACCTGCAAGATGGCGGTGACTGAGAGTTGTGCTTCACCTCACCTCCCCCACCTGAGAGGTGGGGTTGGCAAAGGTGGGCACACCTCCCTTCCTCCCTTGGTGCTCCCGCCAATTCTCCCACCCAAAGTGGGGGTCAGAGCCGGTAGGAGCCAGTTTCTGGAAGCAGCAAAGGGCTGGGGAAGCTCTCAAAAGCAGAAAGCCCTTGAAGCTTCCCCTTCGTTCACCCTGCCCATCCTGGGGGAGGAGGCTTGGCACCTCGTCCAAGGATATGCATTGTTTTAAATCCCCTGAGAGCAGCAGGCTCTCAAACCAGGGGTCCAGAAACATGTCTGATGGTGGCAGCTGGGGGGCAGCCACTCTGCCATGCCCTCTATGTGCATTTTTCATTAAATCCCACACTGGCATCAGTGTGGATTTAATGTGCTGAGAAGTTTGATATCAAACTTCCCAGTTTTCAGTAAAGCCATTATGGTACTGTGGAGTACGTAATGACAATCTCCCAGCACCATATACTCTCCATGAAATTACTGCACTTACAATGTCTAAGAATTGGCTTAGACATTGTAGGGGTACAGGGCTCAAGCACCTGCACCCTCACCACTAGTATAGTGCACCCAGCTAGAGAGGTGGCTGACCTATGCCAAGGCAATGGGTTGTAGGCATGGCACACAGGGATGTGTGCCATGTCGACATGTCACTTTGTTCTGACCCAAAACATGCAGCCTGCAAAGGCAGTGTGTGTGTGTAAAGGTACGGGGCCTCTAAGGGTGGCATAATAAGTGCTGTACCCCTTATGGGCCTACCCTGGCCACAGTACCCTTGGTACCTGTGGTACCATTTTCAAGGGACTGACCTGAGGCCAAAGAGTGCCAATTGGGTTTTGTTTTCAATGCAGTTTAGGGAAAGAACATAGGCCCTGGCTACCTGGTTGGCAGGAACCCAGGGCACACTCAGTCAAAGTACATCAGCAGTTTAGCAAAAAGTGGGGGCAACATGCAAAAAGAGGGCACTTTCTTACAATCACTATGAAATCTTAAATGACCTAATTGATGGAATTCCACAAAGTTTGTGGCCTTGCCGTAATTCAACAAGCTACAGGTGTGGACAATTTTCTATTTTCCTGAATGAGATTACCCCCTGAAAGACTTCACAAGAAACGCAATTTTATGTCAAGATGTTGACAGGTATACATTTGCTGCTGAAAAGACACCTTCTGTCAGGCCCTTTTGATAATGCCAACAAAAATCAAAGAAGAGTGGGCTCAAATATTATATAGGAATTCCTTTTGAAAAAATCTGTGGGACCCTCAGCAACTATTTTGGGTCAATGGCATATCCTTTGCCACTGACGTAATAGCAGTTGGTAGCATCGTAAACAGGTTGTTTTCCTCCACCAGGAGGAGATCTCTCTTGATCGAAGATATTATTCAAAGTAGTGATCTTTCATGTAAAGAGACATGTTCAATTTTTACAGCAGTTGTCTCCTCACACATGTCATTACACTTTCATTAATGCTATTCAGAAGTTAACTTTTGTTTGGCTTATATAATGTCTAGTGCAAAGGTATGAACACAGAGACAATACTCTTCCTATAAAAGAAACCTGGAATCCTGTGATTCCTATTAGTAAGAACCTGTTTACAATACAGTTACAGGAGCTTCAGTAGTTGATATGTTATATACATATTGTATGGAGTTATCAATTTCTAGATGCATATGTATACATGTTGGCATGTAGCATATGATTTACAGTTTTTTAATGCTCTACTTTGTACTATTTCATACCTCTTTGTTTGCTTTTATTCCTTATATCTCATGTGTGACTATCCTTTATTTCTCTTTCCATGTTTTCTTCATATTCATCTCAAACCAAATTCTGAGCATAATATTGAACTGCTTGAACATATATCTGCACACAGTGAGGGCCAGAGAAAGCTACATGTGGCCTCCTACCAACATGTCTAATGTTTCAGCTACTAAACCACTTGATAAATTATCCACTAAGTGATAAACATACTCAGTAAATCACACAAACTCAAACAAGTAAATAAATACAAGCAAATACAAATGTTTCTTTTGATGCCTAGATTTGAGCAGGGTGCTAAAAATATCAGTTATCAAAGGGGATGAAATGAACATAAGAGAAGTTTTGAAGAAGTGTGTACAGATGGAGAATCAAACTGTCTTGTTGTACCCCTAAGATCGACTATTGGATTAGCGTATGATGATTTCACAAGAACAATGTTGACAATGGATGCTGTTGTTGAAGCTCCTCATTGATCATGTGATTTGCAGCAGGTGGGTAAGCATCACATTATAAGATGATGACACCAGGGTAGCATGGGATAGAGAATGCATGCTGCAGCCTTAATCATATGAGTGTGATATCAAGGCAGTGGGATGTAGCACAATGGCTGTTTTTAATGTTTTTCTCATCTCCTCTTGGGAAAACAGGCATATCAAAAATCTCTAATAATAATAATAATAATAGGGAGATTTGTAGAGCACCTGGTTACGCGCACCGGCGTGTCCCCGCGCTATGACAAGTGGAAGTGACAGAGTCAGATGTTCGGAAGCAGTGCAAGTCTAGCGGAGAAAGAGATCGGTTTTAAGTTTCCCCCTAAATCTGGATTCGGAAGGTTCCTGGTGCAGCTCCGACGGCAGGTAATTCCAGCCCTTGGCTGCCAAATACCGGAAGGACCTGCCCCCCATCCGAGCCTTTCTTACTTTGGGGACTTTTACTAGCCCTGCTCCAGTAGAGCGCAGGGCTCGGGATGGCTCATAGCGAGAAATCAGGTCTCGCAGTGGTATAGGCGCTTTGCCATGCAGAATACGGTGGCATGTACGTAATGCCTTATACTCAATCCTGCTTCTCACCGGGAGACAATGGAGTGCCTGAAGCGCTCTCCCCGATGCCGACCTTCGAGGTAATCTCAAGACCAGGCGGGCCGCGGCATTTTGAAGCACCTGGAGGCGACTGATGTTCTTTCCCGTCGCCCCCAGATATAGCAGATTGCACGACCAACAGCACGACCCACAGCATTAAATTGTAGTAGGCCCTACATAGCAGGAGCAGGACTTCAAAGTTTAAAAAAGTGTGGAAAGATAAAAAATATACCCAGTGTGGAAAGAGAAAATATAGCAGATCAGTATTGGGCACCAACTAGTGGAATTAATTAGATTAGCTACCTTGCCGTTAATAAAAGGGACAGGTTTGCTTCAAAATGTAGAAGGTGTTAGACCTGTTGTCCTTAGGGTGGTCTTCCCCCAATCTTTTTGCCTGCTTACCTTCTGGCTTGGCCTATTCTTTTTGTTGGCCTTATGAGCACTCTGAGCACTTTACCACTGCTAAAGTGTATGTGCTTCTCCTCTAAACATGGTAACATTGGTGTATACGCAATTGCCATAGTTAGTTTGCTTATAAGTCCATTGTAAAGTGGTATACCATATATATCCAGGGTCTGTAACCTGAATGGTACTAGTGGGTGTACAGCACTGATTGTGCTACCCACACAAGTACAGTGGTGGTCGGCACAGGTAGGAGCATTGGGGCGGGGCGGATTGTGGGTAGTGGAAGTTGACAGACGATGGGATAGGTAATATTATTCTTTTTTTTAAACACTTACCTTGCCTCTTCGCCGGCTCATCGATGAGGCGAGCACAAAAGTAAGTGTTTTTTATTTCTTTTTATTTCATATTAGATATCCCGTCATCTGTTGACTTCCAGCCCCCCCACCCCACTCCACCGCTCTTACCTGTGCCAGTCGCCACTGCACAAGTAGTCTTTCAAACCTGTCTCAGGCTTGCCGCCATTGCAGGGCCAGTGTGTGCAGTTTACTGCCACATCAACTTGGCATTTAAAACTATTTGTCAAGCCTTAATCTCCCCTTTTATTACACATAAGTCACTCCTAAGGTGCGCCGTAGCTAGCCCATAGGGCAAAGTGCTGTGTAAGTAAACGGTAGGACATGTACTGTTATGTTTTGCATGTCCTGATAGTGACAAAAACCCAAATTTGTTTTTCACTACTGTGAGGCCTACTCCTCTCATAAGCTACCATTGGAAATTCCTTATACACTTTTAAACTGTAATTCCTGATTAGAAAGGAATTGCTACATCATATTTTATATCTTTGGATTTGTAATGATAAACCCTCTTTACTGGTAAATGTGGATTTAACATTACTATTTTTGAAATTCCACTTTTAGAAATTGGGCATTTCTCTGCTCTTACTGCGCTGTGTGCCTGCACCCTGTCTCCAATGCATGACTGTGGTGGGTGACAGCTACACTTTATGCATTTCCTCCAGACAGACAGAAACACAGGTTAGGTGTGTTTGTGTACTCATCTGCATTCCGATGGCACCACTTCTTGAACAGGTTGGGAGAGGGGAGCTGCCACAGCTGAATAGGCAGTGTCCTGTTTCCCAAAAAAGGGCTGATTAACCCTTACTGATAGTCTAGAGCCAGGGCTGGAAAGAAAGGACATGTATGCACTTCAAATACCCTTCTTTGAAGTCAACCCTATTTCAAAGGCACAGCTGAGTAATTAAGTACTGGATCCTGACCGTGCCAAGACAGTACACTACTGGACCTGTGAGGAACCCTGTCAGGAAGAAGGACTGTTGTGCTGCCAAGAGGACTGCCACTCTGTTGAACTGCTGTTCTGGAAGACCTGTTTTTCTGCTTTGATGTGCTCTCTGTTTAAAGATGCTTACTACCCTCTGCCCTGCTAAGGAAATAGATTGGACCCATCTCACTTGAACCCAGTGTAACCCCAAGGGCTTGCTGGCTTGCCCCTGTTCTGAAGTCTCAGGGACATCAAAGACTTCCTGCAACCCTTCAACAGCACCTGGATTTTGCCATCTGTGAGTCCCTGCCATGACAAGTGGTGTCAACCCAGTCCTGGGCCCTTGGAAGTGATGCTTTCTGTGCTGCAACTCTTGACTCCAACGCATCGCCACAATTGAGCCAATCAGAACCGATCAGTGCATCCATCAACAACGCCTCAACAGTCCCAGTCCTGCTCGCCAACAAATTATGCCAAAGTGCGCGACTCTATGATGACGCATCGTCCATCTTCTGTATTGTTTGATGTCGAAGCTTTCCCTGAGTGTGCGGCTCAATGACGAAGCTTCGCCTACGAATCCTTTGGATCGGCCATGACGCTTCACCTCCCTGCTCCTCGCATCTCATCCTCCAAAGGTACTATTTTCTGCAAGCCAAGGCTGGTCCCTGTATTCGACCTACACTCTTTCACAGTCGGCCTAAACTCTGGATCTATCCCAATCTAGCATGACCAGGTGTCCTCGGTTGGTGTTATATGACTTTAAGCACTATATTTTCATTTAATATTAAGAAATTCATATTCCAGTTCTACTAACTGGATTTTTGTTGTTTTGGTCTTGTTTTACTCATAAAAATATAATCTTTTTTCCTAATCCTATGTGGAGTATTTGTGTGGTGTTTTCATTGTGTCACTGTGTGTGTTGAACAAATACTTTATTAATAATTATCAAAAATAGGGAGTGAAGAGGTGATACTCAACAGTACCAAGGTGGGCGCATCCTCCTCCGCTGAATGTACAAATAATCAGAAAGGTCCACCTTTAACAGGTTGCCTGTGAGTCCAGATGTTCTTGGCATACACAGTACTTGTTAAAATACCCCTCACACACCAAAAGGGCCCTTGGTGTCATTCTTCATCATCGGGGTCTTCCTGCCCCGCTGCGGGACGGGGCGTGCTACGACAAGCGACTACGCTGGTGCACCTTGATTTTGTAAGTACCATGTGAGTGTATTTGAGTGAGTGTCAGTAGGGGTCAGGGGTGATAGGAAAAGTGAGTTTTAAAATAATACCTGGCCTTGTGAAAGCAAAAAAAAATGTTAATGGTCACAGGCTGGTATTGTTAAAGTGTGGCGGAGAAACAAGAGCTTGTCAATGAGCTTATTCTCCTGATCGTGTCAACATGTTTTGAGGCTTGCTGCCTCTTCGTCAGGACCGGGTCAGATCCCTCTGTCACTCACTAATGTTGTCAACGATGTGCGTTATGTGTATATACAAGCGTACAAAGATTTTTCTATCTATCTGATTCAATATACTAATCATAATGACAGTTTTATCAGAATGTCTGTATTGTAAGCCTGTAACGATACAAGAAGAGCACTAAATACTTTTGCGTGAATCCCAATGCGCGTTTCATATGCCACCTGTTGGAAGGAAGAGACATGGTGACATATGTAGTGACTTTGTAGTTTTGGTGAGTCTTATGGTTCTGAGACAAACTAAGGTGCTGTGACCTATTGGAAGCATAGTAAAAGAAAAGGAAAAACGGACATCACACAGCCAGACACACACGTATAATATGTAACACTGGCTCTCAATGTTGTGGCGAAATTAAATAAACGCTGTAAGCTACAGACCAGTGGTATTTAGTTTGGAATACATACTGAAAATAATAGGAGTCAATGCCCCATGAGCCGATCTGGACAAGAGGTAAGAAGGGGGTCCATCTGTAGATGTAAAGGGAAAAATGGGGTATACCTCAGTTCTGTTAGCGGCTATGTAGGCAGAGGCGTAATGCTCGAAAAATTAGGCTCTCTAAAGCGGCTATGCCGTACTTACTAAACCCCAGGCAGGTCACGCATCCTCCCTCGTCTGATGGCTTCCGTAGTGTGAACGAGTAGGGGGGAGGTTGGTGCTTATATACTGTATTTAATGGGTTTGTTAAGTGGATAAGTGCTCCCAGCTGTCTCGTTGGGGAGCTGGTATTGCATGGTGCATTCACTCGGGCAGATACAATTTGAAAAACCGGGTCGTTCGCCGCGGCCATCTTTGACAGTGTAAATACACAGGATATGAAATGCAAAACTATATCGAGTGCTATTATCCTCGTTGTATACGGGGCTCAAGTAAAGGGTCTGTTGGTATGAAAAACAGGTGTAGAACAGGTCCCAAATGAATTCCTGAAAGGCAAATAGATGTTGGTACGCATGCACAATGTGGTTTTCAATACTTATGGAACCTAGTATGGTCTCTAGTTACTGCACATGCATGATGAACGGTACATCTATTTCTATGTCAAAACTCAATGCGCACGGGCAATGAGGTTCCTATTGTAAATGGTTCTGGAGCTGATTCCTGCGCATGCGTGATGATAGGTGCAACTGGCAACTGATAATACTGTTATTCTGCGCATTATCTGTGGTATTAGGCACAGTCCAGAATAACGCATATAAGCTTCTACACAAGTAGCATATGATGTTATTCATAATGTAAATGGGCGTGTGGTGGGGCAGGCACTACTGCGCACAAAGGGTGAAAAAGGCGGCAGAGTGACTTATTCTATTATTGACAGTGGCATACATTGTGATGACAGATCTTACATATGGTCATGGAAGGGGAATTGTCGCGGTCACTATACAGAGTCCCTAATGAGACTCCCCTCCATAACGCACATCATTGACAACATTAGTGAGTGACAGAGAGATCTGACCCGGGCCTGACGAAGAGGCAGCAAGCTTCAAAACATGTTGACACGATCAGGAGAATAAGCTCATTGACAAGCTCTTGTTTCTCCGCCACACTTTTTTAACAATACCAGCCTGTGGCCATTAAAAAAAAAAGGCCAGGTATTATTTTAAAACTCACTTTTCCTATCACCCCTGACCCTACTGACACTCACTCAAATACACTCACATAGCACTTACAAAATCAAGGTGCTCCAGCATAGTCGCTTGTCGTAGCACGCCCCGTCCCGCAGCGGGGCGGGAAGACCCCAATGATGAAGCATGACACCAAGGGCCCTTTTGTTGTGTGAGGTTTTTTTTTAACAAATACTGTGTATGCCAAGAACATCTGGACTCACAGGCAACCTGTTAAAGGTGGACCTTTCTGATTATTTGAACAAATACTTTACACATTGCCTTTTCTAGATAAGCCTGACTGCTTTGCGCCAAGCTACCAGAGTGTGGTGGAAGTGGTGGTTGGTATTTCAGTGATCTGTTCTTTGCCAGGCTTTGAGGGATAAAAGGGTCCCCTAGAGGCAGCTCATACTTTTATATCCTCTGCCTCCTCTCTCCCATTCTTATGACTACTAGTTGTCATCCCCCAGCTGCCAGACTCCCAGACAAGCAGAGGAGGCTGGGAAAAACTGCATGGGATGGGGCAGTAGCCCAGCCCATTCCACACTGGAATGACTCAGCGGGGCGGATCAACTAATGACGCCCCTCCATGAATAGGACACTTTCCCCGTACACTTTTATTCCGCGTGCCATTACCCTGCATTTTTACACCGCAAAATCTTGTGCAACGCAGGGCTCTACAACGCAATCCATTGCAACGCATTCCCCATTACAACTCAATTTAGTATTCTAACTCCACCGGGGCGTTACTTTGGGGAATGTGTTGTAATACTTTGCAGTGTAATGCCCTGCATTGTAAAAGATTATGGGGTGTTAAAAATTGTGGTGTAAATGGCATGCGGAGTAACGCATGCGGGGTAAAGGATGTCCCCACCCCCCTCCTCTATTGGCCGGGGGCTTGATCCAATTGTCATTGCCAGTGCCAGATGGAACTCTTTGTTGGAAAACATCACTGTTAGAGACACCTACCCATCTAGAATTCTGATTTTCCAGATCATCTTTTATAAATTAGTCACCACTTTTTTCCATTCTTCTCTTCTTTGCCTCCCTCCCTGCTCCTCTCTTTCACCCTTTCTTTTTCCTCTGCTTCTTCTCCCCATCTATCTTTTTCCTCCTCTCGGTTCTTTCTCTCCCCCCTCCCCGTGTCCTCTGATCCTTTAGAATACATCACTGCGAAACAGAATGACAGAAATAGCAGGAATGAGAGTCTGGCTTCTTCATTGTCACTTGTTAATGTGGCATGTCCCCGGGAGATGCCTCCATTAGCAAGTGACAGGGAAGTGGACAACTCAATCCCCAATCACTTAGAGATGCAGAGCACTGACAGCCGCTGCTGGCGCCCGCACCCTCAACTGATTGGGGAATGACATTTTAGGATAATACCGCAGGGCCAGATCCTCCGCCGCTCGGCACAGAGCGCACAAATATTGTAAATTAATTTTGCACATTTGCATGAGGCAAAAACACAGTAAATCATAGTCTTGGCAAATAGACTGAGCTCAGTATTTGCAATAAAATCTCTGCCTCCCACTCCTAAATTTATCAACGCCCAGGTAATATGCTGCAGTAGTCTGGGGAGATAAATACTCAGGCTGACATCCTCCAAGAGCATCAGGTTCAAATAAGGCCTTCATCTTTCATTAGTCCATAAAAGAAAAAGAAAAGAGGTCTGAAGAACTGCAGTAACGAGCAAAATTTAAAGAAAATCTGAGATATTATCATTTTAGGTAATGCTTTTTCATATAGTTGATATAACTAATATTGTTAGGACATTAGGGTGTTGTCACAAAGATTTCTAAGATTTCCTCTGAGTCATGCCTATAAATGTATTGTTGATTTCAAGGTATAAAATTATATCACACCCACAAATCTCCTAACTATTCATCATAAAGTGTGCAGATCTGCCTGACACTTTAGCTACACAAATTTACAGATATCTAATGGCCTGTGAGATTCCACTGTACTTTTACTATTTTGTCCTTTCACACAATGCTTCACCCTTAAGGAATAATATGCAGGACTCAGCATACTCCACTGCTCACTTCCGTATTCTACAGAGGACGCACCTGCACATGTCACTATTTTAGGCGTAGTTAAAGTGTGACCACTTTATAATGTAAGAGAAATCTATGCCTTTAATGGCGTGGGGCTATATTTTGGAGAACCTATAGTTCCTGACATATTCTCATCATGCTACTAATATTGTAGGGATATCATTTAGGGGGTCACCACGGCTGGCAACTTCTGATCCCGTTGAAACACTTAGTACTTTTTGCCACCCCTTGATACACCAGTATGCCATGCACTTTCGATCAAGTTATGCAGAAACAGTACCAGGGTCACAGATGCACTCTGACATAGCAATATCACACCATGCTTTGGGGAGCTTGAGAGCCTGGTAGAAGTAGGATTAAAGATAAGGGCAGAATATATGTTGACCTGGTCTGGCCTTGTTAACACACAAGGGGGTGAGAGAACATGGCGGCTGCCAGCTAAACGGACGCGGTCATGCTCACCTCGTTGCCTCGGAAACCTGGAGAGGTGGACAACAATGCTGCGTATCGTTCCTGGAGTTCTTTTTTGATGCAGCGGTAACCTCATCTATCGCGGGGGGAGGCTTTCTTGATGCTGTTCGGCCCTGATCTCGGCTTGGTGGGGGCGGCGGTTCCAGCGGCGGTTTCAGCAGACGCGGCATGATCAGCCGGCTTGGAGGGATGTATTGACGCAGTGAGCGATTGGAGGTGGGAGGAGGCAGCGCGGCTGCGGAAACGCTGAGACGCTGCCTGCTTCTGCTTTCGGCTTGGCTCAGGGAATGCCGGTGCTGGAAATGCTGTGTCTCTTCCCCCAAGGCCGCTATCACTGCTAAAACTGAAGGTGGGAGACGCCATTCTGAGCCAAAGGGCGAGTACTGTACTGAATGCAGAGGGGGTGAAACGTTCAGAAATAACTCTTGGCTTTCTTTGCAGGGGGAAACTTGGTGAAAAGATTGTCCCGCTATATGGGCATTGTGAGGCTGGTTTCTTTTTTGGCAGCCCCTCGCAGTTTATGGAGGAGGAGAAGAGAAGGTGCCATGAAGAACTAACATCAGTTGAGGAGGGTAAAGGGGGTATCTTCCCTTTGAAAACTGGGCGATATACACTCAGAACACGAGCAGCACTTTTACTCCCCAACTTAGACATAACCCAGCCCATAGCAACCCCAAGGATATCTCCCCCTCTTGTTGAGATCAATACAAAGGGACAGCGGAAGAGACAGAACGTAGTGAAAGAGGGAGAAGTAAGGTCAATGGAGGTCCCAAAAGAAAGAGGGAAGAGTAGGGGGAAAAAGCTGGTTGGTTTAAAACCCAAAATTACACCCTCACTGAAAACATATCAAAGAATAATGTCCTCTGCAACAAGTCCGAGTAAGGCGGTTGAAATGTGTTGTCAAGGAGAGCAGGAAGGTGGGACTGCTAAAAATAAAACCAAGGTTAAAACAAAAGCACTAGATGCCGATAAAGATTCAACACCTTTGCTGACCCCGTTTCAGAAATGTAAACAGAGGGGGGCTAAGCAATTTAATGTAATTAGCCATACAGATCCTCTTCCAGCTCCTCCAGCTCCGTCTGAACTCCAGCCTCCTCTAGCTATGTTAGAACTCCAACCTCACTCTGAAATACAGCTGTCGAATAGATTTAAGGACCTGAAAGTCCAGGATCAGAGCATTCCCTTCCCCCAGGGTATGACAGATAAGAATGATATTACTGAACCGGAGCCTGAGCCTGAGCTTGTGTATGAGCCTGTGCCGGACCTCAAGCCTGGGGAGGCAGAGTTGGAAAATCTGGGGCCTCTGGGGGTAAGATACTGGCGGTGCACTCCCTTTCAGACATCTTAATGGCAATGAAAGGTGAAATGATAGCAGGCTTTAAGATTTCAGAGATGAATCAAGCTGATCCTGCAAGTAGATTCTCCGTCTCTGAGGCTAATCAAGTAGCGATAAAAGCTTCTTGTGAGGTGTTGGCACAGAAACTAGAGGAGGTGGTAATAAGAACAGATAAAATTGAGGCAGAGATCCCAATCATCAAGAAAGCAATAAGCTCGGCCTCATCAGGGATGGCAAAATTAGCGGCTCAGAACAAGACATTGAGAGAAGATTGGAAAACCATTCCCGGAAGAACAATTTAAGACTTCTGAATGTCCCGGAGACTATGGAAGGGACCGATCTGAAGGATTTATCATTTGACTGTTACAGGGGACAGTACTTAAAGGCTCTGCACATATAAATCTCTCCCAAGAAATTCAAATGGTTCATTGGAACCCCTTTAGGAGGAAGCAAGGCCAACTCAAGCCCCGGAAGATCTTGGTTAACTTTCTTTCTTATGCTGTCAAGGAGCAAATACTGTCTGCAGGTCTTAAGGCAGGTTCAATATCTTTTTCCCTTACTGGGCAAGAACCTATTAATTTCCAAATAAGATTGGACATATCCCATACGACAGCAACAAGGCAATGGGAGCTTGGGAGCCGTTTAGAAGAGTTAAAAGGACAAGGGGTTAAGGCCAACTAAAATTCCCAGCTCAATTACGGGCTATGTTTAATAACAAGATGCATCAGTTCCATACAACAGAAGAGGTTGACGACTTTATAGGAGAAATTAGAGGTGGGAAGCCTGGGATCTGAGGGGCATATTATCAAGGGGGTTTATCTCCGCTTTTTTGGCTTTAAAAGCCAAGAAAGCGGAGATACAATTATCTCCCTATTACCTAGCTGTCGCTAACATCAGTTAGTGACAGCTAGTAGGAGATAGCGACCATCTTGGGCCCCACTTTGCATGTCAGAGAAATTTATCACTAATGACATGCAAAGTGGGCATGCCAAGATCCAGTCGCTAACATCGCTATCTCCTATTACCAACTTTTGGAGATATTCGCGCTAAGCGCGAATATCTCCAAAAGCTAACACCTGCCCTGAGCAGTTCTTAGCCATGTTATCCAATGGGAGGTGGAGAACATGGCTAAGAGCATTAGCTCGGTAATGCATGAATATCGCGGACTTTTCAGCGATATTCATGCATTGCGGCCGATTTTTATCGCATTTGCGATAAACCTTGGTAATACCAAGGTTTATCTGCGATAAAAATCGCCGCAGGTCGGCGATAAATTTTTGTCTCTAACCAAGCAATAGCGATAATTATCGCTATTGCTTGGTAATATGCCCTTGAGTTAGGGAGTGTATTTTATGGAGGAAATAAAGAGAAAAAAAATACAACAGGTATTGCTCCCTATAGGTGCAGTTCAGTTTGTTTATTCATCTCTCTTTCTGTTTCAGTTAGTTAGTTTTTTCTTTTCAAGGTTGAGGTGGGCGGGACTAAATAAGCTTTGCCTATCTGGAAGGGAGGGTTCCTCAAGGGTGTGAAGGGGCACAGGTGAAAGGAATGGGAGGGAGTGGGGCACAAGGGGGAGCGGAGGGGGGAAAAATGGAAAAATACTCATCTCACTTTAGGATTTGGATTTATGGGCCGTTGGTTCTAGCTCCAAGAGTCAGAGGATATGGTGAGAGTAGCGACTCAGGGTAGGAAGAAAAGCTTTGTCTCTTGAAATGTTAATGAAATGAGGTGCCCCAGGAGACAGAGATAAGTAATGAATATTTAGAACTCCCTGAACCTCAGATATGTATTCTGCAAGAGACACACTTGACTGCTGGGGAAGCTAGGAAACTGTTTGCAAACTTCTTTTGGGTTGAAAGCTTCTGCACTTCCGGTCAAACATCAAATACCTGAGGAGTTGCAATTTTAATAAAACAGGGGTCAGCATGTCCGATAAAATCTTTCCAGACAGACCATACTGGGAGATGGGTCATCGCACATTTGGACCTGGAGGGTATGGATTTGGTTTGTGTGTCTTTCTATGGCCCTAACGTGGATGATCCAACATATATTAATAAAATGTATTCCAAGTTAATCTTGGAGAATCTCCCTATAATTATGGGTGGGGGACTTTAATGTCCTCCTAGACCCTAATAAAGATAGGTTAAACCGGTGCCACTATATAGGGGCACCTCATATTCGGCGTGCAATGAAAAATGTAATGCACGATTTGGGGTTGGTAGATGTTTGGAGAAAGGTGAGGGGAGATGATGTTGGGTTTACATTTTATAGCAAAATACATCACCATTTCTTAAGGATTAACTACATACTTATGAGTAGAGATCTTTTGTCTGGAAGAACTGATATATCCATTCTCCCCATTCACCTTTCGGATCATGCCCCTCCTGTTCTATTTTCTTGTAAAAGAATAATGATGGTAGCCCAGACGAGATGGACTCTAAACAGGAGAATGTTATCTGACCCTGAAATCATCTTGGCCATTAAGGCCTCTTCTTTGGAGTTTTTTTAAATCAATATTGGCTCAACATCTATTGGAGTAGTATGGGATGCCTCTAAGGCCAACCTTAGAGGTAGGCTACATGGGCTCATATCTGCCAAAAATAAAACTGGAGGCTGTGAATTAAAATTGAGAGAAGATAATATTAGGAAGTTGGAAGCGGATCTTCTCCTTGTAGGGAATGGTTCTCCCGAAAGGGTTGGTAAAGTGCAGGAGGATCTTGAAACAGTTAGGTCAGAATACAGAGGTAATCTAGATGAGAAATGTAGGGCCCAAAGGCTGAATAAAAACATGGATAACTTCGAATATGGCGAGAAGGCCGATGCCTTGTTGGCATGGAAGGCCAGAACCGACCGGACAAAAAACAACATATGCGAGTTAGTCATTAGTAACAGCGGAGATAAATCCACCGACATAGAGGACATAAAAAACTGCCTTCTCTCGCTTTTCACAGACCTTTATAAGGAGGACTTAAAGCCCTCAAAAAATCAAATCCAGACCTGGCTGAGTTCTAAATCATTACCATCCCTAACGCAGGAGGGTAGGGAACTCCTGGACTCCCCAATCTCGTTGAAGGAAGTTAAAATGCAAATTAACCTATCAAAAAACAAGAAAGCAGCAGGCCTGGATGCCCTCCCGAATAAGATCTATAAACTTCTCGAGGAGGAGATTGCACCAACATTGGGTTCCCTATTTCAATCAATTTATAGCCTATTGGTGCAAATACCAAATTCATGGAAAGAGGCGATCATCGTATTAATACTCAAACCCGGGAAGACCCACTGAGGGCTGACTCCTATCGGCCAATCTCCCTGTTAAATTCTGATTATAAAATCTTTATGGGTATCTTGGCAGGGAGATTGGCCAAATTGTCACCTGGGTTGGTCAGCTTCGACCAAAAATGGGTTTATTGGTGGGCGTTTTATTCAAGAACAGACACAGCTCCTCATTGGCAATATCGATCTCGCCACAGTAAGATCTAAACCCTTGGCGGTAATCGCTCTAGATGCCGTCAAGGCATTTGATAGGGTCTGTTTGTCCTATCTTTGGGAGGTCCTGGAGGGTATGGGTATAGGTCCTGTGTTTATTCACATGCTTAGACAATGTTATCAAGGTGCCTCTGTAAACATTCTGGTCAACGTGACTCTTGCTCCTAGTTTTGAGATTCAGAGGGGACCAGGCAGGGCTGTCCGATCTCTCAGCAACAAAACAAAAGACTAGTAGTGGTCTATACTAAACATAGGAGACTGAGCAATAAGACAGAAGCAAGAGCCTATGTGTCAGGTACACTGTCCGATCTCTCCCCTGTTGTTTGACATATATATAGAGCCCTTGGCTCAGGCAATAAAGCTCGATGCCCGGATTCACCCCTTTAAATCTCAACAGTATACAACTAAAATAGCATTATATGCAAATGACATTATCTTCTACATCAGCGATCTAGAAGCAACAATGCCAAGGGTGGAGGCCCTCCTGAGGGAGTTTGGCTTAATTTCTGGGTATCTAGCCAACCCCACCAAGACGGAGGTAATGTGCTGGAATATATCACAATTGGGTTGGCAGACCAGCACAGAGTTTAAATACCTTGACATTGTTATAGTCAAAGTCAAAGTCAAAGATAGCTTTATTCGATTTTAGTATAAAAGCAACACATAAAAGGTACATACATTCAATTAAAAGAGACTCGCTTTATACATTATAAAATACATTAAGGTATAGTTATTTCATGCCGGGATTTCAACTCGGGGCATTTCTATGCAACAGTTAACATGATTTGTCATGCTATAATATAAAATAGAGAGTTTATTAACGTTCAAGTCCAGGTTGCAGTAAGTCCATTGTAGATCTGCATTTGATTACAAATTTCAAATACTTGGATACAGCAGTGATGGTTATTTCATCAGGTAATATAAGTAATTTAAATAAAGCGATTCTACACTGTCTCAATTTCCAGGACTTCAAAAGAGGTAATAAAAATGCCTTCCGCCCCCATGAATATTATTTGCGAAATTTGTGTGGAGGAGTCATCACACGAGCATTTGATTAAGTTGTTCGACCAGTCGTTTGAGTTAGGGAAAGTTACCATCCTAAAAAACAAAAAAGATAAAGGAGGCCCCCTTAACTGTCAACTTTGGGACAGGGGAGATAACGTAAGAAACAGAGAAAGTCCCACAGGTTTACCACAACATGGGTAGGAAATGGAACAGTAATGTATACTGCGTTTTGCAATCTTTAGCAATACCAGTCTTGTACTACTACTGGTTACCAGGGCGTAAAGTAAATCATAAACACAATGTTATACTTAGAAGACCACCAACAGCTATAGATGTAGCAGCAATAAAGCACACAATATGTCAAATATAAGAAACAAATCAGAAAATATTGTTTTAGAAAAATATATATATATTTTTTGCAATTTATTCAACAAAAGCACATTGTCAACACAATTACAACAAATCATTAAAAAACATACAAGTAGTATGTTATAGCATTTCATAAAAAATTATTTGTTAAAAAAACATCACATAAGCATCAGGTTAAAAAGTTCAAGGGAACAGGGGTCGACGCGGCGTTTCGGTTACAGGTAAATAGACAACCTTCTTCAGGACCAAGTTCTAGAAGGAAACATAAAATTACTATTCTTTGCAAACCTGATTTTTCATACAGAATCATTTTCTAAAACAACATTTTATCTTTTTTCTTAAGCTATAACATTCAACAAATGGTGCTGGTGTTACACTAGAAAGGATAGGAAAAGGTGGCTGATTGTTATGGTATTGCTAAAGTGCATCGCGCATTGGTACTGATGTCATTTCGTGGGTCACTATGTTGTCTATTATAGTGAAAGAGGGAATCACTTATGTGGGTTGGTATTACTCTTATTCCCCACTATAAGGTTACCTTTTATAATTCATAATACTGAAAGTGCCTGACATCTTATCTAGGTCACGTATTGATGGGTCACAGTTTATCTGTTCGCAAAAGGGGATAGCTTTTTGTAGCTATTATGCCCAATTCAAAAGTTACCTTAATCATATAAGTAACCTCCAAATAAATCCAGGAGGGCACTGGGCCGGTTATGTGATCCGGTAGTGAGCTGGAGAAAGTTCTCACTGTTATGGTATAATCCGTATGGGTATCTGTAAATGGCAATGAGGTTGTTTTATATTTATGCTCTATGCCTGGAGAACGAGAGGTAGTTATAAATCGAAAATTATTACCTTAAGATTACATAGGGATAAGGTTTTGTTCTGGTTATAGGAGCCACCGATATGTATTTCCTGGGTTAGCTGTAATTAAATGCCCCTGTTAGTCTTATTCCAAGTAAGGAGTGATAATCAATCGTCTACTAGTCATTTTCAATACATAGATTGGCCATTTATACTCACCCAGATATTAAATGACTGGCGGTTGAGTAAGATGCACTTTTTTTCGTGCTGGTATAGCAGCTAGTTAACGTTCAATTCGTGATGGGCATAGTCCTGCAACTGGGTCTTTGGGGATAGAGTTAGAAAAAGTATCTTGTTAGGGTTCCAGTCTGGCTTCCTCTATAGTAAAACAGCCTTGTCTAATCGATCTCCATAGTTGGATTATCTAGTTGTGTTACTGTTGCGTTATTTAGTAATCTAGTCTCACTGATTTTCAGTGTTATCATGCTATATTTTTTATTTTTTGGCTCTTACATTTTGCGCTTGGTAACCTGCCAATGTAAGCGGATTGTGAATATTAGTTGAAGGCTGAATGTAATTTATAGAGACACCGATATGCGTCGAAAAATTAAACAGAAGAACAGTGAAGCCATTTCCACTGTTAGTGTGATTCAAAAAATATAAACATATAAGAATATAAAGCTGATGTTTGCCAAGTACGCTAATTCACACGTCCCTACAATTCATATTAAGGGATAAGTATGTGAGATTCAACCGTGTATTACCACGATTCGTGGTAATACAATCACAATCAAAGACACTGTACTTAAACCAACGAGTTTCATGAACTGCAGAACGACTAGCGTTATCTATTTAATAAGTTGCCCCTGTAATTTAATCTATATAGGAGAGACCTCAAGAGAAGTTCGTATTAGGCTCAATGAGCATAGATCTGCCCTGCGAACAAATAAAATAGGTGCCCCTCTAACAGAGCACTGGAAATCAGCGAAGCATGATATAAAAGATCTGCGCTGGTGCTGCCTGGAACATGTCACTCTTGGTACCAGAGGTGGCAACCTAACGCAAAAGAGGAAAAGACGAGAGCAATTCTTTATGTCTAGGTGCAACAGTGTCCGCGCCGGTCTCAATAGCAGAGAAGACTGGGAGAAAATAATATAATATCCAGTAGGGTTACGAGATCTCCCTATTTGTTAATCGAGCCATCCAGATCGGCCTTATTGACATGCGTTCAATAGTTAATCACTCCTCTTTCCATGAGGTTGAATCTCACATACTTATCCCTTAATATGAATTGTAGGGACGTGTGAATTAGCGTACTTGGCAAACATCAGCTTTATATTCTTATATGTTTATATTTTTTGAATCACACTAACAGTGGAAATGGCTTCACTGTTCTTCTGTTTAATTTTTCGACGCATATCGGTGTCTCTATAAATTACATTCAGCCTTCAACTAATATTCACAATCCGCTTACATTGGCAGGTTACCAATGTCCATATACATAATAAATTTTATTTTCCCCAAACTAGGACGCTCGTAAACCAAAACCCGTTTGGAATTTGAGCATTGTGCTCCACTGTGTCCTAAAGTAAACATCCTGGGACATCACGCCAGGTAACGGGAACGGGAATATTGTATTTAGGCAAATCCCCGTCAGAAAAAGCAGGGCGCGATAACAATTGACACTCATCGATGCCCATGTACTTTTTCTTTCTACAATTCTTCCTATTTAGAACGCTTACTAACAATAGCCCAGGTCTAATGACATTAATGGCAGGGGAATAAGGTTAAAAAACTTTACCCGATAGTAACGGAAAGTAAACAAATGACGCAGCCACACCACGTGACAACACGCCGACCAATCGGGAGGTAAAGCTTTCAACACCCAATCAGCGTCCGCATAGCATAAATAGGGATTTCCCTTTGCTTCCACTGATACCCTCGCTGAGACGGATACAGAAGACGAACGGTGTCGGTAGTGGGAGCAGGGAGGCCGAATCACGAGCCTACAGTAAGGAGCATAAGCCTGAACCGCCGGATCCGCTTTGTTAGACTTTCTTAGCATACGCTGGGTACACTTAGGTCCCAGCGTTCGCATTGCTATAATTTAACTCATCCTTTGCTAACTTAATATAAGTATGAATATGCCTGCAAGGATCAACTGCTATATAAGTTAGGGGGTCATTTACATGGTATTCTTTTAAAATAGCTCCTCTATTTATAATTCGGCAAGACCTTTAACCTATTAAATCAAGGCCAACAATGAGTAATACATGTGATTTTAAGTAACTACTGTCTAGGGGGTCTGCTCTATTTGCCTCGAGCGCAAAATGTAAGAGCCAAAAAATAAAAAATATAGCATGATAACACTGAAAATCAGTGAGACTAGATTACTAAATAACGCAACAGTAACACAACTAGATAATCCAACTATGGAGATCGATTAGACAAGGCTGTTTTACTATAGAGGAAGCCAGACTGGAACCCTAACAAGATACTTTTTCTAACTCTATCCCCAAAGACCCAGTGGCAGGACTATGCCCATCACGAATTGAACGTTAACTAGCTGCTATACCAGCACGAAAAAAAGTGTATCTTACTCAACCGCCAGTCATTTAATATCTGGGTGAGTATAAATGGCCAATCTATGTATTGAAAATGACTAGTAGACGATTGATTATCACTCCTTACTTGGAATAAGACTAACAGGGGCATTTAATTACAGCTAACCCAGGAAATACATATCGGTGGCTCCTATAACCAGAACAAAACCTTATCCCTATGTAATCTTAAGGTAATAATTTTCGATTTATAACTACCTCTCGTTCTCCAGGCATAGAGCATAAATATAAAACAACCTCATTGCCATTTACAGATACCCATACGGATTATACCATAACAGTGAGAACTTTCTCCAGCTCACTACCGGATCACATAACCGGCCCAGTGCCCTCCTGGATTTATTTGGAGGTTACTTATATGATTAAGGTAACTTTTGAATTGGGCATAATAGCTACAAAAAGCTATCCCCTTTTGCGAACAGATAAACTGTGACCCATCAATACGTGACCTAGATAAGATGTCAGGCACTTTCAGTATTATGAATTATAAAAGGTAACCTTATAGTGGGGAATAAGAGTAATACCAACCCACATAAGTGATTCCCTCTTTCACTATAATAGACAACATAGTGACCCACGAAATGACATCAGTACCAATGCGCGATGCACTTTAGCAATACCATAACAATCAGCCACCTTTTCCTATCCTTTCTAGTGTAACACCAGCACCATTTGTTGAATGTTATAGCTTAAGAAAAAAGATAAAATGTTGTTTTAGAAAATGATTCTGTATGAAAAATCAGGTTTGCAAAGAATAGTAATTTTATCATGTTTCCTTCTAGAACTTGGTCCTGAAGAAGGTTGTCTATTTACCTGTAACCGAAACGCCGCGTCGACCCCTGTTCCCTTGAACTTTTTAACCTGATGCTTATGTGATGTTTTTTTAACAAATAATTTTTTATGAAATGCTATAACATACTACTTGTATGTTTTTTAATGATTTGTTGTAATTGTGTTGACAATGTGCTTTTGTTGAATAAATTGCAAAAAATATATATATATTTTTCTAAAACAATATTTTCTGATTTGTTTCTTATATTTGACATATTGTGTGCTTTATTGCTGCTACATCTATAGCTGTTGGTGGTCTTCTAAGTATAACATTGTGTTTATGATTTACTTTACGCCCTGGTAACCAGTAGTAGTACAAGACTGGTATTGCTAAAGATTGCAAAACGCAGTATACATTACTGTTCCATTTCCTACCCATGTTGTGGTAAACCTGTGGGACTTTCTCTGTTTCTTACACCATCCTAAAAAAGCCACCTGTTGTCAAGCGAGCTAGGAGCATTCTGTTATAACTTGTCTCGTCGCGGGATAAATTAAGCTGTATGCCAGGACCCTGCAGCAAAGATTGATGTTGGATGACAGAAGCCTTCAGCCCCTCGACACGCCAACGTTGATCTTCCAAGAAGGCAAGGCAAGATTCCTTTAAAGCTTTTCTTGAAATTGAAGACAGTAATGATGGTTTATTATAAAAATCTGGGCAGCCTATGTTTATAAAGAAATTCTGTACAAAGGAGAGCCACTGAATCTGTTTGGACCCCTCGAGTTTTATACAATCCATAATAATCGCCCTATTAAAAGCGGTTTCGGTTGAGGTCCATATCTTGTGCCATAACAGCACCTGACTTATCTTAATTAGGTCTGAGATATAGACTAGGGCCAGCTCCTTGTGGCAGACATAACTGGAGGTAGATTTGGAGACAGCTAGCAGATACCGAAGGAAAGCGTTTTCCTTTACTTGGATTTCACGGCAGTCTGCGAGTCCCCAAATACCAGCTCCATATGTAGCAGAGGATACGCATTTGGCCCTATATATGTCGAGCAAAGCGCGTACAGGCCTGCCCCCTAGTTTATTGGCGAACTGTCTAAGTGCGCCAATGGCGAGCGAGAAAGCTAACGTCTGGATCGTAATAGCTGTAGTCTAAGTTCTCCTTTTGTTAAAAACAATCCCAAGATATGAAAAAGTGTTGGTTATACCTATCTTTGACTTTTCTAAAAAGGTATGGCAAGTGATCTTAACCTGTGATGAACAACACATTGTAAAGGTTTTCCCAATGTTAATCTTAAGTCCCCTGTCTCCCATGTATGCTGAGAAGCAAGTTAACGCCTTCTGTAGGCCGACTTGGGTTCTAGACATTATAACCGCGTCATCGGCATACAGTTAAATAGGCACTGCTTCTCCATCAATTTGGGGGTAGTCCACCTCTATTTTAAGTAAATAGTCTGCCACACTATTGATGTACAAATTGAAGAGGAATGGTGCCAAAATGCAGCCCTGGCGAACGCCTTTCATAATTGGGAATTTAGACGTACATTCACCTTTCTTGCCATAACGGACCTTTGCCCCCGCACCTCGATATAACTCTTTAAGAAAATTAAGGATGTTAAGATCAATGCCAAGGTCTATTAGGGTGTCCCAGAGGATATCGTGACTCAGGCAGTCGAAAGCTGAGCTGAGGTCTACAAACGTCATGAACAGATTACCCTTCTTTACCACCGTATATTTACCTATTAGCAAGGCCAAATTTAGGCCTTGTTCAACGGTGCCTAACCCTGACCTGAAGCCATACTGATATGTCTTTCCGGTCCAGCTCCATACCAGAGGACTGGAAACAGGCTGTGGTGCTCCCCCTCCGCAAGAAGCCCAACATAAGCTTTGAGAAGCTGGACAACTTGCGCCCAATCTCCCTGCTGCCTTATTTTTCTAAAGTAGCGGAGAAGGTGGTAAACAAACAGCTAATGGAATTTGTGGAGGAGAACAACCTTCTTCATCCTACCCAATTCGGGTTTCGACCTTGTCACTCCACGGAGTCTGCCCTTCTCAGGGCTACTGAAACCCTCCGGCAGGGTGCTGACGAGGGCCAAACCATGGCCTTAATTCTCTTAGACCTCAGCGCTGCGTTTGACACTGTAGCACATTCCATCTTGCTACAGTGTCTGAGCAAAGGAGGGGTGAGAGGGGCAGCGTTGAAATGGATCCACTCATTTCTAGCTGGCCGAGGCTTCCAAGTGAGGCAAGATGACTCCTACTCGGAGCGAGTTTCTTTGGACCAGGGGGTGCCGCAGGGCTCGTCCCTGAGTCCAACTCCCTTCAATCTTTATGTTGCCCCGGTTGCCACCACAGTAGAGAGTCACGGCCTCCGCATGGTGTCTTACGCCGACGACACGCAGCTGGTCATCTCCCTGTCGCGTGCGCCCGGTCTCTCGACGGACATCTTCAGAGCATGCATTCAAGACCTAGCTGCCTGGATGTCCGCCAATTGCCTCAAGCTCAACGGAGGCAAGACCAAGGTGCTGGTTGTGGGGGGAGACCAGGCGGCGGGGACGTCGGCATGGTGGCCGCCATGCCTAGGTCCAACACCTACCCCTTGCCAAAAAGCAAAGAACCTGGGTATCTGGTTTGATACCGACTTGACCTTTGGCCCTCGGATTAATTGGGTGGTTGGATCATGCTTCGGGACACTCAAAAGCCTCAGGAAGGTATTGAAGTTCTTACTGATTAAAGCCTGTCAAACCCTGGTGCATGCACTAGTCACATCTAAGATGGACTATGGCAACCTTCTCTATTTAGGGACTTTGGAGAAGAATCTGAGCCGCTTACAGGTCTTACAGAACGCTGCTGCCCGACTAGTGCTCAGACTACCCAGAAGAGCTGCCACTACAGTGGCTCTCCGGTCCCTGCACTGGCTTCCGGTTAGAAGCAGGGTAGATTTTAAAGCACTATGTACTTGCCATTGGATTATCAATGGGAGGTCTCCCCTCCCTCTGAAAGGACTGCTGACACCTTACGAGCCGTCCCGCTCCCTTAGATCTTCCGGCACGGGGCTCCTGTCCATTCCCAAGGTGTCCAAAGCACAGATGGGCGGCAGATCCTTTAGGTACCTGGCAGCATCTAGGTGGAACAAACTACCCATGGCGTTGCGCCTAGAACCATCAGAATCACTTTTCAGAGCTAAGCTCAAAACTGTACAATTCACCCAGTAAGTTATTCCGCTCCGGTAGTTTCCAGTAAGCATCAGCTCCTCAGCGCGGGGACACCCCGCTGTGCGTCACCAAGCGCTTTACAAAACCCCCTAAATAGAAATAGAAATAGAAATAGATATTTAGAGAGAATGTCTTCATCCTCAGCCCATGTCTGCTGTCTATTTAATATAATTCTACCTGCGACCTTCATCAAAGAGTCAAGGAGTGAGATGGGCCTATAGCATTTAGGATCATTTCAATCTCCCTTTTTAAATATAGGCACTACAATTGCTTCCTGCCACGTTGTTGGAAAACCTTTAATGTTGCAGCTATTAAGCACATTGGTCAGAAGCGGTGCCCACGGGGTGACATGGTCCTTAAAAATGTCTATTGGGATCCCATCTGGTCCTGGGGCTTTACTATTAGTGCTTTCTGTTAATGCTGTTTCCACCTCTTGTAAGGAAAAGACTACATCTAGCGGGAAGAAGTCTGTAAAAACAGGCTCTGTTGTTATCAACTGGTCAGGGGTTGAACTTTTTAATCTAGTCAGGTCATCTTTCTTGTATAACTCAATAAAATGTTCAACCCAGACATCTTCCTCTATGGTTATCTCTACCTGATCAGAGTTCCTTTCGACAAAGAAGGGGGCATTGACTGCTTTCCAAAAAGCGGTATTGTCTTTTAAAGTACACGCCTTTAGTAAGGCTCCCCGGGCTGCCTTCTTCAAGTCCTTTCTCCGTTTCTGTAGGGTGGATTTATAGGATGCCCTGGCTAATCTAATATCTAAAAAAAAATTGGTTCCTTTATTAAGGTTTGGATTAGATAAGAGTGTGCTTTACTGCATTCAGAATTAAACCAACCATTGGCCTTACGCCTATTCCCTTCTCGTGAGGTGCCTGTCAATTTACTGTTGATATAGGCAGATAACCTCAGTTGGGTTGGGACTTTCCTCAAGGCAAGTCATAAAATCCTCTAGCTGACCTTTAACTAGGTTCTGCAAGAAATTTGTAGGGTTTACCTTGTTCCATTTAATTACATATCCGTTTGTTCTAGTCAGTGAAATCCCGTGGGAATACCGATTTTCGGCTACATTAGATGTTTGTCTACCGCACGGCCCAGTGTCAAAAATTGAACTGATGGGAAAATGATCGCTGAGCGCAAGATCCTCTGCTTTAAATGAGAGGATGCTACGATGGTAACTTATAGAAACCAACGTAAAGTCAATAACTGACCGTAGTCCCCGCCCCGAACGTAAAGTCAATAACTGACCGTAGTCCCCGCCCTTGGCATTGTTATAGTCAACGACCTGGATAGAATTGCCCCTTTGAACCTGAAAAGGGTTACTAACGAATTGGATTGTTTATTTGCAAGGTGGAAAAATCTCCCTTTGACTATCTTTGGCAAGGTGAATTTAGTTAAAATGATTGTCCTCCCCAAGTTAACATATATCTTTAATGCTATTCCCCTGAGGTTTCCTCAACATGACATTTCTAAAATACAAGACAAGATCGGGAGCTTCATTTGGGGTGATAAGGGAGTGAGGTAGTCCTGGAAGAAGTTGAGGCAGAAGCTGCTTAAAGGTGGGTTAGCCCTTCCGGATATTAGTTGGTATCTGGTGGCATTTCAATATAAAGCCACCAGGATGCTTCTAAGGAAACCCCTAACTTCATCCTGGGGGTCTCTTCTCAGGGAGCAGATAAACAATGTTGAAGGAGGTAGAACTGAAGGGTTTCTTTATAAATTTGGAGAAAAAAAATTCTTCAAGAAGGTACGCCTGAAGGTCCTGAAAAATGCGCTAGAAATCTGGTGCAAAGTAAGGACTAAGTGCGAGATAGGGTACTATTCAGACCACGCCCCCATATGGGATTCCCCGGGGACTCCTCTTTGTCTTAAAGTTGGTTTGGGAGCCCCTATCAGGGAGGCAGGAGTCTCCATTTGGTCGGATCTGGGGGATACCAATGGGATTTATTTGTGGGAAATACTTAAAGCTAAGATAGGCCCTGGGTTCTCTAAATTTAAGTTTTTACAATTGAAATCATGGTTTGAGGCAGAGAGTGGGGGTATAATGGGAGACTGGGAAACTGAGAATCTCTTCATGTCATAACATCAGATTAAGAGAGAGGTATCAGTGTGGTACAGGAAAATGGTTAAAGCAGATGATAAAGACATTCCATCGCAGACTCTGGTGTGGAGGCAATCTCCTTTTGAATCCATAGTAGAGGAATTATTAGAACCTTCCTTAAAACTTTTATACAAATACACCAAATCTGCCAGCCTAAAGAAAAAACATTTCTTTGTAATTAATCGCATCTATTATACCCCAGCTAAAATAGCAAAGTTCACCCCAATCCCAAGCCGAAATGTTATAGATGCATGGCCCCTACAGCGAATGATATACATTTTTTTTTTATGTGAAAAATTGGTATCATTTTGGGAAGGGATCAGAGGCTACTTGCGCAGGATTTTTGGTACCGACATCACGGTTAATGGGACTCTAGTCTTTTTTGCTGACGACCGCCTATCAACAAAAAACTTGGCTGAAAGAGATAGAGGACTATTACTGTGTCTGATCCTATTAGCGCGCAGGGAGATCTGCCTGAAGTGGAAAGACCCTAACCCCCAAGAACGGAAAAATGGCTGAATTCTGCATTTGCTATGGCTCGCCTTGATCTAACTTGCGTCGGTAACATCTTAAACAGCCTCTGGCAACCCCTTATCCCCTTGGATTTTGTCTTAAGTAAGTATTTTGCCTTAAGTTAGGATTTTGTCTTAAGACTAAAACGTAAGACAAAATCCTAATTTAAGACAAAATCCTAACTTAATACAAAATCCTAACCTAGGATAATATACTAACTTAAGACAAAAAACTAACTTAAGACAAAATACTAACTTTACTACTACTAAATGCCTTCTGTGAATACCAAAAGTAGTAAGTTTAGGATTTTGTTTCAGATTAGTTCTGTGAATCGGCCTTATATATCTATCTACTTACCTACCTACCTACCTACCTATTAGAAAGATACATATTCCGTGTCTGTAGCTCCTAGATGCTAATTTACATTAGTCACCAGCTGTTACCCAGCTGCTGAATAGCCCTGATGAGGTGTGGAAACTCCCAAAGCAGAGTCAGTGGCCTGGGTTTGGGGGGTGTTTTTTCTCCCCTGGCAAGAAAACAAGTTGGGATGTGCCCAGGAACTTAATCTACTCCAAAGGGGCCTCCCCAGTCACAAGCATATGTGAAATAAGACCTAATTTGGCCTCATGTTCTGTTCTCCGAGTAAAGTAGGCACCAAACTGTCAGGCTTGTGGGCCTCCATTGGCAGCATCTGCTGCATGGCCAACATTGTGCACCCCTACTGGTTGTACTGACAGATTGACACTGTCATAAGGACTGTGGAGGGTACCAAGGACTAATTTATGCCCCCAGATGATGGGAACAAAGATAAGAATACGTGGCCCCATGATGTTCCCACAGTATAGATTTATATGGTGCCTGCGTACGTGTGAACAACCAGGATTGACAGGGCATGGGCCTAAGCCCTAGCGTGAGACTTCGAGGAGACAGCAGCCATGATGGCTGCAGCTGGGTGTGGCCACTATTTAAGGCCACTCACGTTCCTGAAGCCTCACTTGCTATTCAAGATTCTCACCTGTATTCAGCTTGTGTCTCCTATTATGCGGTGGCAAACCTTTAGCGCTGACGTCATCCCTTCAGCTGCGTGCATCTGAAAAAACAGAAAAAGGGGAAACATAGCGTTCAGAGCTCGTTTAGGTGGTAACTTGCTGAGCAGCACACTTGTTTAAAACTTACCTGATGTTTGTTTGAGCTGCAAGTACCTGAACCTGGAGAAGAAACAAAAATGTAACTGCACAAACCTTTGGGATGGTGCAAGGGTGAACAATGTATCATTTCACAATACTAGGTGAACGTACTGAGTAACAGTAAACTTCTGTGCATGGAACATTGTAACTTGTGTTATGTTTTCAGCAATTCATCTAGCTAACAGTGTAAAAGGAAACTGTCGCTAACAGGTTTGGAAACTATACATGAGACCAACATGTTTTCACTAAGATGCTGTGTTGTCATGTATACTCACTACGGTGCTCATGATATCATGAGATGAAACTTACCACTGTGCTTACGCTAAGATACTTACCATTATGCCCTGGCATGCAACAATACTAAAGCTGCATTGTGCAAATGTTTTCTAACCTATTTGAGTTAAGGACTCAAACTCTAAAAACACCCTAGAACAGATAGCTTACTGAAGTTCTGTGAATACAGGGCAAGTTAGATGGTGTAGAGGAAGTAATCACATCTTTTTTGCTTGTAGTGTGCGGCACGCTCTAGATGGAGGACATCATGTGGACAATGTGAGGCCAGCTGATCATCCTCTCTCTCATCCCATCCCCTTTCCCCCAGGACTCCCCTACACTATGAGTCTACAGGTAGAGCTTGGGTGTCCTGGCAGTGCTGGGAACAAGAGGCTCAACTCCCCATCATGTCTCTGTGGGATCAAACAGCTCTGTGCTTAACACAAATCCAGTGGTGGGAAGGCTGCCTCCAGAAACTGGTTTGGAGTGTCCACGGAGAAGAGGCTGTCCGTTACCCTGGCCTCAACTGTGGGTGGGCACACATTCTCTGCACAAGGGGAGAAGGGTTTCTCTATCTTGGATTTCGTTAGTGAGGGGCACTGTGCGAATGTTTGCTGCAGGGCACATAGGAACTGCTGCAAAGGTGGATAGGGTTACAACTGGTAATGTGTACCTTTTTGGTTAGGGCGGTGCCAGGAGCCCTCCCCATCCTAATGTTACTTGCAGACATAATAAGTGGCACTCCAAAACATCTTCTTCACAACAGTTTGGACCTGCAGAAGAGCAGTGGAAGGACTGCACCTACTTTCTGAGACATGTGAGGAGACCTGAAGGGCAAGACCTGCTCCCACTTGTACCCAGGACTGAGAAGTAACTCCAACTTTCAGTTAACTGACCTCTTGTGTGACTACTGGACATAACAAGCTACCAGAGGCCTTTTCCTTAAGCTCACTGCTAATCAATAGCAACTGGACCTGAATTGGACCCTGCTGGTGGCCTCTGCAGAAATCTTGACTCCCAAGTGCTGTTCCTGAAGTCCTTGGACGCTCTGCTGTGTCTAACTGGACTTCTACCACTTCTGAAATCTTGGGACATGAATTTTGAATTTGAAATTGAATTATTATTGCGCGTAAATCACCCGTAGGTCTCATAGCGCTTGCAGAAATTCAGTGAGAGGGCAGGGTAAAAGGGTTGACCAAGGGTCTAAAAGAGCCAGGTTTTCAGGTTCTTGCGGAATGTGTTGTGATTCGGATCTATTCTTTCGATAGAAAGTTTTTGAATTCAAGACCTCTGGGGGGCCTGGAGACTGCTGCAGTTCTGATCCGCTGAAGGCCCAACCTTGCTAGACTTAAGAAATAGGTTTGCAGCAGCAAATCCTTTTGAGCAGGACCTCAGTGAGAAGATATCTGGCTTCGTGGACCCCTCTTCGAACACAGCCCACAGCCCTGGCCTGCTGGAGAATTTAAAGCTAAGTAAAAGAGAATATGTCAGAAGGTAAATATTGGGGCTGCCATAGCTACCAAAGAGTGAGCTCAGGTTTAAATAACTGAAACCTCTACTGAAACTAACAGATCAGTGCCTTTGTTACTTGTGGTGGACCTCAATCCATCCTCACTAATAAACCCCCTTTTTCACAGCAATCCATTTCACCTTGCTGACATTTTCCCACAACCAGTACCGACTGGGTGTGGTCTCTGGGCCACTGTTCTTGGATTCTAACTTAACCCTAGTTCCCTAAAGAAATTTCAGTGGAAAACGAAACATTTAGGACCACCTCTGTAACTTCACTCTACCTAAACTAATCGGAAACACCTTTCCAAGATCAAACTTATGTGAGCATATTTTGTTTTCGGAAATGATGATGCAGGTTCTTCATCTAAAATCAAAGTTATAAGCAATTTAAAGCAAAAAAAATTCTGTGGCAGTCTGCAACACCAGTATGCAGCCATGGTCCGTGCAGGTAACAGAGGCGGGCCGTGTAAGGGGGGGATTTCAAGATGCGATGCAGAGGGAAAATTAAGTAAATAATTAATTTTCCCTTGGCATCGTCCCTCGAAATCCCCCCACCACTGTTACTTGCATGTCTTGGCACTGAGGTCAGGGCATAAATCTGTGTGCAGTATATACTGATGCTGGTGCAAAGATTGAGTTAGCGTTAGGTGTATGGTTATGTTAGCGGATTCTGAAATAAAAGAAATGCCTTTGATGGAAGACCAAACTGTAAGAGATGTTTGGCCACCCTCAAACTATTTCCAAAGGATGACTATGGTGCTGCAGCCCTTACAGGCTCACCTCTTACACAGCACAACTGTCTTACAGGTTTCAAAGACCTATAGTCTCAGCAGGTTTTCAACAGAAAAGCTATAAATCAGAAACCATAACCTTTAGATTCAGGCTTCACACAGCAGAGCTATCCGTCGGGTGACATATCTTACAGCTGTGAAAGACTACAAAATTATTGCTCACATACATGTACCTTAAAGGCATCATCTTATTGAGCAAACCAAAAAATGACTTCATTTTGGAAGTCTCTCGCTTGAAAGTACCTCAGCTACAATAAGCGTGATCTAAGAAAATACATACCCCCGATTAAAAAAAAAAAATCTGCCACCTTCCTGTTCTAAAATGTTGGCTCGCAGGTGAAGGATTACAGATACTGTGTGAGGTGCTCAGGATCACGCCGAGAGTCTGCAAGGAGCTGGAAACTTCACAGCTGAGGACGAGTGTTTACGCTTCTTGTCCTCTCCGTACGCACCTACCCTGTGCATACACCGGTCTTCCATATCATGTGCAAGGATATTAGGTATGTAAACATTAGAACGTGTAAGTCAAAGGATTTCAAATATTTAAATACTGTTAAATATGGCTATGTAAATAAAGCCTGCCTGGGACGGAAGTAAATATAAATACACTGGCGCTGATTTACAAGCCCCTTGCGCCATTAGTGCGTCCCATTTTCCCATTTTAATAATAACGCACTGGCAGCGCAAGAGACTTGTAAATAAGCCCCACTGTGTTCAGCATGCATTTGATGCCCCAGAACTTCGCATCTCAAACTTTGCCCGCTGGCACCCCGCCACCTTCGACGCACTCCGAGCAGCAGGTTTAGCCTCGATTTGTTGATTCCGCACTTCATTCTTACGTTTCGACGGGCGGGAAAAAGGTTGCTTAATCTTTAATAATGTTTTCGCGCGAGTCTCTCTTTATTGAGACAAATGAGTCGAGCGTGAAATGTTAATTAAGAAATGCAGAGAGTCCCGTTCCCCTCGCTCGCCGTGCCAGGCGCCTGCTGCTGCGCTCTCTCAGCTCGGCGCCACCCCCTCCTCTGCTGCAGAACCCCCCCCCCCCCCCCCCCCCCAGAATCCCCACCACTCCAGGCCCCCAACCTCCGATAGCTGCTTCCTGTGTTTTCTCCTTCTCCCGGGGGACGGCCCTTGTCTCGCGTCTCTGCGGGCGCGCGCTCTCCACGTTGTCAATCCCTGCTGTTTTTCATGGCCGTCGTTGTTTACTATCGATTTTATTCATTATTTATACCATTATTTATCTCTAGTCATTTAATCAGCAAAGTAGGATATAGCCTGTGAACTGCATTTGCCTAATTGGAAATATTCAAAACCGTTTGGGGAAATGGCGCAGCCTTCGGTGCTCTTCGCATGCCGCCATTTATTTAATATTATATTTAATGTTTAACACTGTCCCTTTCTTTGTCTGTTCCCAGCTCACGGACTGCTTCTCGCAACAGAATATAAGCTCTGTGTGCTATATTTTATTCAACAACATAAGTTTGTTGATTTGAAAGATTTATGGGAAGTATTTTTTTTTTTAATATCAATGTGCCAGAGGTTCTTAAGAGAGAAAAGTAAAGAGTACACGTCTTGAGACTATGTGGACATGAAGTGGTTAATTTTGTACGCCAACACTCATTTTCTGGGGGGGAAGGTAGGTCTTGTGTTTTTTCATCATTAGACTTTGACCCAGAAACTAAGAGAGGAAGGCAGAAACCGAAGAAAGGAGGACGAGAAAGATCCAAACACTGGCAAAGGGAGAAAAGGGGGTAGAAAAAAGGCCTACAAAAGTGAGATAAATGTAAGGTGGTGGGATCAGGGTCAGATTGGTAAGGCGGGCACTCGGGCAATGGCCGATGGGCTGGTATCAGAGTTGCAGCTGTGGGTCGCTTTTCTGGGTAGCATGGAGGCCCATTTGAGCTGCGCCTGTCCTGATCAGATGCCGCCAGTTGGGGCCTGAGCAGCCTTTCCTGAGGCAGATGGGCCTCTATTACTTCACTTTTAACAACAGGCGGAGGTGTCATCCCTAGTCTGTCTCTGGGCAGGACCGGCCTCTTAATTTTTGCAGATTGAGAGGGGGTGGAGGGGGCCGAGCAGAAGTAGCATCACTTATATTGAGGTGTGGTTCACCATTGTAAACTAATCCGTACACAGAGTCCTGGCAGCATTAAAACATTTTTTAAGATCTCGTCCTATTAATCGCGCAAGGGATAATAGGACGAGAGTATAGAGGCTCAACCAAGCTCTGAAACCATTGCGGATTACGTCGAGTGCATGTGCTCGTGCACGCGCTTTTTACCATTTGCTCCCCGAGCCGCATGCCTCCGAGAGCTTCACTTTAAAGGGATCCGCTCCCCCGCCCACTGCTTCACACTTTTCACGGCCACCAGGCCGTGTCTCGCATTTCTCCTCCCCCCTCCCCATAGCAATGCCAAGAAATAATAATAATAATAATAATAATAATAAAGAGCTTATAGAGCGCTCAGTAACGCCATCACGGCGTGTCCCCGCGCTGAAGCTATCAGTGAACAGTGAGAGAGCCTAGGATCTACGCAGTGTATAGATGTGTTTTAAGCATGGCCCTAAACCGCGATTCACTGCTCTCCAGTCTCAGAGCAGGAGGAAGTTTGTTCCATTGTTGAGCTGCTTGGAGCGCAAAAGAGCGTCCACCCATTCTAGCCTTCCTAATCCTGGGGACTGTCAGCAGTCCGGCACCCTCCGAACGGAGGGTCCTAGTAGGTTCATATCGGCTGACTAGATCCTTTAGGTATGCGGGCGACCTGTCCCAGACAATTCGGTGACAGAAGAGGAGGCACTTAAACAGCACACGCTTCTTCACAGGCAGCCAATGGAGCGTGTCCAGCGCCTTTTTCGAGTTAGCTCTCCTGGGTCTTCTTAACACCAGTCTGGCGGCGGAGTTCTGTATGACTTGTAGGCGGCCTATGCTGCCCTCGGTTGCCCCAAGGAACAGAATGTTTCCATAATCTAACCGCGATGTCACCAGTGCCTGAGTTAATGTCCTTCTGGCTGCTAAGGGAAGGAGGTCTAAAGTTTTATTTAGGGTCTTTAGTACTCCAAAACATTTGCCCACAAGACGCCTTATATGGCCATCATATGAAAGAGAGGGGTTCATCCAGATTCCTAAATTCTTAGCCTCCTGACATGGTATGGGGGTAGGGCCCAGACATGAAGGCCACCACTCGGCCGACCAGTTTTCGCTTTTACCCCCTACCACCAGCACATCTGTTTTAGAGCCATTGAGTTTTAAGCAATGGGCATCCATCCACTCTGCTAGTGCCTGCATACAGGATTTAAAGTTGTTGGGGGTGTTGGAGGTGTTCTGCGATAGGGAGATCAGCAGCTGGGTGTCGTCGGCGTACGACACCAATTCCACCCCAAATGAATGTACAACTTTCGCCAGGGAGGCCATGTATAGATTAAAAAGAGTGGGGCTCAAGGCTGAGCCCTGAGGCACTGCCTGGTCTAGTGACATCTCAACTGAGCGGCATGTCCCTTGCTGTACCTGGAAACATCTTTCCGTAAGAAACGATTGTAGCCAGCACAGCGCAGGACCAACGACCCCGGCTTCGCTCAGACACCGTAGCAAGATGGAATGCGCTACGGTGTCAAAAGCCGCGCTTAGGTCGAGCATGATCAAGGCCATTGTATGACCTGCATCTGCCCCAGCTCCTAAGGTCTCAGTGGCTCGTAGGAGAGCCGTCTCCGTGGAGTAGCCCGCCCTAAAACCTGATTGTGAGGGATGGAGTAGATTCCATTTCTCCAGGTGCTCCGTAAGCTGAGCGTTAACCGCCTTCTCAGCCACCTTCGCCACGTACGGCAATAAGGAAATAGGTCTAAGGTTTTCCAGCACCTCCATGCTTACATTCGGTTTTTTCCTTATTGGCAGTACTATGGCCTTCTTCCACTCCATGGGGACTTGTTGAGTGGAAAAGGAGGTTTGTAGGACGTGTCTGATGTGAGGTTCCAGGGCTATCAGGCCCTCTGAGATGACCCAGGCCGGAGCCGGATCTTTGGGGGAACCGGACTTCACACTTCGACAGATCTTTATTAGCTTGTCAGCTGCGGGGACCTCGAAAGTTAGTAATGAGGAATCAAGGGCTGCAGGTGAGCTGCCTGCTATAAAATCTATGCCCTTATCTGGTTGTTGAGAGAAGGAAACATAAATCTTTTTAACTTTGCTAGAGAAAAAGTCGGCGACTCTATTGCATCCCTCCTTGGAGGTCTTTGTGGGGGTGTTAAAGCTAGAGACTAAAGATATTTCTTTATATATTTTGAACAGTTCGCGCGAGGAGCTCTCGGCAGCCTCAATGCGTGTCTGAAAGTATTTGGCTTTAGCTCTACGCACCGCATACTGGTAGCTCCGGTGTGCTGAGCTATAACTGTTTTTTGCTTGTTCACTCGGGTTCCTTCTCCATTTCCTTTCAAGTTTTTTACAGTTAGATTTGATTTGCTGGAGTACAGTAGTGAACCATGGGGCAGTACGTTGTCTGCCTTCTCTAGCTTTACCCTTGCTCATGGGAGCTAGCTCATCCAAGGTGGCAGTTACGAGTAGATTAAATTCCTTGTTCGCCTGATCACTGTCCGTGGCACATAATGGTTGTGCTTTCTGGATGGCACCTATAAAGTTTTCTTTAGAGTATTGTCTCCATTTGCGTTTCATAATGTTTCCCATTCCATTGTCAATAGTCCTAGCAGGCTGGTAAAAACATTGAAAAGGGACCAGGAAGTGGTCGGTCCAAGGGAGCTGACAAGGGGTAAGTATTTTTATCATATCCCAACTGGCGAAGATAGGGTCCAAACAGTGACCCCTCTGATGTGTAGCTGCGACACTTAGCAGGTTGAGCTGTAATTCTTGTAGAACAAGGCGAACATCCTCTGCCTCCTTCTGTACGGGATCCTCTAGGTGTAGGTTCAAGTCACCCAGCACCAAAACCTTATTGTGTTTAATTGCGGTCTGAGCAACCCCTTCTAATAAACTACTTCGGAAGTTGCCCAGGGAGCCAGGAGGTCTATATATTAGGATGCCCGAGATAGCCTCGTGTTGAGTCAATTTAATACTAAATTCACCTGCTTCGCTGTCATCAATTTTTACTGGCTTTAGAACACACTCAAAAGGGTGTTTGACGATAATGGCAATACCACCTCCCCTTCCTTTTATCCTATCAAGTCTGTGGAGGGTGTAACCTGGTGGGATAGTGTCCACTATATCTGGATCAGAATGTTCTCCTAACCATGTTTCAGTTAAGAACAATATTTGCATGTCCTCATCCAATAAGAGATCCCACAGCGGGAGAGTGTGTTTTCTGATGGATCTACAGTTTAAAAGACCCCCTTTAACAAGAAGAGCTTGGTTTAAACTTGTTTCCCTTGTTACACATGAGAAGCAGCAACAATAATATCAACCGGAGCGTTAAGTAGCAGCTTCTCTATCTATATACAAGCCATTGTTACTGCTTTTTCTGCTTATGCAACGTACAGCCATTTATAAGTCAATAGTGCTGACTTGTTGTAGGTACGATGTTACGTGTAGCATATATCTGGATGCAATGACAGAAACAGCATTATACATGTCGGCCTGCTCACCATGCTAGGCACAGTCCGGAGCTTAGGGCCAAATTGGGTATTTGAGGCGCTACCATTATCAGTACGTCCCCGCCGCCTCCAATCCCTTAACAAGCTTCTAGATTGCGGGCGAGCACGACAAAAAAAAAATACTCGGGCTCGTAACACCTCAAAGCTTCTCTATCTATATACAAGCCATTGTTACTGCTTTTTCTGCTTATGCAACGTACAGCCATTTATAAGTCAATAGTGCTGACTTGTTGTAGGTACGATGTTACGTGTAGCATATATCTGGATGCAATGACAGAAACAGCATTATACATGTCGGCCTGCTCACCATGCTAGGCACAGTCCCGAGCTTAGGGCCAAATTGGGTATTTGAGGCGCTACCATTATCAGTACGTCCCCGCCGCCTCCAATCCCTTAACAAGCTTCTAGATTGCGGGCGAGCACGACAAAAAAAAAATATCTGGGCTCGTAACACCTCAAAGCTTCTCTATCTATATACAAGCCATTGTTACTGCTTTTTCTGCTTATGCAACGTACAGCCATTTATAAGTCAATAGTGCTGACTTGTTGTAGGTACGATGTTACGTGTAGCATATATCTGGATGCAATGACAGAAACAGCATTATACATGTCGGCCTGCTCACCATGCTAGGCACAGTCCCGAGCTTAGGGCCAAATTGGGTATTTGAGGCGCTACCATTATTAGTACGTCCCCGCCGCCTCCAATCCCTTAACAAGCTTCTAGATTGCGGGCGAGCACGACAAAAAAAAATATCTGGGCTCGTAACACCTCAAAGCTTCTCTATCTATATACAAGCCATTGTTACTGCTTTTTCAGCTTCTGCAACGTACAGCCATTTATAAGTCAATAGTGCGGACTTGTTGTAGGCACGATGTTACGTTCCGCATATATCTGGATGCAATGACAGAAACAGCATTATACATGTCGGCCTGCTCACCATGCTCGGCACAGTCCCGAGCTTAGAGCTAAATTGGGGATTTGAGGCGCTACCATTATCAGTATGTCCCCGCCGCCTCCAATCCCTTAACAAGCTTCTAGAATGCGGGCGAGCACAACAAAAAAAAAATATCAGGGCTCGTAACACCTCAAAGCTTCTCTATCTATATAAAAGCCATCGTTACTGCTTTTTCAGCTTCTGCAACGTACAGCCATTTATAAGTCAATGGTGCTGACTTGTTGTAGGTACGATGTTACATGTAACATATATCTGGATGCAATGACAGAAACAGCATTATACATGTCGGCCTGCTCACCATGATAGGCACAGTCCCGAGCTTAGGGTCAAATTGGGTATTTGAGGCGCTACCATTATCAGTACGTCCCCGTCGCCTCCAATCCCTTAACAAGCTTCTAGAATGCGGGCGAGCACGAAAAAAAAAAATATCGGGGCTCGTAACACCTCAAAGTTTCTCTATCTATATACAAGCCATCGTTACTGCTTTTTCAGCTTCTGCAACGAACAGCCATTTATAAGTCAATAGTGCTGACTTGTTGTAGGTATGATGTTACATGTAGCATATATCTGGATGCAATGACAGAAACGGCATTATACATGTTGGCCTGCTCACCATGCTAGGCATAGTCCCGAGCTTAGGGCCAAATTGGGTATTTGATGCGCTACCATTATCAGTACGTCCCCACCGCCTCCAATCCCTCAACAAGCTTCTAGAATGCGGGGGAGCACGACAAAAAAAAAAATATCCGGGCTCGTAACACCTCAGAGCTTCTCTATCTATATACAAGCCATTGTTACTGCTTTTTCAGCTTCTGCAACGTACAGCCATTTATAAGTCAATAGTGCTGACTTGTTGTAGGTACGATGTTACGTGTAGCATATATCTGGATGCAATGACAGAAACGTGATGCCTGGGCCCAATGCTGAGGTTCGACCTTCCAATGTGTGGGGAAACGGTGCTGCGGCTCCTGGCACATCGGGAGCGGCTGGGGGGAGGCAGGAGGGGACTGACTTATCCAACAATGCAGATGCGCCTCCGGCGCCTGGACCAACACTACCGGCAGCCCCCCCGGGACCGCACTCTGTACCATTTGCCTTGCCGATAGTGCCCACCCCCCCCCGGCAACGCAGCCCTTGAGCCCGGTGTCCCCGTCCCCTGCTGTTCCAACCCCCCCCCACAACTCAGCAGTACCTGCTCCTACGTTGCCAGCCCCTTCTCCAGTACTGCTAAGCGAGGAGGAGGTACAATTTGACGCCCCTTTACTATCAGGTCGCTCCTGCCTATCCTGGGAGGTCCCACAAGCAGCGAAAGAATTAATTTGGAAGAGAGAATTTATTGACATTTTCTCGCTACTCATGCTGGGTCAACAAGGGGCGGACGTGCGCAAGGCAGGGCTCAAGGAAGAGGAAAAGAAAGTGAGATTTCAAGCCTGGCTGGAGAAAAGCATTGATAACTGGTTGGAAGCCTTTGCCATCTTGTCCTCCGTGATCATGGAAAAGTTTAGTGACCAGGGACCAGGGTTAGTGCAGTATGGGAGGCTCATCCACAAGGAAGCAAAGAAGTGGGGAGGTGTAGGTTGGTTGGAACACGACAGGGAATTCAGGAAAAAAATGTCCAGATGTCCCAATATGCGGTGGGATCATAAGGAGGTGCAGCTGTGGATGGACCATATGGGGTCCAGGGCACTTCAAGGGGTTGCGACAAACAGCAAGGCGCAAGAATCACAGGCAGGGTCCACGGACAAAAACACCCCTGGGGCCCAGTATGAACAGAGGACGCCGCCCTTTCGAGGGGGCCAGAGAGGAAGAGGTCAGAAGAAAGGAGGCGGGAAGTCTTCGCCAGGGTCATGCAGGTTATTCAACGGGGGCCATTGCCATTGGGGAGTTCCTGCAAATTCACTCACACATGTAGCAATTGTGGAGGGCAACACCAAGCGGAGTCGTGTAGATCAAACAAAGGTCAAAAGCCAGGTAGTTACCAGGGAGGGAGAGGCGGGTCCTGGCAGAACAAGTAACCCACTCCCACCCCGCCCAAGTACCCCCCCCTGCTCCGGCCCCCGCCATCCAGCACTCTGAGCCTGAACATGACATGCCCCCCCGGTAATACCCTTGAGCTGCTTGAGCGAGGCGCAATAAAAGGCCCCTCGCCTATAGTCCTGGAGCGAATGGTGCCACTACTAAACAAATACCCAAACAGAATTGACGGGACATTGCTCCTGGGGGGTTTTGCTGAGGGATTTGTCATACCATACGTAGGTGTGCCGGTCGCCAGGGATGCAGATAATTTGAAATCCGCAAGGGATAATCCAGAGGTAGTGAGAGCCAAGGTAGGTAAGGAACTCGAGCTGGGGAGGGTGGCTGGTCCTTTCCCGCTCCCACCGCTAGACAACTTTGTGGTATCACCACTGGGGATAGTACCAAAGAAGGAGCCAGGGGCCTTTAGGCTGATTCACCACCTGTCCTATCCCGAAGGAGAATCAGTAAATGACAATCTAGAGGAAGGGGTTTGCTCTGTATCGTATTGTTCATTTGACGTAGCCATGGACCTCGTGCGAAGAGCTGGGAAAGGGGCATGGCTGGCAAAAGCGGATATCGAATCTGCCTTCCGACTTCTGCCAGTTCACCCTCTCTGCCAGAACTTATTGGGCTTCAGGCTGGGCAATGAATACTACAACGATAGATGCATGCCCATGGGCTGCTCCATCTCCTGCGCATTTTTCGAAGCATTCAGCACCTTCTTGCAATGGGTTCTTCAGGACATTGAAGGGGTTCAGGGCGTAACACATTACCTGGATGACTTCCTGTTTGTGGGCAGAGCAGAGACAGCTGAATGTGCGGAGGCACTGGCCAAATTTCAAAGAATGACTAAGCATCTTGGAGTGCCACTGGCCCCTGGGAAGACAGTGGGACCTGCGCAGGCGTTAGTTTTCTTGGGCATCGAAATTGACACATCAGCAGGTGAGGCCAGGCTCCCCGCAGACAAGGTCCTTGAGCTATCAGCACAGATAAAACAGGTGCTAGGGCAGGACAAGGTGACATTAGAGGACATTCAAAGCTTGCATGGGAGATTAAGTTTCGCCACAAAAGTTATTCCTGCAGGTAGGGCTTTTGCGCGCAGGTTGGCCAGGACAGCGATAAAGATTAAGCGCAAGCATCACCAGGTGAGGTTGAGTTTTGGGGTCAAGGAGGATCTTAAGGTGTGGGGGGACTTCCTTGAGCACTTCAACGGATCAGTGATATGGAGGGAACCATGGACCAGCAGCCAGGAGCTGACGTTGTTTACTGACGCGCCAGGTAGGGATGGGTTTGGGGCAATTCTTGACAAAGAGTGGTGCGCAGCGGGGTGGCCCAATACTTGGAGGAAGAAAAAGATCACCTCCAACATAACTATTCCCAGTAGTTGTTGCTTTTTACCTCTAGCCTGCCTTACTGTCTGCGAAAAGAGTGGTGCTATGGTCAGATAATATGGCTGTGGTCCAAGCCATCAACACCCAGTCAGCCTCCTGCGCACTTGTGTTATGTCTACTCAGGGAGCTGGTCAAGGTCTGCCTTTATAATAACGTGGAATGCAAAGCTAAACACAACCCAGGGGTTCAAAACACGACTGCTGACGCTCTCTCATGTTTCCATTGGCAGCGGTTCCGAGAGGCGTGGCCGCGAGCGAGGGAGGAGATGACGCCTTTCCCGGCGCGACTTTGGCACCTGCTGCGGTGGCGCAACGCATCAGAGAATTAGGAGAGTTGTCATTGGCACCTAGAACGATGAGAAGATACCAGACCTGTGTTAAAACATTCTGTGGAATTATGGGCCCGTGGGAGCAGGACGCTTCAAGACTAGGGGACCAAGTGCAGGCATTCATGGTTTGGGCAAAGGATGAGGGTAAGAGTCACTCTTGGATGGCGGGGCACCTGGCGGCCATAGGGCACCATGCTCGCCTGTTAGGTCAGAGGGACCCAACCTCGTCTTTTCCAACTAGGGCGGCACTCAAAGGGTGGGCCAGAGTTATGCCGAAATTGGTAGATCTGAGGACTCCCATAGATTATGACACTTTGAAGAACATGGTAGACGCCTTGCCCACAGTCACCCATTCCGCTTATGAAAGAGCCCTCTTTGCAGTCACATTTAGCCTTGCTTTCTTTGGAGCATTCAGGATCAGCGAGCTAGTGGCACGGTCCAAAAAAGAGTCCTGCTCCAGGGCCATCTCGATAAGGGACGTACGATCAACAGCTGAGTCAACCGAGATCTTTTTACAAACCTCCAAAACAGACCAGTCAGGCAAGGGAGCAGACCTGTGGTCAATGACTTGTAAATATTGTATGTAACCCGCGAACCGGGACAAGAGTGTGATATTATGGTCCATAATTAGCTGTTAAGTAGTGAGTGTTTGATTGCTGTGCTTTAAGTTCGTAATAAACAACAATTTCAACATACTGTGTTATATTGCAGGGGCAGAGGTGTGGGTGATGGGGCACTCTTATGTCACCAGACTGGCGAGATGGGTGAGGGCCAACCCCTGGAAGCATGGTTTTAACAACACAAACATATCATGGTTCGGTTTCCCTGGGATGCGCTGGGCAGCACTGTTAGGGACGCTGCGTGAAATCTTGAAGGAACACAGGCAGAAGCCAAACATCTTGGTGGTGCACCTTGGGGGGAACGACCTGGTGGCTTTAGGCAAGAGGCGTTTATTGGACACAATGAGGAAGGACCTGAGCACCTTGAGCGGTGAATTAGGACAGTGCAGCATATACTGGTCAGAAATATCGCCCAGGCCTATCTGGCATGGGGCAGTATCACAAGGGGCATTAGAAGTCACTCGCAGGCGAGTCAACGCAGCAATGCGGAAATTCAGCGAACAAAGAGGGGTAGGTTTCATTAGGCATGGCTTGCTGCACGCCAAATCCATTGGATGCTGGAAATCTGATGGGGTGCACCTGTCCAAAGTGGGTATGGCGATCTTCCTATTAGACCTGGGTGAGGCACTAGAATCAGCCGGGTGTAGATAAAGGAGGACTAAGGCTAGGTAGTGGGGGCCCTGGGCGCAGCGGGTGCCACGCCCAAGGCTGTGGATAAAGTGCAAGGCGACCCCCCCCCCCATGCAGGACAGGCGCAGGAACAGGACCTGAAGCCCCAGTGCAAAGGCACAGCGCTGAGTCATATGTAAGCCGAGGGGCCCTTCTCGGGGACTTGGTTCAACGGCACCCCGTTAGTCCTTAGGGCGGTTGTAAGCCTGAACAACCGGGGGTTTGCTAATAAACGCCCCGCCTGGATGGGCAAGGTGTGAGTTGACTCTCCCTTGTCTGGAGGGTGGGGCAGGTGGACGATAGGTCCACCGGTGGGAGGCTGGTGCCTCCCAGAATCGACACCTGGCCAGGGCCATTGTGTCCGCGTCATTGGCTCAACTTCAGGCGCCCTGCAACAAGGGGTTGCGGGGCTTAGGGGGGTCACCTGTCAGTTAACCCGCTCTGTTATTTGTATCACAAATAAACCTGCAACTTCTTATTCCCAAACTTACTTGTCTGTGTATCATTTGGGTGGTGAGGGTTGTGGGGCGAGGTGTACCGATGCAACTACTATGAAGGATGCCCGAGGTCCCTGCAAGGGACCCCCATGGGAGGGCAAACCCCGTAGTAGGGCGCAGGGAACCGAGGCCAGCCCGTGGGAGGGAGGGGGCGGGGGAGGCGGGGTCACGCTAGGTCAGGCCACCCCCCGTTTCTGGGTGGTTATAGGGGAGCTCCTCCCTCCCGGCGTCCTCTTTGCTGCTGCCCCTCTACCACTGCGGTCGCTAGGCTGACCCTCGCCAGCCTTAGGCCCGTTAGCTCCCCCTAGGCCCTCTCCCTCACCCCCACGACTCCGGACGCGAGGCCCGCAATTTTCAGCTCCCCTCCCTACCGCTCACCCGCTGAAAGGGGTGAAGTGGTGAGGGGGGATTATTAATGTTGTATTTATGTTTTCTAGGTTGCAGGAGGTGTTACAAGGCGACCCCCCCCATGCAGGACAGGCGCAGGAACAGGACCTGAAGCCCCAGTGCATAGGCACAGTGCTGAGTCATATGTAAGCCGAGGGGCCCTTCTTGGGGACTTGGTTCAACGGCACCCCGTTAGTCCTTAGGGCGGTTGTAAGCCTGAACAACCGGGGGTTTGCTAATAAACGCCCCGCCTGGATGGGCAAGGTGTGAGTTGACTCTCCCTTGTCTGGAGGGTGGGGCAGGTGGACGATAGGTCCACCGGTGGGAGGCTGGTGCCTCCCAGAATCGACACCTGGCCAGGGCCATTGTGTCCGCGTCATTGGCTCAACTTCAGGCGCCCTGCAACAAGGGGTTGCGGGGCTTAGGGGGGTCGCCTGTCAGTTAACCGGCTCTGTTATTTGTATCACAAATAAACCTGCAACTTCTTATTCCCAAACTTACTTGTCTGTGTATCATTTGGGTGGCGAGGGTTGTGGGGCGAGGTGTACCGAGGCAACTACTATGACCCAGAAACTAAGAGAGGAAGGCAGAAACCGAAGAAAAGAGGACGAGAAAGATCCAAACACTGACAAAGGGAGAAAAGGGGGTAGAAAAAAGGCCTACAAAAGTGAGATAAAGAGACAGAAAATGTAAGGTGGTGGGATCAGGGTCAGATTTTTACCATTTGCTCCTCGAGCCGCATGCCTCCGAGAGCTTCACTTTAAAGGGATCCGCTCCCCCGCCCAGTGCTTCACACTTTTCACGGCCGCCAGGCCGTGTCTCGCATTTCTCCTCCCCCCTCCCCATAGCAATGCCAATAGCTTGTTTTAAACTTGTTTCCCTTGTTACACATGAAAAGCAGCAACAATATCAACCGGAGCGTTAAGTAGCAGCTTCTCTATCTATATACAAGCCATTGTTACTGCTTTTTCTGCTTATGCAACGTACAGCCATTTATAAGTCAATAGTGCTGACTTGTTGTAGGTACGATGTTACGTGTAGCATATATCTGGATGCAATGACAGAAACAGCATTATACATGTCGGCCTGCTCACCATGCTAGGCACAGTCCCGAGCTTAGGGCCAAATTGGGTATTTGAGGCGCTACCATTATCAGTACGTCCCCGCCGCCTCCAATCCCTTAACAAGCTTCTAGATTGCGGGGGAGCACGACAAAAAAAAAATATCGGGGCTCGTAACACCTCAGAGCTTCTCTATCTATATACAAGCCATTGTTACTGCTTTTTCAGCTTCTGCAACGTACAGCCATTTATAAGTCAATAGTGCTGACTTGTAGGTACGATGTTACGTGTAGCATATATCTGGATGCAATGACAGAAACGGCATTATACGGGAGGGTGGTATTTTTTTCCAAAATGTGAAAAAGATGAAGGGTATGAGGCTTTTTTTTAATGTCAGGCCAAAAGACTCCCATTTCTTGTTTTGTAAATTGAAAAACAAAAATGCTAAAAAGACATTATATACACATGCAGGGGCTTTTAGTCAGCTCTCGTCAAGCTACCGACTGCATCAAAGCCATCAGCCTCCCTCCCACAGGCATCTGAAGCTTACCCCAGCGTGCGCTCGGCCTCACTTCTCCTCCCCCCTAATTACATCCCTTCTGTCTTTCACGGCCGCGAGGCCGTGCTCTGCCGAGAGCTTCACTTCAAAGGGCAAAGGGATCCGCTCCCCCGCCCCCTGCTCACACCTTGTTAACTCGGGATATGGAAGGGGCTCAGCCTCGCAGGGCAGGCCGACTCTCTGAAAAGACATCCTACCTGCCCCACTCCGCCCCCCTCCAAACTAGTTTACCTATAGCTCATCCCCCGCCTTTTCTCTGCATCTTCTCACTGACCTCTAGTTCCAGTTTCTGTGAATTCCCTTTCTGCATTTTTTAATGTCACCTTTTATTTTCCTCCACCTGTTCAAGTAGCTCGCCCGGTCTCCAAGTCTCATTTTTCACAGTGTTCCACTAACTCCATTCTCCCTCCACTTTTCCGTTTCTCCACCTCACACCACCTTTCTCCCCCCATCTCTACTTCACAGCTCCGGCCGGGCTCCATCCGTCAGACTGACCACATAAGCCTGTGTATTGCAGTTGGCAGCCTCGGGCAGATTTCCGAGCCATGAGTCACAGCCATTAACGTTATAAAAACCCTCAACTCCCTCCCCTTCCTCAGCCTTGCTTTACTGCAGTTTAAACGTCATCAAAAGGTGAAAAATAACAGTACTAAAAGAAATTGTATTTTACAATCAATGTGTTCCTTAACCAAACTCAGACATGACTCTCTAAAAATACATTCTATCTTCTCCACTCCCCCCCTCCAAACTAGTTTACCTATAGCTCATCCCCTGCCTTTTCTCTGGATCTTCTCACTGACCTCTAGTTCTAGTTTCTGTGAATTCCCTTTCTGCTTTCTTTAATGTCACCTTTTAGTTTCATCCTCCTGTTCAACTGACTTGCCCGGTCTCCAAGTCTTACTTTTCACAGTGTTCCACTAACTCCATTCTCCCTCCACCTTTCCGTTTCTCCACCTCCTACCACCTTTCTCCCCTCATCTGTACTTCACAGCTCCGAATTGAGAACCACATGTGTAATACGAGCCCCGAACTGTAGCGAGCTTTGCAAGAGCCTCAAACACCTCATGGGAATTTGGTAACCGCACCCCCTCCTCCAGACTATGTATGTTTAAATACAAGGCTAAATCCTGCAGATCACAGCCATTTCCCCCAATCAAATTGGCTTCTAATGTTTACTTAGAAATCGAATCTCTTCCAAAGTGGAACTAGCTCTGTGCTTTTTGGATCTCAAACACAGCCGGTTTTCATGATCAACATCAAATGCCATGTTCAGAAGATGGCGTGCCCTTTTGAACGACTGACCAGACAAATATCTGTGGTCACATGGGAAATACTGGCTGTATCATAAAATGGTACCCATCCGAGAACAAATAAAAATGTCTGAGGTATTCTACTCACTGCCTCTCTCTGCCAGCAGCAATCAAATATCCTGCGTGAGGAATCGAAATAACATTAGCATTTCTTCCATTAGATGCCTTTATGTTGCCATGAAAAACCTCTGCTCAGATTTCCAGGGGCGCTGCAAAAAAACAGTGTGCTGCTTCGTGTGCCAGCCCGCCGGGGTCATTTCGTAAATAGACTGGGGTGTTACCATTTTTGTAAATAGCTTTCAGGTAAGACATCACGTTCTTCTCTCTTAGCATCTTAGAATGTAAATAATAGTTTTCATGTAAGGCATCATGTGCCTTTCTCAGCACCTCCACAGCATCACTCAGCACCACCACAACACCACTCAGCACCACCACAGTACCACTCAGCACCACTGCAGCATCACTCAGCACCACCACCGCACCACTCAGCACCACCACATTATCACTCAGAACCACCACATTATCACTCAGCACCACCAAAGCGCCACTCAGCACCACCACAGCATCACTCAGCACCACCACAGCACCACTCAGCACCACCAGAGCACCACTTAGCACCACCACAGCATCACTCAGCACCACCACAGCACCACCATAGCATCACTCAGCACCACCAGAGCACCCCTCAGCACCACCACAGCACCCCTCAGCACCACCACAGCACCACTCAGCACCACCACAGCATCACTCACGGCCTCCACAGCATCAATCACGGCCACCACAGCATCCCTCAGGGGCACCACAACATCACTGAGCGCTATCACTGCATCACTGAACGCTACAGCATCACTCGTCGCCACTACAACATCACTCCGCGCCATCACAGCATCAATCTGTGCAACAATTCAACAACAACTGGGGCAAATATGTCCTCTCAATGTTTCAAGCTTAATTACACAAGTCACAAAAAGATGTTAATATTTCACTTCAGTTCTTGGATTTCCGTCACAATAAAATACACTAAACATAATCTTCACAAAAGTTATTTACACAAGTTTAAGCTATTGCCATTATAAATTACAATCACTTTTTTTAGGTATTCATTATTTAAAAAAATTAAAAGCCATTGTTATTTGTAATATCAATACATCTAAGGCACGTAAATACAAAATATGTTGCATTACAAATGCTATAGGTGTCACATTTGTGAAAGTTATAACTATTGTCATTGTAAACAACAAAGCTATTAATTTAGCTATTTTCAAAAAACAACACATAAATAAAAAAATTGCCATTTACAAGACCAATAGCTCAAACTTTCCTAATGCGAGACTTATTGCATTGCAAATGCTTGTTTAATCTCAGTGAAGTTAAGAAAACATGCCTCTTTTAGAGAACCCCCCCAACCCTCCTTCTTTTCATAACACTTAAAACACTGAAGCATTATTTTGCGAAAAGGCGAATCCGCAAATATGGGCCACTTTTTTTTTTAGGGTACCTAGGCCTATTTTTGATCACATCTGACGCTGGTTAGGACAAAGAGGCACAGAAAAGAGGCAGTTTGTTATTCATAAACCCTGGCATTTGGCAGTGACTCAGTGGGCCTCCGTTGCCCTGAAAGACAAACTGTGGCCTTGCTCTAGGGGGACCATATTCTCAGAACCAATAACCTGGAGGCCATTGACATAGAAGTAGGACTACATACTTTCACTAATCAGGGATGTTTCCTATGATCCAAAGGAATCGGTAGACCTGAACTATCAAAAATACTGCAATTACATCATAAAGACCCTGGATAGAATTGCCCCCCTGAAAACTATAAAAAATAAGATGAAACCATCTGCCCCCTGGTTTAATGAGGAGCTGAAATCCCTACGCAATGCACGCCGACAGGCAGAAAAGAAATGGCGAAGACATTATTCAGAGATGGACAAAAAACAGCTGAAAGTGGAACAGGCTAAATACAAAGGAGCCATCGCCAAAGCTAAGGCACTCTTCTATGCCACTACTATTCTTCAGTCCCCTAACAGTACTAAAACCCTTTTTAATATAATAAGGGATCTCTCACATCCCACCTGTACAAGTAATAAGGTGGTTGCTACACAAGAACTTTGTGATGAGATTGCGATCTATTTTCAGGAAAAGATCGCTAAAATTGTGGGGGGGCTGAAGGAGGAAAGGGATAGCTGCAAAGATGCAGAGGCACAGATAGAAGAAGAGGAACCCTTACCAATATTGTCATCACTGGAAAATTTCACCCCTCTTACAGAAGAGCTCTTTCTCAGACTGGCCCAGAATGTATCATCTGGGTCCCCTCTAGACCCCCTTCCGCACAGGATCTGGAAAGAATATGGGCCAGAGTTGTTCCCCTGGATGCATCAGATCTGTCGCCAATCTCTCGAAGAAGGCATAGTGCCGGAAGCATGGAAACAGGCAGTCGTTACCCCCCTGCTTAAGAAGCCTTCGCTGGACCCTACTATCCCGGCGCATTTTAGGGCCATCTCCCTCCTGCCCTATCCGATAAAAATTTTGGAGAAGGTGGTCAGTAGATCCTTGTCAGGTTATCTGGAAGATAACTGTCTTTTGGATAAGGACCAATTTGGCTTCCGCCCAGGCCACGGAACAGAAACTGCATTGGCAACCATACTGGACACCCTTCGAATGCAAGCCGACAATGGCAACTCCTCAGTCTTGGTGCTGTTGGACATGTCGGCCGCATTCGATACGGTCAGCCATGCAGTTCTGTTAAGCAGGCTGGAAAAACTGGGCGTGAAGGGCAAAGCCCTGAGGTGGATACAATCCTACATGACAGGTAGACAACAGGTGGTAACCCTAGCACCCTTTTCATCGCCCAAGTCCCTGGTCAGTCATGGAGTACCTCAGGGCTCCTCGATCAGCCCTATTCTTTTTAATCTTTATCTGCAGCCCCTGATCCCCATGATCAAATCCTTCGGCATAGATCTGATAAACTACGCCGATGACACACAATTGGTGTTCTCCTTAGAAGGAAGACAGGCGGTGACCATGGAGACCTTCCAGAACTGCATGAACAAGGTGTCCAGGTGGTTGACAATAAACTCCCTTCAATTTAATGAGGGGAAGACAGAGGTTGTCTACTGTTCGTCAGCCAAGCTGAGTCAACAACCCTCCCATGAGATTAGGCTCGCGCCGGGAGCAGAACCTTGCATCCCTGTTAAGACTGTGCGCAATCTAGGGGTACTGTTTGATGCGGATCTCCAAATGACCTCTCAGACCAATAAAACCATCAGTGTCTTTTATGGATTGTTGAAGGCACTCAGACAGATTCTGCCCCTCCTGCCTAACGAATCTAGACCACTAGTAGTTAGGAGTGTGATTCTGGCCAGACTGGACTATTGTAACTCTTTATATCTAGGGGCCCCCCTATATATCCTACAGGGGCTCCAGAGGGTCCAGTCTATAGCGGCCAAGCTGGCACTCAAAAGACCTCGCAGTTCTTCCACTACGTCGGCGCTAAGAGATCTACACTGGTTGCCAATCGGGAGTAGAGTTGCCTTCAAGTCCCTAT